>NW_028232965.1:4380000-5005000 GCF_057557595.1 Rhyacophila brunnea
AGTAAAGTTGGCTGGTTTATGTGGAAAACGATAACGCATATATTTATATGTTTACGAGTTTTATATTTTCTGTGAGCATAGATAACATGATTTATAACAAAATGCCATCAAAATATTGTTTTTAGTCAAAAGTGTAGTTAGTTGGTTTGCAGATTATGTAGTCGCCTAGTCATATATCTGCAACAATCCTTTTATTCAGCCGCCTGAAAGCTAATAGGTAGTATTAAGAGGTTTGTAGCATCGTACACTTTATCAGATCAAGTAGGCAAGCTATTGTAATCAGCCCTTGTAAGTGACCGTTTATTTTTAGATATATAAGTCTATTTTTAATAATAATGAAATTAGGATATTTGTCAATACCACTGGTTTAACGTCACGTCATGTAGTTATTTTAAAGTCAAGAACTACTCAAACATGCTATCTTCATATCATCATGAACTATTTAACTATAAATGTTTTAGGATCGTCCCAGGGCTATGCTTTGTAATACGCACAATATTAAAAAAATGTTTGGGATCTATTTTTCAAGTTAAGCATGCAGTGTCTCTAATGAAAGTTCTAAATACAACTTGATTTAAGTAGCGCCGTTAGCGTAATTTACAAGTACCTAACGAAAAAACGATGTTAGAGTGCCTGTCACCTAACCTTGCCATTGCACATAGTGACAAAGATTTGTGTGTATACGCAACCGTATAATGGTATTAGTAAAAGCCACGCACTTAATTGGTTTACTCACGTACGCCGTATAATTGTATTAGTAAATTCCAAGCATTTTATTGCTTTACTCAGGTTTTAATTCCAAAAAATCTATTCCAAATGGCAAGGTTACGTGGAGGCTACTCTACTACGCATTTACGTAAAGATAGTAAGCAATGCTAATGAAAATTAAAATCGAAAGTAAGGTGAGCAATGTAATCAAACGCATCGTATTTATCGCTAATATGTAGGTATCTATATATTATATGGTCTACTGATGCAAATTTAATTAAAAACTCAGAAAAACAAAAATTTGATTGTATAAATCTCTTGTGAAAATAATGCTTTCATATGCGACCGAGACATGAACCCTGTATTTCACCGATTGTCAGATCTGTGTCTGTGATAAACTGGATATCGTACAATTTATAAAAGCAAAAAATTAGCAAAAGATTTCTATGGATCGGGTACAGGGAAGGGAAACACGTTTCAAGAATACGACATAGGTCGAATACTGATAAATGCTATTGGTTTATGCATTGACGCTCATTTAATATTGGTATATTATTGCACGTGCGTAATGCATGTTTTACTTTCGTAGAACACTCAGACATTCAAAACCCTGCAACAAAATGAAGGTATATTGAATATTGCCTATCGGAATTATATTTATTATTTGTTATGTGGTCGGATATGTAGAAAAATGAACAGTTATCTGTTCATTTTTTCTACATTTATAGACAGAAGACATTTATAGTCTTTATATACAGAAGAACGAAAACGTACTGGAAGACCACGAATATGGTGGATGTTCGGAGTAGAAAATGATCTTTCGACTTTTGATGTGACAATCTGAAGTTCTAAGGCAAGAGAAAGGATATGGTGGAGAGACATGTAGGAGGCAGGAGGCCCACACAAATTTTAATAATTATAATTCAATTTAAATCAATATATTTGAAATCACTTTGAAAGTATTGATGATAATATGAAAGCTTAGCCTGTTAATTAAAAATGTAGACTACTAAGAGTATAATAATATACATACAGAGATAAAATTATTATTGATTGTCCAAAATATTAAATAAATCAAATTCAGTATTTGTACAGCTTCATGACAATAAAACATTTAATGGATTCGTTTTGCGTTAATCTCTCCTGTATTGTTATAACTTCAGAAAGAAAGCAAAACTGGCTGGAGAATCATTATTATTTATTGTATATGGTAATGCTTTATTGAATATGTGCCATTCATCGTTAACATTTCGCTAAACGTCCTACGCAAATGTATCAACGAAAAAAAGTGGATCGCCATTTGTATAATGGTGTTGCCATTATTTGGCAACACAATTATTATTCCGGCGCACCCATCTTACAACAGTTTTGTGCCCGTGTAATAATTAGATGCTGGAAAAAAATCAACTGACATCATGCTACCTTGTTTCACGCCTTTAGACATTCCCAAATACCTGTAATTATAATGACAATTGAATTGGTTTTTAAGAAGAAAAAAACCGAGTGGTGAATACGAATTCTTGGGCTAAGTATTAGCAATGAATCAGGTATGCAGATTGAACAACGCAATATTTGTTTGCCAATTTTATTAATCATATGAATAACTGTATTGCGTGCCTGTATTATGTTTTGTCCAGACGAAGATACATATGTACACATCGCTACCTGAAAGCCAGTGGCGAGGGGTGGAGGTAGGCTGTTAAGATTAAACATAAATAATGCATACTAAACTTTATCACTCAAACGTATTCGCTTCCATTGAACCAAGACTACAATGTGTAGATAGTGTTGTTAGTTTTTAAAATTCAATTAAACCCTTATTAATCCAAACCATAATAGTTTATGTATAGGTACTCTGGCCAATCCGACAAAAATACTGCACAATTTTTCAGTCATACTTATTTACTATCGAGTGTATTGTTATTAATAAGATATGGTTTTTACTAATTAGGTTTTTAACTGACACTTCAACTATTCATAATTTGTTTACTGTATTTTTTGTAACCTTTGAATTGATAGGTAGGTAATGGAGTTTTTACCTACTTTATTGTATTGATTTATTATATAAGCTAGAGTAAAGAGTGTTCGTTGTCAGTGTGTGTTTACCTTTGGTGAGTGTACACGGCGCCTGAAGATGCCGAAAGGCGAAACCCGGGTCGCTTAAATGGAATAGTACAGAGCTTTAATCCATTAGAATTTATTTGCTTTCGTTGAATTAAGAACACATAATATTACAGATGGTGTTGGTTATTTTTTTAAATTTCATTAAGCCATGCCTATACCAAATAATAATCCATAAAAAACATTCTTCAAATATCTAAAAATATGTATGGTTTAATGGCATAATTTTAGATATTTTATAGATACTTAAACGAACATTTTTTGACTATTACCTACTATGGCTTTGACTAAGTAACGATTAATTGAATTTTAAAAACTAACAAACACTATCTACACATTGAGTTCCATGGAATCGAATATGTTTGACTGACAAAGTTTAGTGTGGACAATTTAAGTGGGATCTGAACAGCCTACCTCCACCCTTAGCCACCGCTAAATATAATATGCAGGTATGATTCTAACGTAGGTATGTCTAATACTCCAGCACCAGTTTTTCTTAGGATCACCTTTCACAGATCGCTTAACATCCGGGGGTTCCAGATTTGATTTCTAGTGATGTCGCAAAACATTATTATGTAATTGTCTGCATTGATGTTTCTGTGGTTGTTTCCCTACTATTACAACACTGCTGTGGTTGGATATCATAGCCTATTATAGGATTTAAATATAATGAGGTCAACTCAATGGATAGGTACATCACACAGGTATGAGGTACTTTACTCTATCACACTCCCGAATTATGCATTGAAAAATCAATGAGATTTTTATTGAAAATATCGCATTCGTAGCATCTCTGGCATGTGAGGAAGGGCTGGCATAAGAAAGTGGAGTATCGCACTCTGGGATTGCAACAGAAGTAGGTTTCATACCCCTCCTCTGCTTTGTAAAATACCATTATAATCACATCCATCATAAATGCTTTATCTCACGGACTCGAGTGTTTGTAAGGTGGTCATTGCAGTGTAGTTTCGAAACACTCGGTAAGGTACCACGTCTACTAGGCGTAAAATAACATAGGTAGCATGTATCCATTACCCAATCGGAATTTCGTACTCGTTCAACGGTGAGCCGTCCAAAGAAATGATAAACTGTACTAGGCTTTGAGGAATTGCAAACCCCAATAAAAAAAAAACTGGACATATTTCCGCAAAGTGGCAGCCCTACTAGTGAGCTTAGG
Source organism: Rhyacophila brunnea (assembly GCF_057557595.1). NCBI lineage: Eukaryota > Metazoa > Arthropoda > Insecta > Trichoptera > Rhyacophilidae > Rhyacophila > Rhyacophila brunnea. Next base: position 4,384,007 of record NW_028232965.1, read on the forward strand.
ACGTGCTGTGTATTGATCACATGCAAACCTTAAAACCCATATCGATTACTAACAAACACAATCCTATAATAGGTACCTAAATCATTTAAAAAATGATTTTTGACAATTAATAAAGGAAATATGGAAGAGAAAAATCGCAATGTAATTAAAGCATGTAAATTACTAATAACAAAATGATTTTCATCTTGTATAATTTGCATTTCAGTGTGGCAATCGAAAAATGTACACAAACTTTAAAATAGAAGTGGTGTACAAAAATGTCCACAATTTGATACGATTTGAAAAACCAGTGTTGGACAGTTCGCATTACAAATGTCACGTGCCCGGGAAAACGGAGCGGTGGCAATAAAAGTTTTCCGTGTACAGTCGGGCAGTTACACGCTGCAAAAAAGCTGCGGATAAAAAGCTCGCGAGCTTTTGTGAAAATTAAGCCGAAAAACTGACATCGCGTCAATTACTTCCGACAGCATACACGCAGCGCTGCTTTTATAACTACCAGCTGAACTCATGCGCTCCGATATTCACGTATATCTTTTTATGACATTGTTTTTAACTGTTCAATGATATTTTCTATTATGCTGCCCTTAAATTATACGATACAATGCTATGATTTGTTTGGTGCCTACATAATAATATAATTATATAAAATATTATGTAATTCAAACAGTGAGTGATATTTTTATATCTACAGTTATTGTGCATTTCAGTACATTGCTAATGTGACACAATCAGTTTAATCATTATGGAAATATTCAAAATTACGTATTTGCACCAACAGTCGTGTAGTGTAAGAATTCTCACTTCTAAATAGGTGGAAATGAAATCTTGGGATCAGTATCTAGTACTACAATAACTGTGTTCAACCAAATCGCGTCGGATAATAATATATTCCACCTGCGTGAGGAAAAATTTAGGTGAACATTGTTTAATAAATTCTTAAAATAAGGTCATGTGCAAATGTTGCCTGTAGGTACCTACTAGTAAAAACGCCATAGCAATACGTATTACATTGGGTATTACAATACAACATTAGCTATGGTGTCACGTCTTGACAGGATTTTTTATGCTTTTAATGTTGTTTAAACTAAGATGTTGATACTTTCTAACGGAAAACCGCCACTTACTACTAAAAAGATATAATATTTGTATGAAAATGCAAGGGCGTGGTTCGTAATAAATAAATTTAAAAAATGTGTTCGTTCTATCATTCGCCGCCCTTTCTCATGTGCCACTCTTATGCAACGCATAATGATGTAACTGTATGGAATACTATAAATTGCGGAAATTATGTTTAAAATAAAATTCCGCTCTATTGAATATTGATCCTGAAGCGGTCATTAAATATCTGTTGTTCCATAGCTCTATTAAGCCTTCGTTAATTTTACACTCTTGATAACATGAAAACATTAGACAAACTCACACATATTCTAACAGGCCACCGAGCTTTGAAAGCCTATTGAGGGACGATTGCTATTGTCCTTGTGATAGCAACACATCTCAAATAGTGTGGCATGTCATTAACGACTGTCTATTATTATAAAAAGAGCAAGTGACTCTCGAAGATCTGTGCAGACAACATAATCACGAAATTAACCGCTAAAAACATCACAAAATATTAAACAATAAAAGAAGACAAGAACACAACACGAATTATCAGTTAATCTGGCGATTACAAAAATTAAGGAAATAAATGGAGTAAGAACATAACTTGTCTTTACTCTAATATAGCGAAAACTTATACCTTTATCTCTGGCAAATACGTAATAATCGCTACAGAACCAACTTGTACTAAATTTCTACAAATGATTTAATATACTTACTTACATAATTTTGAAAACACTTCTGAGAAAATATGTTATAATCAATAGAAAAAAAATCTTTTCGAAAAAAGTAAAACACCCCGCAGGAATCAAACCTGCATCTCTCAGGTATCGCGCCCATGCACATAGAACAACTATGCTAGAGCCATACTTAATTGTGACAAATTTTAACTGATGGCTTTTCATACTCACTGAAGTGCTTTCCGAATTGAGCTACTATTGGCGATTTGAAATACAAAAGCCATTAATACAACATTATGTATGTTCAATAATTAAAATGTTACATTCTTAAATCTTGTAAATTATTCGTTGAATGAAAAAAACAGTTAATTAAAAATGATTTAATATTTACACATTTGAATGATGTTATGAATATACGTGTGTATGAATGAATAAGAGTTTTCATATATTTTAAATTACATTGAAATATCGATAGCAGTTGTCATAGAGAGAGAAACGTGATTTGTATGCGATGCAAAAAATATATTGCTCGAATCTGGATTAATTCACAGAAATTGCATTTGCGTAGCAGTCCAGATGTTCGCCAATAATGCAGTGTGCAATTTCGCTCGATGGCAGATATTATTATTTAACTGAATAGGAAATTAAATTCCGCTTGCAGATGATTCGCAATTTATTTGAAGCGAATAGAAAATCATGACACGGGTATTTTTTATAGTCGACAATACTTATTTCGGCGTATACCTAATAGTATACGTTTTGAATTAATGTAAATTCAGGTGACTGCATATAAAAATCATTTAAAATTTTTTTTTTTGGAATATAAAACTTATGATAACTTAACGGCCCACGTGCTCGTCGTAGGTCAAAATTGAGTTTTTATTGTATTTTCAAACCATGATCCTGGACACTCCTTAAGCGTTGTAGATAATCTATTTATATAATTTTGAAGCCTTATTATCCTTTATAGTTATTTTAAACATTTGATGACTGCATGAAGTATTTTTGTTACATAAAATAGTATTCTTTTAAACCTCTCGCTCTAATGTTTTAGAATATAGTCATAGTTCGGTACATAACTGTGCAGTGGTGTTAAGATTTTTTACGTTTATTAATTTTTAAACGCATTTATGAAACCATTAGTATAATTTATTATGAGATATTTTTTGTAAAATATTCACGATAAAAAATTATATTGATAATCTCTGTGATCCCAAATTTGACAAGAATTGGGCATTTTATTATTCAAAAAATCGGCAAGATTAACACATTTGAAGATAATTCTAAAGATACTTATTATAAGTTATGTCTTTGACCATTCAAGTGTGATAAACATCTTATGAATAATGATTGCTTTATAATAATTATTGACCTAAGAATAAGGTAGTGTTTTTTTTGAAATACGCCATTACTTTTGTTATTCCCCAGTGGTTAAGCTACAACATACGGCCGTAGCCATAAATTGACAAACTATAATTGAAGTAGGGAGTAAAATTATATCAACGCGCGTGTTTGATTAACTTATAGAACGCACTATCTACATCTACCATAGAAAAATATTAACACAACTGTCGAAATAACAGTTTTGCCGCTAATTTGAACGAAGTAGTAAGTGTCAGTCCTGAGATTTTAATTACCTTTATTTAGTTGCTGAACTTGTGTTTACGGTAAGCTATTACTCTTATTAGTTTATATAATTCTTTATTTAACTATGAGAGATGACGAGTATGTAATATAATATGTTTTTATATTGAAATTCATTGACAAACTACCTTATCCTCAAAATGATCACTAACCAGGGTAACATTAAACTTTCAATGTTACCCCGAACAAAAGTTTTCTTAATTTGGGTAACTTTGAATTTCAACATAAGAATACAATAATGATTATAATTAAATGTTATGTAATTATATTTATATTATGCATGTTATTATTATGCAGTGCCTAGTATCTCTTTTTATTCGAAATATCTCAGTTATTTTTGATAAAATTTATTCATAAACTAAAAGGTAAGTCTCAATTGTTTTCGTAAAACTTTTCTAAACTATGGAAATGTCCAATTAAATAAACGAAAAATCACAGTTTTTGCTCACTTTGAATACTGATCGGGTGTAATAGTTTTTGTCCGCCAGCCAACCAATAAATAGATCGATGCCTGAGATGGGGCCAGTGATGTCCTTCTATAGGCTCGCGTGATCCGGTTGATAATATTTAAATATTCTTACAATATTATGATTTCGTAATTTTTTCGTTAGATAAGTGTTTTAGCATTTTTTTTTTGAGAGTTGATAGATAGTCATGTCTTCTATTCGATATTTTTTTACACTGAATCATCCAAATAGAGAATATGGTACTGTTCGGTTATCAGGAATACAGCGGAAAACATATTTTGAAAATAGCCGATAAACTAGATTATTTGTTAGGTTGACCTAACCAAACCTAACCTAACCTACCCTAACCCAACCTAAACTAACAAATAATCCAGTATATCGGGTATTTTCAAAATGTGTTTTCCGCTGTATTCCTGATAACCGAACAGTACCGAGAATATCATTCTATGGTTGGGCCAATTGTAGTCGCTTTCATCATTTATTCCCACCTACCCTCGAATCCTTATTTATTTCTGTCACAAGACCAGACGATAAGAAATTACGGGTCATCAGTCGACCGTGATTGAATAACATTCAGTTAACTCGAGTGACAGCAACAAAGCGGTCGTGTACGGGTTTGTTATAGCTTAGCCGTTGTTAACCACAGAGTGACTCAAAACGCATATGTTTGACCTTCGTTGAGCTAAATCTGATACGGTTTGAGTGAACGTCGTGTCTATAATTCATCCTGAACTTTTTATCATCATTCATCCCAAAACCAAGTGAAACCGTGAGAGTGACCTTCCGAACTGTCCATTTTTACCAGTGTGTGAGGGCGTAAACACCAAACCAGCTCCAGCGCGCGTCAGCCCTCTCAACATAAAAAGGTCAGTGTCTGGCATCCTATTACCCCCCCCCCCCCTAGATCCGTAATCCACCAACCAGAATCCTCAAATTACAGTTCAACAACTTATTAACTTAGAAGTAACTTGAGTTGATTTATAAAATGAATCAATATCGCTTGTTGTTCACCAGTCACCACATAAAAAATATTTTACGAAATGTGTATCGCTCACGTATTGAGATTAGAACCAAACGTTAACGTTTGAGTAGATAACGTGTAATAAGCACGTTTATTAATATAAATGAATATTATTATTAATAAAAAAAAACAATCCATGAATATGACCCAGCTGTAGATTTAAATGTGAGACTGTTTAGGCAAACAAACGAAATAATTGATCAAATTATAGCTTAATTAATAATAATTGTGTAATTTTTTTCTTATTAGTTAGGAGGGATATCATGATTAATAAATACTTCTTTTTTGTTACACTCTGTTAATGTATGTATAAGTACCTACAATTGATTGTAAAAATAGCTACTTACTACTTTTAATTCAGCTTCTGAAGAAGAAAACTGCACAATATGTGCATTGTATTGAGGTTTTCTATATATATTAAACTACCTATTGAAAATCAGGTGGGTATGATATGAATATCAAATGCAAAAATTGTGAGTTTTAAAAATAATTCTGACCCAGATGGGTAGCAAAAAGTAGGTAAGCTGCGGGTCCACTGATTCGACCAAGTGAAGAAAGTGTGTTACTAGGCGGAGGCTATGGAGAATAGAAAAATATAATTATGGAGGCTACGCTTGATTTGGACAGTAGAACCATTTGAAGTAGCGGAATACTAATTGTTAGATCTAGTTGATAGTGTATTGTCGCACACCACTAGAAGATGAGCATTTTTTCCTCTGAAGTTTGGCGTCATACATAAACGTTGAATAAGAATTCCATTTATGGCAAAGACAAGAAAAAAAACATTGGAGACCGGATGGCACAATGGCATGGCAAGAATATTCCGCTGGCGAACGGGGTGGCCGCTCGTCAGCCGCGTTCGTGTGCACCCGGCCGCGCATTAATTCGCAACATAATGAAAAAACGATACATTGCAACACCGATCATGCAACAAAATACTGTTCGATTATATTCTCAATTTTCTGACTTGATTGACGTGGTTCAATAACAAACATTTTTTTTTTCATATAAGCACCTAGATATTGTAAGCCTATTAACAATCAATATAATATAAATATATATATAACAGTAGCGAAAGGTGGAGTTAGGCTGTTAAGATCCACCATAAATAGTGCACATTATGCTTTGTTAGTCATACGTATTTGTTTTTATTAAACTAAGACAACAATTATTTACAAATGGGGTTGGATAGTTTTTAAAAATGAAATAAACCCTGCGTAAACCAAACCATAATAGTTTTGGCATATTTTGGGCGATACGACAAAATTGTGCACACTTTCTCATTCACGTTTATTTGTTTTCATTGGATTAAGAATACATATTACACGTCATTTTCTAAAATTCATCACGCCCTACCTAAACCAAATTATAATAGATAAAAATATAATTCTATCTATAAAATATCCAAAGTTATATATGATTTAATTGCATAATTTTAGATTTTATAGACGGGTTTTTTTACTATTAGATATCTATTATGGCAGTTTAATTGAATTTTAAAAACTAACCAACACCATCTGTAAATTATTGTAGTATTATTTCAATTAAAACAAATACGTATAACTGGAAAAGTTTAGTGTGCATTATGGTGAATCTTAGCAGCCTACCTCTATCCTTCTACACTGATACATAATATCATTAACTTACAATGCGTGATTTACATATTAGGTATATCTCGTATTAATTGTTTTCCATCTTTTTTCAGTTCAATTTCAGATTCTAATTTAAAATAAATAATCTATAACCTAATCTAAAATGTATTAAGACATAATCACTTGTTAAAATGAAAAAATGTTTCAACATTTCTGTTTCAGCGGTTTGAACTTTGATAAATTAAAATGATACAAATAATGCCTACATTTTCAAATTTGTTTCATTTATATTCATTTTATAAAAAGGTCTATCTTCTAAAAAAAGTGAGTAAAAACAATTATTGTGCTAATTTAAAATTCCAATAATATGATGTCAAATAAACACTGGCATTAAAAACAATCAATTATAAAACAAAAATATGTCGTTGAATAAATACACCTAATTGAATTGGTATATTTTTAAGTAAACACACATAAAAAAGAACAAAAAGAAATATTAAATTATAAGTTAAAATAATTTGGTTTTAATTAAGTCCCTAAATAATATATTTTTAAAGATTGCCGTACTAAGTTTTGATTTAGGTAGCGTTTAATAGTTTTTTTTTTTACAAAATATCCAATTTAAACTATATTTTGTATTATTGGTTCAATGAAAACAAACAAGTATGACTGATAAATTTTGTTGTGCTCTATTTATGTTGAATCTCTATAGCCTACCTACCCTTACCCTTCGTCACTGTTATCTATCTAATGTATACCAAAAATAAATTATATAATGTGCTTTATGTCATATTTTCATTTAAATGATTTTGCGATAAGCATACATTACGATTATTGTTATAATACCTACGAAGATAATATATAATATTATAATACAACAACACGAGCCACCGGTATTCGCGATGTCCACGCAAAACAATAGAAACAGGTAGCTGTTTCAAAAAAAGCTCGTGGTCCGCCTGCAGACCCGCAGGCATCAATACCAGTACAGGTATGTGCATAGAGCCTCTTTCCTCTGGTCGGAGATTGATTCGTGGCAGACGGAGGCTGAGCCTGACGAGTTGGAAGTCGAAGCTTTCAACGGGATGAAAGCTCGCTCGCAGTAGCCCATGTGCTTTTTTGTTTTCATTCGTTTGTTCCGCTTTTTTTCGCGACGCATCTCCCGCATTATAAACGACAAGTAGCGAGATGGACAGTTGCTCTACTTTAATAATATCTATTAAATTTTTTGTTTCCATAGTATTAATACAATACAAATCTCAATATCTGTCGTTCATAACTCAAACTACTGGGTCGATATTGACAAAACTAAGATCACTAAGTAGTACATTATTTCCAAAAACTTTGTAGCATTTATAACTCGATTAGTGATGACACACTTGCAACATGAAATGTGACTCGGGTAAAGAATTGTGCCCCTATACATTTCTTTATTTAGTATATTTGAATACGTTTCTTTCCGTCACGTGAATAATTTCGTAGATATCGATAGGTTTTAATAGAAATATAGACAAATCGCACCAATATTTATTCTGCAATACCTAGTATGTTTTGTAATTTTATATAATATACGAAGTAATGAAGAAAACATACTATATTCTACCCTCAGGGGAGTTTATTAACTTCTACAGAATATAAGTTATATTAAACAGATTTTTGTTTTTATAAGAAATTAACGTTAGGTAGCTATTTGTTCAACCTGTAAAATGCTCTGGGTTCCAACACATATTGAAAAATAGTATGTGAATTTGCTAAAACCGATATTTGAACCCGAGATCTACGACTTTATAAGCTGACACGTTACCAATCGTTCATCATGCCAAAATGTAATATGACGCATCACATTGTTTTAATTATTAACAATTTTTGCAAAGTCACAGTTAAAATCCGATTGTCATTAAATTCAGCTGAACAGATTACCGACACCAATGAAGATTCTGTTATATTTTTTAATTCTACAATCTATATATACTGTCAATAATAATAATTATTGTCTCAAAGGTATCAATATAATGACTGTTTACCTCTGAGTTATATCACAAAAAACTGAATGAATAATCAGACAGATAGTTGAGAAGTGGCCATTTGTACTCAACTCTTCAAGGAAGGTTTCGTTAATACTAATTGTACCTAAATGAATTATTTATAATGAAAACATTTATAAATACCATTTTTTAAATTTATTTAGGAATAATATTGCAGATCTTAATATGTATATAGGTTAGGGTTAGATACTTATAAAATATCAGATTTCGTTTTTTAAAAAATACTATATTCGAATCAGCTTTAGTTTCAAAATCATCCTTACTCTACTAGACTCAAGTTTCAAAATAAAGTTACATTCGTACTTAATATTTTTCTTCAGTAAGCTTTTTACTTAATACAACGACTGTTCTAAATATTTAAACAATTATGAATTTCACATAGTATTGGAATGATAATTAAAATCTTTGGTATACAATTTTTAAGCTCTGTATAATGAAGAATATCATATTTTTATCAATTATAAAAGATAGATTATTGATTTATCAAAAAATTAAGTAAAATTTGTTATACCTACCTAATATCTTTTCCAATAAAAACGATAATATCAAAAAGAGTCACAGTGAATCCCTTTTCATAGTACTATCACTACAAAGGACCACATCAACTTATGAGGGAACGGTCGCATTTTTCCCTTCTGTCTTACGACCGAACCGTCTACAAGTTTACCCAAACAAACTGGCATTGTCTGAGTCGAGAGGCTGCTTGTCCTCCGCATCGCGGCCCTCCGGAATGCCAAGAATGAATTGATTGGTCTATTTAACGTTAAAGGTTTGATAATTTAATTTCCTGCTTTAAAATTTTAGGCCAGGTGTTTTGTTACGGGCATTTTATTGCGACGCAGCGGCCACGCGACCAAAAAGAGAATGCACAGGCAGTCTACCTATTGCTATAACGATTTTTATCACCTCTTAATGGATACTTTCGGTATGTTTTATCGATTAATTATCGAATCGATCTGTTATTTTATATATCATAAATATTTGTCAAATTCCTTGAATCACATAAAACAAATAATAAAAAACTACCATATTTGATCGATATTCAACAGACAGCTTCGATAGATTTGTTTAATTGTTGTAATAAAAAATCAAATATTCATTTCTATCTCGACATTTACATTTCACAATAGATTTTAACCTTCTTCTAAATCAGCATTCATTTATGTAAAATAATATCTATAACATTGAAAACAAAACTGAAAGTGTAGTAAGTTATACATTTACTGAGAAAACATTATAGGTATTATAATGAATTAAAAGTTACCAATGATTTTCTGAAATAGAAAAACTTTACAAATATACAATAAAATTTTTCAACATACAAACCATATCAATTCGTGTTTTTGTTGAGAGTTTTCTTTCATATCTAAAAATAAATAAAACAAAATAAATACTAGGTAAGTATCTACTTAATAATATTTTTAATTATACCATTCATAATATTATTATTATATGGTATACCTATAGATGACTATTAAAATAGATTCTTGTCACAGTGTCAAAGAATAGTTATATGTGCTTGAACTAAAATATAATGTATGTAGACACATCATTTATTGGCGGTTAGAATTATCAAATCAGTAGTTTCTTTCAAAACAAGACAGATATTTAAGGTTATTAATTATGTCGGAGGCTTGCCACAACCAATAATAGCGCCTGTATACGTACATGGATTTATTTGCACCAATGGTGTGTATTTATTATAATTATTTATAAGTAAAAGTGTTGACTGTCTCTCCAATCTTATTCTTCAAGCGTAAGCGAGATGCTATGTTGTCATCGTATTACACTATCTGACAGATTCAGACAGGTTCGGACAAGTTCGTAAATAATCGGTAGACGTCAAAATATTTTGTGCGGTATAGTTATTATTTCTTCCGGCAGGTTCGCCACTATCGTTCTACTGCGCACGCTTACCGCCATGCAAGTACTAATTATTGCGTAACAATTCAGAATCTTTTGAACTTTCTTGATACATGTATGCAATCTTGCAACTTTCACGATGATACGTGTGTAAACGTGCATTCTCTTGTTATGGCCGATGATACGTACTGTCAGCAGTAAATTCATGCATTTGTAAACGGGGTATTACGCATAATAATTATTATTTATTGCATAATTGTATCTTAACTTCGTCCAATTACTTATTGCTATTCGAAGTAATATGAATGGCTGATGTGTATTAATTATAAGAAATAATGAATGATGTACATAATAATTATTATACCCAGCTGCAATTTCAATCAACTGTTTATGAATTTATATCATATCTTGATCTGTAATAATAAATATAATAATTGTAGTACATAATATTAACAACATTAATACTTCGAAGTACTTTACTTGGTGTTTATGAAATTCTTTTAAGTACCTATGTAGTTATTATTGATTAATTATTAAAAGGATTAAGCAAATCTTCTTATGATTTCTTGATCTTGCGTAATGCTCTGGGTAAATATTTTGTTTTTCTGCCACTGCGCTATCTTTAAAAGTTTGTTTGTCTTGAGAAATGCTTTAAAGGAGACTTTTGCGAAATGGTTCGAATTGAGAAGAGCATTTTTGGCCAAAAATGCGGTATTTTTCTTATTGTCAGGTGTTTTTCGTTCGCTTTTGTTTGCCACCCTATACCTGAATGCTCTTTTTTATTGACGATTTATCGAACGTATAGACGAGACCGATTCATTTCGATGTTTTGTTTTGCAACTGGGTCCACCCGTTATTGCTACAGTGTGGTCATGATTTATGTGCGGTAATCGTAAGCTTTGTTTTTTATAGAATACTCCGATAAGTTATACTTGTATAACATAAATTATTTCACTAATTTATTACAATAGCTGTAAACTCTGACACGACATTATAATATTTAACATCGCAACTTTCGTTTTATTATTATTGATCAGATATTTAATATTAATAGCATCATGGAATTGGAGAGAGGGCCTGATCGGCGGATCCTCTTCCAGATGAAAAGAGGTAATATGACAGCGAGTCGCAGTTAAAGCCTCGGCAAAATCATGAAAAAGTTACAATTAGTAATGTCCACTAACCACCTACAGTATAATGATGTATAATATAACTGCTATGTATGTAGTAAATATTTTAGTATGCACATACACATCATACGAGTATTATGATTAAATATGACATATTAATTTGCGAATTATATTTAAGATAATAAAGCAAATAACATAATATTATATTTAGGTACATAGTAACAACAATATAATTTATTTTAGATGTAGTATTAAAGGGTTAAAGCGTATCACTATTTCGTGTGAAAAAATAGTATTACATTAAAAAAGTACTTATACCGATACATCACTGTAAATAGGTTAGGTAGGTACTACTTAAATATACTAGGAAAAGCTACTGGCCATTTCCTTTATATCGGCGAATTAGAAAAGAAAGATGAGTGCATACTATTTTAAAAATCCATGCAAACACATTAATTTATCGAAAATAAAAAAGAATCAATATTAATCAATACGGTTGGGCCAATAATGGTCGTCCTCATTCTGACATTTCCCTCCTACCTATAATCCACATTATTGCTGCAAGTCCAGGCGATCAACGCAATCACGATTCGACCGTGATTGATAAAGTCAGTTATTCGTGGACCACGACCGTATCAACTTTATTTAGTGTAACTGTCGCCCAAGTAATAATTCAATTTGATTCTCATTAAGAACTCCGACAATACCTATCAAGCCATGTTACGGGCATAGGGTGTTGCATACAAACTTGTCATCATTATTCGTGTGATAACCAGAACCATTCGCCTACTAGTGCGTGAGTGCATGATCCGGGACCTGCTCCAGCCAGAAAGCCAAACAACATCAAGGTTAGTGCCTGGTTTGACTACCGTTTAAACCGCCCTCCCCCAACATCCACATTCACTATCATCCAAATTACAGTCCACTGTAAAAAGCGCCGCCACATTCAACGTAATTTAAAGCCGAATTAACTGATTTCAAGTGCAATGAGCTATCATCCGCTGTATGCTGATAAGTGAATATGTGTGTCCAATCAATACATCTAATTGGATGTAAAGCATCTCTATTGTGATAATATATTGTGATTACGGTCATTAAAGTAAGCATCATTACCATCTTTGGAAAGTCGACGTTATCTTTCTGATCAGTATTTTCTTTACAAAATTATCAATGGTTTTGTTGACTGGCCAAACCTACTCGGAAGGGTGGGTTTCCACTGTCCATCAAGATTTACGCGAAACCAAGCTTTGTACCATGTTAGTCGTATTGATTCAAATTATGCACACAATTCCTTTATTCGGCGCTCTTCTTTAAATTACAATATGTCTTTCTCCACCGTTGATCCTTTCAATAATACATCTGTTTCATTTAAACGCGCTATCTCCAAAATTTTGTTAAATGAATATTCACCAAATTTAAAATGTATGTATATATTATATAGTATAACTTATTTTTGTCTATAACTATTCCTCATTTTTCATATGTAATTTCGTTATATTTATGCTCTTCTTACTTTCTCACTTTTTATTCTTGTTAGGCTTAACCATGGCCCCCACAAAAGGGGGGCTGACAGGGCTCTAGCCTGGGGCCCGGGCTTATAGGGGGCCCGGCATGGTGAGTCAACCAAATAAGTGAGATGAACACACATCACAAATTTGCTCTAATAGTAAAAAAGTCGCCTTTGGCGCTATTTTCCTTTAATAATAAAATATGTCGTTGTGCAATAATTTTTTTTGCGTCATTACTTGATAACTCCATAATTCAAGTGGATGTAATATTAAAAATACACTAAATATCTTTAATTTTACCGTGAACACCATTTGGAAAACCCTACTGTAGAGTGTCACACGGCCTTTAACCTTGGCAATAGGTAGGAGCGCCCGACAAAGATCGTAGCCTTGGGGCCCGCTTCAGGATGTGTTGGCCATGGGCTTAACTATATTATAATTTATACATGGAAACTTTGTTGGTTGCAATATAATTTCACTCTTCTTTTTTAAACATATTTTTGTATTCAAAATGTAATTGTTTGTTCCTTAATAAACAGATTTAAAAAAATAATGACTTATTAAAATAAATATACTCAAAATAAGTAGGTACCTACCTATATGTGTAAATTGGTACCTAAGTGCCTTAAACATTTTCCGAACGCCATGTTACGCTCTTGTTGATAAAAAGGTCTGTGATACATGAATAATTATAGTATGAGGTAATACTTCTTCTAACTTTATTATATTATAATGGATAAGCCTTGATAAGATGAGATGAGTTTGCCGTAAATGTTGAAAACTTTTTTTGTACCTCCTAAGTCGCTACAGCCGAAGTAATAAAGATGGTATGTTACGTACCTACCTGCAAATAGAAATATTTTCACCATGTAAATACAGACTCACTTATATTTTTCAATCACCGTGCAAATTATCTGACAGCGTCTGATGTTTATTGTCGCGTGGTGATTTTGAAACTTGGGTGTGCGCTCTGGAGAATGCTGTTGACAAACTGAAAACCCACATCATGCTTCGTCCGAGCCAATTCAGACTCCAAATCAAAGCTCCTTCCATTTCTGCAGACAGACAATGTTGTTTACTCTACCTACCAGACTCTCTATCTACATATTGCAGCTCTGTTTCATTATGTATGCATATGTATAAGCTTAATGCAATAATATGCACGCGTGTGACGTACCTACCTACATACAGTACATAATAAAATGTTAAATCCTGGCAGAATGAAATCTGAATATAAATATATGCTTATATTATATACTTATAATATAAATATATGTATATAAATATATGCTTATCTGATTTTGGTAACACAGTTTTCCGTTATCTGAAATTAGATTTATTACATTATTATCACGATTAAACTTTCGTCAATGGCAATAATAATATTAATTTATCCCATTAGTTTGTTGTATTAAGATATTAACATACCATAATATTAACATATCGTGATATATTAACATATCTAATATAGAAAGTATTTCAAATCATCAATTCAAAAGAATAATACATATTTTGTATGTTTTAATGATTTATTTTATCGACATATTTTTGATTTTTGCTCACTGTGGCCAACAGGTGTTGGGTGATTTACAGACGTCTATGATTAAAATTAAAACAATCAAATTGCAATAAACATATATATATATATATAACTTTTGTATATTTATATAGTTAGATTATAGATATGTAGGTATAACACATTAAATTAATTTTCACATAAAGATTCATCTACCTACGAACTTATATACGTTTTATTATGCTCCAGCCACGTAATATTATAATTGAGACGGCAGAAATATATTTTTTCAATACATTACAATACATAGTTATTTTCTAGTTTTGTATTATTTTTTTCTCTGGAGAGTGGAAAGAGACATTTCCTTACCATAATTATTATAAATAGTAATGCTGTGTTTAATTTAATTACCTATATATACATTTTTGTGTTATTATTTATGGCACTTATTTTTATCTTTTCTATTCTTTGTCTACTTGAATAATAATAATTGATTAAATTTTTATAACGACATTTCATTAGTTATAATATTTTATATGTTTACGAACTAATTAATAAATAATCAATATCTATCTTTTCTAGCTGAGGTTAACATGATTAAAATATAATTGTTTCCTTAAAATATACTAAATAATATCTATATGTAATTAGGTTAATGATATTGTACATATAATGAAGTATTTTTTTAGATGTTTACAGCTACAGACCTATCAGTAAAACACTATACGTATTGTACTACTGAAAACAATAAAAGCGGGTTAGTTCTATCACGCAAACTTCAGTGCAATTAATCAACAAAAAGAGTGGAAAAATCTGAAGTCTTTTGTATTATGACTAAAGATAATTTTTGGTTTAGTTTAAGTAAGACTGAGTTTACCTGAGTTATAAATAATTCGCAAGAATTACAAATGAATCGATAGCTAAAAAGAATAGCCGCACTCTAAAAGTGAAAGCTGTCCCACGTGGTCTAATTTTTTCTATGATTAATTCCAATATGTTCGTTTCTGAGCATTTTTAAAATGGTATAATTTTTATAGGTAGGTAGCTTATAAAGAATTTAATATTTTTAAATGTTGTATTAATTTAATAAAAAATAAAAAGTTTCTGCAATAGTTGTAATAATGTATTATTCGAAATGCTGGGCTTTATCAAAGAAAGATGATAGGCAACTGGACAATTTTTTAAAGGGAGATACTAACTTCAGAGCAATATGCTAGGAAGATGACACATGGCAAAAATGTATGTCTACAAACTATACACGTTATAAATGTGGTATCATACGTGAAAGTGGGGCGACTTCAATTAGAATGCCATGTCTCAAGGATAGAAGATAACTACAAAAAAATCTCTTCTTCAATAACCTGGAAGAAAAAAGGCGGATCAGAAGACATAGACTACGGTGGTTAGTATGTATAGAAAAAGACAGCCACTCAGCGAGCTTAAGGCGATAGAGGGAGCTTGCGGTAGAACTGAAAGCTAGTTCAGTCTACGAAATTTTCTGTAATACAGTATCGTTAATGATATTAGTAAAACCATTAAAAAAGAATTCTACCGAGTAAACGTTATTTGTATTATTTCTTTAAAGAATACCTGGAAAATTAATATATATATTAGGTACTTATTTTTAATAATAGGTATAATACCTATTAATGAAATTTGGTTTTGTTTACAGAGTTATTTTTAATTCTTATTAATTTGTGGTTTGTATTACTATTCCATTTGAGTCATTTTTTGCAACCCGGGTTTCGCCTTTCAGAATCTCCAAGCACAATGGTGAATACAAACGAATACAGTTAATTATTTTGTGATATAGCAATTTAATACAACAAAAGAATGTAACAACGCCATTACCTAAGTTATTATTAATTAGTGTAATGAAAATGCCGAAAAGCAAAATTCGGATCCCATAAAATTACTCAAATGGAATAATACAAACCTCAAATCAATTAGAATTTAAATACCCAGGTTGGTAGTATTAATTTTATTTATTTTGATATATTTTCTCAAAAAATATTATTGTAGAGATTGTAGTAGAACATATCAGTATTAATATCAATGGAAGTACATACTAAATATTAAAAATAACAAAGAAAACTTATTTTGTTTGCCAGAATCACATGAAGATTGAATAAATTTACTACGAATTATTCGAATACGCAAAGAAATGTGTAGTAAGTAAAGAATTTCTTTGGGAGACGGGCCCGGCGTCGCGACGCGGTAGTAAGGAGCCGTCTCTTCGGACAGGGAGGGCGTCTATCGATCCCTCTCCTCGCCACACAAAATATGTAAATTAAGTGTGCCCCACTTCTGGCAAGGTCAGCGTACCGCGGGTCGCAGGCCGCGAATAACTTCACATACACGAATAGTTTTTTTTCGAAAAGCTTTTGCACTCGAATAGGCTGCATTTAAAGTTGTAAATTGACTTAGTAAAGCTCTTTTGGCGCGCTAAATTTTGATTGCAATTAATAATTAATATTGATTTACATTCCTAATATTTAAATTAAAGGACTCACAAATATGCTATACGGTTTTTGTACAATTCAAGTTTTTTGACAATTATTATCAACGTAATTTATCTATTTATTTTTACAAATACATAATATTACGGTAGGTATTACCGAAAAGATAACATAGGTACAATTAACAACAAATTTTAAAGTTAATAATACAAGCAATATAGTTATTTCAGTAGGTGTGGAGGAGGTTAGAAGGGGTAGTTGTCTTAGGTCTCACGATTTTAGAGTACTTAATTTTCAGCTCTGCTACAAAATGCATATAATAAATCTTATAATATAAATTATTGCGTGAAATGCTTTTGTTAGATAATTTTGCATCTGAATAAATAATATTAAATGTCATCAATAAAACTAGTTTTTAATATTTTCTTCCTCATATTTTTTTAAGAGGGGAAGTTTAAAAATACTAGTTACCCATTTTTTATAAAATTCCTGCATATTAGTTTAAGTAGGTTTATTTAATTACTTTCAGTGGTGTATAAAAATAAAAGAATGGTAAAAATATGAAAAATAATTTATAAAATAAACTTTTTGTTCGCAAGCAAAAAATATGAGGATCTCTTCTCATATTTTTAGAGGTTTTACGTCTGTTTTTACGAGTAGAGTGTGTTAGCTATTTGCATATCCATTTAAGTTATTGTTCCGGATTAAACACATCGTACCTATTTGAAAACGTGTGATATTTTCCAGGTGCAGGATTCGAACCCGCGCACGCAGTTTCTTAGCCTGTCACTACCAATACACATCATATTATTGTAGTTGTATAATAATAATAATAATAATAATACTACTACTACTAATAATAATAATAATAATAAAATAAGGAAGGAAGTAATTAGTAACGACCAATGACAATTAGTTGCTTAGATAAATAATCACATCACATATTATTGTAGATGTTGATTGTAAAATGAAGAAAAATATTTCCCTTCCACTCGAATTCTGTCAGTCTGGTTATTAGGTGTATTCTTAAGGTTTTTATTTGAGATATTTTGAGATTTATAAAAAAGTCTTTGAAATAATAATGATGTGTATGGCCGGAAAACGAGGAAGCGGGGAATATTTCTGAGGCGGGCAACCCCGGAACCGAATGTCGGCTGCGAGACATGACTTAAGCCACTGATTGACGTTTGACGGATGTTGGCAGCCCTGATTTATAGATGATTGAATGCTTCAATGTGCTAAGATTCCCATGAAAGGAAAATATAAGCATAATTACCTATATGAATATACTTTATCATATATGTGCCAACGTCGATTGTATGATATATTACATGTAACAAAAAGTACATAAAAATATGTATGTGCATAAGCAAAACTAGGAACATAGAATAATACTTAATATTTTCTACGACAAGAAATTCATCATAAGTTTTCCAGATTGGCCAGTTTTTTTTTAAATAAAGGAAAAACTGATATTTTATTATTTAGGTAATATTAAATAATGTGTAGGTATATTTCGATGATGGAAAGTATGTATAACAAGATAACAAGAATAGAATGAATAAAAAGATTTTTTAGAGAATTTTGATTTTAGGAAATATGGATTTAAAAATTATGGACATTGCTTGTTTTGATACAACATGATTTTCTTGTATTCTATTGGACAAATGCCTATTGATGAGACCACTTTAAAAAAAATGATGCAGTTATTATCATTGAGTTTTATTATGGTAAAAATATACAAACATACAATACTACATCTGATATTACAATAACATAACGAAAATGATCAAAAATTGTGCAATTTAATTTGTCCATAGACAAAATTCATTTTAGGATCAGTAGCTAACTTTGACCATTTTTTATATGGATTCGAATGCAATGTGGCGTATCTTTTAACGAATGAATATTAATTAATAATAATAATTAAATATCATTTTGAAACTGCATTATTCAGTTCTGGAGTTGACAAAATATGATATGTATCTACGTATATTGTGTTTTTTATTGAATGCTTTAAATGGATAGCTAAAAACTATTCTTCGTTATACCTTTACGCCTCCATTTTATTAAAGCTGATATTCTCTACATCAGTGTCTGCCAAACTTTTTTTACTGCACGGCACACTGGTGAATAGGATTTGTTCCGCAGCACCCGTTTGTTCCAAATAAATATGCCTTAAAAAGGAAATGTACCTTATTAATATTAATTCATGAAATCATAATGTATGTCACATTTTTTTTTAATATTTCAAGATTTTTTCAACATATATGTACATAGGTGGTAGTGAGAAGGATTCAATTAATTTAAAGGAAGAATTCTGTCAAAACGCGGCACTAAATTAGATAAACAAACACGTAACTCCTCATCTACAATCTGTAACCGCTCTCTTTTTTTTTATTTCATTTCCATGAGCGCTGAAAAACCAAATTCGCAATGATACGGCGATCCAAACAGCAACAGAGAGTTAATTGGTACTGTAGCCAATCGAGGATATTGACTCCAAAATGCTGACAACTCTAGCTCAGAAAATAAGGCTTGTGCACAGGGTCGTTTTTTAGAACCATTAAAATTTCCTCCTCTATTGGTGTCAGGTGTGTACCGTCTAGTCTTGCAAATGGATTGATGATCCACTGGTACATTATTTGATAATCAAGTGATGGAAAATACTTGGGAAATGATGCAGAAAGAAGTTCTAATGTCCTCTGCACTTCTGGCAAAACGTTTAATTTGTTTGAGGAAGCGTCTACACGTGGTAAACAATCAAGCTGTGAGTTTTAATTTTTTTGGTCCATAGGTCTAACTTGTCAGCGAAAGATTTTAATTTTCCTATAATTGTAATGATATTTTAGTTCTGTCCTTGCAGGTTTAAATTTAAATTTTAAAATGTTTAATTTCTCAAAAAGATCATTAAGAAATTTTACTTCCAGTGTGAAGAAAATCATAACCCATATTCTCAGCATCGAAGAAAGAAATTATTTCTGTTCGCCTCTGCGATAGTACCTACTTTAATTATGCTAGTGCTTTTCCTTTTGAGAGCCAACGTACTTCAGTATGAAGCAGCAAACACTAAAAATCAAAATCCATATTTTCACATAGTGAAAGTGAAGTGACAAATATTTATTTGAATATGTAGGTACTCGTATCTAAATGATTTTATTTAAAATTGAAGAAAATTTAAATTTATAGGCGATATTTAAAATGAACAGTTTGGAGGCTTCTTCCTTCGCGGCACACCTGAGACTTCTTGCTGCACACAGTTTGGCAGACACTGCTCTACATGGAAGCAAGCATTTTTTTTCATTTTTAGATAACGAATAACATAAAAATAGTCATGTTTACTAAGTATTAGGTAGTGATAATATTCTAATTATTTTAATAATATAGTATATTTATTTATAAATAAATTTATTTTACATCGTATACTAACGTTGTTTTATTTTTACAATGTTATAAATATTTAAGTCCTATGTATATACACAAAACCTATATGTTTTAATAAGTTTAAGTATAAGTCCGTGTTGTTTAAACCCAATCACCAAAATGAAACTTCGACAAACAATTAAGTTACGTCAGCATTTTTCCATGCTAGTCAGCATTAACCTAACACTGTACTGGAAAAATAATCAGATGCTATCTCGAGGAAAATCCAAAGCCAATATTATCCACTCTCTTCTGTGTCTATCTAATCTGCAGCGTTATTGGTTCTGGAAGCTGCTAGGACGTTAGGTTATCCACTTCCCCTGAGGGACAGGGCACCAATAAGCTTGTGTTAAAATTGTCTAAGTGTATAAACTTGTTAATAGTTGCGGAGTGAGTCTATTTAAAACCTAAGCTCATATACTAAATAAACTTATTTTAATGTTTCAAATTAGTGAAGTGTTTTCATTGCACATATTATTGTGGATTTTTTTAATGAAACACATTTTTTCCAATATAGTCCCCTTATAAATCTAATGATTTTTACATACTACCTGAAAGATAGTTTTCGTCGAACATAAAAGACTCACCGAACCATTTTTCTTTAAAATTCGTTCAATAGTTAGAAGTCGGACGGGGATAAATCTAGGAATATGGTGAATGAGAAACCAATTCTATGTCCAATTAATGCAATTCGGCTCCTTAGAATCAAAGAAACTCATCTCAATTTATCGATTGTGAGTAACATTTATTATTATGTACCTATGGTACTGGACATACAAAATGACATTAAGTTGAGAACCAAAGAGGCTTAAAATTATGGATTCAAAGATAGTTCAATACGTATCAAATATATAAAATAATATACCAACGTTTCTTTGACCCTAATGGGTCGAATTGTGCCACTACAATGGTCTATGTATGTTATGGCGTATTGTCATGGTGGAAGAGATTTTTTTGTGCGCCAATATTGACCTTTTCCTTTAGTTTGTCGTCACTACTACTGCAATGTAAGTAGGGTACATTTTTCAACTAAGTAAAGTATAGTATGTTGATAATAATTGCAGTCGCATTATCAGAAGAATACAGCAATAATGTAAAGACAATGAACGCACATTTAAAAATAAAAATTACCCTTATAACAACGTTGGTTTTCAACCACATCCATTCATATTCATACAAACACGTATGTATACATAAGAAATTAAATCGTCATGAAAATATCCAGAATACTATATTTCTTTTATTCAATACCAAATATACATACACATGATTTGAGACCGTTAGCTTCTTCATTATAGATAATACATAATATTAAAAAAATCTTGAAAAAAGGTTGAACCGAGTTGAGCTGGAAACAGATTCTTTCACTTTCTACTCACTGCACTCACGAGATATGTTCTAAGCTTTTTAAAACGTATGTGTTTTATATATCCAGAATACCTCTATCTATGAGTAAGGGTGATTATTTTTCACATGCTGCGTTCCTTAGTAAATCAATAGCCCTTGTGCCATCGGAAGAAGAAGATTATCAATGATTTAAATGTGTTCTACTGATTGTGTGTGTTTGATATTTTACATTAAAATATATCAAATTAGATGTTTATATGTATTCATGACATGGTATCAAGCAATGATAATAAATACTAATATATAATTTATAATTCCTTTGATCTCGCCGACCTGCAACGCCCCCCGTCAAATCCGCCACTGTATTTATTATCAATGCTGTTTGTGTGTGTAACCAAACACTATAAACTACGCACACACTGACACCAGCAATAAATACCTATCACACGTACGTACTAAGTATCTCTAACTACGCGAAACACCTCGTTCGGCAAGCGGCACTGGCTACATCCCGGGGGAATAGAAGGAGCCATTTCCCTCACGCATTCTAAAGATAGTGCCAACAGAGGAAATGCGAAGGTAATTTGATAGCAAGACTACTCTCGTTATGTATAGAGGAAGGAAGAGACAGACGAGGGGTGGATCTAGGTATAATTAACGCCAAAAACCGACCGTTCAATCGAGATCAAACGATAAAAATAAAAAATATATATTTACTTACGTGTAAAAATTGGGAATGGGACAACTGGGCGTCAGGACAATTGGGCGCCGCACTGTCGAATGAAATAAATAGACATTCGTTACGATTTAATATAAAAAAGACGAGTAATTTTGATCAGTTTCTATCTACTACTTAGTAGTTTTAATTCATTCTGTTCTTAAAATAATATTTTATATTGACGATTGAGAATTATCATTTCTGAAACTTAATATAAAAATAAAATAACTGTCTTCTCATTGGAATTTTAACAAGCACAATTAAATCATTATTTGCGCGTGATATTTTACAATAATTGTGATGATACAATTTAAATTTTCACCAAGTATTAAATAATAATATAATAATTGAAATATCAATAATAATATTAGACATATATTTTTTATAGTAGGTACCTACCTACCAATAATTCACGAACGTCTATTTATTTTCGAAAATCATTCGATTGCATTGCTTTGAGACGTAAATCTCAAAATATGAAAAATAATAGGGTATAAGTATTATCTAATTAAATAATTCTTAACAAATAAATACAAATAAAATCAGTAAGTAACATTGGAATAACTCGTATTTCCATCTATAAATCAACTTATTAATGTCCATTACCTTGATTGAAATTACACATTACCTGGTAGGCATTTTCTTGACGAAATAATATAGCATAGTTATTAGGAATTATTCGCGAAGAGAACATTAATTAGGTTAGTAGTTTAATAATTGGTTAAGAGTGCTCATAAGGAATGTGAAAGTTGAATATTCGAATTTCACTTGGTTCAAGAAATTTTATATAATTTTAATTATATAATATGTAGCTTAATTCCATAGAAATTATGACTGACAAGATTATAAATTTCTTGAATTAAAAATTATTAATAAGTATTGAATTATTTAAAAACTTAAAAAAACCTATTTGGGTAGTACTTATATGCCTACCTACTAATCATTTCTAAATATTATATAAAATTCTAAAAAATATTGCATGAGATTTTTGTAATACTCTCTATAAAGAATTACTCAATGCCTCTCTGTATATTGAACGAAGGTTGCCTCGCCAACTTAACCCAACCTTCCCACAGGACCCTCCTTCCACCCTCTACAGCACCCCAACCCGTCATCCCTCTCACCCTCTAAGGATCATAATTAGGTGGCCAAGTATTGGGTCCAACTTACTTCCGAAGATACTGCAAATAGATATCTTAACAGTGCCCTCTGAAGATAGCCCCTACTATAATATTGCTTACGTATTTTTATAATACTAATGCTGGCGATGAGATAGAATAGATAAAGGGTGAGTTCGAAAAAATATGTCATAATATAAGTATTCATTTTAAAGATGATTTTATAAATTATTAATTAATGTCATCGACTGATATATACCGGTGGTGGAATAATGGACTGAGCATCTGTTTCTAAAGCTGTGGGTCGCGAATTTGATTCTAATTCCGCTGTAGTTAACAAATTTGATTCAGTCATGTTTTGCTAAATTAAGTTTAAGTATATACATAAATACACAATTTATGTATGTACTTATACTTAATTTAGTATTAATACTTAATTTAACTTAACTTAATTTGTACAAAATTTCTGGGTAAGAAGCGACTTCCGTTGACTCATATCCTTCGCTAAACCAATATAGTTTCCAGGGATTTCCATTATTTTTCAGCAAACCTCCGCACAGTCACTCCATCTCATTCTTAGCCTTTCTCTAGATCGTTGATTGAAAATCCTGTCAACTCTCTTAATGCGACCCAATTATTAAAATCTTTGGACCTCATTATTTATTAATGGTTTCGTATTTCATGTCCATGTCTGTACGCCTCAATTTTCTTAAGTTTATCAGAATGGTATTCACAATATTTTTCTTTTAAAGACTGCTATTTTTTTTTAAATTTAATTTAATTTTGGGTTAGGCACTATCTTTCACAACCATAAGTTACCACTGCCCTTATTACAACGTTTTTATTAGCTCGTATTCTTATTTGTCCGGTACAAATCTTGCAATCAATTTATAACTATTTTCACGACTAGCTAGACATTTTAAACTTTTAGAATATATCAGAACACGATGCCAATGCATTCTTTTAATACTTTTAGCCATTTTTAAATAGAATTGAATTCATTATCAGTTAATTCTGTTTTGTATGAAAAGTTACTTCGGAAGAAATCCGTAATCCAATCCACTATTATTGGTTGCTAAGTGGGTGGTCCTAGCAACTAAATTATTAATATATACGTGCGTTACTATGGAAATCAAAATGACATTTCAGTATTCTATATTTGTTTGTTTTTTATTTGCTTCATATCAAGTACAAGTTTGAGCATAATAATTCAACAGAAAATTTAAAAACGTTTTATATAAAAAGTTCTTTTTATCTTGTAATTATTTTAGTTTTTAAATCAAGAATATGCATCTTCGTCCCAGTATTAGGTATCTACCCCAACAGTCGCTTACATGCGTGTATGTATCGGCAAGTAGGCGAATTTTGAGTTCTTCTGATACATAGGTAGGTATCAGCTGTTTCTGCATATTCAAATAAGATTCCAAATATATATAATATTTTTTCCTTCCCTGAATACACATCGTGGTCTAATATATTATGTTCTTCGAGGTTTCTTTTACTATGAATCTAGTCAGTAATTTACTTGCGCTTGGTATTTGGGTTGGCAGCTTAGTGATTAAAACCCTCGCCTGGCTTGATTCAAGTTTTTTTTTAATGTACATGTATGTGGTTTTTCGACGTGATTCACGTGTCATACAATACACATTTTCTGACACGAACAAAAGGAAATATAAAAAGACTTTTTAAAAATTTCGAGGCATACGATCAATAGTCTAGTAACTAGTCTGTAAGATTGGAAAGCATTGCTGTTGTATCGCAAGGATACGTACTAGCTATTTATTACCTACGCATAAATAGAGTTACCGTTGTATGGAACAGAATCGCAAGAGGTGAGCTCTAGATATCGTAAAAAAATATTTTTTGAAAACGATTGAAATATCGAATAAAATCATATTCTATAATTCGAAAGAAGTAAAGAATTCGTCGTAAAAAATAATACTAAGTACCTAGGTATATACATAGATACTGAAACACAAGTTGATAAATAAGTAGTAATAAGTAAGAATAATTAAATAAGCATCTAGGCATTTTTGTCTATATTTAAATCATATAGATATCCCTTGTTTACCTTCACTCTGTAGACTTGAAGCACAAACGAGTACACTAATTACATAATATTGAAGTTAACGGCCCCACCAAACCATATCCGCCCCGCACCACACCCGGTCTTAATCGGGAGTATCACGGAACCCTACGTTTGTTGTGAAGCATCATTTTTATTTTTTGAACTGGGAATGTCTCAGGAGCAGTTACCCAATACTTAGGTCGCCTTGCACTCAAATGTGCTTTGACGGAATTTACAAGTACCCATGAGAGAGATGAGCACGTAGAGGCAATTTTAAAAAATTTACGCCGCAAATTTTCTAAATGCAATAAAATTAGCCTTTGTGGCGACCAGGTCAGACGGTCCGATGAGCCCAACAGCTGGTTGAATCGACTTGAGCAGCTCTTCTTTTTCCGTACACATTTTAGGACATTCCAGAGGATTACATAATGTAATGTACCTAGATGTTCTGACAAAAATTAAATGTTTCTTTACAAATCAAGGTAATCGTTGAACAATTCTTTACTGTCGAGTCTTCGCCACTATATTTTAGTGACCTAGACGTCACCCCACATGGGTCATAAATAAAGGAGTAAGTTGGTATGTATGTACCTACGTCCAAGACCGTCAATATAGCACTCAGCCTCTGATAGGCCGAGTCCCTTTGACTTGGCACATCATTCCGACAGACATTAGGGTTTTACGGCCCCGAATGACGTTACACGGCCCCGTTACTGGGGCCGTATTTATACTTATACGGTATACGTAGCGTGAACGAAGGGCGACTTTACGTGAAAATAGATCTATCAGCTTAGTGACATGATAGTGACACTCAAATTCAAAAGGATTTTTGAAAGATTTATAGTGTCAAGTTGCAAATAATCTGAAGTCAGTTTCATATTATATCTGGACCCGACAAGTGACTGGGTTATTCGAAAAACGTAATATTTTCAGTTAAATTCACAATATATTGTGATATTTTTATGTTAACTATTTTGGCTCATAAACGTAGGTACACCCACGTTGGTCGCGCAGCTTAAGCGTCAGCCTATAGCATCGTGGGTCCCATGTTCAAATCCTGGGTCTGACAAGTAAGTACACATATTATTCTTCAATTCTGAGTATGGACCTAATAGGTTAAGCAAGTGGCTGACATCCATTTCTCGTAAAAACAAAATCTGTTAATACAAACCTCCATTCTTTGGTGGCCCATATGATCCTATTAAGATCGGACATGGTTGAAGTAGGTACACCAAGAAAGACATTTTAAACTATAGGACCAGATCACTATCGTAAGACTAACAAGACAAATTTCTAGTCCAAATTTAAATATTAGGTATGTATATTATGTACGTAAGTGTGACGAGGATGAAGGAGGTCAAATAAATTATCATAAAAATAAAAACAAGATATATAATGATACTTATATAAATTAAATTATATTCTACGGGATTTTTTTAGGTCGATAGTTATTTGGGTTGTAACACCATTATCAAGACTAAAAAGATAAACAACTTTACGCTCAAGTATAAAACTCATATAATGAGACGGTATGATCTCTCTTCCTGACCGTAGGACCATTCAATAATAATATATTATATTTATATGAAAGCCATATAATTTATTTTATCATTTTGTAAAATAAAATTCTATCAAGTAAAAATGTAATAAACATAACACTGCAAAGCATCATAACTGTGTGAACCCATTTAACACATTTACTGCTGACCAGATAATTACTAATTAATTACCACATTTAAAAATAATACCAATTATATCTAATGACCAACTAATCGTTACGCGACTAGTAGGTACGTGCTTAGCACTGAAAGACTTTTTACAAATTATTGGAATACTTATGTAGGTATATACCTATCATATTTGGAATCTTTTGGTAATTACCAATAAAATTTGTCATATAAATTTCACCCAGGTCAATTGATTTCTGTAGAAAGCAACTTAATGGTTTTCAGTCAATATTTTTTACTGTGAAACAAGGTAAGTAAGTGTAGGTACCTACCAATAATCATAAAATTACTTAAAAGTTTTACAAACAATCCTCGTAAAATATACATTTTTAGATCAAGTGCTAATTATTTTTTTTAATTAATTTTCAATTTAGTATTTATTATTTTACCTACCTACTATTTTAAATCACCTTAAGAGTAATAAAAACCAATACTGATATGTATATAAATATAAAAACGTAAAAAAAATTACATGGGTGAGTCGCTACAAGAGTGATTTACGCTCTGCAACTGTACTATTAGCTTGTCAATTGCTAATTGAAACAGGTCATTCTGAGCTCATTCAGAAAAGTGTGTAAATGATTGAAAATTTTCTAAGGACGAAACCGTTCTTGGAGTAGGTACCTAACTCAAGTTGTGGAAATATTACAAATATTCTTTATGTTTATGTTTATATTTTTTTATGTGTAGCACACGAAAATTTCTGGTAGAGTGAATCCCGCTACAGTGTCGAAAAAGCCTAATTAAAAAAAATCAACTGAATTCAGAGATGCAACACAACCGATTGTTATAAAAAAAAGATCCTACTAATAACTATTGTTCTATAATTTATTATCATCATCATCCACCATCCTACAGATGATATGTACTTATTGTTAAAATTGTTAAAAGTGCGTTGGAAATTATTTTAAAAAAAATAATAAAAACTGTGTTTCTATTGGTGAAACCATCGACCAACTTATAGAGTTTATGACCACAGAACAGATTAGGTAATACATATAATTCAGATAGGCTACACTCCAATACACGACATTTTGAAGCGGGGTTATGAATGTGTGAGTGTCCTGCGAAAATGAAACACACATTATATAGTGCAAACCTTCAAATGCACCAATATTGAATGAGCATTAGTGCATAAACCGAAAGCAGTTGTCAAATCGAAAGACAAGCTTAGAATGACGTATTCTTGACACGTGTTTAAGTTAATTCCATATTCTTCGGTTGCCTGTTACTCCACATCCGTTAGGTATTTCAGTTCCCATTAAGTCTGTGTTCTCTGTTTATGATGTTGTTATTGTATTTATCTATCTACTGTACCTACCTAAAACTACTATCAAATGTAAATTAGATGTAATTAGAATAAATTTGCAGTATGTAGTTCTAGAATCTAAGCGTTGTTCTAAGAACATGCAATACTTAATGGCTAGGTAGTTGCATTGCAACATCAACATATGTAAATGTGACGTAGACACCTCTAGAACAGTAGTTGGAAAGTATTCACACGAAGAAAGCGTATCTTGGCAAGCACTCAACGCTCCCGCTCGCCATTATTATATGAACCTCATAAACACATTGTTGTTTACAAAGTTGTTTAATATCACGACCCCCGCGCCCAAGGAGGCAGCCCCTCCTCTCCCGACCGCTGTAAATACACCGCGACTCGATGATGTCTATTTATGCCGCAGTACAGACACGTATCTACATACATAACTCAAACTCTCTCTCCTACTATAAAACAGAATATCGATTACTTTCCCTGCTCGCCGCTAGGGTATAATATAATCCTCCGCCCACTTTCTGCGTGACCCTCTCGCTCGCTCCCGAAATTTTCCTCATTCGACCATCCCTCTCGAGACTGTCCTCCTCTCTCGTCGTTCCCGATAGCCCCGTCCCTCTCCGGGACGCCCCCGCTCAGATTGTAATGGCGGTATGCAAATGACATGGCGTCGTACCAAAGGCGCACTACTTTTGTAGGAAAACAACAAACAGCGGAATACGAAAGTGATGTCTGGCTGCCTTATTGTTTCCCGAAATGTCGATCGACGCATTCGCAGGTGCCGACTCGGTTTGCTTCGCCAGGTGACTTGCTCGCTTGTCATAATCTCCGATCTGCGTCACGCCGGATTTGCATTTCGTCAAATTTAAATGCTAATCTGGTTATCCGGGTAATTGTTTTATCGGATTGCTGGATTTGGGAGTTGTTAGAAATCTCTAATGCCAACAATAATCGGGTATAACCCTGATTAACAATGAATACGACGGAATTTCCACGCCCCCAAAAGGAAAATCTAATATATGAAAAACTGTAGGTATTTATGCTTAATTTAAATATTAATTTACACATCCATATTGAGACCGGTAAACAAAAGAAAAAACATAGATAGCTACTTATGTACAGTACATAGGTAAATATTTTACTCTAACAAACGGTTCTTGACATTGGTTTTCCCGAAATTTTCATTTCGTACCTACTTACCTACTGTGCATATAAAAAATTAATAAAACACGTCCTGTTTAAATTATCTATTCGATGGGAGACAATACTTTGTAGAAAAAAATTCTAAACGATAATCATTATAGATTATTATATTAATTATTAAATTCACGTGGTTAACAGATCCAATTTTCAATGTACTTACAATAATAGTGATTTTATTTAATATGATGGATATAAGTACAAACAATGGTTTAATTAATTATTAGGTAGGTATTACAATTTTATTTCTTATATTGTAATCTTATTGTTTTAAATCATCCACTTAGTATGAATCGCCCATATAAAGAATCTGTAAAACCTGTTAATATTAGGTACTTATTTAGAATCTTTTACAATATGTATTAAGTAATGTACCTATACCCTAAAAATTGAAAAGCTACAAACTCAGCTATAAGTAGGTATAGGTATCATATAGGTATATAATGAAAATGTTAATTAGGTAAATAAGTTAACTTAATAAGAAACAAAAATAAAGAACTACGTTGCCAAAATTTGAATTGGTAGGTAACATTGAAAATCAACAGATAAAAGTCATCATAATCAGCCTCGTTTATCTAAACTAATTTGATTATTTTTTTTTACTATTTTCGTTGATCCAGTGGGTCTATTCTATGCTTATCGACCGCTAAAGTGATAAAGTGATAAATATTATCAAACTTAGGGTAGGTTTGTATCAAAATATTAGCACTTATTGTAACAATTACACGAAGCTGGTTTTTATTGTTGCAATAAGTGCGATATTTTAACAGCAGCAAGATATGTGCTGTTAAAATATCGCACTTATTGCAACAATAAAAACCAGCTTCGTGTAATTGTTACAATAAGTGCTAATATTTTGATACAAACCTACCCTAAGTTTGATACTATTTATTAATTTAGTGTTCAATAAGTATAGAATAGACCCACAGTAACCTGTAAGTCTATTTTTAAATGATTGATATGTTTTGGGTTCCACTAGATAATCTAAATCATATAGATTTTGTCTCTTTTCCCAGCTTTTTTACCATTTACAAAGCTTTATTAAATCGCATAACCCTTGTTCGTTACTAGGTAGGTGAACCTAATCAGATTTAAATAATGCATGAATTATTCATGTGTATTTAATTATTTTTGTTTACGTACCTACCTATCTATCATTTGTTCTGCGACAATTATTAAAAACTTCAATTATTAAAAACTTTTCATGACTTAAAGAAAATATTTATAGTAAAAATAAAACGGAAAGTATTTCGCTACGGTGCTCTATATGAAAACGGCTTTCTTTTTTTCCCTTTTCACGTGGTACACCGATATGTTTGTACTGTCCGTAGGTATCAGAACGTAGATTTTTTTCCTTTTTGTGTTAGTCCCCGCATTACCTCGGCACAAACTACGGTTTTGGAATTTAATTGATAAAGAATTTTGATTCTTTTCGTCCCTTTTTTTAGTTTTCATTTAAACCGTCTCCCCCATTTGTTTGTTTAATTTAATAATGGAAAAGTTTTTTTTTCGTTCATTTGCAAAAAAAGCTTTCTATATTAAACAAGGGGAGAATGTAATAACTAATTACCTACTGTATGTATCTCTATTTATGCAGACATACCTGAGTATGTTCAATTTATCATATTATAATAAAACTCAAACAACAAAATAAAATATATATCTAGCTCCTAAGTTTCTGTTATTAAATAATAAAATATCAAAATCATCGATGAATTTTGAAACAATTAATAGGTAAATAGTGAAAAATCAAGACTAATAGAATGTTTGGTCCAATCACTAATAATGTTTAATTTTCTTTTCTTATCACTAGATAGTAGATATAATAAATGATGTCCAAGATCTTCGTCTGATAGGTATAATAACACTTAAGTTTATATTATGTTAATTAACCGAGAATATAAAATAAATAAAGGTTAATTAATGATCATGTATCTATATTATTGTTACATAGGTATTTTAATACTTCACGAAAAAGGTAAATTCAAAATATAAATCAGCAAAATAGCAAAATAGCAACATTGATGTCTAGAGAACAGTAGTTGCTTCTGTGAAGGAGGACTTCAAGTACCTACAAACCTGTGTATAAAAATGTAATTTATAATTATTATTATAGATAATGGTTAATTTGGCATATTCAATTAATGTTTAAGATTTTTATTTTGCATAGAGAAATTTGAAGGTCTTTAACCAATGTAGGTATACGGCCGTAAAACAGGTGTAGAGATATTCAGCGAAAGACTAGGGAAGAGTTAACATTATTTATTATTAAAAAGTAAAACACATTCGTGATCTTTCACAATGACAATAATTTATAGTTGATGTCATTTTCATGACATCTTATGTAGTAATTTTTAATTTATTGGTTATAGATATTTTTTAGTATGAGTAATCGTATGCATATCAAAAATTAGTCGAATCAGTAAGCGTTTCAAATCGCGTGTCACATAACAGTTAAATCATATTCATTGTTTTATTTATAGATATGCAAATCGAAATCACATTGAGCGGTTTGTATATTCAACCGCTTTTTTTGTATACAGAAGAAAGCTTTTATAATAGAGCAATAATATGCAAATAATGACAGACTTTAATATTAATTCGCATTCTATACCTGTATAAAAATCGATATACCACAATATCACCATTTTTCATCGTATATAAAAATAAATGTTAATAAAGAAAGACATTATTTATTTTTCAATCAAACAACAATTTGAGGCGTCGTCAAAGCAGGGATCGCCAACGAGGTATCATTGTACCTTTGTAGGATATTGTATGTACCCTCAGAAATATTCATAGCTATTTTTGACAAAAATATGCTGGACGCAGTAAAAGAAGATGCCACTTGATAAGAAGAATCAGAGATTTTTTAAATCTTTTCTCACTGCTAAAGACACGCCTGACGTATGGCCATTAGATACATATACTTTCACTGTGACCAGCTGCGGACCTTTTAATTAATATTTAACTGGTCAGCAGTAAATGTGTAAAATGATGTAATTTTTTTAAACAACTCATCTTTTCACATAAATTTGTGCCATATAAAAAAAGTTGCCTGCGGTGTAATTTTGTTAGGTACTCATTATACAAATTTGAAATTTGTGATTCTTTGATTCAGTTTTAAGCATTAAATCGACAAAAAAATATATCTATGGACCATTCAAATATTGTACCTACCTATTATTGTTTACTGGCTGAGTGGATAAAACTAAGTCAAATCTACGAGATTATAATATCATTGTCTAAAAAGACGCAGGAAAATTGATGGCACCGACATGCGTTGAGAATGAATATGAAAGAAGAAGAAAAATATATTGTTTTTAATATCTTGCTTCAATAATATATACTTAATGATTAGGGTTGCATAATATGTACAATTTTCCGGACATGAGTCACTAACGATACAATGGTTGACCGTGATAATATAGGTATGTACCTACATAAGGTACATTAATACATCTCAATTAAGAATACTATTAAAGAGAGTTACTGTCTATATAATCATAACCTACCTTTTTGTATCTCTTTGTAACTGCATCAAAATAGTAATACAAGACTGCTTTGCTTTAAAATAGAATCGAAAAACGCTATGTGTATAGTATATTAGTATAATATTTGCCGATCTCGTACTGATAAGCAAATTAAAAAAAAAATGAAATTTTAATATTACTAACTGAGGAATAGAGGAAATTTTTATTTGTAGGATAGATACATATTGAAATTTCATTTTAAATAGTACTAAATATCTAAATATACCTATTATCGATAATCAAAAGTATATGAAAATGTCTGAAGAATGTAATTTTTATCCTAACGAGTAAAATTATATTATTATTGTCAATAAATATGTCAAAACTCTATTCGTTCTAAGAGTATGTATATTTTTTAAGGTTATGCAAATTTGATTAATAACAAAAATTGAGGCTACGCTATGTTAGCAGAGATGCGTTTTCAATTCACCCTAACGACATCTATCGCCTGGTTTCGGGAACAAAACTTCGGAATGGAGTTATGTCGCGCTTTATGGAAAATCAGCTTCCGTCATGAACTACTCGGCAGCTATTGACAACAATTTATGAACTTGCGTTATTTTCGGTACCCAACAAATAAGACGAACATAGTAATTAGCTATATTTTGTATACATACATTAGATGACTTTTTATATTCACACTCTTTATGTACTTTATTAAAACCCACACTTGAGTCAAACGTCACAATATTTTATATGTATATCCTATTAGTATATGTATGGCACTGGGACAACTGAACGCCAGGACAAGTGGGCCCCGCACTGTCGAGTGAAATAAATAAAAGTTCATTACGATTTGATACGTAAAATAGACGAGGAATTTTAATAAGTTTCTATCTACTATTTGGCAGTATTTGGCAATTAATCGTTCGATTAAGAATTATTATGCCTGACGGTTTATATAAAAATAAATAAACTCTTAACTCGCAGGGACTTAAATATATTATGCACAATTAAATCATTAGTTACGTGTGCATATTTAAATTCTCGCCAAGTATTAAATAATAACATATAAGTAGGTATTATAAACATAGTTTAAAAGTAGCTAAGATTCACGAAAGTTTATTTATTTTCGAATTTCATTCGATTGCGTAGCACCCAGTTGTCCCAGCGCCGAGTTGTCCTAGACCCGTAATTTGTCAGTAGCTACCTGGATAAAGTATCTATTCATTTTTATATTTATGTATACAGAACTTAATGTAAGCATACGACATTATAATAATATAGTGTAATATACTTAAAGCATATTATAAAGTAAAAGTTATTATAGATAATTATTTTTCTCAGTATTTTCAAAAGATCTTTCAAATATATGACATACGATGTTGCAGGTAGATATGTAGGTACCACGATTATTTATAATTTAAAAACATATACCACCAATTGAGCATTGGCCTGAATTAGTCGCGTCATACTGTCGACGCACAGTTCGACCAAAGCGAAAGACCTTCGAGACGTCAGACAATGAGAGGAAGTGCCAAAAAAATAACAATCGTCCGCTCATGATGGGCGGACACGCGTCCCCAAGACGCAACGCAATGTTGGGTGCTGTTTGCGTCGACCTATGTCCTTGCATCCAGGACGTGCTGAACATAAATGATAATTATTATACACATTTTTTTAATAAATAACACCAGACAATCTTAAATTATTAATTGAGTTAGCGTTTACTTTTACACTCTAATTGGCCTAGCTAGCGCGTAGAGTGGTCATCTTTGTATACATACGACACAGTTGGCACGATCCCGCTCCTTATCAAAAATACATATTTTTTCAGTTTGTGTACTTATATTATTTAATACTATGCAACATGGATTGAACAAATGGCCAATACCTAATAATATTTCTCGTAAAACAAATCCGTTAATACAACATCTTCATTCTACGAACTCACACATGTTTCAATTAGCATCGAACATACTAAATAGTAAATAGCCTTTTATTTTATAGTTTTATAGAGGTTAGATATATTATATAATATAGAATACCATTCATAGATAATCACGCCAGAATTTTTTCATGTAGTCATTTATATTATAAGCACTGAGTTTAATTAACCCTTCTAACTAATTTACGTCACCTCGATACGCTCCAACATTAGAGCATATGCCACGTACATGGTTAGACCATTTCCCTCGTTACATCACCACATTCTGCGCCTCTTGACATGCATCACGTAGATCATTCTTGTAGCAATGCTCCTGGTTGCAACAGGATCGGCCATAAAGCTGGAATTCGAGCGGCTATACAACAAATGCGTTATGTTTTGTGCTCTACGGTGGATCTGGATTACATATTTCAGACATTTGCTGAGATTTGCTTGAGATAAGATTTGCCACCATTTTTGCTAGCTATTGACAGAAATTCAATAATATGTTTCTAATAATACCTCTCAGATGTATATGTACGTATATAAGTATACCTACTCAAAATTGATATTACGAGTAAAATCATATGGAAAAATCCGTAAGTAGGTAATTACTGCTACTTCTTATAAAGTTAAATAATATCATTCATGTTTATGGATTTTATGTTTATTTATTAACCTCAGTTTTTTCTAACCTTAAGTCTAAAATCAATATAAGTACTTACTTATTACAAAAAAGTCCATTAATTGTAGGTATAGGTATATATTTTTAACGTATAAAACAACGACTGTTCTTTTGATGCATTATTTTTTGTATATATTTAATCTCCGCCCACGATGGCCGAGCGGTAACATGTCGGCTGATAAGTAATGTGTATAAATATTAAGTTGAGGCCAGTCAGCAGCTAGGATCAATTTCTTGTAAAAACTAAAATCTGGTAATAGAGTAATCAAAGATTGTTTGTAATTCTGCCTAAAGTGTCTTACCAATATGTGCTACCAGTACTAATGTATGCCTATGAAAAATTTTGATTTAATATACGAAAAATCTAAACATTAGGCATATTACAACAAAGCGTGGAAACGTGTATGTTGGGCATATGGTGGAAATACCTCAAATTAGATTTACTAATAAGGAGGCAGACAAGAGTAGGTACCTACTCATTGTGATAGAGATTAGTAAGTTAATTAAATTATAAGGGGTCGATAAAATAAGTAGGCGAATGTGTAGGTAATCATTGAATAAATACAGCATCTAAAGTGGTGTCCAAGGGGCAGTAAAATATTACCCGCTTGATCGATGAACTAAAAACTAGGGATTAAGAAGAGTGTATGGAGCCATATAAAGGCATCCATGCAACATTCGATCGTCTCCACTAATAGTCATACAGACTGCCAAATAAATAAAATATTGTAGACATCAAGACTGGTGTCATAATATAATACAAAAATCATTCAAATTTTGGACACATTTCCGATAAGAAAGATTGATGACTCAAAAACGTATGTGTGTTTCCGTTTAAACAAATAAAATCTGAATGCAGTATCTGATAATAGAACCACACATACAGCGACCACACAATATGCACCTCATCCTTTGAAAGTTTTGCTATAACAAAGGACTCCTTATCGCGGATGGGCAATAATGTAGGGAGATCTCCAATAGATGATCTGCAAATCGAATAAGAACTAAATATATTAAATTTATATTTTAATTCAGAATTACTTCAAGAAAATGAAAAATAACAAATGTATCAGCTTTTCAATTTAGAAATATTGTCTAATTAGTATGAGTAGGTATATTTAAAAATATTTTATAAAAAAAGCTAGAATAATGTTATAATTCTTGATTAAAATGAGATTTAGAAAGATCAATAGGTACAAGTTATATTGAAATAAATTATAATAAAGTAGGTAGGTACCTACTTATAAAGCTTTTGGTAGGTGATTTCTACTACTTCCCCAAAATATAGATAACCTCTATATCCCTCATTAGTGTGTATCTAATTAAAACACAAAATATATGTCTTTTAAAAACGTATTCATTTTTTTCTTATTATTAGTTATTTTGCAATTTATTAAATATACACTTAGTTCATACCGCCTTAAGAGACACCTTGTACTATTTCACAATACTTTTTATAGAGTAATTAATCCAGGATGAAAAATAAATAATAACTGACGTGTAGGTATAGATTATTTATTTCACTAAGGTGCACCCATACTCTGCCATGCAAAATTCGCAATAGCAAAATTCATAGGTGATGTAGGTACCTACTTGTTGTCTAATTGATTTACGCACGCAGTTTATGAGATGGGCATGCACTTATCATGTATTAGAATAATAAGACTTTTATTCTAGGGAATTATTTGATATAGGCATCTATAGATTTTTTCAAACAAGTAAATTGGGTTTTTGAGATGTCACCGTGTTTGTTCTCTGTTTTTCTTGATCTTTCGGTATCGTTGCAGATGCCCTTCTCAAGAGACAACCTGAAAACTAAATACGCAACAAAAAACCATGAAAGTCTCAAGCCATTCGAATAATAAGCTTCTTAGGTATAGGTGCCGATGATTGGGTATCGGAAGATATAACATTAGCTAGTATTGGTTTATTAAGACGTCTCCAAGGATATAATATTATCACTACATGCAGCAGCTTTGCCAGGTTACTTAAATAAATAAAATGAAATATATATTACAAATTTTTTCAGTCATCACTCATTTCAAATTTTAAACCATTATAGCAGGAAAATACTAAAATGGAACAGACTGTATACCAGATATCTCTTTATACAAACTACCCGCTACAAAACTATCTTAGTACCCGCGACTGAAAAAATACATTTCTATTCAGTGACAACAAGAGGGAGGAGGTTATCTTGAGCGAAAATCTTAGACGAGTAGAGTAGACAGACCACTACTTCGTTTAGTTTACTGCAGGGATCTATTTGCACTGGTAGTCGAAAAGCTTTTTGTGCGAGAGTTTTTTTTATGCTCTGCAATAATTAGAAAAGTTAAAATATGTATACATACGAAATGAAATACTTATACTACATTGATTATGTAAAATATGATATTTATTTGATAAAATGACTTTCAATTCGAATTTTAATGTCAGGAAATACGCAACGGCATGAGACCATATATTATGCAATAAGCTGACAAAACATGCATTGTAACCATGCTGAAACTACTAAGTATAGTCGATAAATAATAGTACTTAAATAAAAAAGATTTTAAGTTATGTACATCAATACATATTTATTTTTTAGAAAATTAATGTTTATTTTTAAATAGAACGATATAAAACAATGAATTATTAAAAAAAATCTCTCCAAGACTTCCGTGAAAGCTTATTAAGCTACATTTTAATGATTAATATATGTATCCATAAAATAATATTACTAAAAACATCTTAAACGTTTTTTTATTACGGATTTTTAATTGTAAATTTATCTTTGATTTAAAAAATATCATCTTTTATTTATTTTTCGATACGTATTCATGAATTAAAACGTATATTCATCAATAAATTGTATTATTTCTATTTTACTAGACTACATCTAACTTTCTCTAGATTCTCTTAGTATTAATTTTAAAAATAAAACAATTATTATATGTAGGTACGTTAATTTCATAGATACTAACATTTTTTTGGCCATAACATGAATATTGACTAAAATATAATTTAAGTTTCTGAAAATTGTTATTAATTTCAAATGTATCACGTTTCGTGTATCATCACCATCATCAGCCGAGGTCAATCAACTGCTGGATGAAGACGTTTTCTAGCTTTTTTCTCTCTTCTTGGTCCCTAGTTCTTCGCGGTGACGTATATGGACCAAATTTTAGGAGTTCGTATATCGAACGGGCTTTAGGGCGTTTCTGTGAGCGTTTAGTGCCCATTGGGTACCACTTTAGAAACATATGTATTTATTCCATTCACCTATCGCGAAGCCCAAGTGAAGTTAGAGTTGAATAGTAAAAATCACATTTTTTTTAAAAATAATAATGTTCTTTGAAAAGGTTACAGATCCCTGTAGAGTACACAACTTATGCAACACTTCTTTTACTTAGACTATTTAATATAATATGTAGTTTTAAATGCTAAACACATTCATTAAAATGATAGTAATTGTTGAATGATTAAACTTACCAACCCACCCACCTAGATTCATTTACGGTCTGTCTGGCGAGTTAATGACTATATTTAAATATTTCGGTGTCATTTTTTGCTAGGATGGTACTTTTTGACAGAACTTGGGATCCTTAAATTTTGGGATTTTTCAAATAACCATGCCCTTGCTTTTTTGTATCTGCATTAATGTAATACTTTAGAGTCGCGTGGTGCTATAAAAAATAACATGTCCTTATGCATTTTTTGCCGCAAAACTCAAAGGCCACAAGTAAGTTTCTAGATAAAATTTATTTATATCCTTTTTTGCTAATTTCAGCGATCAAATTACAATTATTTTTTCATTTTCTTATCGTAGGCCAGTTATGTCAGATCGCAAACGTCTTGGAAAATGAGCCACTTACAGAGGAAGTTGCGAAGCCAAGATAATCTCCCTGTACCATTGATATAGAGTATATCAATGCCCTGTACCTACACCTCTGCTGCTTTTCCCTGCACAATTAGCTAAAGTAACCCATATTTGTCATTGGAACCATTTGGGTGTATTGGTGATGTCAGTTTTTTCCTAATATCGAAATATTTATTCTTTCTGATTGTAATAAGAAACGATAAACAAGATGAATAATTTATATTTCCGTGTTTCGCTGTCCGGTATCTACCTATTGAGTTTCAGTTTGTCTCTACGTTATTGATAGTAGATATTATATTAAATTAATTTAGGGACGCGTTTCATTTCATAGATATACCTAATTAACAATTCATTACACAATTGATATATCCATACCATATGACCATAATCATGCGATGTTTTCAACTCAAGATGTGTTCAGTTACTTATCGAATAATATTTATGCAACGGTAGATTATTTAAAAACAGTTATTTTCAGCACGATATATAAGTATTTAATCATATAGTATAGAAAATTCATACTTATTTGGCTTAGTTATTATAAAATATAATTGAATGTTATTTGACCGACTACAATATAAATAATATAAAATAATATAGTCACCCTACGTCTTATCACTTCTTGTATCTAAATACAATTTATTAATTATTACTTTTTTTATTCAACGAATAATTCACAAGATTTAAGAATGTAACATTAAGTGTTTTCAAAATTATATATGTTCAATAATTAGAATGTTACATGCTTAAATCTTGTGAATTATTCGTTGAATAAAAAAGTATTTAATTAAAAATTATTAACAAGTTCAAGGAAGCTACAACACCTTGCAATAATCTTGGAGTGATCCGTGACGTCGGTTGGTAATTAAACTATCTATAACCACTTTGATTTAAAATAAAAAAGCCAATAGTAGCTCAATTTAGAAAGCGCTTCAGAGAGTAGGTATTATAAGAGCCATTAGTTAAAATTTGTCGTTATTAAGTATGTTACCTTTAGCATAGTGGTATATGTGCGTGGGCGCGAAACTCGGGAGATGCAGGTTCAATTCTTGCGGAGTGTCTTACTTTTTTCAAAAAGATTTTTTCAAATATTTTCTCATAAGTGTTATTAAAATTATGTAAGTTCTACAATTTAATAGTTTTGTAATTATATGGTAAATGTATCAGTCAGAGTATAAATAATTTTTGCTACCAAAGACTTCAGTCGATTAATAAACTGAAAATAGACCAAAACTGCACATATTGTAATATTAGATGCCAAATCAAAATTGAAATAACTTACAACAAGATAAAAACAGGATGACTAATATGCATCTTAAATACGCTTCTGTAGTACTGTGTAGACACAAAACTTATTATTGTGCCCACAGTTTTTTACGGAATGAAAATCTCTCTCACTCTCTTTGAGATAAGAATCTCCTAGAGCAAAAAAGCATACGCGTTTTTCATTGAATTGAATTTGTGGCAACAATAGCACAAACAACCGTCTTGATGCTGTGTCACTCATTGTGTCAAATTTATGAATAGGCATCAAACCCTACCAACACTAACACGGCAAGTCAATTTACACTCACACCAATGAAATAAATACAAACACAAAGGGTTAACGAAAAATCGATCGCTGTAGACTTTATAATATAATAATATATTATGTACTCAAATTTATTTAAATATAAGTAGTAAGTAGGTGTTTATTATTGGTGAAATAAGATTAATAATCATTTTATTTATTTTCTGTATCCATTTTAACGCTCTGCTTTGAGGATGGTGGAAAAGATCCGGTGTGGAATTGGATAGATTTTATTTATACGGTAAATTGTTACTGACCCCATTTAAATACTGAATAATACGTTAGAAAACCACATGTAAATTTGTCAGACGCACGGTTCAAACCTGTGACCATGGCCCCCACATTCTGAAGCGGGCCCCCAGGCTAGGATATTTGAAGGGCCCCCTACCTATCGCTAAAGATAAAGGCAGTTTGACGCTCTACCGTAACGTTTTCCAAATGGTGTACGCGGTAAAATTAACGTGTACTTATAATAATTCGTGTTTTTTGTATATTTGAATTCATCTATTTGAATTATGGAGTTGTCGAGTATCGATACACAATCAAACATTGTATCGTACAACCACATAATTTTAAATAATACTAATATTGAAGATTGCGACTTTTTTTTACTATTCGAGAGAATTTTTGATGTGTGTTTAAATCACTTATCTGGTCGATTAGCCACGCCGGGCCCTCAGGCTAGAGCCCTGTCAGCCCCCCCTTTGTGGGGGCCATACCTGTGAATATAATATAATGACCCATGACCCCACAAAGTGAGGTAGGCTGACAAGGCTCTAGTCTGGGGTCCGGGCTCAGGGGGGTGGGGAGGATCAATCAGATAAGTGAGATAACACACTCTACTTACTATTTTTTCTCTACTAATTTGCTCTACTAGTAATAAAACGAACATGAACCTTTTTATATTAGTGGTTGTGCGATGCAATTTTTGATTATTGTGTATCGATACTAGACATCTCCATAATTTAAGGGGATGTATTAAAAATATAAAAAATCGTTAAAAATACACTGAATACCATTAATTTTACCTCGAAAACCTTTTGAAAAACGCTACTGTAGAGATTCACACTGCTTTTAACCTTAGCGATGGGTAAGGGAACCCGACAAAGATCCTAGCCTGGGACTCCGCTTTCGGATGTAGGGGCCATGGTTATATCTTATTATAAGAATTAATTACCTTTAAACAAACTTTTCAAATATTATAGAAAATATTTTATATATCGTTTTATATACCTATGTGCTCTGAAAGTGCGCCAAAATACCCAAAAATTCATTTATATTATTAAAATGAATAGCATTAATGCCATAATATATTCGTGATAAATTTCAGAGTATAATCATGTGATGTTTTCTACGAAATGTGAAATGAATTGCTGATATTTGAACAATTAGTTTCAGCAACAATTTTCATATATTTAGGTTCCTTCTCACTTTATAGAAGAAGGAATACGCTGGGTCGTCTTTGAAGCCATGACCTGAAAAGGGTTTTAAAACTATAATATATTAGTGATGATGATGATTAATTTTGTACGGAGTACGTGGAAATACAAGTAGGACCCTCAAGGAAGGGAAAATATCGAGAGGCGTCTTCATGACCCCCACAAAGGGGGGGCCGACAGGGCTCTAGCCTGGGGGCCCGGGCTCACGAAGGGCCCGGCGTGTCGAGTCGACCAGATAAGTAATATAAACACACATCATAAATTCTCTCTAATAGTAAAAAAGTCGCCTTCGGTGGTATTTTCCTTCATTACTGTTATTATTTAAAATTATGTGGCTGTGGTTGTACGATACAATTTTAATTATGTATCGATACTCGACATCCACGGCGGGTGGTGGAGGGTGTAAAAAACTCCATAGTTTAAATGGATGTTATGTATTAAAATATACAAAAAAACACTAAATATACACATTAATTTTACCGCGTACCTACACCATTTGATTTGCACGCTGCCTTTATCTATAGCGATAGGTAGGGGGGCGCCAAAGATCCTAGCCTGGGGACCAGCTTTAGGATGTGGGGGCCATGGGCGTCTTTCAAAAATGTACTGGTAGCATCTCAGAGAGCCAAGGAAAATAAGCCAATGGTTTTCTTCAGCATTTGATTATAGGAAATTGCTGATATTCAATAAAATAAGACCGTCAAGTTTCACTGGCGCTGACTATAGTAACTAAAATGTGCACTGTGATAATAATTGGAATGCAATCAAGTTAATTTCTTTCATGTAGCCTCCGTCCGCAAGAAGTAAACATGATTTAATCCCTATAATCGTAAATCTCCGCGGAGTTGACGCTCTCTGTTGAGCGGATTTACAGCCGGGACTTGCCTTTCTCTGCCGGTCGCCTGAAATATGGCTTGTCGATTCATTTTTATGGGCCCGCAAACATAACAATCTGGTTCACGCGGTGCAAGACAGTAGTAAGGAGATACACAGGATGCCAGCCACTCAATATACGTACACGTACAAATTCGTTAACGTTGTTTTGATAACCATTGAAATAGAACTTTCATAAATGCAAAAAAATATTTAATTTTCGTTATTATTCTTATAAGTATTCGTAAAGTCCTCTCAGAAAGAGAATGTAAATACCGTTTGATTTATATTCGGTGATTAGGATCACATACGCTTGTCGAATCTCAACATACTGGTCGATACGTAGAATACGATAATTATTGTTTAGAATATCACAAAAGAAATAATAGATAATGGCTAATCGGTTTGGATATAATTTAACAGTCAAAATGGAAGGGGATGCATTTCAATTATGCTTTAGGGTGGCATTTTTATTACGGACGTCACTGTTTATATTTTACAACATAACACGACACTTATCTGACTGAATATTATATTTTAATATATTTTAAATTATACATATTTAATTCGGGGACCTTTCCACATTCCACCCCTGAATCCTACAGCGGGGTGCTGGCTAGCCAGATTGAGATTCGCTTCCAAAGCATCCGTAGCACGTAGCATAGTCCAAGCCCAACGTACCATGTTCACTTATATTCATTGGCTGAATGGGCATTATATAATT
The DNA here is from genome assembly GCF_057557595.1 of Rhyacophila brunnea. Lineage (NCBI taxonomy): Eukaryota > Metazoa > Arthropoda > Insecta > Trichoptera > Rhyacophilidae > Rhyacophila > Rhyacophila brunnea. The sequence goes on from NW_028232965.1 coordinate 4,428,463, forward strand.
TTTATAACTTTTATATTGTTCTATATTTATTTATTACTTAAGCTGATTTTATTTTGTTTAATTTTATTCTATGTGTAAACATTAGCTAACTTTATTTAAATTGTATTGTGCTGTTTCGAACATTTTAAACTTATAATATCTAGGACTGGCTTATGGTAATAAATTATTTGTTTGAAACAGCTGCAATTTGCATAGCCTATTTTGGCAAGAATATTCAAAAATTTTACCCTAACCTAACCTAACCTAACAAATAATCCAGTATAAGTATTGGATATCTTCAATTTTTTTTTGCCGCAGGCTTCCACTAAACAGACAAGGACCGATTTATTTCTAAATATAATAAATATACCTACATTACTTAGGCACTTTACTACCAATCGTAATATCTGTAAAAAATACGTACCTATCTACTAACATCACGTTCCTGCTAAGTAGTATGTAGGTACCTATGATATATATATCATTATCTATGATACATATGATTTTTTATCAGTTATATATATCATAAAAATATAAATTCGTTGGTGTATAGTTTGACTATAAACCAACTTGCAGAGTCGGTGTGTCATTTTCACCATCGTTCATAAATTATTTTGCAATATCTTTATGTATTGTGCGACGTTTACGGAATTCAAAACATTGTATGGAATTTCATAAAAATAAACTGAGTATTGATAAGAAAGTGGGCCAGTATATAAATAAGATTATCAAGTGATTATTACAAATAACATTATACTTAATAGAATTATGAAATGGTAATCTTTGTAAACACTTTATACTAAGGACACATGTTTAACTGAAAATTTATTACATAACATTTTAATGTAATGGAACAACTTAACATTGAAATTGCGCAGATTGGGATTCTTTCTACTACGTAGGAATTACATGGAGTAAATTTAATTATTGTTTCCGTCTGCTCTTACATGAAGCCTATTGCATCTTTTTCTCTCGCTCGGCGTCGCTCTAACTACGTTATAGTTTATATCAAAACTGTCGAACTTCGCGTCTATGTGGTATGTTTGTACTTAATACTATTTTACGAGAAGTATTTGTTAGTCTTTGATGTAACACTTTTAGCATTGAATAAACCAATGAAAAAGGTTATAAATACCACACATATTGCTTGTGATCTTGGTTGTATACAAATATGGATGGAACTCAATTTACGACAAAATATTGGTTTAACTGTGAATATACATTGTGTAGGTGTGATTATTGTATTGTATTTTTTTTTAGATATTATCATTGTTGAGAGATTTTTTGCAAATTAAATTAATGTCGACTTAGCATAATATTTTAAGGTTACGGCACTTTTATTTAATTTACATTTTCAGATTCCTGTGTCAATTAGATGCAAGTCAGTGTGTTGCGATTCTGATCTATAGGGTATGGGTTTGAATCCTGCTAGGTAGATAATAATATTTTACAAGTACAATGTTATATATATTATACAAGGCTACAAGGGTAATGGGTTGAGAAAATATTTAACCAAGATATATTTTTTTTAAATTGAGTTCTTCGCACTATACTGAAAGACATTATTCAATAATGAATAAACGTAAAATCTTTTACACGTAACATGATTCATATTAAACAAAGTTCAAAGATTCACTCGAATAAAGCAGTTGGACAAAAGAAAGAACGTCAAAAGATGTCGGCGTATTTATAATTTGAAAGATGAAAAAATCGATGATTTATAAATACATTTTGCCATTCATAAGAACCATTCAGAATGTTATTTATTTATAAGAGTCTGCCAAGAGTCGGCTTGTTGCATTTAATCCAGTGGCGTCTCATTTGGATATAAGCAAAAGATTTTATTAAAATGATTAACGATAATATTTTCGGTAATCTGTTATTTAACTATATAATGTTTGAAGCTTTCACGGTTGTTTTTTAACGTGGTAGATTTTTGGGTTTTCACCGTGTGTCCTTCTTTCCTTGACGTTTCGGGCTCGTTGCAGAGGCCATTATCAAGAGATGATATTATGTTTTATGATGCAATGTAGTGTAGTGTAATGTAGTATTATTTAACTATTGACATTCAGTCTCAGCTTACTCAAGTAACTACAGGATTAATAATATTGACGCGGCTTTGAAGATAATAACTACAAGCTTCAATATTGGGACCATACATAAATAAAATTTGATATAAATAAAAAGGATTTCAAGTTATACACATTTATATTTTTTATAAAAATCGATGTTTTTTAAAATAAATATAAAAAATAATAAATATATGAATTAGTCAAAAATCTCTTAGGCGATGCTTAGAAAACTTAATAAACTAAATTTTTATAATAAATATGACCATAAAATATCTGTAATAATAGGGTGCGGTCCGATTCAACAAAGTCACATTTGATTAAATTTTTTACAATTTGTAAGTTTATCTTTGACTTAATATAAAAAATATTTTTCCTTTTAATGTTTTCAGATACATATTTAATAATTAATACCTATAGTTGAAATTGTAAATTATCAAAAAAAAATCTCAAATTGCAAGCTTCGTATTTTTTCGGTAGGTGCCTCTTTAAAAAAGGCTCAGTAAAGGCTTCGCCTTAACTGTTCACTATAATAAAGATGAGTTTATATCCAGAAACAGCTGTCAAATGCCGCAATTAAAGTATATATAACAAAAATAACCTTGTTTCTAAACCACACGCCTTGTAGAGCCAAAGATGATAATGATGTACCTATTCTATATCTGATGTGGTCCTACCAACAAAAAAATAATCCAAGCAAATAAGTATTTATAGTACCTATATTTAATTTAAATGTAGAAATGTAAAACAACGGGAAAAGAAAACAATTCAATCAATTCATAACATTTCTCGTTGTAAATAATTTATTACTTTGTGTGTATTATTGAATATCTCATCCATATGATCTTCTTAGGATCGGACATGGTTTCAAAAAATCCTTTAAAATATTTAAAAATACATCATCATAATATATTATTCATTAATCAAGTACGCCAATGCAACGACTCGAGTGCATTACAAGAGATGCATCTCGTCTTGTAGGGCTGGCGCAAGTGTGTGAGTCAGTATTACATGAAAGTGCAGACTGTAAGACTGGTAGCCGGTAGCCAGGACAAGGCAGTAGCGCTGTACAGTGTCAGGTATCGTTCAAGCGTGGTCTGCGGGCCGATCGATATGGGAAATTCTTCTAAAAAATATAACTGATTAATTTTGATATGATAATAAGAATTAAGACAACGACTCAGCCAGTTTTGTGAATCGCTAAAAATAGTATAAATGGTAGCCTTTCGCGACCATATTTTGTAATGTACACAATACATAATGTGTAGAATGTACCTAGATACTAAATAGTTCTACGTTACCACGTACACCCACCGAAATTATTAGTTTGTCCATGCAGCGGGTTTTAGGACGTCCGTATCATAGTGGAGTGGAGACAATGACTTTAGGAGCAACCAGGGGATAAGAGAACGCACCACGCAGCCCCTCATCACGCTGAGAGTGAAGAGGCGACGTTGGACTTGGCTCGACCACGTGCTGCTGATGCCAGAAGAGAACCTAAACCTGGCTTACCTGTTCTTAAAGCCGATCGGATTCCGGCATTCTAGAAGGCCGCTGAATACTATTTATAGAGTGTATACGATGAAACTACGGGATGCTGGTTTGACCTGGAACGAAGCAAGAAGACTGTCGAGCGACAGTGATTCTTGGAGGCGCCGCGTGGTCTCCATATGCTCCAACTAAAAGGCGGATATGGCCGAAGAAGTGTCATAGTTTAGTGCCCTCTGCATAATTGCATATTTTGTCCAACGATTGTCCACTTGTCGAACGATATATGTCTGGCCAATGATTATTGTCATTCCATCAGTTTAGTGACACATCAGATTCGTCCGACTTCGGTGAATACTCTATCGCAGGTGTCTCTATCATGTGATATGTGAAACAGTTCCTCAACTCATTATATTCAAATCTCTGATGTTTCTTAGCCAGGATATTCGCCTATCATAATAAGTCCTCTTCATTCCCCTATTTTCACCTTCCTCGTGCACTGCAATTATTACCTTGGCATATTTTTTTTCCATCACAATTGTGTAGTTGCTCGCAATAATAAAATACGGGCTGTTGATGAGCAGTTCTTATAAAAAAATATTTTAGATACTACACCAATATTGAGATTATATAAGGGTTATTGTTACAGATTTTTCTCAGATCTATGAAACTTTTTCAGGAAAAATACCCATTTCAGTGTAGATATTAGTTATTAGATTGTATGGAATGGTAAATCAATTGCATTAACAATATTATTGCACAAGTGTACAGCTGTTTTTGAGTTTTTTTTTTATATAGTGCCACCCATGGCCCTCACACCCTTAAGCCAAAAACCCAGGTCAGGATCATTGCCGGGCTCCCATACCTGTCGCATGGTTAAAAGTAGTGTGACACTTTTCAGAAGTGTCTCCAAATGGTGTTACAGGTAAAATTAAGGGTATTCAGTGTATTTTTAGCGATTTTTTGTATCCTTGAATTAATTCACTTGAATAATTATGGAGTTGTCGAATATCGATATACAATAATCAAAATTTTCATCACACAACATTTAATACTCTTAAAGTAAAATAGCGCTTTTTTACCACTTAAGCAAAACTGTGTTAATCTCACTTATAAGCGCGACACGACACGCCATGCCACACCCCCAGAGCCCGGGCCCCCAGGCTAGAGTCCTATCAGCTCGCCCTTATGGGGGCCTATTTTTTCTATCAGAAGCAAAGCAATATAGGTTAACAATATTTATAACTAAATACCAATGTACCTATGTGAGTGAAATGCATTCACTTACGTTACTAAGCGATACAATGTGAGTGTTCAATTTATGCGATCGTGCAACAAAGATACGTGCGTGCATCAGAGAGTTTATGCCTTACAGACAGACAGATATATCCATCAAGAATAATTAATATAAGTACAACATTTTATATTAATATATTTTTGCACGGAAAAAACCTAACAATATGTACGTCGGGTACCAATAGTAGGTACTACGATTACATGTAGGTATCTACTTTAAGAGCGTACATAAGTGAAACGGCAAATAATTTTCAACACAGCGTGGGACGTAATTTCGGCCGCGTTGCCATTTGGAGAGCGATAGTCGATTTGTGAGCACGTCAATTTGTTTTGTGATGGCGTCGGAGGAATATATTCTTAAATCGTGTAAAGATTACTAAAAAACGTTCCGCATGTACTTGAAAAAGAAAACATGTCAATGAATATACTATTATTATTATTAATATAACAATAAACATAACATTAAATGGACGTATGATGGATTTTTATGAAAAATTATATTTCGTTCGGCTCGCGTCATTTGCACAATCCGCGCATCGCCTAGTCACAATCTTTTTAGACCATGCCTCAGCTGAGATATAGCCTTAAGAGGGTACATAAGTGAAACGGCAAATAATTTTCAACACTATGTGGAACGCAATTTCACCCGCGTTGAGACACGTTGCCATTCGCAGAGGGATAGTCGACTTGTTCACACGTCGATTTCTTTTGTGATGGAGTTGGATGAATATATTCTTAAATCGTATAAAGATGACTTAAAAACGTTCCGCGTGTACTTGAAAAAGAAAACATTTCAATGAACATACTATTATTATTAGTAATATAACAATAAACATAACATTAAATGGACGCACGTTGGATTTTTATGACAAATAATATTTCGTTCGGCTCGCGTCATTTGCACAATCCGCGCATCGCCTAGTCACGACCTTTTTAGACCATGCCTCAGTTGAAGCATGTTCTAAAAAGATCGTAGCTAGGCGATGCGCGGATTTCGGGTTGCGGGTGCAAATGATGCATGCCAAACGAAATATAATTTGTCATATAAATCCAACATATTGTGTCCATTTAATGTTCTGTTTATTGTTCTATCAGTAACAATATTAATGTATTCATTGACATGTTTTCTTTTTAAAGTAAATGGGTAACGTTTTTAGTCATCTTTACACGATTTAAGAATTAATATCCCCGTCGCCATCACGAAGCAAATTGACGTGTTCCCAGCTCGACGTTCTCTCTCCGAATGGCAGCGAGTGGAAAATTCGTCGCGCCTATAGTTGAAAATTATTTGCCGTTTCACTGATGTGTCACCTTAACGGAATATTATTTAATAAGTAGCAATATTATATTGAAAGTTAATCTGAAATTCTCGGAGTCGGTTTTGATTTGTATTCACTTATTTGAATCAAATTTATTTGAGATGCACTGGTGACACGGTATCTATCCCCGTGACCCCGAGAGCCGATACACAAAACCTGGTAATAAAATGAACCTTACCGATAATGTCGCAGAGGTCCATATCGCCTGGCAAGAGTCCACGGCTACCTTTTTGTCGTGGATCTTCTTTCATAATAATTCTTTTCGGTCGGACAGAAAATGTATTTTTTTGTTTGTTCGTAGCGATGTAACATTGTGTTATATACTCTTTGTGAATTGAGACGGAACCAAAAAGTTCTCCTTCTTTTAAAGGTACGCCATAATTCAGGCTTTATGTCTTCGGCAATATGACAAGGAATTAATCTTCAATTATATGTTACTTTTGATATTCCATCGGTGGAATATTGTACCAATTTCTTGATACCATTGTACGTTTTTTACCGAAAACATGCCTCATTCACTAGTCACTGAAGAATTTTGTAGAATACGCTTTTGAGCGCTAAATTTATTTTATTGGTTACAAAGTATATTAAGAGCATACTTCAGTGAAACGGCAGATAATTTTCAACTATAGGTGCGATGAAATTTCGGACTGGCTGCCAATCAGAGAGCGATGTCGAGCTGTGAACACGTCAATTTGTTTTATGATGGCGTCGGAGGAATTAATTCTTAAATCGTGTAAAGATGACTAAAAAACGTTACCCATTTACCCATTTTATGACAGATTATGTTTGTTCTGCACGCGTCGTTTGCACATTCTTCGCGTTTTAGACGCGTTTAAGACCGTGCCCAACTGAAGTATAGCCTTAAGCAAAAACAGAAGTAAGACTGAACAAAATTATGTAGGAAATAATAACCTTATTTTTTCCCCATTCAGTACTGAAACCATTGACGTACCTACTATCGTGTCCGGAAACTTGTACGTATGCAGTTCGCTGTATCACACCGTGAAATGTTGTATCGGAAATATATGGCCATATATTAAAGACTGTCCAAGTCAATGTTAGGTAAAAGAATCTAAAAAAAATAGGAGAGTTAAAATTGTTATCCTCTGGGTTTTTTGGATATTCGAATCCTGAGGTGTATTTTGAGGACACTGATTTAGTTTAGATGACTAATGAGTGCCAGTCGAGTGAGTGTTCATGCAATATCAACGAATCATAGTACAAATCCAAAAAACTAATACGGTCGATATCTTAAAAATTATTTTTTATTTAGTGTAACTGATGAAACATATGGATTGCAAACGATGTGATATCCTATACTTGTAATATTATAGATATAGCTTTTTCCTTTTATTATTTCAGATTTCAATTCTAGAATTGCTAGAAATCCATTGACCACCATTGCAGTGATGCACCAGTTAACAAATTAATGTAGATTTGAAGCAGACAAAACCACTTCTGACTAATATTAAAATAATTACAAGATAAAATGAACTTTTTATATACAACGTTTGTAAATTTTCTGTTGAATCATATAAACTTGACTTGACTAGCTTAAACGATCAAAAAAAAAATTTGTACTTGATATAAAAACTGAATATTGAAACGTCATTTTATATTGATTTCCATAGTAACGCACGTATACATTATTTAATAATTTAGTTGCTAGGACCACCCCCTTAGCAACCAATAATAGTGGATTGGATTACGGATTGCTTCCGAAATAACTTTTCGTACAAAACAGAATTAACTGAAAATGAATTCAATTCTACTTAAAGATGGCTAAAAGTGTTAAAAATGCATTGGCATCGTGTTCTGATATATTCTAAAAGTTTCAAATGTCTAGCTAGTCGGAAAGTTAGTTAAAAATCGATTGCAAGATTTGTACCGGACAAACGACCACCAGACAAATAAGAATACGACCTAAGAAAATCGTTGTAATATGTGGAACTGGTAGGTATTCCATATTGTTGTGTTTTATTTCGATTAATATATAAAGCTAAGTTTTATATTTTATTGAAGAATACTGAGTAGGAGATCTATAAATCTTTAATATATTATGATTACGTATGTATAATATATCACATACAGGCATAAGTACGGAAATTGTGCTCGGTAGAATCCCATATTATTTATATAACATCAATCAATTTAATGTTGTTACTAAAACGTTACATTGTTTTAGGATTTACCGAAGAAATTGGTCAATTTCTTGTTGTACCTATAGGTATAATATATAATATATTATATATCAGCATCTTAAAAAATGGCAGAAACACAGCCAACATTATTATAATAGGCATAAAATAAATTGTTGTTTGTCTTTGTTGAAGTGAGAATCATCTTTAAAATTGTCATTCATTTATAAATCCTCAATGAAAAGAATTTACATGCATATTACGTAACAAAATTCAAGTAGGTATCTAATAAAATAATTTGATATAAAAAGAATGCATATTTTTCATGTTTCATAAAAAAATAGATGCCTGTTCTGGATTCATTGAAAAGGTGTCGTATTTTTTCTACTGGAGTTCGTAAGAGGGTTATTTATCGGCAACAATGAAAAACATATTTTTGAGAGTGGAATACAATGAAGAAGGAAAAAAGGTAAGCCGAAACGTCAGCCAGGCGGTGACCTTTGTAAACGAAACGGTAGACAGAGTCAATTTTTCTATACACGTAGCTACCTACCTACAATCATTTTTGATATCTAAAATAATTACAAAACCTTATGCCAACTAAGAATAAACATTTATTAATCTTGATTTAAAAATGAGTTACCCTTTTCCGGAATTTTAAATAGGTACACACAGATAATAGTTTTGGGCTAAATCACCAAGTAATTAATTAACTAACTTGGGTTAACAGCTCAGTATTAAATTTATCTACCGCAACCGAAAGATGTATAATCGAATTCCACTCAATCCAAGATTTCTTTCTAGGGTCAATCTAAATAATATGTATATTTTTAGACTTCCGAATTTGTACAATATACCAATGTCGACATAATGATCTGAGGTCAATTGCTGGATATATTTTTACCTACATCTTTAGTATTACGACCAAGGCCTGAACAAAAACGATGCATAAGTGCGAGTGAGAAAGTGTTCGGCACCCTTATAATCTCTGCGATACGCGATAGAGTAAGATAAAAGGTTTACAGATGTGGGAGACGGTTTACTACGGTGTCGCCGCCAAATCTTACTTTATTGCTTAACTAAACGTCGATAACCGTGTTGCTAAAATTGCTATTTTATGTGTTAAACATAAAGTCAGTGGTAAATATTTTTAGTTAATTAAGTAGAAAAGATGGTTCTGTGTGTTGTATTAAAATGTGGTAGCCATAATGATAAGCAAGAAGATGGTATTACGTTTCATATGTAAGTTGATACATGTTCGTGATAATTTATTTGTATATCATTATGTATTTTAACATCAAGTGACCTAGTGTTTCTTTAAAATAACTTAAATTATGGATATCTTTACCTAATGGTTGCATTTTGACCGCTTAAAAATACTATATAACGTAAAAAATAGAAAATTATATTTTAATTCTGAGCGTCTAGTGCGAGCAATTTGTGTGAGCACTAGCGAAATGGTCTATGGTCTCAAACATTTGTATACGAATGCGTTCGCTCACCCATAAACCAAACGCACGGCACGCAGCATCATTTAGCAATGCACTGTGTGGCGTCTAGATGTATCTATAGTCTAATATTACGACAGTATTTTAGGTCATGGCTTAGGGGGGCTGACGGGGCTCTAGCCTGGGGGCCCGGGCTTTGGGGGGGGGCGGCGTGGCGGGTTGACCTGATAAGTGAGATAAACACACATAAAAAATTTGCCCTAATGAGGAAAAAAGTCGTCAGCAGCGCTATTCTATTTTAGAGTCTTAACATTTTAAAATGTTTATTTATTGTGTGATGCCATTTTTGAATACTGTGTGTCGATATTCGACAACTCCATAATTCAGGTGGATTTATTCAACAATACAAAAAAATCACTAAAAAATACTAAGAAAACGATTCTGTAAAAGTCCCACTGCCTGTAAGCCTAGCAATGGGTAGGGGGGGCGCCAAAGATCCTGGCTACCCGCTTCAAGATGGGGGGGGCATGATTTAGGTACTTGATAGTGTGTGTATCTAAAATTATAACATTTCGCTGAAAGTTGCGAGGCAACTGAATAAAATTTTGCGTTAAGGGCACACATGCTTACCTAGAGTTTCTGTTTTTTCATTTAAAGTTGAACTATGACATTGAATACTAGGTATGATTTTTAAAGTGAAAGTGATATTATGTTACATCTCTTTTACGCATGCTAATATGATTAAAAAGTTTTTCTTTCTCTTTCTGTCACATTCGAATTTGATTACCAAAGTTTAAACATTTACTATGCGTATTAGCTGACGTGCTTCGTCGTTTACAAATTATAACATGAATTTAAAAAATATATGTATTTATAATATTAAATATATTTTATAATGTACACAGATTTTTTTAACAACTATATTATATATACTTTTATTTATTTGTCGCATATTCAAAATGTTCTTGCTATATTAAAATCTTTTTTTTAGCCGGCCAAGTAAATCCGTATTTTTGGCCATAGACTAATAGAAAAAACTCTCTGCTGTCAGATTATGTTGATAGCAAATTGCAAGATACCTAACGTAGGATTTGTGTTTTATATCAGGAATAAGAAACACTATCTGTAAGTACAATATTATGTTATTTATTACTGTAGTAGTATTCTGTGTGTTTTGCATATATTATTCAAGTGTTAATTTATTGTTTTCTTAGTCTACACATACTTTCAATGTTTCATAATTCCGACTACTTTTTTTGAGGTTAGTTGCGTGGTTAGTTTGGAGGTTATTGCGAGAATGCCTGTGATTTCATATTTATTTGTTTGATATAATCTAAGGCGTTCTAGTTGTTATTAAACATGTTACCTACCTGATTACTTTATTTTAGTTAATCAATCTTTTTTGATGCTTTGTATTATCACTAATCCGTTTTAATTACCATTCTTCAAACAGTCGCACACTATAAAAGATTAAAAATCACACTATTAACAGTTCATATTATGTTTTTTGCAGATGGAGAAAATGTCTACCGAGATCTTTGCTTGTCGACGGTTTCATATGAATAAGATGGAATGAAATAAATCTTTTAATTAATAATGAAATAAATCCGACTTTCGGCGTAGGATTCGAACATGGCGTGATTCATATAATATTATTTATGACGTAGACCATCAAGCATATATACCCATTTTATAGATTTAATAGTACAATTACAAAAGGTAAATATAAAGTGACTAATGTTTGTAACCTATAGCTATATCTATCTCGGATACATATTTAAAAAATAAAACAATTTTATAATTACATTTTTGCACTAAATTTATTATCGATAATGATATAAAAGTTGCTAAATTAATTCATAATATTATAAAATATAATATAATTTTGCATATCAGTTACTTGTATCATATCAGGTATGTCATTTGGTAGAGCTTACTCTCCAAGTCTTTTCTTTTTCATCCTCAATATCACTTTGATATTAGAAACATTGTCTTTCTAACACCATTTCAAAGACTTTAAGTTTTCTAGATGCTGTATATTAATTCTTCTCTTCGGCTATATTTGCATCTTAGTTGCAGCATATGGATACAATGCGGCGCCTCCAAGAATCTCTGTCACTCTAGTTTTTTTGCATCGTTCCAGGTCATACTAGCAGCCCGTAACTCCGCCAGATATGCTATATAGATAGTATTTAGCGGCCATCCAGGACGCCGGAATCCGGTTGGCTTGAAGAACAGGCAAACCAGATTGGGATTCTCTTCAGGCACTCGCAGCACGTGGCCGGGCCAGGTACAAAGTTGCGTATTCACTCTCAACGTGATGCGAGGCTATTTGGTGCGTTCTTTTATCTCCCGTTACTTCTAAAATTACCGCACACCCAGTATCCGTCGTAAACATCTGTTCTCGAAGCTCAGTATACGGTTGCTCGGAGCCTTTGTAAGGTGCCATGACATAAAAACTAGTAAGATATTTAAAATAGCTGCTAGAATGAATACATTGTTGAAAGGAAATGAAAACTGATAATATGATATATCAATTAATTTGTCCATCTGAAGTTGTAGATATCAGTTAATAATTATGTGTTATACCAGTAATTAAATGCTGACTTCAAATGAAAATTGACAATTAAATATTGAAATAATATATTACCAGTTTTGATTTTTTTAAGTACTATACTATATCCATGGTTCATATTACAATGTCATAGTAAAACTTAGAAGAATAAAATATGTCGTAAGACGAAATCAATCTTGGGGTTTTAATATAAGTTAAATAAATAGTACACAGCTAATTTGTTATTACTTTGAATACATGCCATGTCTTTACATCAATAAAAAACAGAAAAACAATTTAATAATGTATAAATATTTATATAAGACTTAACAACGTCTAGTTAGACATCTAGTTAGACACGATGACCTCCATTTAATTTCCTCTTATTTTAAAATTCACCAAGATATATCCTAATAAGTAGGTAAGTATATTACATTTGTACATATAATAAGTAAATCAAGTACTTAACATAAATAATTATACTGTAAAATTAAATTACAATTGAAGCAGTATATATGGACCCCACAGAGTAATTAACAATATAATAATTTATATAATTATATCGGGTATATACTATATTGACACATTTTAATGAAGTCTATTTTTCTTGGTACCTACGTTCAATGATAAATGTTGTTTTATATTGTAACATAAACAATGGTAATATGCATTGATCTTTCTGATTTTTAAACTGTGATATCTATTTTATATATCTATTGATTTCTATGTGTATTATTGATACATTATTTATTTCAAATACAATAATTTCAAAACTAACAGTAAATAATATATAGAAAGCGTCATGTTGTTTAGTTGGAAAATCTACTAGGAAATTCCATCCAATCCAAATTCAATTTTTACCAGGTGGGTACTTGTAGGTCAGTTATTTTTGGAATAAAATGAATCCCTTAAAAAATATGAAATAAGAATAGAATGATAAATATTTGTGAAAATTTACCAAATCAACATGTTTAACGTGAATATTTTCACACTAAAATAATAAATATTGTTAAGAAAATATACACAAACAGTTCATTCAGAAGTTATGACGTTTAAAAGATCCCGCGAGTTAACTCGTGCGTGGCACTGATCAGTTATGAGGTGATATCAGTTATAATCATTTATGAGGAATGGTTATAAGCCATTGGCACAACCAATTTGGTTTTTGACCTTGAGAACAAAATGTACTTTTTACACGGAACCAAAACTCACGGCTGCAGAGACGAATGCTTATACAAAATATGGCACAGTGGAATCGCCAGCAAGATCTGCAGGTATCATTATTTAGATGTAAGTATACATATTATTTTGAATTTCATAAAATTACACTCGTTCTGGGTGTCTCGTAACAGTAAACTATATTAGTAAATTAGATATATCTTGATGAACTATAAAATAGTGATATAATATAGACTTGTTGAAAATATATTAAGCATAATAAAATTTAAAATAAAAATTTAGAAATTCAGCCTTTCTGGTTCTCTAATATTCATAGATCTACTGGTTCTGGGATCTACTATTTCTGGCAGTAGACAATTCATATAAAAGTGATATATCTTTTTTTCAATCCAAAATGTCTCGTCTTTTTTGATTAATTCTATTTTAACAGGAAAATTATGTCCCGTCCAAACTCCAAATAAACAGACATCTTTCTTAGTAATATGAAGCTGCCCCTGAATCTGGAAGTACCAATCGTGATTTTTATCTATTACCATATTTCTGTCTTTATCTACTTTCCAAAATTTAATTTTTTTCTGTACAATAGCTTCATCTGCACTTATTCCAGCAGCTGAGAAAGGACATTTTATTTCAATAATTGTATCATCATCGCTGATGCCATCTGGCGTTGCACCGATAAAATCATACACATCATCGATAAACAATCCACATCTCTCAATCTTAATCCGTTCTTGTACACTAAGCTGTTGTAAAGCTATTGATTCATTTTCTTTACCATATTTTACCGCTTTCACGTTGGCTAATGATTGGCTATATAATAAACGTTTTACCAAAGGCCCAAATTTTGTATTTTCTCGCCGCTTACACACCTTACCAAAAACAGAGGCAGTAAGAAGGTTTCGTCGCCTTTCTAGCCATTCTGCACATTCAGATTGTAATACGGTGCGTCTTTCTATATCCCTCCTCTCATAGTTTGTCAGTTTGAGTTTTTTCAAAAAAGTTTCTTTTAACAATTGATATTGATTTTTGTCCATATCAGGTTTTTGGCAACTCTCTCCATAATCTGGATTAGATAAAGGAACAGTATGTATTGGTTTTCGCCAAGATTTTCTTATTTTTTTTTTATTTATTTTCAACCTTCTTGATTCTAAGCGATTTATGAAGGCTTTTGGGCTATTTTTATAAACTTGTTTTTGAATTGTGCAATGTAACTTATTTGTATTAAATGCGATTACCGCCGCTGCACATCGTCCCATGTACGATTGTCTTTGAGAGTAGTTAATTCTCTTGCCGCCTACAAATTTTGCAATCATGTTATTAAAAGATTCTGAAATATTAGTAGAAAAATTATAAATTAAACTTTTTGAATTTAGCACCAAACGAGAATTATATATCATTAATTGAGAAAATAGACTGCATTCTTTTAATGCTGGTACATAATTTACATCAAGCATGTCCTCTGTATTTGGTTCATTTGTACAAAAATATGGTAGACAAGAAGTATGGTCTCCAAAAACATGGTGCGGTCCATTAAATAAATCTTTTTTCAGAGCGATAACCTTTTCTTCGAAAGTACTATCTTGTAGTTTTCTATACTTGATTGCACCTATGACGGCTTTCCGCAGACGTCTTTTTCTTGACGCAATGATTTTTCTTACATTCAAGGGATATCTTGTGTCTTTGGTTAATGCCTCTATTTTGCCACAATAATTTCTAATTAAATGGTTTTTACATTCAACTTTCTCGACAGTTACATTCGGATAAGGGTGACAATCAAGAATTTTTTTGTATGTGCTGGAATCTCCATCAGCAATCAATTTTGAATAAATCAATCCATGTGTATTAATAGATTCTTTAAAGCCTTCTAATATTGCTGTAGATTCCATTCCACCTGACGGACCGGTATAATTTAAAAAGCATTTATGTTGTTGAGCAGGGATATTTTTATTTTTAGCTTTGGCGCACAAATCGCAATATTTATTTTTCACTGACATGTACAAAATCTTTCCGGTTCTTTGACCAATGATCGTGGCAGCGCCAGATGCTGCGGAATAATTGCATCTGTATGAACGTTTCGACCAACAGCCGTCTGCAACAACTGATATCATGGGAATACCAGAAGAATCGACGTCACCATTTTCGATTGCAAGTTGTCGCTCTTCTTTCGCAGCGTTTTCCATACTCTTATTTTTGGTTTCTTCAAACCACTCGTACACCTTCTGTTGACTCTTTCTGTATGTTCTTGCTGTAATCGATGGTACGTCAATTGCTGAACACATTTCTTCCAGATTTGAAAATCCACTGCCGATACTGATTATACTGGATACAAATGCGTCACACAGATTCATTTTGTTTTTGTTCATTTCAGTGGTATATAATTTTAATTTTTTACCACAAAGTTTACATTGAATAAAAAATGTACTACTAAAGTTATCCCGATTTTCCCCAAAAATTTCTAAATGTGATAAATTACAATTAAATGGAGAATCATGGTGGCTAATTAATTGAAGTTGTTGGAAAAAATATGAAAAGTCTATAATTCTACGGCCTTCTACACGGAATTTAGGGCTTGAATCTTCAATTTCATTTTCTATAATAAATTCTTCGTGTTCGTGTTCAAATGTGGGATGAAATTCTGGTTCAGGTAGTATGCTTTGAGGATTTCCATGCTCAGGCATAGTCTTCGGCAATATATCAATACTATAATACATTCAAAAATATTAGTTTAGTAGATAGTTAACAGAAAACAAAATGTATAGCTGCTATTAATTATTGTACCAGATTATAATTTTTGTCACAGACACACTAATTTCGAATAAGACATGGCACAAACATAATATAAAAATAATATAAGTACAAATGATCATTATACTTAATTGTGTGTATTAATAAGTAATACGCAAAACTTCCTTTTGCAAGATAAATAAATATTGTGAACCAAAATTTTCTGTGAAATGTGGTTTTTTCAACTATGTATAATTATGTCAAATTATAAAATAATAATTTCAAACCTTTGTGTTTTTAATGTATTAATATTTCCATCTTTTCTCCTACGTCTTTTTTTGGAACTTCCAGCCATCGGATAGTGAGTTCGTGGCATTTTTTGTAAGTACAATCGATATAAATAATTGTGATAATATTGTTAGGTACCTATGTCAAAAACCGAGGATGAAAATTTCGCATTCCCGCTGAAATAAATGACGTTCATAGTATTGCCAGGCTAAACTTTCGAAATTAAAGTTAATTTAAAAGAAAAAAATATTTCATTGGAAAATATTATGTAAGTACAGGCATCCATTATTATGTTATTTGATGAAAGTATTCTTTAAAATCATCTGTATTATTATAATCTCGCAAATTCATAATTTAGTAAAAGTTAAATTTTCTGTAATATAAACATCAGTAGGTACCTAACCTATGTTGATTCATAATTTTGGCTAAGTAAAAAATATAGATATTTTTACTTCGCGATGTGTTTGGGGTGTTCTAAATTATGTAAGTATGTTTAATAACAAATGTGAAATTCGTAAAACCTCATAAGTATTATTTATTAAATAAAAATAGTAAAACTAATAGTAGATACAAATGGTGAAAAACTTCATTCTCTTATTTACTAAAATATCAATTCAATAATATTTTAGTAGATATGGCAATACTGGACGACCCGATATATGTCACTGAAATAAAATAAAATCTATCACAATTTATAAAATACATACCTACTACAATCATAATTATTTTGAATGTAGAGGGAGATAGTTATAGAAAGGGACAGAAAACTGATTGCTATGTTGCAATATTAGGCAAAATAGATTGCAACAGTGTTAAAAATTATAATGTATGATTTAGTATGACATAACGTAGAATTGACGCAAATACAAATTTCTTCAGATTTTTTTTTGTTTTGTCCTCAAATGTCAAAATATGTTTTCCTTTTGAATAATATGTTCGAATTTGTGTTTGTTTCGCCTATTTTTGTGTTCAATTTGTAGCATTCACTTTTATAAACATATTTTTGTACAATACTTGTGTGTTGGCGTATTTTTTTGGTCATATAAAGTTAAAATAATACCAGCTAAAGATTCCATACATCATACACCAATTCGCAGGTGGGTCTGGCGGATATCAAGATGGTCGAATATTTCGTGGAAACAGTTGTTTTAAAAAGGTCTCTATTTAGTATTATAAATTTATAACTAACAAGATATTTCATCATTTATTCAATGATTAATGATAAACCTTCTGATACGTAGCTTTATATTATTTCGTATGTCTATAATTGTAGCATATTTAAATAACAAAATGTCCACTCGCTTCCATTAGATTTAGAACCAATAGAAACTGCAAATATTATAATTATACTGAATATATTTTACTACATTATGTTTTATAACATTACAACTATCTATAATAAATCGTTTGAGATAATAATTAAGGGAAAAATTTGTCATCATCACAGCCTATTAATGTCACAAAAATATGGCTTCGTTCTCAATTATCACGTTTCACGGTTTCAAAGAATATTATTTTACGTCATAAAAATACTTTATGTAGTTATCAAATGTTTTACATAAATATTTGACGATGAATAAGCTTCATAATGATATAAATAGTTTTTCTACAAATCTTACGTACTATTCAGGCTTAACCTCTGAAAATACCAGAAAATAGCTGACATGGAACACCTTCCCCCTTAAAAGAACAAAAAACTACATTCATTCGCTATGGTTTATAGTTTACACTATGGTTATCTGAGAATGTGTGTAATATTTTTTTTTCGCTTTTCAAATTGTATTTTCATATTTGACCGTTTCAGTTATAGCGGCACTTTTTAAGCACAAAATCTGTTACTAGCAATGCTTTTGAATCGATTTTCAAATAATATCTTTATTTCTAATTGAATGTTGTATTTCGAAAACGTTACATGTCACATTTTCAAAAAGAGTGACATAAGTTGCAAAAATCTTCATATTACCTAAATACACAAATGTAAGGTAATTTTTTGTAGTTTTTTGAAGACAACAGATAACACTTAGTATAAAACAATATATTTTACATAAAAACTTTTCACTATTTATTTTTATATTTTGACTAAAACACAATAGTGACTTGTAAAGTTTTTGAAATACTGCATTCAATTACAATCATTTTTTTTTATTTAGCATGTAAGAAATTTCTATTTATTTCTGCTTGTATTGCCGAAGTCTACCCATAACAGTGATAAAAGTGACCTTTTTTGTACCGTGCAAGATGTTTTTTTAATATCATATCTAGTAGGTATTGCATTATTTTTTATTTGAGTTTATATAAATAAATCCTTAGGTTAATTATATTTAATTGAGAAACATAATCTATATTATCCAGTTGTAGTTTGATAAATAATAAAAATAATAACCAGTTGTATCATTATTATACAAACCAAGACACAAAAGTACTTTTGCGTATATAATTATAATATACACCACCGTAAATAGTTTAGGAAGTGTTGTCAACTATTACTAATATTGAATGCATGTTCCGTTTACGTGACAAACTTTAATCTACATTATTATATGGGACTATCAGAGGATAAATTCAGTAATACGAAGGCCCTAAATGACCACACGGATGCCTTAAAATCCGCTGGATCGACGAATTCATAAAGTTCGCCAAAATGCACATGACAGTGATTTACTATGGACCAAAAAGAGTGAATGCAGCAAGGGAATGCCTTCATCTAGCAGTAGATTGACCCCGACTGATAATGATGTTATATCTGACTGCCTTTTGCATGCATACTTTTCACTCTCTTGAATCTCGTAGGTCTCTTCTGCTCTTGAAACACTTTTGCTTATTATCGCAAGGGATTGTTTCCAATCCTGGCGTCCTAATGAATTTGAATTTACATGCGCCTGTCAATTACCTACCTACGTGGTCGCAGCCATGATTTATTCTGGATCGGAACCATTTTCTGGTGTCAAGCCTATCAGGCACCATTAGAGAGGGGTGCAAGACTAGTTAATGCGCTCCACAAAGACGTAGATATTTTCAGTGACGTGCTATGTATTTTGTATTCGAAATTTTATTTTTCTGTATAAATTTGTATGATTTTTTTTCAAAATTTTATTTAAATAAATAAATAAATATTAGGTGGACAAGATGAAGCTCATATTTAAATATTTGTTAAAAATTATTTGTCTTATATTACTCTATAATTGGAGGAATTCGAAAAGCTAGTGTTTTTTATAAAGACAGTACTAAGTACATGGGTTAGTAATTGTAGAAATGGCTAGCGTATCCGTTTAGTTTCAGGTTTTCGGTTTCGGTTAGTAAAGTGGCCCCTTGGTGCACCGAACAATAATCGACAGAACAAAGCCTGTTACAACTGTGATAACAGACTCTAGGGGAGAAAATAATAAAAAAGTAAACTTTGGATTTTGAATGTAAATATTGAACTCCGATCCTTTTTGTTTTGCCACAGTCCAAAAAGGCTTTGTGCCGGCCGACATAAGAAAATGTAAGGAGGATCAGTGCCGAAGACCATCTGAGGTTTCGGATTCAAACCAAATTGTAAAAACTAGCAAAGTCAACGTAATTAGATAATAATATAAAATTGTAATGATTGTAAAAAAAACAAGTTTATTTATATATACGAAACATATTCATTTAATGTGTGTACTTAAATAAACCTAAATAAATAAATATTAAATAAATAAATATAAATAAATAAATAAAATAATGCATCAAAAGTATCCAGAAATAATTTAAATTTTTAATGATGGTAGTTGAAAACCAGTAGCGTGCGGTATATAGATGCAGTAGATACGGAAAATCATCAAAAATAATGGATAAACTACTATGCACTATGCAGTAATATTGTGTTAGTACCTACCTATTTATTGTGCACTACTTCTTAACCTCTATATTACTAATAATTACCACCTTTCGATATCGACGTGTTATACATACTACTTAATCGGCTACCCACCAACATACAACCTTACATTTATTATTTATTTTTTAAATGTAAAACTTATACATTGACACAAAAACTAAGTGCATTACATTATTTAAATTACTATTGCAAATTAAGACATTGATTCAAAAAAATGAAAAATGAGAAACCTTATTAAGTAATATTTAAATAATAAAAAAATCGAAAAAGGGTGTAATATTAAGAGAAACTCTTAATATTGTATTTTCTTTGAAATTCATTACCTACTACCTAGCGATAATCCGTCTATATCGTCTGTATCTATTTGCGTCAAATAGATACAGACGATTTATTTTTCAAATCGACATAGGCAACGGTTGGATCTAGACGTGCACCTTTTTACCCGTATTTCATCTCGCCAATCCACTGCAAATATCTGAATACTTTACCTACTAATGATACATTGTTGCAAGTGCATTATTCGACCACTTTAGATGTCGGCACTACCCCTACATTACGTCAGCAATCTATCGCTGTAATTTGACCATTTTACTAAGGGTGCTATATTATAATTATTATTATAATTAATGAAATGGAATATGGGATTAAGGTTGTATGAGAAAAACCATATTCTTGGAGCACCAGAAAAAGAAGTAACTCCACTAACATGGCACCAACAATGTTGTACTTATATAACTCGTGCTAGTTCATCAACACACAATTATAAAAGTTACATTTTCAGATATTTGTACTAAATTTCAAATTGGATCTTACTAATCATTTCCTATGAAGCTCATTCTTCTCTGTTTCAGATGTATTCTACGCACTCTTTTATGTGACTCTTTATCTTCTCGGTTTGTCCTCCGTTCCCCGAACAGGAAATAAGGTAATAATGGTATTGTGTGGGTAATGTTGATGCATCGGGATCGTTGTTTATTATGCATATCGTGTGTGACGCCAGAGATGACAAAAGTGGATTAACTGCATGCACGTTGTGATCCTACGGCGAGGCATAAACTTGCAGCCGAACGCTCGCGGGTTATTAAAATACGTAATGCTTTCTTTAATACCCATATAAGATAATATAAGAAGATATTATCTCCCAATTCAAGTATTCATTTCACATAAATAAACTGTATTCATTACTTATTACTTTTACTGTTGTCTGTCACTGTGTTTAATTTTATTTAAATTTCTTGTAAAAAGTTAAAAATACATGCATCAATGAACAATTGTACTGCCCTGCTAAGTAAAATTGTATCTTATATTACGTGAAATTATTGAATTGTTTTAACATACTCTTTAAAGAGACTGTGTATATTTAGAAATTATGTCAAAACAATCCAATAAATTTACGTATATAATATACAATAATAAGAGAAAGATTTGTTTAAAATTTGGGTTCTCATTTCACTAAAACCAAACATACTTACTGTCTTTTACTTAAGGCGATACTTCAGTGAAACGGCAAATAATTTTCAACTATAGGCGCGACGAAATTTTGGACTCGCTGGCACTCGGAGACCGAACGTCGAGGTGTGAATACGTCAATTTGTTTCGTGATGGCGACGGGGGTATTAATTCTTCGTGTAAAGATGACTAAAAACGTTACCCATTTACTGTAAAAAGAAAACATGTCAATGAATATATTATTATTGTTACTAATAGAACAATAAACGGAACAGTAAATGGACGCATGTTGGATTTATATGACAAATTATATTTCGGTCGGCATGCGTCATTTGCACCCACGACCCGTAATCCGCGTATCGCCTAGCCACGATCTTTTTAGACCATGCCTCAACTGAGGTATAGCCTTTAGAGCATACATCAGTGAAACGGCAAATAATTTTCAACAGTAGGTGCGACGAAATTTCGCACTCGTCACCAATTGGAGATCGACAGTCGAGGTGTGCCACGTCGATTTGTTTTGTCATGGCGTCGGAGGAATATTATTCTTAAGTCGCGTAAAGATGACTAAAAAATTTTACGTATGTTCTTGAAAAAGAAAACATGTCAATGAATATAATATTATTATTAGTAATATAACAATAAACATAACATTGAATGGACGCATGTTGAATTTTTATGACAAATTATATTTCGTTCGGCACGCGTCATTTGCAAAATCCGCGCATCGCCTAGCCACGATCTTTTTAGACCAAGTCTCCACTGAAGTATAGCCTTAATAATGCAGAATATGTATACAAAGTAGGTAACTAGTACTAGGCAAACAGGACAATTTAGTAAGATACATACTGAGATAAATTTCAAGTGTTTTTTTACCGACAATAACTTGATAACTCTCTTGAGAGTGTTTGTTATTATGAGATTTTCATAATTCGCCAAATTTAACTACAATTCGCTTGAAAAAGCTGTTATATATTGGAGTAATTTTTGATAGGTAGGTAGGTACGTAGTGAAAAAATTGAGTAGGTTGTTTTTCAAACAGTATCAAATCCATTTCAACCAACCACGTCATTATAAAGGCAGATACGATCTATATTTATTTATTAATTTAAGTAAACAAAACATTGTGGACATAAAAAATCAAATTTCAGGATGTTCACAATAATAGGTTTACACTATAACAAATATTACTCACACAACAAAGAAGAAGAAAAAAATAAGAAATATATAAAATTCTGTATACAGTTAAATAGAGCTTCAAAAACAAAATGCACAGTAGGTACATCATTGAAAATGTCTTTGCTTTAGGGAGTGCATGGACTAGTCGTACAGCTTTCGCTAATGGTGTCTGATAGGCTTGACTCGAGGAAATGACATAGCATATGTCATATTCTATGTCAAAACTGTTTCCTCGAGTCAAGCCTATCAGACACCATTAGCGAAAGCTGTACGCCATGGCTGCGATCACGTAGCTAATTAACAGGCGCAATCGTGTTGAATGCCCTACATTACGAAAATATCAGAGAGACGACGGGTTTGTTTTGTTGCTAGTAAACACAAGCATGTTAGGTTTATTCACATTATAAAAAAGTAATGAACAAATTTGAAAATTATTTTCTTATTATGACGGCCAGCCGTTGCAACTCGGATCAAGTTTCGTAAGCACAGATGGAGTTGATATGTTCACCTTCCGTAGTTTTAATGAATTTTGTGTATCACTATTTCACGACGAATTTGTCAATTGATCAGATGTAGTGAGTATTTTATGACAGCAACTAGGTACTAGATAAATGCTACACTCTGCCATTCTGGGCAGTGTTGACCTGTGTGTCCCTGATTACTATCTTAGAAATAGAGACCATCAGTTGTTTATTCTCCCAAGGTGCAGAACCAACCTGCCACTGGTAATGCCAATTGGGAGGGCGATAACTATGTTGAACGAAATTGCTTCGGGTGTTGATATATTCCACCTACGTGAGGATGAGTATAGGTGGACGTTATTTTATAAATTTTTAAAATAGGGTCTGCTTAACTCATCCGGTGTATTCCCATGTACCTATATAATTAATATTTTTGTATGTACATATTTCTACTGTTTAATAACATACTATCTATCTTTTTTTATGTCATGTTGTGAACGTCTTAAACTTATAATTTGTAATGTCCACAATATGTAAAAATAAATAAATTGAATTGAATTGAATTAGTAAAAAAAGTCTTGGTGATTTTTTATAAAATACTAAATACCTACATATGGAAGAAGTTCTCATATTATTATTATCGTAGTCATCTGGTTGTGGCGGTAAAACTGTCGTTTTAAAAAGATGGAAATATTATGACTAGACTGGCATGAGTAAGTTGTTACTGTGGATGGAGTCACTCTACCAAGCACCAACACAATGTCGTTAACCCTGTGGGACTATTCTCGTGACCGTGTTATTATTGGCGGTATAAATTAGCGCCCTTTTGCAGGTCGGGACATGAAAGGATCGTTCCGGTTATCCGCCCCGGTCAACCACCGGTTATTTTGCTTAATCTCTGTGTCAGTCATTCTCAAAGTCGGCGCTGGAAGGCTGGAAGGAAGAAGAAAGTAAAGAAGCTATATTATTATAATGCTCAAACAGAAGCAAATCCGAGCAGAGAGCACAGATTTATTGAAAACAAGGTAACTATATGTATACTATTTTCACTGACTCATAGAGTAGAATGACTATTTTGTCAGTTATGAAAATTATGGGATATATTATTATACTTTTGGGATAGGTAGTTTAAATTTTGTCAACTGTTTCGTAACGCCTTTGTATAAATAATATATTACATCGATTTATTTATCTAAACCTAAAAGCAAATCAAACAAATAGATAGGTACCATTTACCTTTACTTCTATGAATTATTATATGACATGTTTAATTTTGTATATTGATAACTACACTCAAAGAGTAAACAGTACATTTGTCTTTTCGTGAGTATGTGTCGTTTTATATATTTTAAGTGGTGATATACTTAAAAATAAACATAACATCTCCAAAAAATATAGAATGACAATTATTTTGAATGCAGGTGAGTAGGTATCTCATCTGACTTTATTGAAGGTAACTGTTGATGGAAATTAGTATGCTCCAAAAGGGGTGGTAGCCAAATATATTTTATAATCTCTATTATATACATTGGGCTTGTTATAATATACATTTTTTTTTTTGTATAGATGGGCATCTTGAGTTCCGGTTCTGAATTTTGCTTTTGACTTTTAAGCTTCATCATTAACGATAGATATGTTTATAATCATTATTATAAAACAAAAGAGTAAATAGGTGATGTGTATTTTATCTATCCATAATGATTTATTTCTTTTATATAGTATGATGTGACGTTCATTCAGTGACCTAATTGTTAGAACACCCATATTTATATCCGTAAGGTATGTCAAATTTTCAATTCAAATCGCAGTTGGCAGAAAAATGTGTAAGTATTGTTATTTTAATGTGAGTTTCATCCAGTGCAATGATCCATTGATATGACAGAATGGTTGACAATATTTCCTCGTAAAAAAATAAAGTATACTTCTTAATATAATTTTCACTGTGTGAACACTTATATCAGTATATTATTCTCCGCTCAAGAGCGTTCAAGGTGATTAATTTTACTTTCATCTACTTTATTAGGCATAGGTACCTGCCATAATATCCTAATATAGGTATTATTTTCCTTTTTCATACAATATTATTGTGACAACGCTTGTTGACAGATATTGCCTAGGAAATCGAAAATATATTGTACCTACCTAACAGTTTTATTTAATGAACTACTCACATAGATATTATATTTGATTGGTAGCGAGTTGTATTTCTAATTTTTTTTTTTTTTTTTTGTGATTTTACCGAGGCTTTGACTGCGACTCGCTGTCATATCGCCTCTTCTCTTCTAGAAGGGATCCTTCGATCAGGTCCTCACTCCTATTCTGTTAAATGGCTTTATAATTATTTTGTTTAGCTCTTCCGTCTTTCTTTCTTTCTTCTTTAGACGCCAGTGTTTTATGCACCAGAATCGCTCTCCTCCGTATCCATCCCTTCTGTATTTTCGATACATCGTGTAATCATTGAATTTCAGATAGTCTAATTCAGACCTCAGCCAAGTCTCTGAGATTAATGCTATTGAAATTTTTTTGTCTTATTAAGTAGAGTTCTATATCATCCTTTTTTTTGCTTCATACTTCTGGCATTCCATTGTAAAATCCTAATTTGTTTTTTATTATCCATTTTGCTCCAGAACCTCCCCTAGAATTTCCTTTAAGTGTCCTTCTTTGAATTGTTTGCATACCCAGTCCACTGCTTTAATTATTAGTTGTTTAATGATCTGCTGCCAGTCTCCCCCTTTCAGCAAGACTTTCATAATTTCTCCCATCGCGTTAACCTCTGTCTTCCCCTTTGAATTTTTCTTATTTTTTGTAGGCTTTACGCTGCTACCTGTAGATATTATTGTTGAGCCTGAAGCTTCTACCACCGCTTCTTCTTTCTTTTTGTTTTCCTTAGTTTTTTGAATTGTTTCGCTTTCATCTCTTCCTACGATTTTTTTTTGTTTTAATATGTCAGCATAGCTATTATTTAACATATTTTTTTTTGCTTCCTTGAAAGGTATGTTCATTTTTTTCATTGCTTCTTTGCAATTCTTTTCCTCTTGCCACTTTGGGCATTTTTGGCTGTTTGCCGCGTGGTTACCTTTGCAATTGATGCACGTAATTTCCTCATTTTTTTCGCAGGTTTTGTGGTTTTCACCACACTTAGGGCACGTTTCTACTGTACGTCCGCAATTGTTCGCGATATGCCCATATCGCCAGCATTTGTAGCATTGCATAACCCTGAATACATACGGTTCTACAGCAAAAGAGACTCCATATATGTAAATTGTTCTCGGCAATATTTTCTCCCCAAATTTAATACTGACTGACGAGGTCTTTGTCAGCTCTCCTGTATCACCTTTTCTTGTCAACCTCTTAAGGTTGATTACTTTTGCATCACTTTTGATTTCCATTTGCAGTTCTTGGAGGTCCATATCAATATCGACTTTTCTTATTACTCCATAAGAGCAGGAGTCATTCTCTTTGGTCACAAAACCGAGATCTTTGAGTTCTCCAGCTTGTTTCACTTTATCTGCTTCTTTTTCATCTTCTACTTGGATGTACGTCTTTAAATTTGTATTGTAAATTTTCTGTACTTTTACTCCTGCCTTATGCAGCATCTGCGCTATTTTCAATTTTAATGGAATTTTACTTCCCGTCGCTATCATGACGATGTTTTGGTTTCCCTTTGGAGTGACCCCAGAGTCTCTTCTGGGTTTTTTTCCAGAGGTCACCGTCTGCCATTCTTCTTCTTTTTCTCCAACCACTTCCTCTTCATCATCGTTTCTTTTCTTCTTCGTTTTTTTGGTTTCATTCACTTCCATCGTGGTGTTTTCCATTTTATTGCTTTTGCCGTTCACGCGGTCTTGGAATTCGCGCAACAGTGTGAACAAAAAACAGTGTGGACAACCCCTCGCTTCACAGCGTTTGACGCACTCCCCGCACAAAGTGCACTATCCGTGCAACAATAAATATTTTTCACTTTTTCTCAAGCACTGGCACTGATTGTCAAAATCACATGGGACCACACATGTTGAGTTTATTGTCAAATTCATTTACAAACAATATTATTTTTGTTGTATCCCGTATTTATAACCGTTCGCGAGTAACCAGGCGAATAGCGACCCGAGTACTCAAGCGAAGTTGTACAACCTCACTCCACCGCTGTTGGCTTCCGACTGTATTTCTAATTATCTTTATGTGTCTATTTTATGGCAACTTTACGTGTAAAAGTAAGTATTATGTATGCTACACATTAAATTTGCTTGTCTCTTCACCATCCACTACCCAAAAGTTTGCACACGTCATGTACATAGGGAAGAATTATGCTGTAGGGTAGTTAACGTAAAATGCTCTCAAAAATATTATCAGAATATCCTACGATCAACCTATCAAGTTCATACATAGCATGACTTATATTATTTGTGATTCCAGTTTTGATATAATCCTTTATCTTCAGTCATTGGTCAAAAAAGACCCTGTGGCTAGCCGTAAGATGCCCAATTTTCATAGAAACGATTTCACAAAGACCCATGCTATATTGCTTAAACTGTGGTTTAAGAATTTCGTTCTTTTTAGATAACTAGTCTAGTTTAAGTGACGCATATATCCAGATCATGTCAGCATACCGAACCTTTTTTGTATACTCAGTGTAGATATTATTTAGAGATCATTTAGCTAGGTATACTGAAGCAGGTGGGCTTGAAGAAAAGGCAATAAATACTGATGCTGATGACTCACTGTCCACTTTCGCATCTCCTCGTTATTGATACAATTATTCCATACAGAGTCTCCGCAGCATGTGTCTGTTTATACGGTACTTTCAGCGCTCGAAATGGACAGGAACGCACCGGAGCGCCGTTGTGGTTCGTGGAATTCCAAAATATACCGTTCCGGCTCGTGGATTCATTTAAAATTGCGTTGCGGTTCGTTAGATTGAGATATTTATGTGTGAATGTATCTTTTAAAGTTTTTCTCAAAATTAAAAATTAACTAAGTTATGTCATGCCGGGGGTGCAAGGGTTAAAAATAAAATTTATGACATCCCTAAATTTCTTTCAATTTTCTTTTTTGTGTCGATACATCCGTGTCTAAATGCATTGTCTAAACACTCCAAATAATTGCATACTTACATAAAAAAGTAACTACAGCTGCAAGCTACAAAAGAATTGTGCCTTTGCTGACATTGTTTGAAAACCTTTTGTACTTAAATAACTTAAATTCAATAAAAAATAAAGTTGGCACCTACATATTTGTATAATAATTTCTAAAGTATGAAACATCTCAGTACAGTCTCGCTTTTACCTTTGACTGGTATGCATTGCGAATTTACTTACCTACTAATTTATTACTTATATTTTTTTGTGAGTGATAAAACTTATTTATTTTCATCGCCATCTAATCGCCGTGTTAATTTTATACATCTATTTTTGCGGGCAAAATTTTCGGTGGTAAAATTAATATGATAAAGTTTGGTAATTTAAATCGTACAATTCCGCTAAAATCTACTTATTAGTGATAATCGCTTGTTTTTTAAAACATTTTGTATTATTTAAATTTGTTCTCTTAAAATTTAGTTAAACATCTCAGCAGGCGATACCTTTCTATATATTACATATACCTAAGTATATTTTATTATTTATAACGTATAATGCTGTTGACCAGTGGCCACAAGCAGAATTTTTTCGTTTTGAAAATGATAAATATGAGTGGATATTTATAAATTTTATGAAGGTTTAATTAAGTAGTAGGTACTTCGTGTAAATCTGCTAAAACATTAAGAATTCACTCCGATAAGCATTTAAGATCGACAATACAGTTGAAACAGGGTTTTCTGATTCAATGTCATTTCGACAATTGACTCAACGTGTTAAAAAATATTTATGACGTGTCGTAAACCCTTATTTTTACAATGAATAATAAATGAATGCACCATTATGCCATTTTCCTACAAAAATGTTTTTGGTATGAAACTATTGAATAGCCTACCGTAATTAGTTTATTTTTAAGGGACGTTTCTATTGTGTTATAATTACATACCTACGTTGTAACTTGCTACATTAAAAATAATAGAAATAATAGATACCTACTATGTAGAGAAGTTTTAGTTAATTTTTGTTTGTAAATTTGTTTTAAAAAAAAGGAATATCCTCCAATAAAATTTTATTACTATCATAATAATAAATTATTGTTCTGTATTATCATTATTCATCACCGTGGCAATAATAATGACTATAATGAGACTAGGTAAGGACAAACATCACAAATTGAATCGTTTAGTTTAAAATACACTCACAAATTAGGTAGGTACGTGTTCAGTGCGGACAACAAATAATTTTAGATGGTAGTCATAGATTAAATAAATACGGTGGTAAGTTCTTTAATCTGAGGTGGTAAGTGTACGTATATTACAATAATGGTAACCAAAGCATCATCATTGTAACATATAGGTCATGGTCTCCACAACGAGGGGCTAAGAGGGCTCTAGCCTGGGAGCCCGTGCTCAAGAGGAGCCCGGCGAGGCGAATCGACCAGATAAGTGAGATAAAGACACATCACAAATTTGCTTTAATAGTAAAAAAAGAATTTTCTTACAATACTATTATTTATAGTTATGTGGTTATACGAAACAATTCTTAATTGTTTATCAATAATCGACATCTCCATAATTCGTATGGATGTTTTAAAATATACAATAAAACACTAAATATACAGATTATTGTTACCCCGTACATACTGCCTTTATTCTTAGCGATAAGAAGGGGGCCCCACCAAAGATCCTAGCCTGGGGGCCAGCTTCACGATGTGGGGCCTATGGTATGGGTATATACATACACTACAATATTAGTCCTTATAATGTTGAATATAGGTAGGTACCTACTGATTAATGACAATTTTATATTATTCTATAGGAATCGTATTTAGCAACTCGAGTTGCACCTTCCGTCATGTTTTATCTTATATAATTAATGATACTTCTTCTTCTACCCTGTCATGTCCTAATATTGGGGCATAGGGCAAGCATTGGCGCCACTTCCCTCGGTCCATCGCCATGCGCCTCCCGCCATGTCAGACCTGCAGCAAATAGGTCGCTTTTGTAGCACCGCTGTAGGGTGAGGGAGAGGCGGCCACGGCGATGGAACCATTGAGGCTGTGCCACAAGGGTACGAAGTGCCGCACTCTTTGGCGGCATCCGGAATACGTGTCCCAGCCACGTAAATCGTCTCTTCGTGATAACTTCAATCACTGCAGGCTGCTGTGCTTACGAACTCGGGTATTTGTAACGCGGTCGTACCAATGTACCCCTAAGATTCGGCGGAGACATCGATTCTCAAAGCTCAAAAGCCAATAATTAATGATACACCATTGGTAATTTAAAATGCTATAATTACGTAGTTTGGTGATGATGGCTTGAAGCTTTTCTTAGAAGTAGGTATGGCCTAATGACCCTTATGGTGGAGAAGGTTCAAAAGAAATCTTTGAGGATCGTTTGTTTGAAGCTGTGTGGATGCCATCCATGGCTTTATCCGATTGATTTATCTTAAGAACGCTTACACAGTGTGTTCAACCAAATCGCTTCGGATATTGGTATATTCCTCCTGCGTGAGAACGAGTTTATGTGAACGATTTATAAATTCTTTGTTTTATAACTTCTTAAATAATTAAATGGCGTAGTTAGCTCTATCGGTGTACAGATATGTACTGTATAAATTTTGTATTTACTCGTCTCTGTATAGGTACTTACTATTTTTTCTAATAGTTGCTGTATCTATTTCTTTATTTTTAAACACTATTTTAATACTATTTCTTTGATTTTTTTAAAAATATTCTGTGCTCGTCTTGAATCTATAATCTGTAAAATTTGTTATATGTAAATTAATTTTTAATTTGAATCTTTATGGTAGGTATGTGGATATGTTGTTTTTTAAGTTTAATTAATTAACAAACTGAACTATCCCAAATGAGACAGTAATATAAGTTATAAGCAGTGACGAGTGGTGGTAGAAGTAACATGCCTGCTGATTATGGGTGGTAGATAAAGTAAGAGTAAAGAATAATACAATTCTTGACAGTATACTTTGTTGAGACGAGGTTCTTTCGCCTGCGGCGCTGACAATCCTTGCCCACTTGCTCAATATACATCCACGTAAGAAGTTCAAAGTTTATTGTTGCATTTATACATCCAACGTACGTACGTATGTAAAGAAAAAAATTAAGCATACCGTTTTTTCGGAAAATTATAGAGCGTTCCTGTTCGTGAAATTTTCCATTTCGAGCACTGGGTACTTTATTCAGTATATATACGGTTTCTCTGAGTTTTCGTAAGATACCATGACGTACCTACTACCATAAACCACCACCGTTAAGATGCAAGCGTTATATATTTAATACTTCGCTTAGATAGACTAGAGTTGAGACTCCTGTACATTCTTTATTGAATAAAATACTGCTCCAAAGATTCTCATTCGGACTATGAGGTCTCTTTTCGAAGTTTCTTGGAAATGCCATGATTTCTACTTTACCTGTCTTTAGTATACAACGTAATTGGAGGGAAAACTCAAATTTAGCCCATTCCATAAGTAAATAATTTATCACGTGAATATCAGTAAGAATACAGTGGTACTTTAGCGTGAAATCGGCGCAGACTTCGCGGTATTGCTTGATAGTGAAAACAGCTGATAGCTGAGGTTTTCACGGTCAAACAGACTGGCTCCGTCCTTCACTTACTCACGAATTCAGTTCATTGTTGGCGAGAGGCAGCTACTCGCGTTTCTCTACCTCTTCTTGGAGCCATTTTCCATTCCGAACGCGTCCCAACGCAACTTAGCATAGTATCTATTCAGGGAACGCGTGCGCCGATAAAATGCATCGTAATAAATTTATTTTAACCACACACCGATATGTACACCTGTGCAATTTTTTATTGAAGTGTTTTTGTTACAGATCGTGTTACGACTACATGAATCAGTAATAGTTAATAACATTTCAAGATTCTAGGACATTAATCCAAAAACAGATACTGTGTAGGAAATCTGTTATATTATTATGTGCAATTGGAATTTATGTTATCTAAAAAAAATATGTGCCTACTTAAGTTTAAAAAATCATATTTTGTATATTAAAAATATACATATTCAATATTAGTAAGTATCCACAGTATATTATAATATATGGAAAATAAATTCAGATAAATATTTGGCTATTTTTGGCGAAAGTTACTTTGCTGTGCTTTTATTATAATACATGAGTAGGTACATGAAAAAATGCTTTATATTAGGATACTACTACTACAAGATATGGCATCCAGCCTCAGAGCATGATAAAAGCATAAGGTCACCTCAGATAT
This sequence comes from Rhyacophila brunnea, assembly GCF_057557595.1. Classification (NCBI taxonomy): domain Eukaryota; kingdom Metazoa; phylum Arthropoda; class Insecta; order Trichoptera; family Rhyacophilidae; genus Rhyacophila; species Rhyacophila brunnea. The sequence continues at coordinate 4,461,221 of NW_028232965.1, forward strand.
TAGGTACTTCCTGATGATATATCCTTATATAAAAATGCATTGGCACAGTAATCTACTTTAACGTATAAACTACAATAAGAAATTCGTAATAGTTTTCAATAATAATTATTGTGTTTAACAGGAAACCGGACCTGATCTCTATTGTGATATTTGAAATAAGTATTAACTTATCGTAATAAATTTAAACGGTTTTTATAATATATAATTCAATTTTATAATTTTATTTATTACGAGTATTTAGTTAAGTACATGTCATTGTAAGTATTATATTATCTTATCCTTAAAGATAACATTCAATCATTATTAAAAAATTACCAGAAAAATAATTATAAATAAACAACATGCATCGCTTTATTTTTAGTAATATTTTTAAAGCTTCAAATTAAAAATACGACACAATCCTTAAACAAAACACTTTAAAGGTACCTATGCCTAATAATAATACCAACGAATTATAATTCATGAAGTCGTTTCAATTATTTACGTCCAACGAAAATAATATCTACGTTTATTATTATTTGTATGGAAGCCTCAGTAATTATGAATTCAAGGCGTGATATTAATTCAAACACCTGCCACTGTATTGATTTATATCCGGACGCTTATCTCGTCTCTTTGGTTTCTCCTATTTTGTATTTTTGTCTTTGGTTTTTTTCACTCTTCATCGTAAGAAGATAGCAACAGATGATAAAAAAATTAATATATCTTTGTATTTTTGTTTGTTCGAATTTTTGACAGACATTGATATTTGAAATTTATTTATACGTCATCTCTTTTCAATTTTTTAACGACAAAGTCTTCATTTAAATCTAGTAGGCAAGAGTCTAATTTTAACAATGTAGATGTGTAGGTATTCCACGGTAAAACGGTACTAGAAAATCACTCCACATGATAAGGTTAATTAGACGCCTACATATATTATTATATACATAATATTGTAAATAAAAATATAAAAATCTATTGTAACGAATACAATAATTTATTGAGAAGGCGTAGTAAAGCTATATAGTGTTTGTGAGAACTTGAACGAAACAGTCAAGTTAAAGACTTTTATTTTTTGCGTGGTTTTGATGCAAGTTAGTAAGTTCGACTAAACCATTATACGCTTTCGTATCCCATTGGAAGGTTACATGAAGTTATTCCCTTTGACTTAAGTAAAATGTTATTAATTGTAAACATATCTCCATAAATGAGCATGTAGGTATATCCTATTTCCATATATAGAGAAAAAAATAATGTCAAGCCACTCATTTTATCATTATGGGGACATCTATTGCATTGCGTATTCTTAGACTGGCGTTAATTTTGTGTTCTTCCCGTGTCATGTCTAGCATGATCCTTATCATAATATTACACTTTTCCTACCCAAATTTTTTGACCATGTCCGATCCTAAGACCATATGGGCCTCCACATAATAGAGGTTTGTATTAACAGAATTTGGTTTTTACGAGATATGGATGTTAGCCACTTGCCCAACATATTAGGCTAATTTATACTGTGACTCCAAACACACATAAAACAATATGTATATTTTCCAGACCCAGAATAATTTGAATCTGGGATCCACAACAATATAAGCCAACGCGTTAGCTGTGTAACCCAATCAATAATTACTGATTTACTGGAAAATTCGCGTATTCTTTTTTTAATGTGTGTCTGAATTTTGATGGCCTGAATTGGTGAAACCAATGGGTAAAAAACCACCTCTAGAAAAATATTTTTTTCAAGAAACCACACTGGATTGTAAATTCAATGAAAAAAATAATTAAACATAGTCACTAGCTAAGTAAAAACAGTATAAAAACACTTTGTGGTATTGCTAGAATTAAAATCGTGTCACGTATGATGGATTCCACAACTAGAGATAGTAAATTACTTAAAAAATGGATTCATTAGAATCTTGCGATCTAAAATTCGTGGAAAGTCTGCATTCTCGCCAAATTTTCCAACGACACATGTACTCCTTCCTATTACTTCGTTGTTTTGTTCGGCGGTATTTTTCGCGGCGGAACATAACAACAGAGCAGGGCCGGCTGGAGAATTTCTCCGCACCTCTCCGGCAAATGTATTCAAATATATGCGCCATTAATTCTGAAAGCATACTAGGCGAGACGACGCGTTCCGCTGTACAGAGTGTTTGGTTTGAGATACCTGTATGATTTTCGGTTTTGGAAATGTACCGCAAAGTGATTGTTAGCTTGAATTTCAAAGTATTGTAGGCATGTTTCAATGATTTAATTTGTGGATTAATATCTTCTCTAAATAATGAACGGTAACATCACCAAATTTTACCCTAAAAAATCTAATTTTTTTAATAAAGGAATATTAAAAGCTGTTTCATAACAAAATGTATTTTTTATATTAATGATTATTATATTATAGTTACACATGTTAACACTAAGTAATATTAGAAATCAAAATTTTAAGAATCTTTATTTACCTACATATTCTATTCTATTCTATTCATATAAATATTTGACGTCGGTTAATTCATAAATCGGTAAGAACTTATTTTATCCCTATTTTAGTTTACGAACTTTATTTTTAATATTATAAATGCTTCTATTTTACAACGTTTTTATTAGGTTGTGTTCTTATTTATCCGGTGGTTGTTTATCCGGTACTTTTGCAATCGACTTCCCGACTAGCTAGACATTTGAAACTTTTAAAATATATTATCAGAACACGATGCCAATGCATTTTTTGAATACTTTTAGCCATCTTTAAGTAGAATTGAATTCATTTTCAGTTAATTCTGTTTTGTATAAAAAGTTATTTCGGAAGAAATCCGTAATCCAATCCACTATTATTGGTTGCTAGGGGTCCGGGGTCCTAGCAAACTAAATTATTAATATATACGTGCGTTACTATGGAAATCAATATGAATGTCAAAATGACATTTCAGTATTATTTCTATCAAGTACAATTTTTTTGATCGTTTAAGCTATTCAAGTCAAGTTTCTATAATTCATCATAAAATTTAAAAACGTTGTATATAAAAAGTTATTTTTATCTTGTAATTATTTTATCATAACAAACAGTTTTGACTAAAGCAAGACTACTGAGCAGTAAATAATTGTTATTAAGGACTAAATTTTACGTTGAAAAGGTAATTAGACAATTATTGAGTAATTAATTATACACTTATGTATAGATCAATTATTTCTTTATACAATTAAATATGTTTTATAATATGGTCGTGCGATACAACACTGCTGGATGAAGGCCTCCCATAGCTCCTTCTACGATCCTTAGTAGGTACTTCGCTTCTGCATACCTATACCCACTGAACATGATGAGTTCGTTGGTTCAGCGGATTCTAGTGCATCTGTGTAAGTCATTTGGTGCACTTTGAGTACCACTATAACTAAAACAATAAATATAATTAGAATATACATAATTAAAAAACACTTCTGAGAAATAAATAACCACGATTTAAAAAAAAAATACGACACCCAGCAGGATTTAAATTTGCGCCCCCCCGTGATTAACGCGCATGTGCTCGAACCACTACGCTATATAATATGTCCCATCTAATTGCGATGGAATTAACTAATGGTTTTTATAAAACTCTCTCTGAAGAGCCTTCAAAATTGCGTTACTTATTGGAAATTGACTTTTTAAATTACTTTAATAATTAATAACCAGCGTCAGGATCACTCTATTTTTTTTGATAATATCGCTCTTGCACATGCTAATAAGTTAATAAACTTTTTTTTATTAAACGAATAATTTACAAAATTTAAGAATGTAACATTCTGTAATTGAATATATAGATGTAATTTGAAAACACTTTTTTCTAGTGGTTATATATTTTTCAGAAGTGTTTTCAAATTATGATGTTCAATTAAAGAATATTACTTACATTCTTAAATCTTTTGAATTTTTGAATAAAAAAATATTTCTCTCATTTCTTTTCATCTCATAGTTAGCTCATTTGCTGCTGACTAGATAATGATTTTTTAATTACCAACTTTTAAATGCACGTTAATTACATCGATCGGCCGCCTGGTCATTACGCGCCAGGTGCGTCTTCAGCGTCCAAAGTATTAATAAATATAATTCGGTTGATATGTACCTATATTGAATTTGACTCCCAACTACAAATTGGGGAGAAACTACACAATAATACTGCAGTTCTAGTATGAATGCTTAAGGTTAATAACTTTTTATATTTTATAAAATTGCCATCGTTAGTAAGCGCCATAGTGGAGTAATTGGTATATATTACACCTCGTGATATCTATCTATACAATAATGATTCAGATATAGGTGTTCTATCATGTATTGATCCACTGTTGGGCTTAGTTATAGTAGTGTTATTTATGAAATATATATTTTTGATATTTTTAATTCACGTTTTTGTTGAAAGTGTAAAAGTTCAATTTTAGTTTTCATACACTCTTTTTCGAACAAGTGTTTTCCCAAAACAGAACACTCTGTATAGTGGAAAACATTGTTTTTGCCCGACGTCGGTTTGTAAGTACAATCAAGTAGGTAGGTATACAGTTTTGTGTATGGAAAATCTGGCTCAGTGTGTTTCTGATGCGCTTTCGGGACAAATGGGGAACGGGACACAGGTACAGACTAACTTGTCCACTAAATAATACACTTTCAACACTTAGTCAGACGTTAAAACAGATATCATCTTAAAGAAATAACAAACGTTAATCATAATACTGATATTATTAAAAAAAAAAAAAACATTTTCGAGAAGATCGATACTCGTAGATTATTTATATTATTGTTATTTATGTGGACATTATTAATTTTATGTATTCGTCATACATAATATAATATGTATATTATTTTCTTTAAATTCCTCATTCTTTATTTATAATTTTAATTTAAATAATTCCAGTAACTCCTAAATCTTTTTATAATTATTATTTTATTAAAATGAATGAAAACGCTGTTAGTTTACTATATTTTATTAAAACACTTGGTTTATGTAGCTTAGTAAAATAATAATTATTATCATTGGACTCTTTCCGTAAAATGTAAAATTAAAGTTTTGCATTATGGCATTATTTTAGAAATGAAATGACGCGAAAGGAATAACTTTACGGGCTGGATCTTTTTTGCATATACATAAATGATATATCCTCTATCGGATTATTGAATAAATTTAAAAAAGATCCAATGCGCTTTGGATCTTTTCTGCATATGTACGTCCAATTATTAACACAACTTTAAGAATCACAAATAAAAATAACATAAACTATATGGCTCCATTATAATCGTGGGATATAAACTTTTAATACTTAATTTTTCAGTTAGTGATGTTGACAACTATTTTATTGACTAGTGGAAAACTCGGGTAGGTACTTAAAAATAAATATTATCAAGTGAAAAAAATACTCGAGATAGCCAGCTGATATTAATTGGAAAACTTTGATGATTTGGATTATCCTGGATTCCCCAAATTTCTCGTAGTTTTTTGTGGAGTATATATAAATGCCACATTCCCCTCTTCGTTTTCGCTCTCAGAACTTTTCTCGTATTTTGGGTTATACATTTTCTATTTATTCGATGTTTAATTATTTCGATTGTCATAATATCGTACAGATAAACAATACTTCATTAGGCACATGAGTGCCTTTCTAATATAAATAAGCCCAACCTTTAATCAGCTCACTTATTTTAGTAATTAATAATTGTGTCGCTAGATTTCAAAATCAGCCAAGTCCATAATAGATGAATAGGTAGTAGTATAAATAGTAAGAATAGCTTTTTGTTTTCTCAAATACACAGTCACACGGGTGAAAGTTTATATTATTTCGAGTATAGAATATTTAAAATTAATAAATTCCACATTTTGATAATGCAGACATGTTATAAAGCAGTACCTAGTTCTTCAACAATTCACAAAAAAAGTCAAAAATACCTAAAGATGGACTTGGCTGATTTTGAAATGTAGTGACACAATTCTAAGTATTAATTATTACGCTACAATTTACCAAGGAAATGATATTAATTATTAATATACCTACTTATATAATTTTATTAAGTTATTTTAATATTATCAATTTCTGCTTTGCTAGCATGGCTAGACACATAATGCTGGCGACCAAGAATACCTTATTGAGGATACAATTATTGGTCGATCGATCCTTCCTTAGATTTATCACTTTCAACTCCTGACACCTCTGTCTCGGCAGAGTTTTAGTACATGGGTACAGAGGACATTTCATTTCATTTCATTTCAAAGATAAATGACGGCAGAGCAGGTCAAGATTCTTTTTCATTTTATAAAATTTCTTTAAGCACCAATGCGCATGGTTGCTACATCAGTCCCGTGCAGCATCGCTCCAGGACAAGGAAGTGTAGCACTAAAATATTTTCATTCTGACAGTTTCATAGCGTCATGGAAGGCGGCCGTGCACAAATCGCGGCTGCATATTATTATATGGCGGCTGGATATGGGATAACTCAAATCATTGGTCGATTCACTATCGGAAGAAGAAAAAAACGAAAAGAAAGTGTGTATAATATACATACATACCTTTGCTTAGAAACCCCGTTCATAAAATTACTTAAGTAATGGCGAATACTATAATTCATTTTTGTTCAATTTATGCGAAAGCCAACTTACTGTCAGCAATGTACTTAGTAGATATCTTAATATGTATCATTAGAAATCAACGAGTTGTCTATTTTTAGTATGTAGATTGTAGATAGAATAAATAGTGCAAGCCTGTCTTAAGTAGACAAGTCAAGTTCGTTTATCAGCCACCGAAATTGCATACAAATGTTGTAAATTTTATTGCGTGACGACGCTACTAATGGCCGCAGTACGCCGCACTGTGGTAACTTTTATTAGTCTACAGCTCTATCTCTCGTAAACGAAAAATAAGTATGCAGTTTATGCTTTCTTTACATAAAAAAATAAGTAGAGAAAACATTGAGCATTCTGCCGATAAAGCAATAATTTAAAAGAACTGCCTTCTGGATTTACTATCACGTAAGTAAAATATATCGATATACTATGCAATTTTGTTAAACACAGCTATTCCATTTCCAATATGCAGCATTATTTAAATTTACGTACAATTTATTTTCCATCCACATTTATCTGTTTTCTAAAAAAAAACATTTTATGTGCAAACCCATATGACTATGAGTGGGCTCGTTAACGGATGTATTTTTCTGCAAATGCTATGTCTATTAATAGTCACTATTATTTATTGAATGGACAAACATAGGGATGCTTATCAATATCACGTCACAAACAGATTGCAAAATAATGCAATTTTCCCAAAATTAGTGGTCAATTGCATACTGAAATAGATAGTTTTACCAAAACATAGCATTTAACTGTGGAACGTATAGTGATTAAATAAAATATAAGATAGTGTATTTAAGATTAATATTATAACCACAAAATATATATTAGAAAATGAAATATTGCGTTTTTCTTATTATTATACACACGTGTTTAAATTTATATCTATGGACATATGGTATAAAAATGTTATATGTGATTGTTAAATATTGATTCGTAAGGCGAGAAAAAATAGAGCATTATAATGACACAATATATATTTATACAAGGATTACCAATTGTTCATCAATCAACCCTATCATCGTGGCGACCTCAAGAAGCTTCACATCCAAATATAGGGCCTCGTGATACGCTCGATTAAGACCAAGTGTGGTGTGGGGCAGGTTGGATTGGAGGGATCTATGTTTGTATTGCCATCCTTCATGCACCACTCCCACCATTCAATGATTTATAATTGAAATTAAATTGAGGAGCTTTATAGTAAAATTAGGTGTTTTACTGTAATAGTGTTTTAGAATCATAGATTCTATATTACTTACTATGTTGTTGGGAAAATGAAGGAGTGATGAATATGATAAAATATAGTTTTTAAAACAGCGTTCAAAATTAACGCGTCTTTCTTGAAATTGTAATTTATTTCCTTTTTCAACTTAGGAACAAAATTATTATTATGAAACTTTTACAGTATTTTGGCTCTGTTGGCGTTTACTAAAAAATAGGCATTGTGCGACGTCAGGAGGCACTGAAAATTAGAATAATAAGTGCGGAAAGTATGACCCGGCGCGCTCTGCGTCAGGGTCACACTTACTAACATACCACACAGCACACACCACGATGCCACCAGGACCTAGACCCACTGACTGAATAGTGAGCACTCACCAGCCGTAGTCTGTTGAATAATTAATACTTGGTAAGGAAGTGGAGGGACGGTTTTCATTGCGCCATTATTTAGCAAGCCAAATGAGTTACATAGCTTTACTACCATTCGCGATCAAAACTGAACGATCGAGTGTGTTTGATACACAAGCTAGAAGGTTTTAGGTTAAATTTGGAATCATATCATAATATTTTTTATAAAGAAGTTTTTGATAGGAATTTATCGTATATTTTTATTGAATTTACACAAGTACACACTCATGGCCTTTCCGCTTCATAAATCTAATTAGTCAGCCAAATATGAAACTGCCGTAAAACGTATGAGATCATGGTGGAATTACTTTGTTAATAGTGCGAAGCATTGTTTTTTTCCAATCTTTCTCATTTTTATTAATTTATGTGAAAAAAATAAAATGAATCGGCAACTTACACATGGGTATAAATCAAACTCAGTTTATTTCTAATGTAGTTATTTGTTATTAAAAGTATTTTTTCTGTTATATTTTCGTTTTTATTTTATTTTCCATATAAATTGATAAAAAAATCAATCCTGAAAGTTTCGGGATTATGTTTATCAATTCCGGGATTGGAATCCCTACTCATGATAACACCATGGCATGATAGAAAAATTGTCACTACATTTTTTTTTGTAAGTATATTTCGTTTTATTTTCTACTTATTATTGGAAATAGTGTGTGATTATTAATATATTATATACTATACATGTAACCTTCGTTTATCGTGACCCCGACGAGTGCAAATTCATTATAAATCGCAATCGATTTTTAATAATTTTTTTTTCCGCATATATTTTGACATAATATGCCACCTGGAATCACATCCGTATGATCAAATTATTTTACAGTTATTGACATTTCTTTACATAATGAGTGCAAATAGAATAAGCAAGGTAAACTGTTTTAGATAAAAAGGCGAAACAAAATCAATGCATTTTTTTTCAGTTTATGCAAAATTACTTTTATTTTGTTTAGTTTCTTTAAAAGGCATTTTCATTATGTTTTTTGTTTTTGTTTTAAAATCCGCAGTTTTTTGCTTATTTTCCGGTGTCCCAAACGTACCTATCCACTGCAATTACCTGTAGGAATATTATCATAAATATATTTTTTTAGAGATGATTTTATTATTCTTCAACCATTTGCCGACAAATGATACAATTTCTCACAAATCTGAAAAAATGGTCACCATTTTATAATATTTTCAACTTTCCATACAATATGACGTCATTAATTCATTAACATTATATTGATATATTTTAAGTTTGACTGTGATTTTTTACGAACTAATTACCTCCTTCTAATCCTCTCATACTCCATATTCACAATATATTTGGTATTATACATCTCAAACCAACATATGAATTCTCTATCTGACACATTTCAATATATTCTATATCCAGTTCATCCATTGAGCCGGACTCCAATTTATTGTCCGATCGCCCCGCAAGTAAATATCAACATGCCACAATGTGCTACTCGTACCATGGACATGGCCCAGACTATGGACTTGGTGTGCAAGTATAACCATACCGGGTCTGCTAGTCCTGCGATTCAGTACAGTACGTACGAGCGAACGGAGTTATAAATTCAAGGCACATATCCACTGTCCATGTGCACCTTTTGGACGCAAGTGTGTTCACATGAGTGTGATAAACGTAACGTGAGCGGTAAACCAAAAATTATTAAACGATTAATATAAAATTGTAATAGGTAATTTTGACATTTACTTACTTAGTGATTTATTTTTGTCTTTACCAAGAATAAGTATTAACTACAGGAAGTTTACATTCGAGTTTAAGTATATAATTACTCTTATAATTATAAGAATAATATTTAAATATATTTTTCTTATCAAAAACACAGTAATATGTTCGATTTTGTCAATAATTTACTGACTACTGCCCAAATTATTTTGAAAACTAGCACACGTATTAATCACTGAGATTATTTGCTACGAAGTGCCTCATCTACCTCTACTACGCATATGTATAGGTAACTCAGTATACGGTGGCACCACATAACCACCATAACATAGTATGGGTGGGGGTTTTAGCTAGAGGTGCCGGGCTTAGAGAGGGCCTGGCGTGGCGGGTCGACCAGTTAAGTGAGAAAAACAAACACAATACATTTTCTCTAATAGTAAAAAAAAGAAGGTTTGTAAGCGTTTCAATATATTATGTGGCTTTGCGTTTGATATATTATGTAGTAGAATTTTATTTTATAATTATTAATTTAAGTGTATTTCCTGACGTCTTAAAAATTATTTTTTATCCAATATGGCGAAGGGTTACATGTTACTTGGTTACAGTAAAAAGAAGTCGCGATCAGTACTTCATAATACGCCGAGTGCCGACAACTCAATAAATCATCTGTATTTATTTAAAAATCGCTAAAAATACATGGAATACCCTTAACCATGGGGTTCCGTTGAAACCACTTGGGGAACACTACTGAAAAAATCACACTACCTTTAACTTTAGCGATAGGATGTGGGTGCCATGAGTGGCACCATAGGCATGGTAAAAGCGGTTTGCAGTTGTAGTGGTATTGTTTACTAGCAATAAACATGCACTGCAGCAAATAACTCAAATACACCCGTAAATTGTCTATGACGCCATTGTATAATGACTTGCCTATACCATTGATTTTTCCTTATAGATCTGGGTAATGCCATTCTTATTTTCTTTCATATTGTGACCAGAGTAATACGCCTAGTTTTTTTTTTCGTTTTAGTACTGAGCAGTACTTACCATCTTAGTCAAAAATATTTTGAGTAGGTACTGATACGTTTGTCCAGTCTCATCTTAAAGACCTCAAATCTTCGTGATATTTATTAGTTCAGTATATAATTATATGACTTTATACTATGGCAAATTGAGAAAACATTTAGATAAAAATAAATTATACTAAATTTATTTTTCAACATATAATATAAATATAAAAGGAATCTACAATATACAAAGTATTAATTTTAAATATATTATAAGGTATTTTGTGTATTACCTCTTTTATCAATCACCCCTCCTGATTCACAAACAAACAGAAGTCACAGTACGAGTTTGCAGGGGTAGGGAACTACTTGGCTACATATATATATATATATATATGCGTCGCAAGAAAACAATCGCTAACTCGGACTGCCAGCAAGAAAAAGATGTATGATAAAATTGAAACGACAGCCACAAATAGAATTTTATTTTATTCATAATGTGGCTTTCATTCGAAGTTATATATTATTGTACAAAATAATATAATGTTGAAAATATATTAGACATTTTTTTTTCATTTTTTGATTAAATTTAATTGCTCTTGACTATATTGGTGTCGAAAAGTGGAAGACTCCAAATCACGAAAAAATAACAATATGTCCACTAAACATATACCTAGTATGTAATAATTTCAAGATAAAGAGAACTTTTTATATAAGCTGTTGAATCAAATAAACTTGATAATTCTATCTATTAATAAAAAAAAAATATTGTACTTGATAGAAATACTGAATAAATATTATAGAATACAGAAATGTCATTTTGACATTTCATATTGATTTCCATAGTAACGCAACTATATATTAATAATTTAGTTGCTAGGACCACCCCCTTAGCAACCAATAATAGTATTTTACTTTTTACGGATTTCTTCCGAAATAACTTTTCATACAAAACAGAATTAACTGACAATTAATTCAATTCTATTTAAAGATGGCTAAAAGTATTAAAAGAATGCATTAGCAACGTGTTCTGATATATTCTAAAAGTTTAAAATATCTAGCTAGTCGGGAAGTTAGTTAAAATCGATTGCAAGACTTGTACTGGATAAACAACCACCGGACAAACAAGAATACGAGCTAAGAAAAACGTGGTAATAAAAAGCAAAGCAAATACGATGCTAAACTGAGGTTTTAGGACTCTGAAGAAAGATATTACATAGCATGCTTTAACCTGATACAGTAGGCAGAAAAAGTGCAAAAAACATGTTAGCTAAATAATGCGGATGATATTGATATTTCAATTTTTAAAGAAGATTTTGGCGATATATTTATGGTTAATTTTTGGAGTATAAAGTTAATATACAATGTGAGTATTTAAAAAGTCTTGACCTTCTATCTGATTCTCATCTGCTTTTGATATTCCTGAGAGAGTAACGTCCAGTATCGCAAAAATATATTATCATTTAATGCAGTCAATGACGTCCTGTAGGGGTAGGCAGATTGAGCGTCACTTGGCGGCGGCAATTACTCGAAGGGTGGCAAATCGAGGAGAATCCTAAACTGAGTAGGTACTTAATAACGAAAATATTTTTCCTTTAAAAAAATCAGCTCACTGGTTAGAAACAAAATGTATCAATTAACATAAAAGGGTAAGACTATAATTTGAAGTCGGGTTCGCGACGTCTAGTTTACTTCCGTTGCCTTTCGACGTTCTAGGGGACCAGAAACGACACAAGCACGGGTGATAAAAAATGGGGCGGTATTATGGTGCTGTACAGCGGCGGCATTTTGTCTAGGGACGTCACTGAATAGTGAATACAGTACCAACTGTTTTCTGATATACCTACGTAGGTATAGTTGTAGACACTTTTATTAAAAAAAAACATTATATGTTAGTACCTACTTTTAAAATTATTTAATTATTAAGTCTAATTTAGTCTTAAAAATATTTTACAAATTTTACTTAATATAGTAAGTATATCGCAATATAACACTGTGTGTTAAGCGTAAAGTGTTGAACCAATATGTGCCAGTAGTGCTCACGTATGCATGTAAAACGTAGACTTTTAATGTACGAGAAATTAAAAAATTACAAGTGCCGCAACGTATCATGGAAAGGTACATGTTAGGCATAACGTGGAAAGACTGCAAAAGAAATCAATAGATAAGGAGTCAGACAAGGAGTACGTGATGTGATGGAGGTTGCCAAGCAGATGAAATGAAAATGGGCTACACATATCGCACGGCGAGTTTAATACATACCGTCATACAGTAGTACTAAAGATATAATAAACGGCCACAGAGACTAATATCCTCTGGATTGACGATCTCATCAATTTCGTATAATGATATCTTAGCAGACAAAAATAGTTTTATTAACTAAATGTGGATACCAACCATATTTTTTAAACATGGTGAATAATCCATATTAAGGGATATAATAAAAGTTTATTATAAAATATTGAGAATGAACTTAAAAATTACCAAGGTTGGAAAGAAATTTTGGTGATACACGCTGTGTAGGTATACCATATTCAGTAAAGAATGTTCTATTAAGCTGACAAAGTCGGTACTGAAGTATAATATGAGTATAATATAATATTATTACGTTTTATTTAAAATTTTAATTATAATTAAACAGAATAACATCAGACCGTACATCAGGCCAAGTTATATAGAGACCGTTTCTCGAATTGCATTTGATTGGAAATCATAATTATGACAGAAAAAAAGAAATATCACCAATCATAGGGCAAAGCAAAATGCCCGCTATAAGCGCCCACTACTTAAGGGCGATGCCATTTAGAAATATCACCAATACCTGATAACCTATTATAGGGACGACGCCGAATATCAGGCGTCGGCCGTAGAGTGCACCGCGGCGCCCAATGCCCGTGCAATATTAGCGTCGGGCCTTCGATGCGGGAATGACGAATCAAAACATGCGGGCAGGACCGGCTCGGCCACTGTGCGCCGCCGTGCGTGCCGTTGCCAGGCAACCGGTGCGCATGCGCGTCGCCGGCCACCTCAAAGCTCGTAACCAAGCGACCGCCGTAGAGGCAGATAATACTCGCGTAGCGCTACGACGATTTGGGATAATGACAGAACAAGGTTTATAATGTATGTTCCATTGTCATAATATTGCATTCATAAATAACGTAGCAAAGCAAACGTATTTCAAAGAAATATATATTTTAAAACTAATTTGATACTGTCTTGTCTACACAATTAATCTTATAAACAGAAAATGTGTATACATATTGATAATATTATGTAATACAAAATAACTATCGACCAAAGACCCCGAACAAAACCTTCTCTACTTAAAGACTATATCTATACCTAGGTACATATGAAAGTAATTATGATAAAATGTGATAATAATATCTAATAATTAAATTATATGTAAGTCATTTCACATCGCAGTTTTATCTGTAGCATACTTTCATTACTACCCCATGTACCTACATATCTATAAAAATTCGCAAGCACATAAATAAAAACCTACCAATAAAATTTTGGATTCTCTTAATACATTCACTGCTGACCAGTTAAATACTTTTGATTACCACATTTAAATATCATGTTAATTATATCTAATGACCAACTACTGCAAACGCGCCAGTCGCCATCTTTCAATGCGCTAACTTACAAAATAATAATTTTAAGCGAATATTTTTTTAGTAATTTATCTATTCACATAGATAGGTACCACATAAAACATAATGTCAGAATGTATCATTATACAGAATATAATATGTAGGAATAAGAATATAATATATATTATAAATATCATATTTTTTGGGCTAAATCTAATGTAACCAATACTATTATACTACAATAAATGTATTTTCTTGACTTCTGAACTTTCTAAGGGGTTTAATTCCGTTGCGAACTTTTTAAAATTTGGAATCGAGTATCTATTCCGGTTTCAAAATAGTGAATGGTTCCAAGGTTCGGTTCCGGTTCCATTTCCAGCACTGCATGCAATACATTAATACTTACGTACTAAAAATAGCTCCTAAATTATTTTGAGGAGTGCACAATAAACACCTTAAGATTCTTGGAAACTCGCATTATGGCGAAAGTGTGGATAGAATGAGTGAGTAAGCACCAAGCGAGTTGGTATATATACCTACTCTGCCACCCAATATGCAAATGGCGTGTTTTGGAGTCTGCGATCCCCCGCTCTGTTTACAGGATTTCGTCAAAAATGTATTTGAACTCTCAAACAGTTTGACCAAATTTTATTATTTTATTTTCATTTTAGTGTACCTACATAAAAATTACAATGTTTTACTTCTTATTAATACTGTATAAATATACAGCTATTAATTTATTATGTTTGACTTACAGCGCTCGAAATGGTAAATTTTACGAACCGGAGCGTTCGTTTATTTTCTGAAAATATTAACATGGTTATCTAATTCTATGTGCGTTTTATAAAAATATGTGGGTTAAGTATATTTTTTGTTATATGGCCTATCTAGCTCAAACGGTAAAATTATTTTTTCCACGACCGATAATTTTGCCGATTTCATGAACCGGAGTTTCCATTTCGAACTCTGGTTTGACAAGTTCCCGTGGTAGAGTAATGGCAAATTGATTACCTTTAGGTACATTCTTATCACATGTTATTATTCAATGTGTAAGTATTTTAGTATTTGGCCCAAAGCCTAGAATTAAAAAGTTGCAAAAGGACATTGCATTGCAAGTAATTTATTGATACGTATATTACGATAAAAGTTACATGGTATTTTTTATCGTATAAGTACATATTCCGGAGCTGATTTTGGTGGTTTTTTGGTATTTACAATCTTATTTTTAAATTATTAATTGTAAACCAATCGCTTCCATCTGTTGTTAAAAATAAAATAATAAATTTTATATATATACGATATATACCTAAGTACCTACATACCAGTGGCGAAGAGTGGAGGTAGGCTGTTATTTAGTGCTAATACCGCGACTGGGACGTTTGGAGTACTTGGCCATTAGATGTTATTTAAATGTGGCAATTAAAAGGTAATTAAAAATTCAGCAGTGATTGTGTTGATTCGAAATAAATAGTGCACACTAAACTTTGTCAGCCAAACGTATTTGTTTTCATTGAACTAAGACTACAATGTATAGATAGTGTTTGTTAGTTTTTAAAATTCAATTTATGGTTTGGTTTAGGAAGGGTTTAATTGAATTTTAAAAACTAAGCAGCACCATCTGCAAATTGTATTCTTAGTTCAATAAAAACAAATAAGTATGACTGACAAAGTTTATTGTGTACTATTTATGTCGAATCTTAACAGCCTACCTCCAGCCCACGCCACTGCTACATACTGATACCAACATTTTTGACGCCCTCCTAAAGCAAGCCAAAACCAGCGTGCGGCGGCCAAATAAACGGAATAGCTGCAAATCGCTAGAATAAGTGTCGTTGTTGTGTGTGAATAATAGTTTTCAGGCTAAAACGTTAAAATCCAATTCCAGCAAAAGCTCTGTCCCAGGTAAGCCATACTCGGCGTACTCCATAATTTGATATCACCTTACTCAAGTAACGATGATGACGAAATCGTGGGATACAGACAGCTGTGATAGAATATACCGTGTGGCAATATAAAATCAAACAAACAATCGGACCCTGCTTGTTACCTGTTCTATACTCGGACGTATATATACCTTTACGCAGGCGATACCTATACCTGCTCGATTATCACCTTCATAGTAATAAATATGCTGTATCGTACATCGCTTCTTCAATAAACACCGTTCTCCGCTCATATTTTGTAGATTCTTTAGACCAGCTCTGCACCACATTCTAAACGAAAACTACCCTGAATTTGTCTTTTATCCTTCAAAGTTCAAAATAATAAATACTGGAGGCGAAACCAGCGTCGCTAAAATCTAGAAAAGAATAAAGGTATTATAAATTTGACTTTAAATTCAATTTCCATAAGGTACTTAATACCTACGTAATTAAGTACCTATTCTCAGTTAATAGGTAGTATTAGTTTTAAAATAAACAATCAACAATTGGTACCTAAGTATATAAGTTTAGTAATGTATTATTAGGCGGAAATAAAGACTAAATAATACCCAACATAAGTATCTACCCACGTATTAAGAATTCTAATAAGACCCTAATCACTTACGCTCCTGTTCACATACTTCCATTTTGTTTTTCTTTAATTGACAATTCTCAGGGGTGACCAGGAGGGTAAAATAAACAGTGTATGTATACCTACATTTATATAGGTAACATATACGTGCGCGTAGGTATATCACGCGTACGTGCCGTGTCGTGTCGTTTCGTGATATATTATGGCGGTCCGGATCCGGAGGCGCGGGCCACCGGAAGTCGAACCCTGCAGCCTGAGTCACCTGCCGTTGTTAAGACCATTGCACTACTGCACCAGACAGCTGCAAAAGATGTGCACAACGCATTATTCTTACACTATTACAAAACACCATTGCTAATGAATATAATGTCATTTTTTAGTCAGTAATAGTGTTAATTATTTACACTGGATATTGCAGAAAGACATATTTTAAAATTTAATACTGTATGTACCTAGTTTATTATAGTATGTATTTTTATTGTAATAAACATCTGACGTTTTATGCCAGTATGGTATTGGGGATTGTATTTCCGATATTTGTGGATTAGTACCTATTAATAATTGATGTTGTTTAAAACTACATCTATTTGGGACAAGACGTGTGTGTAGACGGGTATATATTTGAGAAAATTGTTTGCAGAGTAAAGCTGAGCTGGAGTGCTTTTTGTTGCCTAAATAATGTCTTCAAAACTGATCTCCCACTGTACATAAAACGCAAAGTGTTCAACCAGTGTGTGCTTCCCGTAATCACATATGCGTGTGAAACATGGAAATTAAGTAAAAGAGAGATCCAGAAACTTGGAGTAGCACAGCGTGGTATGGAGAAGTTCATGCTGGGCATAACGCGAAAGGACAAAAAGCGGAATGAATGGATGCGATCATGGCTCCCACATACTGAAGCGGGCCCCAAGGCTAAGATCTTTGTCGGGGCCCCCTACCTATTACCAAGGCTAAAGGCAGTGTGACGCACTACAGTAGCGTTTTGCAAATGGCGTTCACGGTAAAATTAAGGGTATTTAGTGTATTTTTAATACTTACATCCACTCTAATTATGGAGTTAATTATCTAGTAATGACACAATTCAAAATTAAATCGCACTATCACATATTTTAAAATATAATCATTATTAATACTTTGGACGCGGAAGACGCACACGGCGCGTAATGACCAGGCGGCCGATCGATGTAATTAACGTGCATTTTAAAGGGGGCAATTAAAATCTCATTATCTATTCAGCAGCGAAAGCGTTACAGGAAAATAGTACCGCAGGCGACTTTTTTTACTATTAGAGCAAATTTGTGATGTGTATTTATCTCACTTATTTGGTTGACTCGCCATACCGGGGCCCCCAGGCTAGACCCATATTACCCCCCCCCCCCTTTGTGGGGGCCATGTATGAGATAGATTCAGGCTGATGATGATTAATAATTACCGATCCCAATCATGGTATCTGGGAATAAGGAAAACATAATAAATGAAAGCTTGACAATAGTTTGTAGACAGATTTTGAAGTGTGAATATGGTTTTTTTTTAATGTTTAAGTTACGTTAGGATAGGTTAAATATTTATTTTTTCATTATGTGTATGTACCTAACTAAGTAAAAGGTTTAATACATAATAAACAGTTCGTCGTTAAGTAACATCTCTCAATTTGTACACAATGACAGTGCGAATTAATAAAGATGTGCATAGATAAATTAGTTATGTAGTATTGAGAGAAAACTGCCACTGCAAAAGTCCATTATTTGTGAAAAAGTTTAGCGTGAATCAGTCCATAGACAACTCTGTACATATTTAAAAGGAATAATTTCTTGTTGCGCGCTGCCCTGTCTATGGAAATTTGCATGACTAAGTGTTGTATGGCTGGCTGAGTAAGGTAAAGCTGTGTCCATATTTACAAAATATTTCGATTGAATAAAAAATATGATATACCTAGATCACCAATGACACATTTAATTATATTAAGGTATTACCTACGTATGGTATATAGATAAAATTGGGAATATTATTAACTACCTCTCTACTTTCGTTATACATTGCTCAGTTATATGTAAGTAATACAAGTTATAATATAATGAAGAAAAAACTTTCATTATGTACTTACCTGTCTACATGCCAGACAATTAAGCAGTGGCCAAGGGTGACTTTTGGAAAGAGGTAGGCTGAGGAGATCTGATAAAAAGAACACACCTGTCAGGTATACTTACGAGAAATAAGAAGATAATACGAATTACTACTAATGAATAGGTACACACTAATGACAACGACATACTAATTTAATGAAACTTCAAAAACTCACTGACGACATAAAATTAAGCGATCAGCAGTTTAAATTACGTAGTTTTTTTTAAATATTCATACACATCAAAAATCATTAGATAAAAGTTCTTTTTATTTTTAAAAACAGTCTCTACTTATTAATATTCGATTAAACACCATAGAAATTATTTTTTTAAATTATCTAATTATTAATTATTTAGTTTTAGGCTCTGCGATCGGAGCTTACCTTAGTTCATACAATTCCATAGACTGGGCGAGGCTACGTGACGTAAAGTCTATATGAAAAAAAATGAGAATTATTTGAAACATAATCCGACCTTTATTAACGTCAAGACAGATGGCGCGCTGTTGTATATTTTTTAAAACCTTTGCAGATTGTTTTGTAATTATCTGTGTAATACATTCCTATACATACGGTATCTCTCGTTGGCAAAATAAATTATTTTATTGAATATATAATCAAGTGATTATATAAATAAGTCAGTATGCAATTAAAAATCATTTTTCTTAAGAATGTAGGCTTCAAATAATCGCAAGTATGGAGTCTACGCCACTGCAATTTAGAAATACCCGCTAAAATTTTATGTTTTTTCCATTATATTTTCTTTAACCGAAATAGGTGGATACGGGCAGTAGCGATGGACTTCCTTTTCCATTAACCATTGTTTTCCCAAACATAAAGAGCGTATTAAGATAATCAGATTGACTCCAGACTATTGTAGGTGCTTCTCAGTTCTTAAGCCGATACGGTAGCTTTGCCTACAATATTTGTTAGTTTAGATTGTTGATTGACATAACTTGCTTATATTATAGTGAATAATTGTAGGATGCCCAGTATCTCAGTATCTGTATCGCTCCGCACAACATCTCATTCTACCGAGATTCGGACCTCGGAACAGTATCATACGTATTGTACCTAACATAATTACTGTAAGATACTCTTGTACCGACTGTTTACGCTGCAAATAAAGCTCGCTCCTCCATCCATCGGAGCAACCACCAAAATATCGACCTCTTCATACACCACACCATGGCTCCCACAGTGATGACTCCCACAAGCTCATTTAAGGTGATAAATAATGTTTTCATTACAATCTAAACTCGATCATAATATCCGAGGGAGTTAATGCATTTGTTGTCAATAAAAATATTATTTATTCCTTTTTATTATCTCTCGTTTTGAAATAATGACAATCTGAAATTTGAAAATATAACGAATCAACAAAAAATCACTCCTTTCAGGTAATAGGGTAGGTGCTCCTTTGGTCAGCCAGCTCCAGTAGTCAGCCATGCCAAACAAAACATTGTATACGAAGTAAAGTAAACATTAAATTATTTAATTTATTTGACCCAATGCTCGGTCACCTAATAACGATTATTGACAATAGTGTACTGCCATCTGTGGTTCGAATGAGAAATAAATTTTAATATTTATTTAGTTGGAGTTGGAAGTTCGGAGAGTGAGTACGTGTTTTTGACGTTTTGGACGAGTTGACACAGTGCTCGAAAATACGATATACTTCAATATTCTGTGATAATTTGTTCAAGGTAAGTTTTCCTTCTACTTAATCATGATATATTTATTATGTTTTAGTGTAAAAAGAATGCATTTAAATAATATTAGTTACTTTTTTAAAGCGGCTGCCTTTAGGGTCAACTTTTTCCGAGTTTTCCAAAAGTCAGCCACCCGGCCGACAACTGGATTATTTGATAAAAAAATATATAATATCGCTTGGTATTGAAATGACAAGCAAATGATGTTCTCTAATCAATACAATTAAAAAATATTTATTTTTCTCATAGGATCCTATAGTCAGCCGCTTGTAAAAGTACTATTATGCTGGCGGCCGAGAACTGGAGTTCTCAAATCCTTAGGTCAGCCACCTTTTAAGTTCTTCATTTAATCATTGTAGATTTCTTTTATAATAAAAACAGCTACTTATATTTATAACGAGATCTAGTTGATAAATTGATTATTTGTTTTCAGTTTAGAGATATGGAGCCAAAGAAGCGTTTGTTGCGGCAATATGACGAATCTGAAACGACTGAATCAAAAAAAAAAAAATACTGTGCTAGAAGACATATTCTTACCAACCAAATTTCTCTCAGTTCCTTCACCTTTTTCTAGCCATCTCTTTTACCCTTCCCCACTTCCAAGCCCATCTAATTCCAAACAGAAACTTTCCAAGCCCAGTGCGATTTCTTCGAGTGCATGGAGGTTGCTTGAAACGCACAAGGAAGCTTTAAAAATTAAAAAGGCTGAATAAATAAGAACGAGGAAAGAGGCTCGTCAGAAAGCGGGAAATATAGCCAAAAAAACTAAAAAAAGAGCACTTTCTGTAAATGTTCTAAAAGAAAATAAAAGTGTTGCAACTACGGAGATGATACACAAGAAAAAGCTGAAAGCACGTAAAGAAAACAGTGAAAACTCTGTTCTATCTTCTGACGATGCTGAGTGCGAATATTGCAAACGAAAATTTTCACAAGGTACATTAGGGGAAGAATGGATTAAATGCGTGGTCTGCGATGTGTGGTGTCATGTGGCATGTGCTGATGCAGACACGAACAGTTTTGTCTGCTTGCGTAGTCGTAGTTTTCTATGTTTGTAGTATGTTTTGCAAGTTTTTTTATCGTCTAACAGTAGCATTGTACGTGCAATTTTATATAATAAGTAAATATTTTTTACCTTTTTTAATAAAATTTGAGTACCCAAATTAAAAAGCCCTGTTTTACTAGCATTATCGTAAGAGTATAATAATTCAAATCCTATTTAGAATCAGGCGGCTGACTTCTGGTGCTGGGGTGGCCAGAATTAGGAACATGGTGGCTGGCCACTGGGAAATTGGGTTTACTTTACAAAAACAATATTTATATGCTAAACTCCATAAGATATAGACATAATAAAAAATGTCAACAACACTTCGTTAAATTTCGCTTATTACAAAAAAAAACACAAACACCCAATGTTATTTATAAACATATTACATCAGTATGCACTTCAGATATGTGCTAAGTGGCTGACTACTGGTACAACTACCCGTAGGTGCTCCTTTGGTCAGCCAGCTCCAGTAGTCAGCCATGCCAAACAAAACATTGTATACGAAGTAAAGTAAACATTAAATTATTTAATTTATTTGACCCAATGCTCGGTCACCTAATAACGATTATTGACAATAGTGTACTGCCATCTGTGGTTCGAATGAGAAATAAATTTTAATATTTATTTAGTTGGAGTTGGAAGTTAGGAGAGTGAGTACGTGTTTTTGACGTTTTGGACGAGTTGACACAGTGCTCGAAAATACGATATACTTCAATATTCTGTGATAATTTGTTCAAGGTAAGTTTTCCTTCTACTTAATCATGATATATTTATTATGTTTTAGTGTAAAAAGAATGCATTTAAATAATATTAGTTACTTTTTTAAAGCGGCTGCCTTTAGGGTCAACTTTTTCCGAGTTTTCCAAAAGTCAGCCACCCGGCCGACAACTGGATTATTTGATAAAAAAATATATAATATCGCTTGGTATTGAAATGACAAGCTAATGATGTTCTCTAATCAATACAATTAAAAAATATTTATTTTTCTCATAGGATCCTATAGTCAGCCGCTTGTAAAAGTACTATTATGCTGGCGGCCGAGAACTGGAGTTCTCAAATCCTTAGGTCAGCCACCTTTTAAGTTCTTCATTTAATCATTGTAGATTTCTTTTATAATAAAAACAGCTACTTATATTTATAACGAGATCTAGTTGATAAATTGATTATTTGTTTTCAGTTTAGAGATATGGAGCCAAAGAAGCGTTTGTTGCGGCAATATGACGAATCTGAAACGACTGAATCAAAAAAAAAAAAATACTGTGCTAGAAGACATATTCTTACCAACCAAATTTCTCTCAGTTCCTTCACCTTTTTCTAGCCATCTCTTTTACCCTTCCCCACTTCCAAGCCCATCTAATTCCAAACAGAAACTTTCCAAGCCCAGTGCGATTTCTTCGAGTGCATGGAGGTTGCTTGAAACGCACAAGGAAGCTTTAAAAATTAAAAAGGCTGAAGAAATAAGAACGAGGAAAGAGGCTCGTCAGAAAGCGGGAAATATAGCCAAAAAAACTAAAAAAAGAGCACTTTCTGTAAATGTTCTAAAAGAAAATAAAAGTGTTGCAACTACGGAGATGATACACAAGAAAAAGCTGAAAGCACGTAAAGAAAACAGTGAAAACTCTGTTCTATCTTCTGACGATGCTGAGTGCGAATATTGCAAACGAAAATTTTCACAAGGTACATTAGGGGAAGAATGGATTAAATGCGTGGTCTGCGATGTGTGGTGTCATGTGGCATGTGCTGATGCAGACACGAACAGTTTTGTCTGCTTGCGTAGTCGTAGTTTTATATGTTTGTAGTATGTTTTGCAAGTTTTTTTATCGTCTAACAATAGCATTGTACGTGCAATTTTATATAATAAGTAAATATTTTTTACCTTTTTTAATAAAATTTGAGTACCCAAATTAAAAAGCCCTGTTTTACTAGCATTATCGTAAGAGTATAATAATTCAAATCCTATTTAGAATCAGGCGGCTGACTTCTGGTGCTGGGGTGGCCAGAATTAGGAACATGGTGGCTGGCCACTGGGAAATTGGGTTTACTTTACAAAAACAATATTTATATGCTAAACTCCATAAGATATAGACATAATAAAAAATGTCAACAACACTTCGTTAAATTTCGCTTATTACAAAAAAAAACACAAACACCCAATGTTATTTATAAACATATTACATCCGTATGCACTTCAGATATGTGCTAAGTGGCTGACTACTGGTACAACTACCCTATATAATCTGGAATCTTTTATATTTCAATCAGTTCTAAGATCACATTTCAACATGACACCCACGGATATTTCACTAAAATATTTTTGCTCATTGAAAATGGATAAAAAATTTAAATTTCACATTCACAAGATAAATGGTCGTATCATTTCAATACGGAAATATTATTTGTCATCAGTGGAAGGAGCTTCAGCTAAGTGTAAAAAATGTAGTGTGGTGTTAAAAATTGGCGGAGGACATACCAAAACACTGTACACAGATTAGTTTTCAATACTGCCCCGCCCATCTCCATTTCAGCTTTGGCTACGTCTATTACATCGCGTACTCCTGTCTGCTTCCTAATCCATTCGTTTCTCTTACGGTTCTTTCGCGTGATGCCCAAATACATATATATTTAACAATTTTTTTTTCTACCTTGTCGGATCTTAATATGATCATATGGGCCTCCACAGAGTGGAGGTTTGTATTACGAGAAATTGATGTCAGCCACATGCTCAACCTAGAAGATCCATACTCTGACTCATACACAATATGAGTACCTACTTGCTAGACCCACGACGCAATAGGCCGACGCTTGAACCGCGCGGCGACTATCGTAAAAAAATGCGTATGCTGGGACCAGTCCCGAAATCCTGGGATCAAAATTTATCTTCAAGATTGGATTCATTAATCCAAACACATTTTGAAATAATTACAAGATAAAAAGAACTTTTTATATGCAACGTTTTTAAATTTTCTGTTGAATCATATAAACTTGACTTGACTAGCTTAAACGATCAAAAAAATTGTACTTGATAGAAATATTGAATAAATATACTGAAATGTCATTTTGACACTTCACATTGATTTCCATAGTAACGCACGTATATATTAATATTAATAATTTAGTTGCTAGGACCCACTTAGCAACCAATAATAGTTTTACTTTTTACGGATTTCTTCCGAAATAACTTTTCATACAAAACAGAATTAACTGAAAATGAATTCAATTCTGCTTAAAGATGGCTAAACGCATTAAAAGAATGCATTGGCATCGTGTTCTGATATATTTTAAAAGTTTCAAATGTCTAGCTAGTCGGGAAGTTAGTTAAAAATCGATTGCAAGATTTGTACCTACTGGACAAACAACCACCGGACAAATAATAATACGAGCTAAGAAAAACATCGTAAAATAGCATGTTTTTATTTTCACTACGCTTAATTACAACCCCCTACGGCGGCCCCTACTTTAGAAACCGACACTACCACTCACCACATCGCGACCTTAAAATCACAACACGCCATTAAAAGTATTGACAAATTTTAGTATATTATGTTCTTGTAATTACAGTTTAGTATGCTTATATTGTTTCATCCGTTAAGATAAACCTTAAATGAGAAGACAGGGCGTCGCGACGCAATAGGCGAAAGTACAGCAGCGCTACGGTAATACGGCGCGAGTTGACAAGACAGGGTGTACTTTATCGTAAAGTTTTTACTATACTGTAAACCGCGCAAAGTGACCATCAATCTTACGATATCCTCGAACGTGTCATATTTACTGCCTTTAAAATAAAACCATCAAACTGGCCTGTTTTCGAATATCATTGAAGAATAAACTCTTAACATAAATCAAAATATTATCAGACTCTTTCTATATCCAGTATGTAGGTTCCTGCGTAGGTACTAAACGTCATATATACACGGGCACACCTACTTATATGTGTAAATAAGTGAAATTATGCGTTACGTAGCCAATTTTCAAATGAATGGCGGATAATGTAGGTATAAAGAGTGACAGATGTCAAATAAACTTATTTTAAACATAAATCAAGTAAATATAGTTTTGATTACCTAAGTACCTAGGTACCTACTTATTATATTAATACTATCGGCCGAAAGTATTACGATGGAATTTGAATTTAAATTCTAATGGATTTAAGTACTTATTGTTTACGCGTTTATGACAAAGCAAAATTTATTGAGTCTGATTATATACGCAAACACGAAAGACTAGCAATATAAAAAATATCATTAAGTATTCAAACTATTGAAACTAGTTTCAGATTATTAAACACATTCGTCAACTGACGTACTCGATGACAACATCTTCTTGGCTACGTGTTAAAACTGTGAACTAACATGCTCCTCCCATTTTTAACCGCACTTCCATAGTAAACTAACAATCTCATCCCATTTAGTCGCCAACAGCGTCTTCCTTCACGTAGCCAAGAAGATGTCGTACAATAGCGTTAAAATTCTTGCAATTCAAATAGGCTCTTTCGACCATGTCCGATCCTAATACGATCATATTATGGGCCTCCACAGAGTAGATAGAGGTTTGTATTGACAGATTTCGTTTTTTACGAGAAATGAATGTCAGCCACTTGCTCAACTTATTAGGTCCATACCCTGACAGACACAAATTGAAAAACAATATGTGTACTTGTCAGATCCAGGATTCGAACCTGGGACCCACGGCGTGATAATCCAACGCTTAAGCCGCGCAGCCACCGTGGGTATATGACGGTATGTGCATTTATTAAAATAAACTACAACCTATCCTTCGAATTAAAACTTTATGTTTATTGACTTTTAATTTAAGTATAATTATGGCATTGTTATTGTGCAGTTTTCATATTACTATCATTGCCATGTTATTGACTGTTTTTCGTAAATGTCAACTATTCATAGGGTTCATAATAAAAATTTGTTTTACATAACACTTCATTTGGCCGTAAGATTATTAATTACGAACCTACGTATAATAACACTTAGATAAAAAGTGTATGAAAAATTGGCAACCGCACACAATTATTATTGGCTTCAGAAAGAACTTTTAATCATCTCAACAATCACATCAACTCTTAATCTAAAAGAATATGTGTACAATTTATTTGTTGATTTGATGAACCTACATGATTTAACTATCTACTCATTTTTAATAGGGTATTACAATTATTAAAAATGTTCTAAAATATAAAAGAGATAGTCCAATCCGTGTTATCAAACGTTATTAATAATGAAAGCACTATTATTAATTATTTTTTTAATGTCGTTATCGAAATGGGTAGGTAGGTACTTACCTACCTAATAGTTTTTTTTAAAGGACGTGGATTTGCCGGCGCATGAATGGTGTTGAATTGTCTGAGTGGCGAAGTCTAACATGTCACCGATGGTAGTAATAATATTTATTAATTCTAGATTCACTGTCTCTAATTATATAACAATAAAAATGTAGGTAAATACTATTAAGTCTATATCATTTTTCAAAAACGCAGAAAATATGTAATATCAATAATATGTAGGTATTGAAGTAAACTCAGTACAAATTTATAAGACGGTTTTGTGTAGCTTTTATGCTCAAAAATAATAGTTTAAACTAAAAGATTATACCTATACAATAAAATTTAATTAAAATAACTGATAATACTGACTATTTATATCGGCCAATCGGTAGCCATATAAAGCAAATTCTATCGGAAAACAAATATTATGTTTGTGTTATTGACCGTCTTAAATATTAAATTCACCTCTACCAACTATCTAAAATTAATTGTGAAATTTAAGGTTTTGTAGACGAGTTTTTAAAATAAAATATAACTATCCAACAAAATATTCAAAACAAATCCCTTTAAAAGCATAAATAATAATACTTTCAACTGGATACCTACAGGTAAACGCAGGAAAAACCAACCACAGAGCGTACCTACCTATTTATTAATGTTGGTACTTACCTATAAATCTATGTGGTAAACTTTTGAAAGCTTACGTCTTTACCAAAAAAGCTGCTTAGTCTCGAGATATGGTAACAATGAATAAGTTTTGATAACTTTAATTATCGAGTTAGTAGGTATCTACCTACCTAACTAGTCTTAAATATTAAATCCATATACGTAAGTTAGGTACCTAGATACCTATATATATTTTTTTTTACCAGTTAATTTTTACAATATTATAATGATAGGAAGTATGTTAATTTATGAAATTCGTTTACGTTAGGAAAAGTTCTAAGGAAATGGTCCGTTTTATAGGTAGGTAGGTAGGTATAGTATGACCTAAATACGCAAGGTTTTAATATGTAAATTGTACGTATTGAATTTTAATTTTGACCCGTAGCACAGTTTATCGTGAACTGTCTTACCGGAAAGAGATGGCCGTATAGCATTAAGAAAAAAAATAACGCGTTATTCGTGGAGCTTTCCAGACAGTAGGTAATAGTAATGTTCCAACTGTATTATATTCAATAAGAACAATACATCTTATGTTTGATAGGTACCTACGACTTGATACTTGAACACATACCATATTTTTATTTAAATATAAGTCTGTAAGTTTTCTGTCTTTCCTTTATATATCGGTGATTTTTATTACGTATTTTGTGTTTAGTGTTTTATTTTGACATGAATTTGATCTCAATACTATATGGCCATCTACAACAGGCCACGATGAACTTTGATATGGTGAACTGCATACGTACAAATTTTTGTTAATGAATACAATAACTTTTAATCTCGAGATAGGTTTATCTCTACATTACTCGAACATTATAAGTATAAATATAGGTATTCCTAAAATACTTTTGATTAGATACCTACTATTTAAGATAATTTTTACATTTTCTATCAGAAATTGGTTTATAAAATTATTTTTAACTAAAATAAAAGTAGGTAGGTACCTACTTACCTATCTTTCTACCTGAAAAACTAGAGTTACAGTAAAGGGAGTAGGTACCTTTAAATTTACCTACTCGCCTACCTATAAAGTACCTATAAGAAGTGGTATTGGAATGTCTGCCTGGTTACGTAATATTATAAAATAAATATAATATATAAGTAAATATTATATATTTCTGATTGGCTCTAGCTCTAGGTATAAGTATCTACTTTAAAATTAAATGATATATAAATTAAACGTCATTTTATCCCTAGATGCACCACATTTGAGAGCGAGGGCGGCAATATTAATAAAGTCGTAGGTACTTATTACCTAAGTATTTTAGTTTTCAAAACCACCGCTTTCCTTCCTGAACACGTCGCAGTCTAAAAACATATAAGTATTTGTATTCTAAATGAACATTGAATAAATATTGTAGGTGCGTATTTACACACATAGTTCTCCAGGTAGTATCTACCTATGTATATATCTACCATGAGTGCTAATATATAAACATATGGATATTGAAGAAAACAATAATATTACGTTGTTTAATTAAAAAAAAAAATTAACAAGCGCTGCTTATTTTCAATACCACAGCGAGCCGCGGTGGTGAAAAAGCTCTCTCCTTACAACTTGAATAATATATAAAAGAAGTTGGTCGGCGAGCTTTGAAAGCTCGTTTTTCAAACGTTTCAGTAGGAATATTTTTATTAGTAAGTTGTGCATAGGTAAGTATACCTGCGTGTAATATCTGCAGCTTCCGCGGATTCATATATTTTACTTTGGCAAAGTCTCGCGGAACTTTCGGAGCAGAGCCTGAACCCCCATTCCGGGCGCACGCCCCCCAAAATAATGCGCGTTAATGCTTTCGGATTAAAGTCGCGCTCCGGCATCACTTTCAGTCCCGCATTCTCGCGCTCCATACGAGTCTATCGTCCGCAGTTCATTCGTCATCATTAAACTTTCTCAATGAACAATGATAATTGTGATCAATGTGGTAAACCAACCGTGGTGGAGCAGTGGCAGAAAGGTTGTCTGTCAATCGGCTTGGATCGCGGTCTTAAATCGTGCGGATGAAATTTAATGTAGTATTAATTTGTTATGTGTATCTAACTATTTGGACCCAAACCTCATGCGTATGTAAGTATTTGCCAGTGGCGAAGGGTGGAGGTAGGCTGTTAAGATCCGACATAAATAGGGTACACTTAACTTTATCATGTATAGATAAAAGAATATTTTTGACCATTATCTACTATGCCATGAATTAGGCCGGGCTTTATTGAATTTTAAAAACTAATATACACTATCTACCTGTACACTGTAGCCTTGGTTCAAAGAAAACAAATACCTATGTTTGACTGACAAAGTTTAGTGGGCACCATTTATGTTGGATTTATCAGCCTACCTCCACCCTTCGCCACTGGTATTTACCTGGCTTCAATGGCTAATCATAATATTAATATCGATCCAGACCACGATCAACATTGATTTATAGAATCTATCTATCGATCTACTTGTATCTATCTAAGTAGGTATTTGACACTTGTACCTACCTACCTAGATACTACCATTCTCTATAATAATCAAATAAAGCTCCTCTTCTTCTTTTTTCATTGTCCATATCCGCTCCTTAATTGGAGCATACAGACACTATGTAACGCTAGCTTTCGTTAGTCGTAGGTACCGTTACCGTTCCTAGCTAGAAATACATTTGTATGATAAATAAGTAACGTTAGCCATTGTACCTATATGTTGTTCCACAGTCGCGTACAGTTTTTAAAATGTTTCATCTGAACCAATTAGTTAGGCGAATGTCATACAAAGAATCCTCGTCAAAATTATGTTAACCTTCTCTTACTGTGCAATAAATTCTGCTCTGTCCCGTCAAATTTTGTTACCGTAGGTACCTATTTGCGATAGTAGGTACCCACCTATCTATATGCGCATTTTATGTGCACTTTAATCAACGGGCAGTCAAAATATTTCATAATTGGTAGTTAAATTTAATATTGTACATACCTAGAGATAAATTTTGTACCTAATCTGTTTTCAAGAAAAAAAACTAAACCATTTTATTCAATTCCCGTGACGAACTATGTGGATCGGTAAATTTTCAGGCTTAAAAAAGTTGTGATATCGCTTTGAAAGGTGTGCCGTGAGATTTTTGTGAATATGAAATGAAGATGGAGAAACTTTTGTGGCTCACCAGAGTGTTAGTTGCTGGCTCTTGCTAGACGAGAAACGAAGCTTTTGTAATACATAATTGCATTAAATACGTTATGGTTATTTTACTCTACAATATATATGTGACGTTTGAGAGCCTGTGATTTTAAAAAGATTTTTGATAGATAGGTAGGTATCTACCTACTTGACAATTGTGTCATGTCATCATCAGGTATTCAAGCTCTAGGAATTCTAGGATAACCTACGGTAAACTAGGAAAAAGTTGGTACGTAGACCTACGTAGATCCTATCTATAAAACTTCACCCAACTACCTACTTCGTATATTGAACAAAGTACCTATATTGTCAATCTATGCAATCCGTGCAATATAGAAGTATAATATTATATAGGTAGGTAGGTACCTAACAAAAATTAAAAAATCACACTTTAATATTTTGGGAAAATTATTATAGGTATCACCATCCGGTTCATAACATTTTCCATTTCGAGCGCCGCGCTACTATGAAATATTTTCTTCATAGTCTGTCGTTTAAAAAAATATTATATTTTTTATAGCAATGTGTTGGAAGATATCTACGTAGATACCTGCTACAAAATGCCTACTAAATATTTAAATGACTTAGGTGTAACTAATTAGGTAGGTACCTACATACTAATAGGTAAGGTACCTATATGTATTCTTTGAATATCGTCGAACTTAATCATATATAAATGTAAATATTTATTTATTATTATATAGTTGTTTGGATAGGTATTATAATGAAATTAATTACTTATCAGTTTAATGTTTAGGTAGGTACCTACTTTGGAATGAGGCTAGTTGATATTTTGCTATATATTTTTTTATACTTGCAAGTTCCCGAAATCATCAAACTATTTTAAAAATAAGCGATGTCCAATAGGTATTTTGGTACTGTTCGGTTATACGGAATACAGCGGAAAACGCATTTTGAAAATACCCGATAAACTGGATTATTTGTTAGGTTAACCTAACCAAACCTAACCTAACCTAACCAAACCTAAACTAACCCAAACTAACAAATAGTCCAGTATATCGGGTATTTTCAAAATGCGTTTTCCGCTGTATTCCGTATAACCGAACAGTACCTGTATTTTTTTGAATTGGTTTTCGGGAAAACAATTTGACACATCTGACAGAAAAAAATCACGGTAAACTTCAAAAATCTTTCATCGCCACCCGCCGCCGGTGAAAACTGAGAGTCAAAATAGTCCAAAGTGTCGCCATCTGTGGTCGCGCTGGAGATGCCGGTTGACATCCATTTTGTTTGGCCTTCCCGCCACAAAGCGCTGGTGTTGTCCCGCTCTAGCACGCAGGTGCGCCCCGCCCCCGCCGCTGCGCGCGCACACGCCCACTTCCGGCGGCATTTTCACTCCGCCGCGCTCATGACACTTGAAAATGGAATTGCTCACAAAACGCTGATAGCATTGTTTAAAATTCTTATGTGAGACAAGCGACGTTGCCTTTATGACTGACGTGTTCTTTAAAACCAAGCTGACTTATTTTTATATCCACAGCAATATGAAATCTACATTGAAGCCTACCTTATTTTCTGAATTTTCTCCAACAGTAGAAAATAAAATTGCTCAAGATTCAAACAACACTGCTTAAAAATCTGTAATAAAATATCCAACATGAGTTTAACGACTGTGTTTAGTTATAAAACTAAGCTCATAGGTAGGTACCTACCTAACTACCTGTATACCTACCTACTTGTATTTTTCTATTGACAATAATAGGCATTTAACCATAATTTACTTATACGTAAGTACATACATCCTACTCAATATCCTACTGTAGTCTCATTAAAATGCTGAAAATTGCATACAACTCAAAACACTTTTCGTGAAAATGGAAGTTTTCCTTATGTTCCGAACTGTAGACTATGCATTTTTCGAAAACTCAACAAACTTTTCAAATTTTCTTTGCTTGAAAATAAAAATAGTTCGGTTACTGCATACCTACGTGAAGTTCAAAACCTCCAATGTCTTTTAATAAACTGGTCTTATAGCAGGTATATCGTCACCGTTCAGGCAAAAGTCACCAACCCTAAAAACATAGCTTTGAGATATCGCAATTTGAAAGTTTGAAAATGCAGGAAAAATCAGATTTTAATGTTTTTAAGGTTTTATCTACATTAAATTATTTTCTCATGTCTTCTTAATAATTTCTTTAAGGTACTTTTACTTTTTGATGCTAATTAAAACATCTGGAAGGTTTTGAAGGAGGCAAGGTAGCTCAATTATGGTTTGTTGACTTTTGCTTGTTAATAATCTGAACAATGTTAGCCAAAAGAAAGATCAGTAAAACTCACCATCCATAGTATAGTGACTTTTGCTTGTATATTTATAACGAAGGATTTTTTTTTATAGAGTCAATAATGTCTATTCACCTATAATGACTTTTGTTTGTTAAGATTTTATCAAAAGTCATTTAGTGAAAAACAAATAATTCGGATTTAAGCAAAATTTTACTAACTAATGTACCGTGGTGAGTTTTGCATCTTAAAGAACATAATTTTACGCTTCGGGTGACATACTCAACTCAAAACTGCCATTTTCAGGGTTGGTGACTTTTGCCTGAACGGTGACGATATTATACCTATGCCTTATTGAAATAAATAGGTTGATAGGTACTAAGCTACCCACCTACATAAAATAAAACAATTTAACATAGCTAATAAAGTAATTTATATTATATTTATAGGTATTAAATAATATTAAAGATAAAAATCAACATATTATGATATAGAAAATGTTGCGTTGAAAACTCGATATGTACCTTAGTAGATTCCACTTATCCTTATTAATCAACTAAAGGTGAGAGTATTATTACTTTACAAAGCGGACATGTGCTGTACTCCAAAGGAACCGATGAAGGACGCACGAGCGGTGTTGGATTTGTTGTCAACAAAGCCTGGAGGGACCGCATAGTCGAGTTCAACTGCATTTCTGACAGGGTCGCAAGCGTGATACTTAAAATCAATGCTAGGTACCGCATTCAGATTTTGCAAGTATATGCTCCGACACAGAGCTATCCTGATGAAAAAGTGGAAGAGTTTTACGAGGAAATAACATCCTTGAAAAATAAAAGTAAATGCCACTTCAACATCATAATGGGAGATTTCAATGCACGTATTGGATCATACCAAAGAGATGACGTAGCGGTCGGACATTTCGGACATGGCTCAAGGGATGGTAGAGGGGACATGCTTGTGGAGTTTGCTGAAACCAACAATCTTCACATCATGAATTCCTTTTTTCAACATAAACCTACACGTAAATGGACGTGGAGAAGCCCGACAGGAAGGACCAGCGAAATCGATTACATCCTCACTGACAGAAAATATACATTTTTAAACTGTAAGGTGATCAATCAGTTTAACACCGGCAGTGATCACCGGATGGTGAGATGTAAGATAAGATTGAACGTCAAATCAGAAAGATCCAAACTGCAGAAGAAGTCAAATGCTCGCGTATACCTGCAGAACAATACTGAATTCCAAAATGAACTCAAAAATGCACTATCGGCTTTCTTAGATGAGAACGAAACCGTTTCCCTATCCAACGCGGAGGATATAACGAATATTATTCTACAATGTGCAGAAAAAACAGGCGTAAAAAGCTCAGAAGTTACACCTTCCACCAAGCTTTCGAAGGCAACATTGAATCTTATGGAGCAGAGAAGGAAAACCAAGAGCGATAGACAGGCGCAAAACGATATGGAGTTTTCATCACTTTGCAAAACCCTCCGAAGGAAGATTAGAGAAGACCTTCGTAAATTCAATGTAAACCTCATACAAGCAATTGTGAAAGCAGGCAGAAGTTTAAACAAAAACAAGCAATGCTTGTCGATAGGAAAACGTCAAATCACAGCACTAAAAGCAAAAGATGGTTCTATCGTCAGAAATTGGGAACACTTGTTAAGCCGAGTTGAAGAGTTCTACAGCGATCTCTACAGTGATGACACTGACAATACGACTATAGACTTAGATCTTCAGAGAAATGGAAATTCGGAAGACCATACTCCCGAAATTACATCCTGGGAAGTAACCCATGCTTTAAATTACATGAAAAGTGGGAAAGCCCCCGGGGAAGACGGTTTAACGATAGATATCCTCAAAAAAGCAGGAAAGGATGCAAATGAAGTACTTGCACAATTGTTCACAGCCTGCATATGCAAAGAGGATGTCCCAGAGGTATGGAAAAATGCCAGCATTGTCATTCTTCACAAAAAAGGTGACAGAGAAGACCTAGCAAATTATCGTCCAATAAGTCTACTCCCTATTCTCTACAAGACGTTCACAAAAATTCTCTCAAACCGTCTGCAAAATGTACTAGACGAGAACCAACCGAGAGAACAAGCCGGATTTAGAGGAGGATACAGCACTATGGACCATATCCAAGTCGTCAGAGAAATCATAGAGCGGTACCAGGAATACAAACTGCCACTATGCATGGGTTTTATAGACTATGAGAAGGCGTTTGATTCGATAAAGAAATGTTCAATACTCGACGCACTCAGAAAACAAGGAATCCCTGGACTCTATATAAATATTTTCAATAATATATACAGTAGCGCAACAGCATCTGTAAATCTCCATAAACCATCGCGCAGATTTCCTATCAGCAAAGGAGTCCGACAAGGTGATACAATCTCACCTAAACTATTTACAGCTACCCTTGAAGACTTATTCAGGCAACTTGACTGGAATGACAAAGGGATCCCCATAAATGGAGAATACCTGAGTCATCTGCGCTTTGCCGATGACATAGTAATTTTCTCGCAAGACTCAGAAGACCTCCAAAGCAGAATGCAGGAACTCGCTGAAGTAAGCAACAAAGTAGGTTTGAAAATAAATGTAACAAAGACGAAAGTCATATTCAACTGCTTTGCAGGCCAAAAAGAGATCCTCATCAATGGCACTCAGCTCGAACAGGTGAAAAGCTACATCTATCTGGGACAACAAGTATCTATAGATGGATGTATATTTGATGAAATTGTTCGCAGAGTAAAGCTAGGCTGGAGTGCTTTTGGCCGCCTGAATAATGTCTTCAAAAGTGACCTTCCACTGTGCCTAAA
This sequence comes from Rhyacophila brunnea, assembly GCF_057557595.1. NCBI lineage: Eukaryota > Metazoa > Arthropoda > Insecta > Trichoptera > Rhyacophilidae > Rhyacophila > Rhyacophila brunnea. Next base: position 4,497,254 of record NW_028232965.1, read on the forward strand.
GCGCAAAGTGTTCAACCAGTGTGTGCTTCCCGTGATGACATATGCGTGTGAAACATGGACCCTAAGTAAAAGAGAGATCCAGAAACTTAGAGTAGCACAACGTGGTATGGAGAGGTGCATGCTGGGCATAACGCGAAAGGACAAAAAGAGGAATGAGTGGATAAGGAAGCAGACAAGGGTTTGCGATGTAATAGAGTTTATTAAAAGCCTTAAATGGAGATGGGCTGGACACATAGCTCGAAGAAGAGACAATCGTTGGACAAATCTAGTCATCCAGTGGTATCCAAGAAGTACAAAACGTCCACAAGGTAGACCTAGAGGCCGCTGGATCGATGAAATGATAAAGTTCTGCGGAAGTACGTGGCAACGCAATGCACAGGACCGAGAGAAGTGGAAGCAACTTGAAGAGGCCTTCATCCAGCAGTGGATAGATTCAGGCTGATGATGATGATGATGATGATGATGATTGGCATATACCTAGGTACTTAGTAGAAGTCGATCGTAATAATTCTAAAAAGAAAATCTTGTATTAATTCTATGATATTATCATGAAACATTTTGTTTTGTTTCGGGTGATAATCTCAGCTATCTTATGGTCATTCTGTACCCACCTACCTATTAATACAATAATTATACTTACTTACTAAGTATGTATAACTAATAGGTAATTTAATAACGATCAACACGTACCTACCTACCTACATAACAAATTTTAAAATGATTCATCAGTTGAAAATGTTTTATTAAAGTGGACGAAACTAGTCCTGTTTACACAGTGAGCTTATTTTAATTAAAACTTGGTATATACCTACCTATATTTTATATTTGAATATACCCTACAGCTAGTTTGGTGGATATATTGAATTATTTATTAGATCTAATGTTAATGATACTTAATTATCGACAGTAAACTTAAACAAACCATAGTAACCAATTTAATGATGATTTCAACTATTATTTTTTTGTTAGAAATAATTAAATTTGTACCTTATATGTAGGTTGGTACTTCTTTCATAATATCTGCATTTGTGCAAGTAGGTAGATACATTTTTCTTATAATATCTACCTAATAAGATTGTAAACTAGGTATTGATTAGTTATGTTCCTACCTACTTAGGTCTTAGGTAGTTATATATAAATATGTACCTACCTAACTATGAACTGCCAAACAAATTATCCATTTTATCCAAATACCTTACACTTATCTGATTATAAACGAAATATAATATTATGTAGGTGTCCAATCTAAGTTACTTAACTACACATTTTCTCTTGCCTTAGGTTACAGTATTCGAATATTCTTGTGTGGGTATATAGAACAGGGTGTTTAATATGTATGTTATAAAGATATCGCCATAATCAGCCATTTAAGTGTTGTAAACACAGAACTAGTCACGGTGCAAAAACATAATATTCAATTCTGTCGTACAAAACCGAACAAAGCACTCGCATCAATACAATTTATTCAGCCGCAAAATCGCAGTCATATCGCAATCTGCTCCGGCCGCGTCGCATTTCCCAGATGGCACTGGGAAAAATTAAAACAAATTGCTGGTAGAAGATAAGGAGACCTTGCTACCGGCGGAGAAGAGAGACAATTTGTTCGAAGCCGTGGTCAAGTCGCAGGAGTAGCAGAGTGGAGAATCAATGGAGTTGCGATCGCAGATCAGATAAAATGCAAATCAATCCAAGTCGGCAAACAAAACGCCGGGCGGTCAATGAAGTGTAACCAAACATTCCCACTAACATTCGATGCATACCTAATACCTACGCTTCTTAGGAAGGAGTTATATTTTCACTTGGATTAAAAATAAGTTTTTTGAATGCGAGATGTAGGTATACATGGAAAGAAAATAATATGAAAATGATTATGGTAACATATTAACCAATCTTATAGGTACTAAAATTATTCAGTTAGTTGAGTCATGGTATTCAACCATCATTAATATGCTCATAGAAGTCATTCTATAAATTGTACCTAATCACGACTGGGTTCATCTTCATCAACATGAATAATCTTTGCATAAACCTAAGTGACAGTTGGAAATGTCCATCTAAGTATTCTAAGTCGACGAATCCGGTCGAAATCTTTATTTTAAGTAGGTACCTCCTTACGTACCAATATCTTACTAACATACTTAGGTACCTAAAATACTTAAACTAACTACTTCTAAAAACATATTTTATATTATTAGGTACTTACTTGAAATTAGTGGCCAACTATTACTATTAACCAACTACCAACTAGAGAGTAAAAAAGTTACTGTTATTATTTTCCAGTTACCTATATATAAAACAGTTATTGATTTACCTTTAGAAATTTAAGTATGTTCTAAAATCTACATTAATTACTAGTAGGTAAATTGTTAAATAATAGATATTAAACTAATACTTGGTACGATGCTTATATAACTGCTTAAACATATTATTAAATATGAATACCTATGTTATAGTAGATAATATTAGACGGAATGCACACATAGGTATAGAATTGTGATTGATAGACGATATTGTTATGCATTTCCGCTTATGTCACTATCGCCATGTACCTACTGTTTCCGCTATCCATCCACCCGGAAGTACAATCAGATGGGAATTAGCAGATATCCAGACCTATATGCCAGTCACTGCTCCATTCAAAATATAATTAAATGCCTTTACACAGCGATAACATCTAATTACTACATTTGCATAGCATGCATTTTAGAATCAATGCAACGAGAATAATATTAGAGGCGTTATTAATTTTGTTGTGCCAATGAAGTTTTTTTGCTTAGATTTGTTAGGTGCCAGTTGTTATTGTTATAAATCTCGATAATTCTCAAGAAACTAGGTAGGTACCTACCTAATAGGTAATCTGGATTCTCGCATCTCCAAATCTTACGTGTGGGTTTTATAATGAATTCACTTTTTGGACGGGAAATTTCAATTCAATTCACATAAAATATCCAATAACCTGATTTATTTAAAATTTGTCTTTATTTAAGTTAGCTTATTTTCGAATCAAACATTTTCTCTCTCACATATCTTGCTATCCTGATACTACCTATGTATAAAAATATAGTATTTTGTGACGAATTTTGGTCTCATATTTTTTAATTTGTTGTTTAATACTACCGTGGTCAAAGAAATTTTACTTTTTAAAAAATGTGTGAAGGAAACAATTTTTTTTTAAATTTATTCTGTAGCTACGACCCGAAAAAGACGAAAATTAACTTTTCCACTAGAATATATTTTGGATTTCACTTATTAAACCTAAATACCAAATAATCTGTTATTTTTTTCCATCTACAAAAATAAAGACTTAGACTTGAGAGATCTAGATTACCGAAAACAGATACTTACTGAGGTGACAAACATTTTTATTATAAGTTTTTCCCTATCTATATGTCTAGCTATTGTTGCGTCTCAAAAAAGTGATGTAATGGAATTTCTCAATAACTGACACGATATTATTGTTGAGTACATTAATTATTACCTATCTTTATTTTATTTTAAAGCTTCGGGTTACTTTTAATAAATAAGCCTAAATATACGCAATCGAAAAACAACATTTCACAAGACCACGCATATTCTGAAAAATATACCCGCACACACTTGCTTGTTTGACTTTGCATTTATTATTTTCCATCACCAGTGAGATACAAAAACTATTTCATTTAAAAAAAAAATTAAGTATACAACATTTATTTATTTACGGGCAGTTGTATGTGAGTCCGGATCAAACTTTAATATGTTATACTTATTATAACTTCTAAGTACCTACCAAAGTAGTTCTGAATTGCACGCACATAAAATAATAATTGAAATATGTAGGTACCTACATATTGATGTAGATAATGAATTTGGGACTTAGGTACCTACTAACGTTGAATCCGTACACAATTATATTATTTACCTACCAAGTTTACCACCCTTTAAATTGTTATGCTTAAATATTATAATTATTATCGTTTATAAAAACGCGTTATTTTCGAAAAATATTTAATACTTAGTTAATATTTGGCAGTAAATCATATGGAAAATAAATCGCACACCACGATTCTGTTTCATAGTAAAGTTGTTCAAATATAATTTAGCGGCAGCTCTGAAATATGGCTCTATGTATTAATTAGTGAGTATAGCACACGAAAGCCGATTAATTTTCACCTACAGGTAGTTTAAATGGATTTCTATTTCTAGGCAATGCAAAGCACAGAGTTCCATGGCGTTTCGAATTCATACCCCATACCAGTGATGCCATTCAACCGGTTCGTACCGGTTCGCTTCAGTTTCATGCAATACTGTTGTAACTAGGTAGCTATTGTCATTGTACTTTTATCAAAAAAAAATAACTAAAATAACTCATACCGATACACAGTCAAAATAATATAAAACTTATAGGTATGTACTTTGAGTAAAAAACACACTTAGGTACTTGAAAAAATAATGAGAAAATACTTAATGGGATGCTAGTTTCAACCATGAAAACATCATTGCACATTACATGTACATATATCAGGGCTCGAAATGGACCGGAGCGCCGTTCCAGCTCGTGAAATCGGTAAAATTATCGCTCCGTCTTGTGGAAAAAATATTTTGATCGTCTGAGCTAGAATATATACTTAATAGAAAATCGAACACACTTATTTTTATAAAATACACATAAAATTTGATAACTATGTACCTTAATATCTTCAGAAAATTGTCGAGCGCTCCGGTTCGTAAACTTTTCCATTTCGAGCGCTGAATTATATTATACCGTTAATAATCTATACTTATGCGTAGATATTTGAAAAAAATCTAATATGTTTATTCATTTATTCATTATCATTATGGGTTTATTCATTTATTTTTTTAAAAGCGTACAAATACCTAAGCCATAATGATCATTTATTTAGTTTCAGATAAGTCCAAATTAAAATTATATTACCAAATAATAATCATATAAATACACTCAATAATAAAAAGGTAACTACCTACCCACTGCACAAAGGTAATAAAACATAACAATTAACACGAGTGTCTGAACGGAGATATTGAACATGCCAGTAGACAAACTATGAATCCTAGTTATTAAAAATAGCATTGAAAATTTAGATTTTTTTAAAATCCACGTGGAATAGGTTGCCGTATTTTATATATCTTGTGGAGACACGAAACTTGATTATACTCAAGAACATAGGGCAGTCGAACTGTGTAATGGTTTTTGGAAATACAGTTGTTTGTAACGGTGTGTGCCTACATATCTACCCGATGACGTGCCTTCTCTCTTTAGTATAATGATTTTATTTTCTCCCCAGTGATGCAAATTCATTGTTATAATTTTTGTAAGGACTTTCACTTGACAGCATTTATTTGAAATAACCCTCGCACTTGAGCGGAATGCAGAATCCAATATTTCGATGTTAAGGATAAGCCGAAAAGGATGACTTAACTATAGACTATACTGACTATATAGTTAAGGTATCCTTAACCATAGACTACTTTTGTTATGAACACGCCCCATTCTGTATTACCATTTACCACTGACAGCTGCTATCCTACAGCTACAAATTCATTTAACAATGTATCTCAATATGGATATTGATAATGTTTATTCGTTTGGCATGTACTTGCAGAGTATTATTTTACTTTTTATACGCCAGCCCGCAGAAATAAAAAATGCCAGATAGAATGACACTTGACGCTAGTGTTACCATGTTAAAAAAAATATCTTGCGGTGCCTGCGGAATCACGTATAATGACTGATAACGAAAACATAAGAGTATTATAATTAAATATTAATATGTATTTATAGTTATTGCATTTAGGTATAAAGTGCAGTTGTCATATTTATCATTTAACAATTATAAAATAATTTACCTAAACTATAGGAAAGAGAATTTTTAAATATAGTATTATTTTCAATAGAAAAAACGAACGAAGCTTTAAGACGAGGTGAACCATAGACAACATGATCTTAACTAAGGACAATGTTTCTGCATAGTGTTTTTTGCTAAGGAAATTCTAGTTATGACAAATGTTTCTGCATTCCACTCCTAGATACAGACTTTGACGTGAGATGAACATTTTTTTTTTCTAATTTACAAAGATTAATAAATGTGTAGGTATCTTTTAATAAGTATATAATGTATCAAAATAATATAAGGTGACGTTGCCAAATGCCGTGTTTTCATCTAACCCATATCTCTAAAAAAATGTTCCTAACGTGTAGGTACCTACCTACTGTTTCAGCAACGAGGTACTTTCACTCCACCCTCGTCGAGGAGTGATACATATCAGTAATAACATGGCGTTAGTTGTATGTGTATGTTAGGTATCCCTGAGGGAGAACTATCTACCTATATGTGGGTTCAAATATAACGTGCGAACCGTTTGTTTGGAAATTATAATGACACCATTGCTCCATAGCCCGATACAGTGGAGCTGGTCGCGTCGCATTCGATTCAATATAAAATCCATTTAGATTTTAATCTCGTTATAGGGCGCAGTCTGTTCGAAAATACGACCAGCCGACTAGTGCACTTCTATGAATACTACGATAAAGTTTGTTTTGCGATAAGTAAGCTACATTTTCTTGTATTTTTAGTTTACCAAAGTATGTATGTAGGTATATACAGTGTCAGCCATAAATATTCATAATTTTAGTTATAGAAGTAGGTATTGATTTTTAAATGATTTTTAAATTATGAAAACAAAAAAAAACTATTTGCGATCTTAAGCTGAATACAATGGTCGTCTACTGAGTAGTTTAATAAATATCCATCTTACATCGTCTAATTATCACAACACAATTTGATAATGATTAAAAGTAGTACCTCCTTACATAGTGGGTACCAGTGGCGAAAGGTGGAGGTAGGCTGTTTAGATCCGCCATAAATAGTGTACAACAAACTTTGTCAGTCATACGTAGGTATTTGTTTTCATTGAAATAAGACTGCACTTATTTAGGTACAATGTAAGCTAGTAAAGGAAAGAAAATTAAGAATGCATAATTCTTTCTCTTAAAAAATGTCAATGAAGTCATAATATTATTACAACTGAGTGTAGGTACACGCTTTTTACATTTTAAGGATTTAATTCCTATGAGCTTACGGTATGATCGACCAAAATCTCCAGTCCTTTCACAATATACCCAACGTGCACAATTTTCCATACACTTAGCATCGCAGAATCATAAACAAAACCGTGAAAGCTGAAACCTGCAGCATTATCTACAGCAGCCAAGCTACAATCATAAATTTTATAGATTCAATCGCTCACCATGAATAGAGATCAGAAATATAATTTTGTATGCGATAGTGATAATATTATAGCCCTGCGCTGGAACAATGGCCTTTGGGTCATTGTTGTTTCACACGCTCAGATGTTTCACGGACACGTCAAAATAACCGAAGCGTGACGGACTGAAACGGTTGACCAATGGAAATTCAGACACTTATATTACCTGGTGCCTACTACATACTACATAGTTAAAATTTTGTAATTAGTCCCCTAAGAGCAAGGGTTAGTTATTAATTTTATATAATATAAGTATACTGATATAATTTAACGAATTTGATAGAAATACAAGGTAGTGGAAAAGTAATGAACACCGAAAGCAGTGGTTAGAGTTAAGGAGTTTTTCATCCAGTAGGTAATAGCTTACCTTTACCCACCTTAGGATAACTACCTTCTATGAAAAGCCAAAGGTATGGTTCATAGTGAATTTAAGAAAAACCTACCTACTAATTTTATTGGTAGCCATTTTTAATTTTTATTTTTAACATTTTTTCATATGTTATATAATTCCAATAGTAGGGAGAATATTCTTAAAAAAAAATAGAGTTTTCAAACCCATCTAAGTATATGTCGGTACCTAAACTGTAGTAGGTACCTACCTACTACTGAAGCTTTTACTATATTTGATGTATCATACCATTTTACACAATTTTATTCAATATCTGTATAAAATGGTAGGTTCTGAAAAGGTTATAGATATCTGACAAAAATATCCTTTATTGTAATATACACAGATTTCAGTTTTAAGTTTAAACAACAGTATTTATTTATAAAAAAACATGGTGACGTATACAAATTAACGCAGTTTGGAAATTCACCATTATTTAAATTAATGAAAGTATAATTATCTTTCCGTCACTTTTTTATATATTTATAACTTTATTACAAAATAAAATTTTTTATAGGACGATTCTGGCAGACTAAACATTTGATTAGGCTAAAATTTTGGTGACATTTTATTTTTTAAACACTAAAAATAATACAAAATGACTAAACTTTTAGTTATGCTGATTGCCATTGCTATTGTTTTCTAAGCTAATATTTGCAAATCACATATATATATGATACGATTATGGAGAGACATATGTTATTTCAAACATAAAATACAAACGAAAGGGTTTCAACCCATATTTTGACAATGCATCTTCACTCTTAATATAATAAAGTAGGTAATTAGTTTCAACTGTGTCATATGGATACTTGAAAAAAAATCGAATAGGTACATTCTGTTATTCCGCATACATAAAAATATAGAAGTAATAATATAATTATTCAAGTTTGTAAGTACATTTATATATATTAGGTAGTAGGTATTATAGTTCGGCAGATTCTATGATAGGTATTGACAAACAGTGGTTGGCAGGTATATAGGTAGGTATGTATAATTCAAACGAACTATTAAAAACAGGATGCAAAAAAGACTATGCAAACATTATTATAATATACCATGTATGGACATATTTTTTGTCTTTGCGTGTGCATTTTTCACAATTTCTTACAATAAGAAATCGAATACCTCGCTTGCAAAATTTGTCATAAAAAACATGCGTACAATGCAAAAAAATAATGTAGGTATGTACCCACTTATTTACAGTACAAACGGTAAGTTGCATTTAACTCAATCATGACAATAGTGATTGCACATTACAAAAAAAACGGTGTTGCCATTTTTATAGTAGAAATTGTAATTGACTTATTCCAAGCATTATTGTCATTCTTTTAATTAGATATGTGCGCATATGTTGCATTCTCTTACAACAATCTTCAATAATTTTCATAATGCTGTCAATCATGCGGTTGACATATTTCATAGATAGTATTTAATATTTGAATGGATTACCTACGTAGGCACATAGCATGCATACCTACAGCAAAATCATATTGGGGTATTGGTAAAAATCAAATTCTACAATATAAGTCGCATATTGCGATAGCTAAGTTCGAAAAGTTCACATTCAAAAGTACCTAATTCAAATTTATTTATTATACATTTATAATGAAGATAGCAAATTATAAATTCAAAGCGTTTACGACATGACATAAAGTAAGTGTTAACAATTTTTCAAATAAAAATACATGTTAATATGAGTAAATAATACCTACAATAAGTTATATGTACATTAAGTGCCAGTAGGTACCTTCCACTTTTTCTCATGTGCATTTCCTGTACCCAGATACTCCGCAGCTTTGATAATAGCAATGGAAGCTTGATCTGTAGCTATTACCATATCGCATCCACATATGGTTATCGTTAACGCATTACCTAATAACCAGAGCGTTGGAGCGGACCCTTTTTTGAGTTGCTCCGCTCTGGGACCTAATACTTGCTCTGGCTCCGCTCCAGGTAAAAAGTTTTAATAAGTTGGTATGATGTACATATTTTCAGTAATAAAATATTTTTTATACAGAAATAGGTACCCACTAAATAATAATAGGCATGCCAGCGTAGCTAATTCTAGTAATCGACAATCCTTAACGCGGTAAGTACCTTAGTACTTACCTAATATTCTATTCCCCTATATATTAAATATTATTTTTAAATAACTGTTTTTGTAGTTCGTTATAATAACTATGAAGTATTATTTTGATTATAATTAATACATTGGCGTGGATAGTAGGTAGGTACTTAAAGTAGAAGAGTAATTAGTAAATCATTCGTCCGGCATGCGATAGATGTGGGTTCAAACCAGTATCCCGTGGGGGTAGGCAACAGGGTTGCATAGGAGCGGCACTTAATAAAGGGCAGCGAATGACGGCACGAATACAAATTTAATATTACAATGATAGCAGTATTGATTTTCAATGAAGTGGACAGTACGGTCGCTTCATAAGATAATAGGATATGGGTACATATAGTTTAAAAATAATCAAAGCATAAAATATCCTGACTTGTTGCATTATAATACATATTGTTATGGCGGTTTATCGCCCACAAGGGTGCCTCCAAATCTGTCAGATCTACAGACTTCTACGTATCTAAAACTATATTGTCTGGAGTAGGTTTCGTGAAAATGCTTTATTCTCAGTAGATGATATAGGTATATGTAAATGTTAAATGTATTCGTCTGTTTAAGATAGACGGATATAAATAATTAAATATGTAGGTACCTACCTACTTAAGTAGGCACCCAATAAACTTGCGGATAATTTGAAACTAAATAATTACAAGATAAAAAGAACTTTTTATATACAACGTTTTTAAATTTTCTGTTAAATTATTATGTTCAATAATGCTCAAACTTGTACTAGATATGAAGTAAATAAAAAACAAACAACTATAGAATACTGAAATGTCATTTTGACATTTCATTTTGATTTCCATAGTAACGCACGTATATATTAATAATTAAGTTGCTAGGACCACCCCCTTAGCAACCAATAATACGAGTAGTTTTTTACTTTTTACGGATTTTTCTGAAATAACATTCCATACAAAAAAGAATTTACTGAAAATGAATTCAATTCTGCTTAAAGATGGCTAAAAATATTAAAAAAATGCATTGGCATCGTGTTCTGATATATTCTAAAAGTTTAAAATGTCTAGCTAGTCGGGAAGTTACGATTTGAGAAGTTAAGATTTGTACTGGACAAAAAACTACCGGACAAAAAAGAATACGAGCCAATAAAAACGTGGTAAAATAATAAAGAACGGCATTCTAAGTCTACTTATGGGCGGCAATTTGCCTAGGAACGTCACTGGTTTGAACTCTACTGAATTTATATCCGTGTCCGGAAACTTGTACGTATGCAGTTCGTCGTATCATACTTCACCGTTTAATGTTATATCGGAAATATATGGTCGTATATTAAAGACCGTCCAATCTCTTTGGGTCGTATAGTACCTACCTACCTACTGACATAAAATTCATGTCTAAATAAAACATGGTTCTTGTCAGTTTACACTTTACTTACAGGAAGCCAGCAGCAAACAAATTTTAAAAATAGCCGATCTACTTGTTTATTTTTTGTTAGGTAAGATTAGGTTAGGTTTTCAATCTTGAATTCATGAATTTTGCCAAAATCACATATGAAAATTAAATTAATGTTCATATTTAATCTAATAAAATCAGAGACCGTATAGTATACGGTCATCTCTTCCCGAACTCTTCGTGAACCGTGTCACGGTGAAAATTTTTACTTACAATTTACGTGTAACCATTTATATCGAGATTCTTCTGAAAGGTTTGTTTCTGCAACGATTCCACGTTAATTAACAAACCATTTATTTTATTCAAATGAATAATTTACAAGATTTTGAGAATGTAACATTCCATATATATCGAACATACATAACTGTCGAATTGGCGTGACACGAATGGTTATACGGGTTCAAATCCCGTCGAGCTTCGTAGTTTTTTCAAATATAGTTTTTTGTAATGAGTATATATCTGAGGTGTTTTCAAGTTATGTATGTTTATTTATAATACCTATACCAATGCCTACATCTAATTTTAAGTACAAACACTAAAATATCTAAACACTCTAAACTCTAAAATAGACAGTGCAGTCGACGCTATCAGTGACCTGTAGAAAATAGTAGAATCACGTACAACATCGGCTCGCCAGACCAACGCCATTTTGTTGCGAGTGCGTGGACGCGTCATGGTCTGCCGGCCAAGTGGAAAGCCAACAGCAAACAGGAGACGAGGAGACCATTTTGCGGCATGACGGGACGCCCAGACTGCCGATAGAAAATAAATGGGGAACAAATCAAAATGGATGTTTTTTCGACACAACAATGAAAAACAACGTGGAAGACTTGGTGTAGGTTTTGACTTTGTATACTTTCAATCATTTAATGATAAATTTTATAATGTTTGCTATTGATCAACTTCTAATACCTATAATGCGTTAACCTGTTTGCAGTAAATGAAGATTAGGAAATGTAAGTAGGTATATTTCTTTTAAATTAATTAAAGTATTACCATTTATTTCCATTTTCTACAAACCTTATTGCATTCAAATTTTAAGTAATAACTAGGACTATAGATCCACCAGTATAAGTTTTCCAGTGAGTGAGGGCGCCACATGCTAACATTTGACATACCATTTTATACTTTTATACTAAAATGAGATTAGTTCTATATTCGAACATGTGAGGATTTATGATGGTATATTGTCATATATCGTATACATTGAGGCCAATTAGCCTCAAAAACCCTCAAATATTAAATTGTTCAGGTGGTAAAAAAAAACTGTGGGCATTGGATTTACTTATTATTTTATTAAAAATTCAGAATTTTCTTTTATTGACACACCAATCAGTGGCTTGCGTTTAGAGGGTATTTGGCTGGAATATTTTATCTCAGGTTACAAATGGTTTAAAAATAGTTTTGAATTATTTTGATTTGAAATATTTTTTGGTAAGTACTTGATTTATGATACTTTGCCAGTTCATTGCCATCATATACAATTTAAGTCCATTGCCATCAAAATGTCACTTCGGTGAAAAGTGAGGGTTACAACAATTGGCCTGTACAGTGAGGATATTATATATAATATGTACCTACTACCGAAATTCACAGATCAATAATAAGACCTGAACATAATCGTATGAGCAGTGTTTTATTTATCAATGAGTTTCATAACCTTAAAAATAGCAATAGAAACGTACAACTACCTATCTAATTTGTAAGTATGTTTAAACTGCACTAATATTAATTACAATATAAAATTACTTTTTATATACAACGTTTTTAAATTTTCTGTTGAATCATATAAACTTGACTTGACTAGCTTAAACGATCAAAAAAAAAAACGTACTTGATAGAAATAATACTGAAACGTCATTTTGACATTCCATGTTAATTTCCATAGTAACGCACGTATATATTAATAATTTAGTTACTAGGACCCCAGATAACTTTTCATACAAAACAGAATTAACTGAAAATTAATTCAATTCTACTTAAAGATGGCTAAAAGTATTAAAAAAATGCATTGGCATCGTGTTTTGATATATTCTAAAAGTTTCAAATGTCTAGCTAGTCGGGAAGTTAGTTAAAAATCGATTGCAAGATTTGTACCGGACAAAGAACCACCGGACAGATAAGAATACGAGCTAAGAAAAACGTTGTAAAAATAATATTTTTGAAGGCCCGATAACCATTTATTTCCGTTAATAATAAAAAAGCGCCCGAGTTAAGTGCGACAACGTTATTATGAAATTACACTCAAGCCGAAACCGTATCCGAGTCGCGCCACGCCGTCAAATTGGTGCAAGGTGCAAGACGCGCCTTGGGCCCCACGTCCGTCCCGACCCCAGCGTGTAATACACCTGGCGGAACCGACGATTATTCCCAACGCGGTCATATAAGAGTTATAACTTATAACTTACTACGGAAATGAAGATTTAAAAACCGCTATCAACCAAATTGTTCAGTTAAATAGTAATAAAGCGAGAGGCATAAAAGTTGAGGCATAATGCCAGTTATCTTATGCACTTAGTCAATAAATTGATAGATTCACAATCTTATTAAAAAAGAAAACATTACTTACCAATATTGAAAAAAAATCGTTAGTTTTATTTTTGGTTTGTAAATCAAGTTTTTTTCTGACAGTGCTTTGCTTACCAGATTTTTTTGAGTAGGTAGAGTGTACCCACGGTTAATAACTTTGCACTAGGATAAAAATGATTTAATGTATTCTAAAAATATTTTTTCTACATACTTTTAGTATCTAATTATTTATTTATTAGATACTGCATTTATATTAATACAAGTCAACATTATTTTATCTAATTCTATGCGAGGTAATCAGGCAAAGAGGCAAGTGTGGTAAAAAGGGCAAAAAAAATTATAAAACGTATACTCTAATAATAATCAAAAGTTGATAGGTACCTACTACTCGGGATATTCTGTGGCAAAAGAGTGAGTAGGTATATATGATAATGGTCAACATTGCAACGTCTTCACTCGATGTGGGCACCTACGTCCTTGTATTTTCTGTACCTATATATTTGTCTTATTACCCTGTTTTTTTTTGTTTAAATATTGTTAATTCTATTTTAATTTCATTTTTTTTTATTTTTTTTATTTTAATTCAATATTAATTTATTTTTCACATATTGTGGACATTACAAATTATAAGTTTAAGACGTTCACAACATGACATTTAGAAACAAAGAAATATTATTAAAACTTTATTATGTAATACTGTAATTATGCAATATTAAGTTATTCTATAGTATAAATGTGTAAATACAAAAAATATGAAGTATATAGGTACAAGGAAGTACACCGGATGAGTTAAGCAGACCCTATTTTAAAAAATTATAAAATAACGTCCACCGTTACTTATTCTCACGTAGATGGAATATATCAACATCCGAAGCAAATTGGTTGAACAGATTTATTGCCCTCCCAATTGGCATCACCAATGGCAGGTTAGTTCTGCTCCTCGGGAGAACAAACAACTGATGCTCCCGATTTCTAAGATAGTTATCAGGGACACACAAGTCAATATTACCAAGAATGGCAGAGTTCTCATTCACACCACGTATTAGTCGAAAAAAATACGTGGCCAAATATTAATATCTTCTTGCACTTAAACTACAGTATGTAAGCATACCTAAGAGAAAGTCAGTTGGATAAAGCCACGGATAGTATCCATATAACCTCAAATAAAGGAGTCTCAAAAATTTCTTTTGAACTCGCTCCACCATAAGGTCATATTTCAACTGATTCGGGGCCCAAACAATCGACCCACTCTCAAGCCGGCTTCTCACTAAGGAATTATAAAGAATTTTTAATACAGTAACATCCGAAAAGACCCGGGAAGTACGCAAGACGAAGCCCAACATTTGTAGCGCCTTTTTACAAATGATAGCCATATGACCACTAAATGACAGCTTACTGTCAAACGTAATGCCAAGATCAGTTACAGATGGTAAGTATTCGCGAAAGAACTCTGCCATGCATCGAATATTGGAAAAATAATACTCGCGAGGCTCTGGTAAATGATAAAATATTGCATTTTTCAATATTGAAGTCCAGTTTGTTACGCCTGCCCCAATCTAATATATTGTCTATATCAAGTTAGAGTTGACGACAATCGTCCAAGGTGACAACTACCATGAAGAGTTTCAGGCCATCAGCGAACAACAAAAACATAGCATTTTTAATGACCATTGCTATGTCATTTATAAAAATCGTAAACAGCAATGGCCCCAAGTTTGAGCCCTGAGCCCCTAATATATTGTATTAATAATTAGGTAGGTACTTATTTCCATTTTTTTTCGTCTCAAGTTGTGAACGTCTTGAATTGTATTTTTTTTATGTTGGCTTCAAACTAAATTTGTTAAAAATTTAAATATTTTCTTTGCTATTATGATGCTCACTGGTCTTCTTATTTTCGACATTATTATTCGTTGTTCACAGCTTTGTCCTTTTAACTGTTATTGACCATCTCCTACCTACCGGCACCTACATCCATATTTTAAGTTTTTAAATGTTGCGTCTGAAAGTCCACACCTATAGGGACCTACAACGTATAGAAGTAACAGCAGCTTATAATACAACCCTCGTTCGGATTCTAAGGTTTTGGAATACCGTCCCCTTTTATATTTAGTTTCAAATTATCTGCAAATTCGTTGATTGCCAACATACCTATTTTATTATTATTTGTTTTCAGCTGTCTTATACGGTTATGATTTGGAGCTCGTGGAGGTTTATGGCATTGACGGGTTTGGATGCACTCTTGGGAAAATTTTCATTGTACGATAAACCGCCATAACGATGTGTATTAGGTACAATACGACGGTAGTTAGGTATGCCGTCAGGATTTTTAGTGCTTTTATTATTTTTTAAGCTAAGATGTCGATACTTTCTAATGAAGTCTGATTCATGGAAAACCGCCACTGCTCTCAAAAGTTCTAATATTTGCATTCGTTCCTTCATTAGCCGCCCTTTATAATGTGCCACCCCTATCCAACGCATGGCCTGCCTACCCTCACGGGACGTCACTGAATACAGTAGTCGAAGACACTCAACGCGGAATATACTGCACTGCTTAGTAAAAACACAGATTGATTTTAGTGAAATGAGAACGCAAGTTTTAAACTAACGTTTTATCTTATATATATTATGTAAAATTATTAGATTGTTGTGACATAATCTCTAAATATTCACACATATTGAGAGATTATATCATATAGATAAACAATCTAATAATATTACCTAATAGACACCTATAAAAAAAGGATAGATACTAGATATAAAGCTTGGGTTAGCATTTTTCACGAAAACCAAAATCACTGTCTTTTTACTTAGCAGGTCAGTATTATAGGTATTGCGGTAATTCAATATTGCATAAAGATAAATATACCATGAATTACCTACTTTACTACTGGTTAGTAAATTACGTGTCACATTAAACATCGCGTACCTATTTTATGTATTAAGTATGTACTCATTTCTTATTTACTTTCTACCACCGAATAAAAAATGTCAAATAAAATAAATTGTCGTAAATTCTGTTCGTAAGTGGCATGAAGCATAACGGGGGCAAGGGAGTGGGGGAGGGGCAGTGTGACGTAACATAATTGTAGTGACAGTTTTACCACGGCGAAAAAAATAACCGTACGGACATTTATTATTTTAATATGAAGTCCATTTGAATTTAAATACAGGGTGTCCGATATGCTTCGGCCGTAAAAAGATCTGGCGCCGCGATAAGGTCGCGCGTTTTGAGCACCGTGCACCTGTAAACAACCTGATACAGCTTGCGTAGTAGGTACTTTCTACGGCTTTATATTTTTTATATTATTTTATTATTTTTAAATTTAATAACACTAGGTATAATGTCGAAATTTATTAAAGAAAGTCTGGTATATTCAAATCAATGTATTCCAATATTCCAATATAGATAGAATTCATTTAAAAATAATACCATCCATTTATACATTACTAATTTTTGCGATCATTTTTCGCCGACATGTAGGTACCTACCTATATAGAAAATAGTCTAGTAAATAGACTATATCGCGCGATGATATTTACTGTACCTATGTAAAACACGGATTGGTAGAATCGAATAACAGTGCCATAAAGATATTGACACAGATTTGTTAAACATACCCATAAGCATGGCCCCCACAAAGGGGAGGCTGACAAGGCTCAGGAGGGGTCCGGCGAGGCGAGTTGACCAGATAAGTGAGATAAACACACATCAAAAATTTGCGTTTATACTATAAAAGTCGCCTGCGGCGCTATTTTTCATCAATAATTTTATTATTTAAAGTTATGTGGTTGTACGATACAATTTTTAATTGTGTATCAATACTCGACATCTCCATAATTCAAATGGATGTATTAAAATATACAATAAAACACTAAACATACACATTAATTTTACCGCGTACAACATTTGGCTACAATGCTACTGTAGAGCGTCACACTGCCTTTATCCTTAGCGATAGGTAGGGGGGCCTGCCAAATATAGTAGCCTTCGCGATGTGGAGCCCATGCCCATAAGTATTATTATAAATTTAGTTATTTAATTAATTTACCTAATTTTTCAACCACCTTTAGTATGGTAATCTTAGAACGAAAAAAAAACTTGTATGAGCAGACCCTGTCGGACCCAGAGATCTGTGATTAGGGTCGTTTGCGAAGGATCTTTTATTCATCAAAAACTATGTTGATTACTAAGTACCTACCTACCAGTGGCGAAGGGTAAAGGTAGGCTGTTAAGATCCGCTATAAATAGTGCACACTAAACTTTGTCATTCATACTTTTTTGTTTTCGTTGAAATAAGACTACCATTTACAGCTGATTGTGTTGGTTAGTTTTTAAAATTCGATTAAACCCTGCGAAAACCAAGCCATAATATATAATAGTTAAAAAATACTCGTCTATCTATACAATATCTTAAATTATGCAGTTATACATAAATTTGAATATTTTATAGATAGAATAATATTTTTTGTCTATTATAGTTTGGCTTAGGCAGGGCTTAATGATTCAATAATATGTTGTTTAATATGTATTTATTCTTAATTCAACGAAAACAAATACGTATGAATGAAAAACTGGCACAATATTTAACGTATCGTCCAAAATGTACCAAAACTTTTGTAGATTTGTTTAGGCACGGTTTCATCACCATCTGTAAATTATAGTCTTAATTCAATAAAAACAAATACGTATGACTGAAAAAGTGTGAACTATTTACGGCAGATCTTGGTAGCCTACCTCCACCCTTTGCTACTGGAGAAAGGCCACTGTCAATGTATAATTTACCGAATCCAAGATACTTTAATCATTTATACTAATAGTTTTAAATTAAAAAATATAAATAAAATCATCATAGTATAGGTATTAACGGCCCACATGCTCGTCGTAGGTCAAAATTGAGTTTTTATTGTATTTTCAAACCATGATCCTGGACAATCTTTAAACGTTGTAGATAATATATTTATATAATTTTGAAGCCTTATTATCCTTTATATTTATTTTAAACATTTGATGACTGTATAAAGTATTTTTGTTACATAAAATAGTATTCTTTTAAGCCTCTCGCTCTAATGTTTTAGAATATAGTCATATTTCGGTACATGAATGTGCAGTGGTGTTAAATTTTTTTACATTTATTAATTTTTAAACGCATTTATAAAACCATTAGTATAATTTATGACGAGATAATTTTAGTAAAATATTCACGGTAAAAAATTATATTGATAATCTCTGTGATCCCAAATTTGACAAGAATTAGGCATTTTATTATTGAAAAGGATAATAAGGCTTCAAAATTATGTAAATAGATTATCTACAACGTTTAAGGAGTGTCCAGGATCATGGTTTGAAAATACAATAAAAACTCAATTTTGACCTACGATGAGCATGTCCCCCCTTAAAGAGACTTTTGCAATTATGTTGATCGCATAATGCCGTTGTTTAATTTCTATTTTAGAAGAACAAATACAATTTCAGTTCTTTGTTTAAGGGTTAAAAGAATGCTCAAATTATCTTCATTCATAGCTTCTGTAGATGACAGATAATAATAATTTAACTGCAAAATGTAAAAAAAAATACAATGGCCAACAATGCTTTAGACAATGATAATGATTGCCCTTAATAACTACGTTTTGTTCTCATGCATTCAACTCTACACACATACCTACCTACCTATATACGAATACACGTATAATTTAATATTCTTCATTGCAGCTTTATAATAATGATCATCATGAAGTTGCATATTTTTCTATAATATTATACCTACTCGGTACAATATAATAAAATTACAAATATGGCATTCGCACTAGAGTATTACATTGATAGCTATCTCTAGCAAAATAGTAAATAGAACTCGAAGGAATGGTCTTGAGTCATCGACTATGTTCGGAAATCTTCGGCGTTAGACGAGGGAATAGATAACACCGACATTAACTTGTATTTGAAAAAATAATAATGAAAGTTTCGTCATTATCGAATTCAAATAGATTTAATGTAAGTGGTTACGCTTTTAGTAGCAGTAGACTGTAATTTGAAGATGTTGGCTGGTGGATGACGGATCTAACAGGATGCCAGACACTGGCCTTTTATGCTGATAGTGCTGGCATGCGCTGGAGCCGCTTCGGCGTTCACGCACTTTCACACTGGTAAACGGACGGTTCGGAATGTCACTCTCACGGTTTCACATTTGTTTTTGGGATGAATGATGATGACAAGTTCAGGGTGGATGATAGACGCCACGTTCGCTCAAATCGTATCAGATTTAACGCAACGAAGATCGAACAGATGTGTTTTGTCTGATTCACTCTGTGATTAACGACGGTTTAGCTTTAACAAGCCTAGACGCGCCCGCTGTCTTGATTTAACTAACTTGACTTGCAATTAAGGACGACTCATGACTAGTAACTGCTGACTTGACTGGTCTTGTGACAATAATTGGGGATTTGAGGTTGGTGGGAAGAAATGATGAATGCGACCATAATTGGCCTAACCAGTAAGTTAGTATTGAATAGTAGATAGGTACTTGAATATTTTATATTTCTAATATCTCCACACACTTTCAGTTTACCCGCCAAAGTCGACGTTTATCGAACATAGCCGATTTCCGTAGATAGCCGACGATACAAGACTATTCGTACGAGTAACATGACTATATGTTTTCAGCATCTAGACGACCATATTTAATATCAAGTAGGTATACAACAGTGGCGAAGGGTGGGGGTAAGTAGCCTTGGTAACTTAGTCAGTCATACTTATTTGTTTTCATTCAAATAAGAATACAAATTGCAGAATATGGTATTGGTTGGTTTTTAAAATTCAATTAAATCCTACCTAAACCAAACCATGGTAGTGAAGGTAAGCTGTGAAGATCCGACATAAATAGTGCATACTGAACTTTGACTTTGATAAGTATTTGTTTTCATCTACTAGAAATACAAATTACAGACGGGGTTTGTTAGTCTTTAAAATTTAATTAAACACTTCCAAAACCAAACCATAATATCGTCACCGTTCAGGCAAAAGTCACCAAACCTAAAAACATAGTTTTGAGATATCGCAATTTGAAAGTTTGAAAATGCAGGAAAAATCAGATTTTAATGTTTTTAAGGTTTTATCTACATTAAATTATTTTCTCATGTCTTCTTAATAATTTCTTTAAAGTACTTTTACTTTTTGATTCTAATTAAAACATCTGGAAGGTTTTGAAGGAGGCAAGGTAGCTCAAATTATGGTTTGGTGACTTTTGCTTGTTAATAATCTGAACAATGTTAGCCAAAAGAAGGATCAGTAAAACTCACCATCCATAGTATAGTGACTTTTGCTTGTATATTTATAACGAATGATTTTTTTTTATAGAGTCAATAATGTCTATTCACCTATAATGACTTTTGCTTGTTAAGATTTTATCGAAAGTCATTTAGTGAAAAACAAATAATTCGGATTTAAGCAAAATTTTACTAACTAATGTAACGAGGTGAGTTTTGCATCTTAAAGAACATAATTTTACGCTTCGGGTGACATACTCAACTCAAAACTGCCATTTTCAGGGTTGGTGACTTTTGCCTGAACGGTGACGATATACTCTGCCACTGGTATGCAATAAGAACTTATAACGACTTAAATAAGTCAAATTATCTCCATAATAAATTACCTTATTGTACTACACTACAAGTACCTACCCCGTAAAGTACCTACAATATTTTTGCTCAGTGACGTTTACGCGTTGCTTGGGGGCAGCAGTTACTCGAAGGGTGGCAAATCGAGGACAATCATTTGGTATATATACCTATAATAATAGCATTGTAAAAATGGTGTGGAAATAGTAAATCTGTGTAGGTATTGCTAAATGGTACAAACCAAATGTGTCAGAAATATCAACCACATAGAACCTCTGACTCTGGTGATTTGGGTAAGTGTCTAACATCTATTATATTTATTCGCTTTTTATATCTTAATTTAATCTTGCATGTTTTAGTGGTATAGATTTTGTTAGTAACAATAGATTTATTAGATATTGGAGCCATGAAAGGGTGATAAAAATACTGTATAAAATAGGGCGGAATTTTGTCTAGGGACACCACTGTGTTTGCTGAATAAATACATTTATAAGATTGGCTGATTATCATTATAAGTAGTTAGTTACTTATTTTAGTTTTTGTTGTATATTATTTTATTCTCTCACGTTCTTAAGTTTCCAGTTTACAACAGATTTGTCAAACGAAGTAACATAAATTTATATAGGTTTGAGAATCCATTACTTTGAAATGAAAATGGTAGGTAACCCCATATTATTTTATATACCTAAGGTGTTATTTATAAAAAATGATGTAGATAAATGGGTATGTACTACATACTATGTATGTAGGTACTAGTAATACATTGTCACTTACACCTGATTATAATACCAAGTCATTATTGAAACGTGCGAATTGGAAGTACTTCACACGTATTAATTACTATCATTACTATGCTCAGTCTATAAAATGGTGTACTTATAAAGAAAGCGATAGTGAAAACGATAGCCTTATAAATACAACTGACCAATCACACTTAAGTAGGTATAATGTCCAATACATATTATTATTATATTGAAAATTTTCTAATAAATTATCATTAATAGGTATGTAATCATTGGCTACATCAGCTGACAACCGTTTCTCGTAAAAAACAAAATCTGTTAATACAAACCTCTACTCTGTGGAGACCCATATGATCCTATTAGGATCGGACATGGTCGGAAAAAAAATCATTATTTAGCCTATCAACCAATTGTCGTAAGAAAAGAGGTAGGTATTATCAAAGCAAAATAATAGATATCTTACATCTAGAAAAAATATAACATTAACGTGACACAAAATAAATAATGAAACAAACACCTTAAATCACCAATGTTTTATCTTTTTTATTAATTATTATGGATCGTGTTTGAAGTTCTTATGAAAGTGAGTGATCCAAGCGATTATTTTTTCATACCTGTATGTTAAATATATATAAGTATCTGTACAAAAATGTTTCCTTCAACACCTCTGTCTTATAACCTACCTGAGTTGAAAAATATAGCTTAGCACTTCTTACTTACATATTGTACACGATTTTATGACTACATTCTATTGAGTTTACAAAAAACTACTGCGCATTGATTTGCTTATAATAATTTAC
Source organism: Rhyacophila brunnea (assembly GCF_057557595.1). NCBI lineage: Eukaryota > Metazoa > Arthropoda > Insecta > Trichoptera > Rhyacophilidae > Rhyacophila > Rhyacophila brunnea. The sequence continues at coordinate 4,520,132 of NW_028232965.1, forward strand.
AATTCGCATACAAATCAGTATCTAACAGATAATAAAAAACTTCACGTAGCGTTTGCTTACAGTTTTATAATGAGCTTATGTTGATATTTATTAATACAAAAGTGCGTAAATTACACGATAAATTGTTAACCTGTAGAAACAGAAGTTGATGTAATTACAAAAATATAGTTCCGTTACAATATGTATTAAGGTGTGAACATTCTATATCCTCTTGTTATAACGTAATTATATTTCATTCTTATACCTATGTATAATACAAATGTTATTTTAACTTTTTTTTGTGTAATATTGTCATTTCAATAATTTAATCTTCTTTTCTGTGATATGCATCCATCATCATCATCAGGGGCGCAACAACCCGGTGTGGGTCTTGGCCTCCCCCAACAGCTCCCTATACCTGTGCCTATCCAGTGTGGCCGCTTTCCTATTTGGTACCCCCAGAAAACGGCAGTCACTGGCAGCTCCATTTAATCAGCGAATCTTTGGCCTGCCTGTGATATGCATCCAGCGTTGCCAATTTACCGTTTTTCTTGCCAGATCTAGCATTTTTCGATAGGCATAAAGCTTGCGAAAAACGCGTGGCGTTTTTACTAGTATTTTTTAATGCCTTCAATAGCTTAAAATGTGCTGTAAATACGCTAGATATCTAGTTTATTTATTTTCATGTGCATTAAATTTCTGACTATCAGATACCTAGATACTTAACGCAGGTAGGTTGGTAGGTACCTATTTTGGTAGCATGCGAAATAAAATGAAATATTACGCTGTTAATACAATAAATTAGAATGTATGATTTTTAAGCAAATAGACATTTTTACGATTTTTTTCACTTTTTTCACTTCGTTCTTGGTAGTATAAGTAAATTTACTTTTAATTTTATTGTAATTTATTAAATTATTTAATTTCTAAATGGTAAATAAAACTTGTCACGTCTTATTGGCTCATAATAAAAATATTATTTAAACACCAATTCATTAGGGTTTTCTTCATTTACAATAATGACAATACTGACAACATTTTATGCTCGACTGTAGCGACTTATGTGAAAACAAATTATATGATGGTAGACCACTCTGCCAATTTCTGAATGTGTCTCTCCGTTAGAATGTTTACAAGAATAAGATTCAGGAACCCCATTAGTGTGCAGCCGGTATTCAGGCACTGACTACACAGCAGAAAAACTACCATTCACTGAATGCAGGATTACGATAAACGCATTCTGACCGAAGAGACTAGAGTCAAGGATAGCTGATGAGAAAGTGGAGAATTCACGGAAAATAATATGATGGTTTGGTCACTGAGTATAGCTGTAATATTGAACACATGACGAAAGAAAATTACGCGGCCAGTGAGAATTGAGTCATGGAAAATTGAGCTGAGATGAAAATCTGAAAATCGTTTTTTTTTTCAATTACTTATTCATGCACTTTGTAGTTGCTGCAATATTCTTGAAAAGATAAAAATAACTATTATCCGGTCTTACTCATTTAATTGACAGTTAAGTAAAATTATTGTTTTTTTTTAATAATAATTAATCTTAAGGGAAATATTCCAATCCGAATTATTAACGCTAGTTGTGATGAAATACAATGATCAATACGTAATACATAATAATTATAGTTTTTTTTATGGCATAATGCTTATTATTTTATTTCAATATCGCAATACGTATGAAATAGTTTTTTGAATAATCTTTTACACAGACATGAAAAATATTCTAGTCCTAAGCACAATATCAAATGTACATAAAATTAACTGTGATTACTGTTATTGAATAATTTTATTTCACACACCTACATAATAAACTAAATATTTTTTTTGAATTTTGGTATAGGTATATTTGATTATGAAAATACAAAAAATGATGTCAATTTAAAGAAATCTTCATCTGATTAGCTCTTTATAAAATGGATGAAATGAATACACTAAAGATGGCCGAGATGTAATATTCTGTTACGAAGATGTTTTTTGGAATAGGTACAATACAATGCTGAGGTGTAAATCGATTTAATTTATTAATCCCATATGAAGAGGAGGCATGTCCCGAATATTTAAAAAAAAAAATAGAAAATTAATTTCTTAAAATATATTTTTTATACATAGCATAATAGAAATATGTTTTAATTGAATTTATAGTCGTTCTAGGGTTATCCACATTTTTTCCCATAGAAAACAACTTGAATAAACACAACTACGTTCAATTGTTGCATCACGCTTACGCACCGTGGCCGGCATTTTTCTATTTTTTCTGCACAACCTACCTTGAGACCATTGTACCACAAGTTTTTGCTGTTCAGCGTGGTGCTAAGTACCAGATATCTAGAACTTCTTGACCTATTTGATCACGCGAATTTCGACGACCAAGTCACGCGCGCGACCGCCGCACGATGACTCTTTAAAAGGGTTTGAATAACTTAGAAAATGTACAAAGTACCTTACGTTTTAATTACCACCTATTAACTCATGCAAGACTATTATTTTGAGATTATTCTAGAAGCTTTTTCAAGTTTTACGAAGTGGGAAATTATTGCAGGCGACATTCTGTACAGTAAAATTACAGCGATTTTTTTTGACACTCATTATTCAATTTGAAAAAAATATCAAAGAAAATTAAAAGTGAAACTAGACAGCACATAACAAAATAATAATAAAGAAGGTCACTACATAAGGTATTACGAAATAATTACTATGTAAATAAAATACATTAATTATAAAATCGTCATGATACCGGTTTCATCCTATTGGCACAACATTCTCATTTTCTCATCGTATCATTACAATCCATATTCATCAAAAAATTGAAGAATAAAAACAAACACCATCGAAGTAGGTACTAAACTTGTTCTATATTACGTTAAAAGTAAATATTATTTCGTCACCTCAATACTACAACTAGATATCTCTGATTTAGTCATTGATGAGAAAATGAAATTTAAACATTACTTGATTAACATAGATTTATGGTATAATTATTATTTAAAATAAAAATTGTGCAAGTCTAATTGAGAACAATTAAATAATGTTCAATTGTATGAAAAAAATATTGTAGATAAGTATATTATTTTATTTATTTAATGCATTGATGGTTTTAACGTTATCTTATATTTTAAAACACAAAATTAATATAGTTACCATTAACTTCTGACTTACCTAGTTTTGTCGTCTTGTAGAGAAGGAAAGGTAGAATCATATTCAATAGCTAACTCAAAAACAATGAAAATCTAGTTAGAGTATTGAGGTGACGATTTGAAGAAACCATTATACCTATATTAAATAAAATAAAACAAAATATATACCTATATAATACAAGTAATTTAATGACAACTAGTAATCAGAATCGGTTACATAATATTTGTTGTTATTCTGCATATTTAAAAGTTTTAACTCTCGACAAACTCCCAAATTTAGAAGCATTTTTTCTGGTTAATTTAAAGCCAAGAAACCATTCTTCTACCGACGCCACTACTGTTGTCTATCTTTTATTGAATCATAAGAATTGAAATAAATAATATTGGGATTTCGGAAAATGATAACATTGTCTTGATAATGGCTATCAACTCTTTTACCTAATTTGCTCAACCTTCATTGATGATTTGACTAAATTAAATATACCTTTATAATAATATATTTACCCATTTGAAACAAGTTATCTTAGCACGGTATGTTTTACATGTACCTAGTATGTCCAACATTGTATCTTTCTAAACCTTTTAATGACTAATTCAAATATATATAATAAACAACTGATATTGAGTTATGAAATGAAGTGAAAGAAATATTATATATTTGTCGGGTCTCGTTGTTGAGGGACGAGACTCTGATTGGGGATGACCAGGAGATAAGAGTTGTCAGGAGGAGAGATGAGAAGTCGAGATTCGGTGGTTGCTCCGATGCATGGAGGAGCGAGTTTTATTTGAAGCGTAAACAGTCGCTACAAATGTTACAATACTTATGATGCTATTCAAAGGTCCGAGTCTTGGTGGAACATAATGCGGTGCGGAGCAACTGACACGGAGCTTACTGACAGGAATGAGATTAAATTCGATAATAATATGTATTTAGACTGACTAACTCATCAACTATGACTCGCTAATTATAGGTAGGTATATATGAATATTCGGTAAATTGCGAGTCATTGCTGACGAAGTTTGCAATTGAGAAATCTGCTGGCCTCCGCATTATTGCACTTTAAACGTTTCGATCCCATCGAAAAATGTCACGCGTGTAGACTATGCTGGTTGTAGATGCGACGATTTTGCGATAGTTTAAAAATAACTTTGCTAATCCTTAGCCGGCTCGCACATTACAACTACTCGCCTTGTGTGCCTGACGGCCATAAATCAAAACTTTCAAGACCGCCGCCGAATGTTGCATGCTACAACCTCGCACATCTGCCTAGCGGCAAACGTCAGACGCGAAAAAGGAGAAGTCTCTCGTCTGCCATTTTTATTGTGTTGATTGTATGAACAAACGTCAAACGTGGTGACCAGCGATGAGCGAGCAATGACAGTGTAGACAGAGACAGAAATGGCCGATTGTGTGGCTGTGCGCATGCGCAGAGTCGACATTTTTCAAAATCGACATGCAGGCTCTAGCAAACGCAATTCGTTGCATGCAGGATCGTCGCAGCGTCGGAGTTGCATCGGCCAATCTCCGAAGCTCCATTTGATAACGTTTGTTTCTTGGTTTACGATGACGTCACATCGAGGAATTCGTCGTAAGACGCATGCGCGAGCTGATGTGCGAGCCCTCTTACACTGTCGAAATAATTGAAATGAACTGAAATCATTGACCGCTACATATATTTTTAAGCCAAACCCAACATTAATAAATAGGGAAAAACGTCATTAGATGGCTGGTATTTTTGACAGCGTGAGAAATTGTTGTTAAATTTAATGACAGTACCTTTAAACAGTAGAATATCATTGACACACTATTTAAAGCATGCATAATATTAAAACACAAACCCTTTATTAAACTATTCACTACAGAATTTATTAATACTGGATGCACTTCACGCGATTGCATACATATACAGCATAATAATATTATTACTAAGCATACAGGCAGACAGTGAGACAGACATATTGGGGAGACCGCGTAAGGAGACATACAACGTATTTATGTTAATCCAATGCAAATGATATGTATCGGAGCTCGATCGCGGCTCTGTCGTTTCCTTCCGCAGTAATTATAATCGAGTTATTTGTAACGGTCGGAGGGATGTTATGTCATGTTGCTTGCACTGTGGGGTTGATTGCTAACCGTCTTCAGGAATCAATTTGATGTAAATGTCAAAGATCAAGATGCTAATCGGCGCAACTAAGATTTTTGTCATTTTACTTTATTGCTGCTTATCTTTTTCTTATTTTGCTATACCCTATCGAAGTTTGGCCTCGTCTGCTCTTCCTAGTAGTTTACCACTCATAACAGTTCAATGGAACTTACACTTTAGCTATTATCATTGAGCCACGAAATGCAATGTTTTTCTCTACTACACATACCTACCGTTGAAGATAATAATTTTCCTCAGTGACGTCCATAGACAAAGTATCGCCATAAAGCAAACTTAGAATGCTGTCCCTTTCCATTTTTAGTTTCAATACGTATGCAAATTCCTTTGATTTCTTTGGCAAAAAATGACATACACATCTACTAACGATTAGAGCATTTCCATGAAAAATACTCTCAAACAGCGGTGGCTTTAGGTACTTGGAAGTCTGATACTCTGACAAGTTTGGAAGCCCCCTCGTGAAAATTTTGCCCGTACAGTAAACCGCCTTAGGATACTACGATACAACAATCGTAAAGTGATTTAGTAGGTAAGGTTTAGGTAAGTTTTCAGAATTTTATATGCATCGGTTATTTTTAAACTAAAATATCGGTAGAATATACGTTTTACAACTTCACATTGTTTATGACACCGGCACACTTCTTTGCCTGATTATCTCGCATACGATAGGTACGCATACGATAGATCAAACGATATTCACTTGTATTAATATATTTAATACTTTGGACGCTGAAGACGCACATGCGCGTAATGACCAGGCGGCCGATCGATGTAATTAACGTGCATTTTAAAGGTGCTAATTAAAAAATCATTATATAGTCAGCAGCTTAACTGTGTTTAGGAAAAAGGGCGTAACCCTCGATTTTTCGAAAAGTGCTTTTATTAGATATTAACAATGTATACAACTAAATACACGTTCTGTAAAAAGGAAGTAAGCCGTAAATGCCGAATTATTATCTAAATTGAGGTTTTAATTAAATTTTAATTAAGTTTTAATTTAAGGAAAAATGCATTAATTTACCCTCAATTTTAATGATTTTACTGTAATAACTTATTTAATTATTATTAGATCAAAAAGATATTACACTAAATCATCAATCATCATACACCCAATGTCTGTGTCTATTTTTTTTTAAATATAGAACCAAAATCATTCAAAAAACGTTTTTTGCCCCTCCTGTAAAATTTATTCTGTGAGAGTTACGTCCTTTTTCCTAAACACGGTCGTATGTTGTACCTAATAAATAAATAAGTATATTATGTAAAAAAATATTTTTAGACTATTTATTATATGTACGAGTACCTACATCATTTTCATTCTGGAGCCGGAGTGAAAAAATATGAAGCATATACTCTTCTTTCTAATGAAGCTACCGAATTGTCCACTTCATGAAAGACTCTCACTGCTTTGAAAAATGGTAATATTTGTATTCGTTCTTTCATTTGCCGACCCTAGGCAACGCATGGCTTGCCTACCCCCATGGGACGTTGCTGATTGTCCTCTCATTATGTGGCCGACGTACTGTAGTCGTTATTTTGTTATGAAAAACTTCTCTGTCATTTCCCAATAGTATGAGGGTGTCAATATTTATTAATCACTCTGTAGTACATATCACTCTTTATAATAATAATATAAATAAGGGACTGAGTAAAGAAACATCAAATAGTTCCTAGACGGACCAATAAATTCATTGTTTTATCGTGGGGTAAACCCACCACTATATAAAATGTAAATGATAATACAATAATACTTATACACTTTTGAACATACATAAGTTGAAAACACCTCATATGTACTTATATAAGTATATATTATATATATACCCCATTATATTTGAAAAAAATACGAAACTCGACTGGATTTGAATCTGTATAACCATGTGTGTCGTGCCAATCTGTGCATTAACCAATTATGCTACGAGCCTCATATTATTATCTAATTAAGACAATTTAAACTAGTAGGTCATAGGTACATGAAATGCTTATCAAATTGCGTTATTATTGAATATCGGTTTTTGTGTATTAAATCAAGGAATATTAATTACCTTAATTACTATAATGTTCAATATAAGAAATGTTACATTTTCAAAATCTTGTTAAGTATTCATTGAATAAAAGAAATTGTTGTAATATTAACTATTTTTATATTATCTACGTATTAATAATATTATAACAAAACAATAGGTATGAGGTTAACATGTAGAAACAAAACTGAGGATTGTTAAAACAATGCAACGACAAACCAAAAAAATAATCATCCCGCTATCGCTTGGCCGATCGCGGGAATAATTTTTATCACCCTAGACAGGAGACATCGGAAGTTGGTCGATCCTCATCCATATTCATGACTCAACGAAACGTCCATATGCTGCAACCGGCTCAATGAACAAACCCCAACTGCGGCCAGATCACTTTTATGCACGGTTTTAATTCACTACGCCACCAATATTGACAGGTTTTTTTTTATTTATCGAATCCAAAATACGTATTATAGTATACCGTTTATTTAATAAAAATACAACCGTATTTTTACCACAGTGATAATTATGGATTCGATCCCAATGTAGTAAATACAGTAGTTTTTAGTAATAATTCGCATAATAAATAGATAAATCAATATACTAAACTATAACAGCATTCCCCCGGACAGTAAAATATGTGCACTTGAATCTCACTGATCCAATTTTTTCTGAGGTTTTCAAAATCATGTAGGTATGTTCAGTAGGTACCTACCTACATAATAAGAATAAGAATCTCACATCCTTAAATATTATGTATATTCAGTAGGTATTGGCTTTTTGGATATTTGATGATACCATGAAGATGTCAGAGTAGCTGAAAGATAACATAAAATTATAAATTAAGTATAATTATGCAGAATGCAGACAGTCCACAATATGGGGGAAAATGAGTTATCATGTTTAACATGATGTATAATGCACTACAAATCTTATAAATAAAAATTCGATAATAGCAGAATATGCTATATGTTAGATTTCACTAACATAACATAAATAGTCCATGTATCTAATATGCTGTAGGTATATAGGGTGTCTAGTAGTGTAGTTACACAAATAGAGACATATTTCTCCGTTTGTATTCTGTAAGGGCTGACTGCTTTCTGCATATTTTTTTTATGATTTTACCGAGGCTTTGACTGCGACTCACTGTCATATCGTCTCTTTTGTTTAAGAAGGGGATCCGCCGATCAGGTCCTCATTCCAGGGCTCGAAATAGACTGGAACGCACCGGAGCGCCGCTCCTGTTCGTGAAATTCTAAAAGATACCGTTCCGGCTCGTGGATTCATTGAAAATTGCGTTCCGTTTCATATTATTGGGATAATATTGCATGTAGGTATGTAGTTTTTAAAGTTTTAAGAACTGATTCGTGGGAAAAAAATTCGCCTGCGGCGCTGACAAACCGTGTATATTATTTAATAATGATTAGTCCTACAAGGTCTATAATATAATATGGGCTGTTTGGACTTCAGATGTGTTTAAAAAAATGGCTAAAAGAGCTACAGGTCCAGAATCTTGCAGCAAAGGAATACGCAATTGTACCAGCTTCTATAATTTTGAAGATAAGAGCCCAATTCTAAGAAAATAGACGAAAAATAGGTGATTTTGCAAAATAAGTAGGTACCCATTTAAAAAAAAACTACATTTAAAGTTGTATTGGGGGGGGGGGCGGTAATGTGAATCAGTGCAAAACCCCTTCAAGTAAAAATGAAACCCTGATTATTAGGCATATCGCCCTTATGATATCCGAAAAATATTTAACATAACTTGATATTTTTGAATGATTATTCAGCGCTCCGGTTCGTAAGATTTTCTATTTCGAGCACTGCCTCACTCCAATTCTGTTAAAGAACTTTACAATTTTGCCAAGCTCTTCCGTCTTAACCACCGCCACGGCACTTTTCAATTCGTCGACATACTCAAAGATATCCTCAACTCGCAGTTTCTTTTGCATTCTCTGTGTCGTTCATATTTAGGGCATTGTACTCCTATATGTACAATGTCCTCCAAAACATCGCATCTTTCCATGAGGACATCAAATCTTTTACCCGTTGTGTGACCTGTTCTTGGTCTCAGTATCAGCTTAAGCTCACTTCTCTTCAAAGGAGACTCTACAAACCATTATTTTATTCGTTTGTGTTCTGTATGGGCTGGCTGCTTTCTGCATAATATTATTACATAGTTGTCATCGCAAAGGACCTCCAAAGATAGGATGTATGAGATTAAACAATAATGTTTAGGTACAGATACTTAAATAATATCACATCTATGACAAAAGTAAATTTAAACTACTTTGTTCAAATCAGGTAGCAATCATCTTCAAATGAAATGGAAATAACTACCTAAGGAAAACACATTTCTATAGATGGAAGTATGTATGATGAGCTTTTTCACAGAAACAAACTGGTATGGAACACTTTTACAACGATCAGTACTTATGTATGAATGCATGTGAATGATTGATCTTTACCTACTGTGAGGGAAATCTAAAAAGCATCATTCTTGTAAAATATCATGAAAAAGTGCATACTGGGCATAACGCGCGGAAAGACAACAAAATAAAACAATGGTTAAAGAAGCAAGAAGACAGATGTCGCTAAGCTGTCGAAATTTTAAAGGGTTGGACATGAAGGTCTTTTTTTATATATATATATAATTATTAATAACCATGTCCCTGCTTTTTCGTACAAGGTGGTTGTTAGTAATTTTGAACAATCACAAACACCCAGGCTTTGAGAAAAACACATAAATAATTTTGTCATGACCGGGAATCGAACCCAGAACTCTCGGGTGGAAGGCCAGCGCCTAACCCACTGCACCACGTGAGTCGCCTAGACATGAAGGACATGAAGGTCGGCGACTGAATAACCATTGGACAATAATGTAATCATGTAGTGTTACTCGATCCCAGGAACACCCTAAAACCTGCAGAGACAACAAACTCATAACAATCAGCTGAAGTACGTGGTAGCGATGACCTAGTGACTGATAAGAGTGGAAGAAGCTAATGGGGGTTTATAATTATGATGATGGTGTTAATGATATAGGTCACTGCTTATATATATATATATATATATATACATATATGATCTAGTAGGAAAACAATAGAAGGCAGTGCATAAACAATATGTAACTACCACCATACAATGTAAAATTTTATAACGCAATAAGAAAATACATGGCTAAAATAGGTACATCATTTATTCGCATGTAGACTGTCATATTTTTGATTTATAGTTTGGTAATGCTTGAGTTATTGAAAGCTATTAATATCTTATTAAGTACATGAATTTATTATTCAACTTGTTTAAATCGACAATTAGCACGTCAGTGCAAAACAATAATTATAATTATTAAACTGCGTCTTATAATGTAGATTAGTGATTCTCAATCTTTTTCGTATGGCGGAACCCTTGAGACAATTTGTAAAATCTCGGGGAACCCCTACTTGGTTGAAACAGTTTTAACAGACAAAATTTTCATGTAAAACACTAACATACATAGCAGCGGTCGAAATGGAGTTGTTTACGAACTGGAGCGCTCGATAATCTTCCGAATACATCAACATATTTGTCTAATTTTATGTATTATTATTATTATTTTATAAAATATACGTGTGCTAGATTTTATATTATATAGTCCGCCTAGCCCGAACAGTTAACTTATTTTTCCATGAGACCGAGAGATAATCTGTGATTTCATGAACCAGAACTGCGCTCCGGTACGCTCCGGTTCATTTCGAGGCCTGATACATAACAGGTAACATTTTGACCTTAAAAACACACTCAAAATGCTTATTAGTCTCAAATTGTGTGTAGGTAAAGATAATCTTTGAAATATAAAAATCTACAAACGCATATAAAACTGATACACGAGGTATCTTAAAATATTACTTAATAAAAATTATTAAATAAATAGTAGGTATAGAAATAAGAGGCCATCCATGGACTGAAACCGTATGCGGTATAGATCCGTGTGCCATACTAAACTTATGATTTTTGTTCAGAAAAGATAAACTTAGTACGGCACACGGTTCGAAACCGCATACGGTTTCAGTCCATGGATGGCCTATAAGTCTATGTTGTGCTCTTACTGAAACGTTAGCTTTTTATAATATTGCATTGATAGAATAACAATGAACAGAAGGTGGTAGTAAGCGGGGATATTCATTACCTAATATCAAGTGAATACCTTCATTTCTTGCTGCTACAACAATTCCCCTCTCACATAAAACTGCTATTTAAAAATATTTATGACACAATTTTTAACCAATTTGTATTTAAAAAATGCTTTAATGTTTAAAAATCGGTCATGATAAATAATAATAGATTCCGCGAAACACCGGTTGGGAATAACTGATGTAAATTGTATGCACTTGTTTAACGTAATATTACCGTAAATGTATTTTTTTAATGTAAAGTGATAATATAGTAAGTTGATAGGTACTTACAAAGAATCATAACAACGGATGTTGCATGTTACCACAACAATCGCGTTTTAAATGTTTTTTTAGCTCAATAGTAAAGTTTTCGTTAAATATCTACTTGCATCATTATTCGGCGACGTCCCTGTTCAAAATTCTCAACAAGGCAATGCCAAGAAAATGAAAATACTGATTGACACAAACAAAAACGGCAGTTGAAAAAATTTGGCAAGTGTGCTTTTTAATTTTTTATGGGTATAATTTTTGAAAAAAGTATTCTAATTATTACAGAATCAATCGCAGAAGAATACTTATAATATGAGATATAAATAAAATAAATAATTATAAGACAAAAAGAACTTTTTATAGGTAACAACGTTTTTTAAATTTTCTGTTGAATCATATAAACTTGACTTGACTAGCTTAAACGATCAAAAAATGTGTAATAGAAATAATACTGAAATGTCATATTGATTTCCATAGTAACGCACGTATATATTAATATTAATAATTTAGTTGCAAGGACCCACTTAGCAACTAATAATATTCCATAGAAATAACTTTTCATACAAAACAGAATTAACTGAAAATGAAATCAATTATACTTAAGGGGCCGCTGAAGAGCTCGACATTCAAATATAATTCAGTATGAAAAGGACCTCGGCGTCGTAACTACGTTAATTTAAATCGATCTTTTCGCAAAAATCACTAATCATCGGAGATTTTATTTCAAGAAACATTATTATTATTACTGATATTGTCTGCCGCGCGGAGCATTATTATTATTTTATGAACACCTGCGAGATGAAGCCGATCAGAAAACAGGGCTGTCAAAATAATATTAAGCATTAATATTTTTAAAATGTTAATTTCATCATAGTTTTTAATCAAACCTGTGCAAGTACGTACTGATAACTTGGGTGGATTTTGTAGCAAACATACTATTGATATATATACGGGTATATTATTATTATAACCCAATTCAAATTGAACATAGGTTGATACTCAAATACTATTATAGTATGTTTATGATTTCGAGAAAATAATACGATGGTATAATTAATCCATATCAATTATTTGAAAACATTACATTCGCACTTTGCAAAGATAACATCAAAATGTGTATATACTTATCTAAATGACGAATGACATGCATGAGTGAGCACGGCTGAAAGCTTGGAAATGTGTTTTTTTCTATTTCAAAATCTTTTAATTGTGTATTATTTTATAACAAATTCAATGCCAACTTCATATAACTAATAAAAAATACTGTTTGTTTCTACGAATAAAAAAAGACAGGAAAGAAGATGTGCACAAATCAAGGCAATCAGAAAGGCCGGCAAATATGGCCGACAATGCGTGATACACAAACATAAAATACACAAAATTACAAACACATTCGAAGTTTGCCGCACACGTACAGACCACGTGATATTTGTTTACGCAAAATCGTCGCTTTTCAAAATGGCGAATTTGATTGCCAGATTTTACTGCGATGAATCAGTATGTTCCTTCTTGTCTTTTTTTATTCGTAGGTTTGTTTACTATGTACACCGAGAAATTTCCATTTATAAAATCGGAAACGAATTTTAAAGAAGAGTTTTGGAATAGGTATAATGCAACCAAAACTGGAAAAAATTCTATCATGGGTGTTGACTTCCTGAATTAGTTAACCCCAGGTCCATGCCACAACGTGAACCACAGTGGATATTAAGCCATTTCCACACTGGCAACAAGTTGCTGGCAACCTCATTAAATTTTACGATACTTACCATAATTGCTTAAGAAATTTTACGATAATCATCATAATTATCGTAAAATTTAACGAGGTTGCCAGCAACTTAACTTGTTGCCAGTGTGGACCTGGCGTTAGATGCACAAAACTTAAATAATACATATTATAAATAAAAATTTAAAATTATAATTATTTATGATTTATGTCTTCGACAGCCCTGATGAAATAAATGTGAAATATGAGTCTGATCAGTCATAGAGCAAATTTATTGACACAAAAAACTTTCACACGACCTTTTTATATTAACTAGTAGACCAGATATTATGGACCACATGTTAAAAAATCATATTTTCAATTCTCAAGGCCAATTCTGTAGAACGTCCTCTTAAAGATGGCTAAAAGTATTAAAAGAATGCATTGGCATCGTGTTCTGATACATTCTAAAAGTTTCAAATGTCTAGTTAGTCGGGATTTAGTTAAAAATCGATTGCAAGATTTGTACTGGATAAACAACCACCGGACAAATAAGAATACGAGCTAATAAAAACGTTGTAAAATGAAGGTCCCAATAACAGCTGATGGACACAGAAAGCATAATTACATAAAACAATACGACTATTAATAATATGTTATTTTTATACAAACAGCATTTTTAGGATTTTTTTTCCAGAAATTATACCTACGAGTATATGGAAGAAATAAGACATTTTTAATGACTCACCAACATTTTATACAAATGAAAACTGCCGGTTTTTTCTAAAGCCATCAGAGTTTTAACTTGACGTAGGTACCTATTACCTTACTGTCATTTATTAGTTTTGAATAAATTTAATTGTATGAATGAATTTCGGGGATGATTAAATTCAAATTGATTTTGTTTTTATTTATCTGAAAATTCTAAATAATGGTGATTCGATAAATTAGACAGTTTATCAATGTTCTTTTTGATGCGGTACTTCACTGATAGTCATAATATACTATATTAATATGAATTATAATACTATGAATGTTTTGGTTCTGGTACAAGTCGAAAACGTCTCGTGTCAAGACAAGGATTTATTCAATGACGTCGGCTTCATGATATTACTTTGTAACACATGTAAATTATACGTAGGTATTATATTCTATCGTAGCATAGTTCATCGTGAGTTGTATGATTGGAAAGAAATGGCCGTATACCATTGAAATTTAAAAAAATACGTCTTGTTCTGCATTTATTAGATTCAACATTAATTGGCATCACATTTTACCAGAAAACAAACAAACCAGAATTCTATATAAATTACAAATTGTGATTTTTTTTAAATTTATTTGCCTACCTATTTTTTTTCTATCTTTTTCTTGGTTTTTTTCGGTGGTTATTTATTATTACTTCATTTATCAGTGTTTTTTTTAGACTTGAAATTTGATTGAAATACTATACGGCCATCTATTTCCGATTTAACATCTGCATTGTACATTTCCGGACACGATTATGAACCAACCTATATTTACGCTGGCTGTCTATAATACTAGTAATCGAACGTAACATTTTGTTTATATTCGTATTACAAGAAGAGTATAAACACCATTTTGAATGTGATTAGAATTTGTAAAATTCATCAATACTTAATTGTAATTTCTTAATTAACATTATTGGCGCGAGCACCCAATTTGCATTGTGATCTAACAGATCTTAAAGCGACGTGTATCGTCGTCATTACCAGCTAAGCTTGGCTTGGCTTGAGAATTTATTTAAATATTTATGGAAACAATCGATTAAAATATGCAGCCGCGACTAAAATCGAGACTCAGTCCACCCGAGAGGTAAGAATTGAAATTATATATTTCTTCTTCTATTGAGAAAAACATCAATCCGTTTTGGTGTATTTAATAATAATTTTTCCCATACCATGGATCTAATAATATGTTGAGCAAGTGGTTAGCTACAATTTCTCGTTAAAAAATCTGTTGAAAACACCTTCGTTAAGCGACCATGCTACATGTTGGATTATGGAACTAATGAAAAGTGTAGATATTGATTTAGGGATTATATTTTATTACAAAATATAATTTAAAAAATGATAATGTTAAAAAAAAATATTTTAAAAGCGTTATTATGTGTCATGTCTGTATGTAATATTATTAAACTATTCCTAATTCTTTTGGGTTGCAGGTATACCAGGTGAGATGGCAGTAGGCATACGCCGATGGGGTGGATTAACCAGGTGACGGTTTCTAGTCACATTATTCTTGTCTTTTCTTAATTGTGAAAATGTATCTGCTTGCAATATATGAGTATCCGTTTATAAAGTCATGAGACTCGTGTTTCAATTTTGGTTCTGGAAAATTCACACATCATTGTTATTCAATATGTTAGTATGGATTTGCAAACTGTTGAAAAATCTATTCGCGGGACGGTCAATCTACATTGAAATGTAAAGTTAAACATGACAAAAAATAAACTAGATACATTAAATAATAAAGCTTATTAAAATTGTATTTTTTAATTAAATGGAACATTATAAAAGACAATGGGACACAGGCGGCGTTAATTTTTATAATTGATGCACAAATATACATTTTTATTGAAATCGAGTCCCTTATTAAGATTGTTTTGAATAATAATGTTGTACAATGTGAAAAATATATTCATTTCTTATAGATAGTTATTTTGTTGAAAATGTAGCACATTATTCTTTATTTACTTTGGTTAAGTATTCTGTTATTAAATTTACATTCATTTCCATAAATGTGTTAAGGTTATGTACAATTATTTAAAACACAAGTTCATGGCTAATATATGCCTAGGAATTTGTATTCATTGTTGTACGTTTGTAGAGTAATATTCATGTCGATTAAAATCGGCTTATTTTCACACATTTCTCAAATTTATAGGCGGAAAGTAAGCGAAAGTAAATGATACTCATTGTACAATAATTCGACAAAAGTACTTTGTTTTTATTTAAAATCTCAACAATACAATACCTACTCCGTTAATTATGAAGCAAAATTCGGCCTCTAACGCGTTTCTTCTCTACAAAATTCTGTCCCTCGACATTTTTTTTCAATTCCTAAAGACTAGTAATAGCCATAATAGAGTTTAATACGTAATAAAATTAGCCCTAGTTGCTCATTAAATCCCAGAGAGATAAAAAAATAATAAATACAAACTTGTTGCACATAGTGGTACAGAGTTGGCAACAAAAAAGTTGCTTACTTAAAATGTATCGTTTTATTACATTGACTACTTTTTTCGACTTATTTATATATGAAAGCAGTTCGCCTATTATTAATTACTTCTACACCTATTTTTATTCTAGCAGGTACGCACATGTGTTTAATTTTATAAATCATTATATTTTGCAATATAATATGTCTATGGGTCAGTGCACAGTTATTGTATCTCAATGTTTTACTGATATTGAGTTATTATATTTTCTACAACAGTGTTCATTTGACACTTATTCTTCTTCTTCTTTTGACCATGTCTGATCCTAATAGGATCATATGGGCATCTATAGAGTGAAGGTTTGTTTTAACAGATTTTTGTTTTTACGATAAATGGATATTCAACCTTTTAGGTCCATACTCTGACTTCAAACATAAATTGAAAAAACAATATGTGTATTCACCAGATCCAGGATTCGAACCTGGGAGTGCTGGGACTAACAATATTATAATCTGACGCGAAAGCCACTCTGTTATTGTGGGCGTCACCCTTCTGCTGAAAATATTTAGTACTTACAAATAGACTACCATTTGAGACTATACTATAACATTAAAATACATAATAATACATATCGGTTTCGCTTTGATTTTCAATCTCTTCGAACCTCTTATGTTTTTATTTTCTCAAAATACACAAAACTGGAAAATATATTTATTTACGAACTCATCAATATGGTACTGTAATATGAATGAAGATGACTAATTTGCTATACCTAAGGTAAAATCAGTATTATATATAAATAATATAAAATATGTTTAAAAAGTCCTAAAAATATAAAATAAATTAATTACATAACAAAATTAGAGATAATATTATCATAATCAGTGGCTTAAGACCCCAAGATGGGTTCTGTTCGTTTCCAAGATCTTTCTCAAACTCTTCCTTTCCTGTATCACTATCCAAACACTGAAGTTTGGGCCTGCCAGTTGATCTTGGTTTGCTGACGTGGCGCAGATCCACGTAGGATTGTAAAGCCTTTTTTTACAGTATTCTTTTAGTTCGTCTATCAACATATTCAATATTTACCTTAATTTGGACACTCATGTGGCAGAAGGTTTGTACCCATCATTGATGAGTATTACGTAGGTACTAAACTTGTCTTTTATTTTCATTTTTCATTTAATTGAAAATGTCTATTAATTGTCCTATATTCTTTTTTTGCAACTGTTTATATATTTCCGATGATTTTTTATATGGGTATTATGTACCTATAATAAATATTCCATCTTTATGTTTATTTCCGCAGTTAAACAAAAATATATACTTTCAGTCAAAAGTAGATAGTACTTACCAGTGGCGAAGGGTGGAGGTAGGCTGTTAACACCATCTGGTAATTGTAATATTAGTTCAATAAAAACAAATACGTATGACTGTCAAAGATTAATGTGCACTATTTATATTAAATCTACCACCTCCTAACAGCCTACTTTCACCTATCGCCACTGGTACTTACCTACTAAAAGTTATTATTTCTGTAATTGGATGGGTACATACCCATAGGTGCATAATACCGTTTTACGCGTCGCGCTTCTGTAGAGAGCGGTTGATTATATGGAATTAATACTATCTAATTAAAAGGTTGCAACTAAGTTCGTCTCTTTCCAATGAAGGTGTAAAAATATGAGGTAATCTATCACAGGATGGTTTGACCGTTGGTTGGGAAAAATGGTCGTTTCGGTCACAGTCTGCTGCAATACCGACACAACCAGCAATTTTATCCACACTCATTCAAAAACCACAAACACCAGTTTTAAAAAACATAAAATACTCCATTAAACCTGCAGGTTAGTGATAAAACCCGTCTTAATTGGATTGCAGTGAATAGAATAGATATACGTTGTTGCATCTGTGCTTTGAGGGAAAAAAAACTGAATAAATTTGCATTATATTTCATAACCACTGAATAGGGGAATATAATTAACTGGGTTCGTTTCATGAACGGTTAATTCTTTTAACTGGGCGCATAGGGTCGATTCCTGGAAGGGAATTCGTCTTATTTCCTGAATGACTTAGACTTAATAATTAACGCTAATTTGTTTCATCGCGAAAATTCTTTTTCGAAATACCCATTGCGTAAATTCGCATTCCTACAAGGTGTAATTAATTATAAATACTATTAAAATTGTAATGGTATGCTTTGATATTAATGGGTATTTTTATAATCAGGTTGATTCAAGTGGCCGCTCACGAAACCTATGTGAAATTTATGAGTCAAACAATTTTAAGACGAAAAAATATTATAATTAACTATTTATTTTATTCAACGAATAATTCACGAGATTTAAGAATGTACCATTCTTGAATACAAGAAATAGTTAATTATAATATTATTAGCAAGTTCAAGTAAGTTACATCATAAAAGTATTGGAGAAATCCACGACGCCGGTTAGTAATTAAAGTAATATGTAATTACTATCTACTTTGATTTAATAAACAAAAATCGGTTGCCAAAGTAGCTTGATTTAGAAGAACGCTGATGAGTGGGTATTAAAAGAGGCAAATAGTTAAAATTTGTCGCAATTATTATGTCACCGCGTAGCATAGAGATAATGCGCGGATGGGGCGTAAACACGGGAGATGCAAGGTTCGATTTCCTGCCGGGGTGGCTTACTTTTTTCAAGAAAGATTTTTTCTATTGGTTATAATATATTTTCTCAGAAAGTGTTTTTCAAAATTATGTATACGAAATAATATTATTATGATACAAGGAACATATTATAGTACCAGTCGCGAGGGGTGGAGGTAGGCTGTCAAAATTCGACATAAATAGTGCACACTAAACATTCTCAGTCATACCTATCTATTTACATTTTACTAATAATACAATTTGCAGATGGTGCTGGTTAGTTTTTAAAATTCAATTAAACCCTGCATAAATCAAAACATAATCTTTTAGATATGCTATGGGCGATTAGACAAAATAATGCACACTTTTTCAGTGATACTGATATTTTTTCATTAAATTTCGTATATGTACATATTAACAATGGTGTCGGTTAGTTTTTTTTTAAATTCGTATGCGTATACCAAACCGTAATTGATAAAAAATAATCTTTTGTCTATAAAGTATCAAAAATGAATGTATCAACGATAATTTGGAGAAACTCATCGTCATCGGAAATATGAAGAGTCGATGCATAAAAAGGACGTCGTCATTTCGATGGTACAGCCACGTGAAAAACTCTACGAGCTTCTCACTAATATATTGCGCAATTATTACGGTTTGTATTTTTCGGGATTTCGGCCATTTGGGATTTCAGCGTTTGGGATTTCGGCCATTCAGGATTTCAGTATTCGGGATTTTGACCTTCGGGATTTCGGCCTTCGGGATTTCGACCCAAACCTATTTTGACACTAGAAAAATATTAATATATAATAATGGGTAGGTTTGATATACTTAATCGTATAATGAGAAGTGCCTTTCATAATTTCACTGTAAAATTATTTAACTGGTTTATTTTATGTTGTTAAAATGTATTTTACTAGTCAGAAGGTTGACTGCACTTCTAAAACTATAGAAATAACAAAAAAAAATATTCCGCTATAATTTACTATGTTTACTTATTTTTTTACCAGCATAATACATCCAGCTTTTTATCACCTAATGTCGCATAAGAATAATATTGACATCCTTTTGTTTCATCATTTTTTTAATACCAGCAAATTGTTTATTATACTCGTAATATATATATTTACCAATGACGTCCCATGTAGGCAAAAAGAATAATATGCATCGCATAGGGGCAGCAGTAATCGAAAGAAGGGCAAAATTATATTCGGTATACATATCATTGTTTTTTTTTTAAATTTATAAATCCATCGTATGTTTGGACATCTCTAATATTTAAATAAAAATCTGTGCGCTCTTCCAGATTTACTGAAAATAAAAATAATACATACTATGGCATTTAAAAATTAATTATTAACTTGACTAATCTTGCTGAAACGCCATACTCAGGTAAATAGCAGAATAATGAAACAAAACAGTCATTCCTTAAAAAACCAAAGTATCCTGATATCAATGACTTTTATTTAAAAAAAAATATCACAATTATTTATCACGCCATTGAGTTAATTAAGATACTTGATTTGTTCAACTCATTGCCTTATAAGGTTTTGTATTGTTTTAAATTGAATAATTATGTAATAGGTATAATAATAAAACAATTACAATATATTTTAAAAAAAATAATAAGAAAACTTTTAAAATACAAGTCTTATAAAAAAAAAATATTCCTCTGGGCAGAATATTGGTAACCATTGACACACAAATTTGATCGTGTGATATAAATAATATATTAAAAAATGAATGTAATAATGTAACTAGATTTAGGCTCGGTTCAAACAAGGCGGATTCCGCGCGGATGCAAACCGCGGTTTTAACCGCGCGGAGTCAATTTGTACTAGCTTTCGGATTCCGCATGGGATCCACGTTTTTGCGGTTGACTAGCGGATATAGAAACTAATACAAATTGACTCCGCGCGGTCCAATCCTCGTAATCGCGAGTCTGAACTAAGCCTAGTAATTATATTTAAAAATTATTTAATTAATATTTCCATAAGTAGTAAGCTATCTTTTTATAAGTTTTAATATTATTGTCTAGTAATAAGTCTAAATTTTACATTATATTATAATTAATTTTATGATTTTGGTTTTGTTTGTAGTATGGCTTAGGTACTTACGCAGAGAGAAATCGTTTATTTTTGTTATAAGCATAATAGTTATCGACTAATAAACCAATCCGTATAATTTAATATAATTTATATTTATAGCATTATCTGGTAAAATGCAATTTTATTATGTCCAAAAAACGACTATTGGCAGAAAAATGTAAAAAAATATGTCATATTTATACCTATAGGTATGTATATTCGTTCGATGATAAATGTAATGTTTATGTTGTCAAAACTCAATAATTAAACATCAAATAAAATTAATACTTCAAAATACTGTTTTATCAATTTATAAAATTATTGCGATAATTTGTCGGAACTGATACGATACTGGTTTAAAAAAAATGGCATACCTAAGTGTTGTAGTTCCCAAAATTTGATCAGGTACCTACATAAACATGTAATTATATATCGTAATAACTCACTACCCATATATACTACATTAAGATTTTTAATAGGAGGCGGGAGAAACTATCAGTTTGTTTAGGGGCGGTAATTTTTCTAGGGACGTCACTGATATACACCTACATAATTATATAATAATGTTGTTGCCCGCATATAACACGTTAGAAAGGTGACTGTAATTACAGTTAACAAATTACTGCAAACTCGAATTAGAGTAAAGTGTTTCATTTACTTCTTAAGCAATTCCACTTCCGCAAAAAGCTTCTTTTGGCAATTAACAAGTAGAAAATATTACTTTAGATAAGAGGAAGTAAGCCTACTTTGCAGCATTTTCTTAGCGACGTGGGTAACTTTTTGCAGAGGTACGTACTTAGGAATACTTCGCGCACTAATTTCGGTATAAAGGGAAGTTTTTTTTAATGCTGCAAGAGAAAAAAAAGAATTAGCATATCACCCCATAGATGGGCTAATTAGAGCCTCAAGATTGTTACAAAGGAAAAAGTATTTTATGTGCATTAACTTTTCTTCCAGGGAATTATTCAAATAGGCTTGCAAATACTTTAAAGACGCGGCTCTAATTTGCCTTCTGCCGAATTTTGGTACTTAGGGAAATATTGAAATACAAAAATTAAGCAACGCAGCAAAGTTTGCAGAAAGTCTCGGTAAGTACATCCGGCTTAAGCTCAAGGAGATTACTTACCATACATTTCTGACAACTTTTCATAAACCAAAATATCAGAAAAGGTACATTGAACTGTGAATGCTAATTACCTTGGTCACTAAAATATAATAGCAATATCATTTATGTAAAATACAGATAAAATCACTCATTCTCTGTTTACTTTTTTATAAATGGTATATGCACCTTAAGATAAAAATTTATATTATTTCATAATATATAATTGAGGAAAACATACAAAATACGAGTTATGACAGTTATCATTCAAACGAATAACACAAGTAAAAGACAATGAATATTTCGTGGGGATGCTGCCAAAAGTTGTTAAGTCGATAATTTAGGTATTTAGAGTTAACAACGAAATATTCGTCTATGCTAGAAAAAAAATCTAGGTCATCCTGATGCCTGTCATAGGCATGTCAAACTTTAAATTGCAATTACCCCATGACGTGATTCCGAGACTTACCAATTTTTGGCAGTAACCCCATGATTATTTATTTATTTTATAAAAAAGCGGTGCTATGTCATTACCGTTACTGACCAATGAGTGCATAATACATACATAGTAAAATGCAATTATGAAAATTAATGTAAATGACATGAAATAGATAAAATAATACGTCATATTTAATTACGAATGACATTAAATAATATAAAACAATATAGTAGTACAGAAACAGTAAATTATTATGAATGTGAAATCAAATTAATAAAAAGTAATTATTGGCCACATCCACAAAAATTAAATACCTAAACTAATGTACTTACTCAGGTGTTTTAATATATACATATTTATAATGACTTTCTTCAATGGGTATACAACAACGATGTACGATAGAACACCTATAATAGCTGTATCCATATATTATTGTGTGGGTGAGTTAGCAGGCCATTCCAGAAAGAAAACGAACAAGAAATAAATTCTAATAGAATCAGAGCGTCATTAAATAAGGGTGATGTATTATCCCTCTACCCTTATAAATATTTACGTAGTACGTATTCCGGAAAAGGTCACTTGGCATAGCAATCTCCCATGCTTTTATTTTCATTGTTTGCTTTGCTTTTGTGAGCTTTTTGTGTCTCTCATCCCACACCGATGAATTACAATTCTATGATAATCTACTATTGATTTGAAACATTTAGGCTGCTAGTTTTTTTGGTATATCAACTGAATTAATTTTAATGAAATTAAAATAGTAAAACATATTATGTGATCCAAGCTTTAGGAAAAATAAAATGTAATGTCAGTATCATGATGGGGTTTTGTATTATTTTGTTAAAATCTAACTAATCACTAAACTTGACAACGTGTATTTTAAAAAGGCAAACTTGGGCAATTTTTTTTTGTGTTTTGGATAATAAAATATAAGTAGTTATTATATAAAAAAAACACATCCATATATATATATATATATATAACTAAGTTTTATTTTTTTTCGTACCTTTCCACAATTAATATTAGACCGATTTTATCGACACCCACATTTTTACAACACAATATTCATTTCATTTCCGTTGACTAATATATTTTCACATATTCTAGTAATGATATTTACCGCGCATACAAAACTCACCAAGATAAACTAAGCAAATCAAAAACCAAGGGTATTATTATTTTTTTGAGATTTTTGAGTTGTTTATAATACTTTCCATAAAACAAAAAAAAAATATTTAAGTATAGGAAATTGAACTTGTCTCACAGAGGTATTGAAAATAAAAATACTAAGTAAGTACCTACCTAAAATATATATAGAAAACTATACAATAATTAAGAAAATGTTTTCTTGTTCAATTATTCGATACAATAATAATTATTACGCTTTTAGAATAAATTCAATCAAAATTTAAACATAGTTTGATGTTAAAACAATGATTCAGTCATAATAAATACAATATTGCTATTTGTTTCATTGTACCACCATGTACTTTGATTATTTCATTCAAAGTTTCCATGAAAACCTAAATCATTAAAAAGATTAACCATTATGTATGACGATACAGTAGTATTTCCTAGATTTGTTTAGATTTTTAAAATATTCATACATTAATGTCATAAATGAGTTTATATATATATATTTGTTAAATTATAAAAGCACAGGCTACACCACGAAGAATTAATGTTTTTAGAATATCCCTTACGACTGGGTATAAAATAGAAAAAAAACTACCCATATAATATTAAATCTAATATTTTAGGGTTTCTCTATTTGCGTTAGTTTTATCCATAAATGATGAGGTAGTCGGGAAAACAAGCTTTCCATTTGCTCCAGTGATTTTTCTCTTGCCTAATGAGTAGACCAAATGTGTTTTTTGATTGATCGAATGTGAGGTCTTTCTTGGTAGTTTGGATATATTATATTTTTGGTATAATATTGTGATTTCTATTACAAACTCTTTTGATACTCGTACTTATATTAAGCCAGTAGATAATATGTATATTAGATAACGAACCATAATATATTATGTAAAATTTTGTTAAACATATTTAATGCCTAAAATATATAATATAATATAAAGGATATTTTCCGATATATGTCCATATTTAACTATCATAATATAAAAACACATTCACTCATTTTATACAAACTTAAAAAAACAGAAGGTTACAAATACTGTCACTTGCATATTATCCACTGATTTTATAGAAGATTAAAAAAAACAATTGAATACTTATCTTGTCTTCTGTCGTTTGCATACAAACTACGTTTATATGACAATTTATCCACATGTCAGAAGGTATCAATTTTAAAATGTATTTTTGTTTATTGATTGGTACGAGTATAAAAACGTATGGGAACCATTCTGCCCTACTATGTAAAAACACTGTCTTTTTACTTAACTGGGCAGAATTTTAGTTCCCTGAGAATTTTCAAACGTATTTTCTACTATGGATCCAGTATGGATTTAAAAATTCCAATCTATCCAAAAAGTGGGTAAACTAATTGTTTTTGACATGGACATATATTTTTTTTATATATATACAAATATTATAATATCATCCCACTTTTATATATTAAAACCAAACTTGAAATTTTCACTATACTAATTTTTTTTTTCATTAGAAAATAGCAAATCTTACACCACATCAAATTTGGTTATTCAAGGTAGCTAGAACTTTTAACGAATATTTTTTCACATTCTTGTATTTTATTAAACAAAATACAAGAATATTATTAAAAACCTAACATCTTATTAAAATTCTAAAGTTAAATATCGTCACCTCAATACTACAACTAGATAACTCTGATTTGGTCATTGTTGGGAAAATGAAATTTGAACTTTACTTGATTAACATAAATCTGGGCTATAATTATTATCAAATAAAAATGGAAAATTGTACCTACTTGTCTAATTGGGAACAATTAAATAATTTTCAATTGTATGAAAAAATATTGTAGATATATTATTTTATTTATTTAATGCATTTATGGTTTTAAAGTTATCTAATATTTTCAAACACAAAATTATTAATACAGTTCTCATTAACTTCTGACTTATCTAGTTTTATCATTTTGTAGAGAAGGAAATGTATAATCATATTCAATAGCTATTTCAAAAATAGTGAAAATCCAGTTATCTAGTAGTTGTAGTATTGAGGTGCCGATATGATAATATAATTACATTACATTATAAGCCTATACATTCGTATTTGTTACGTCACCTTAATTTGTTGATATAACTATTGATGGACTGATTTATCAACATGGTCACATTAAAATGTGACAGTCTTAGGTACAAACAGACGTAATTGTCAGGTCTCTATACTAAAATATAGTTTATTGTCGGGTTAATGTTCTAGTCATAGACCAACTGACACAACTTACGTGGAAAGGCAGCTTTTTAATCAGTAAAAATACCTGACAATATACGCTTTTCCGACACTTGCTAAACCTGAAGCATTTGAAGGAAAGTTTAACGACCACACCACAGCCGCAAACCGACGCCATCAAGTTGAGTGATGACAGAGAGACCATTTGCCAATAAAAGCTCGCTTCCCATCATGAAGGCTTTCGTAAAATGAAAAACATTGACGTGGGAATTCGATTTTCCGAAGAGATTTTATAAAAATAATATTATTTTTGTACTATTATATTTATAGAGATATAGAATTACAAATTAAATATTTATTTTCCATAGTGTCAAATTATAGCATACTCGGTAACGAGCTGACCGTAATAATAAATTCCGCATATCCGTTTTTCACTTAGTCAGTCATCAATTGACGAAAACGTCAGATAATAAATAGCAGCTGACTCGATTATTTCAATAAAAAGAATATTAATTTGATGGTATAAATAGCGAATAATAATTCATCGGAAATGTCACTCAAATATACGTTTCCGGTCCGTTACTATGTACTGTCAGTTTATTTATACTATTGTACAAACCGTTACGCCGCAAATAAAACTCGCTTCTCCATCCATCGGAGCAACCACGAAATCTGGACTTCTCATTTCTCCTTATGACGACCTCATCATCATCCTCAACACCATGACCTACTACACGTCGACGATTCACATCGAACCTCACATATTTTATAAAAATTTCTGTCATGGTTTTCAATATTAAGTATGAGTTTGTAATGATTTCTAAATTCATATTAAGAATCATCAAACGACTTAGTAAAACTTGGTA
The DNA here is from genome assembly GCF_057557595.1 of Rhyacophila brunnea. NCBI lineage: Eukaryota > Metazoa > Arthropoda > Insecta > Trichoptera > Rhyacophilidae > Rhyacophila > Rhyacophila brunnea. Next base: position 4,547,206 of record NW_028232965.1, read on the forward strand.
ATCAAGAAACAAAATTTTGCTAGAGAATGGATTGATTTTTTTTACAATATTCTAATTATTTTTACAGTTTAATATGAATCTTGGCAGTACTGTGCGAAGGTAGGTAAATATATATATTTTTTAAATAAAATAATGGTAAGGTATTAATTTTTATCTCAATCACTTTTTTAGACCACAACACATTTTATTTGATTCATCCCTGAAATTTCACCCCGTTTAACTTCATATCCTTTGCCTCATTACTGAGGATGGTAATCACTGAATTGCATGCGTTGCTATCAATAGTATTTCATCTAGATCGCCTAGATTCTAGGCAATCCTGCGCTGATCTTGTTGCTTTACTCATTGTTAAATCAGTTACTTTCCTGATGGTGTCACTACATTTAGAAGGCATACGTTCACATCACAATCATTCCTTCGTTGGTACTAGTGATCACTATTCTCTCCAAATAGCTCAAATCTCTTCTTACCAAGTGACTGAAGAATTGGAGAACGCGTTTCTTGCAGTTGAACGAGAGATATTATTCGATGCCAAGCTCTTCCAGTATAGAGATATGTTGTACGTCTGGCCTTCCATGGAATGCGGAGTATACCGACTCTGCCGGTACATCTCAAAGGCGTGAAATTTTTTCCTGTCGGATTTTGAAAAGTCCAAGTTTCAACACTGTAATGAATAAAAATACCTATCTGCAGTTTAACGAGCTTTTTCCACGTTCATTAGACGTATCTAAAATTATGATATTTAATTTGAAAAAGATGTAATTTGAAAAGCAATAAGTAATACAGGAATATCGGACTAAAGTAGTTTCGTTTGACAAGACAAGACAAGACACGTTTGCGTAGATATCATCTTGTATAATACAAAATGGGTTATGTAATTAATATATAATAATATATACGATATTGTTTTATGGTACATTATTTGTAAAAATTGTAAAATAGTACCCACCCAAGTCATTTTATGTAATTTTATTATTTACAATCAAAATGCAATATCGATGAGACCTTGTTAATATGGTGATATAAAGAAAAAAAGAATATTAAAAAATAAAGTTACAAAGGATTAAACATGTTATTTTATAAGTGGATATTAATTTACCATTTCGATAAAATGAATGCACGCCACTAATATAGAGCAGGAATCTGAAACCTGGGACCGCAGCCAGCCTGATTTGGCGGGGTCACCGTATCTCATTGGAGCCGCAGCCTTCTTCCTGCCCAAAGTTATTCCTCCGCTTTGTCCTTTTTACTCCACAGTATCGGATCCAGGTACGATTTAGGATTACCAGTAAAAAATCTTGTTTTCTTACTTTTATTTATCTTGCTATCCTACGACACGCTGAAATTAAATTAATTAAATATTATTTTTCAATTGATCGTGAAAAACTACATTTTTATTTATAACGTTGAGAATATTATTCTAACTCCATATTTTTGATTACGATATTACGCAATAAAAAAGTAATCATATAGGTATAATATATTATGTTAACACACAAAAAGTAATAAAACTAAGACCATTAGGTTTGAATAATAACATTCATTGTATTTTCTCCACAGATTTAAATTTTAAATGGAGATTGCTATTGTCAGTTGAAGATGCCTTAATCATCGAAAACGACTATGATTTAATAAAACAATCTGTGAAGAAGTTCAAAAAGTTGTACTTATGTTTTAAAAAAAGGGTTATTATTTTGGTGTTCACCGTTTTACAATTTAGTTTTAATAATTTTATAATAGTAAAGTAGCAGAAATAACCGGCTGTTGCCGACTCCGGTATTAAAAATCATAATAAGTGTGTACCTATCTACCTTAACGCATTCGCTGCTGAGTAGATAATGATTTTTTAATTAGCACCTTTAAAATGCACGTTAATTACATCGATCGGCCGCCTGGTCATTACGCGCATGTGCGTCTTCAGCGTCCAAAGTATTAATAATGGATAATTCTGATTGATATTATTAATATTTTGACTACATTTGTTTTAGTAAGTAGTTACTGTCGATTTTTAAAATAAATTATACCCAAAAACGCCAATTTGTTAAAAAAATAATATTCAATTCAATCTAAATAACTTTTGGATTTTTATCTACCTATACACCTAAGTGAAAGTTTTAAAAAATCAACAAAGTGACGTTTAGATAATAAATAATTAGATTGAAATATAAGAATTTTTACAGATTATTTTTTTCACCGTAACTATTTTGAAATTCGAACAACCAATTCATACAATAATTAAAGAAAATATGTACCTACTCTTCCATTGGAATTGAATTTAGCCTTTCATTATTACTAAGTATTAGGTACCTATGTATATTTAGAGAGTCGGATCATTAAAACTGATTCTTATGGAATAGTAGAAAACTTGAATCAATAAGAATTTTCAATTGAATTTCTTTCAATAATTATTACTTCTAGTCGATTAGATTACTTTATTCTCAATATTAGTATAGGTATAATCTTTAACCATCAAAAGTTGCATGGTATGTATTACAGTATAAAAAAATATTTAAGTACCTAGATACTTATCTACATTAAGTTTTAAATGTACTTATATAAATTGAGAAGAAAGAATACAAATTTAACGATGAAGAAGTTAAAGTAAAAACACATTGAAAACCTCAGAAACATACGTATTAGAAAAAAACGTTGGACCGAGAGGGACACGTCTTTCACTTTACAACTAAGAGATAATCTGCTTTATGATCATTTAAAGTAAATGACATTACTAATGTAATCGAAACAGATGTCTGATGCTGATCAAATTTGGTTATCAGTTCTCTTGTACTTATGACTAATTAAATTATATATTTTTTTATCAATGCTGAATATACATAAGGTTTTATGAATGTAAGATTCTTTATTATAGAAAAAAAAATACAATTGATATCAAAGTTAAATATGCGACTATCCATAATCTCTATACCTATAAGTATTTTTTGTCTTCTTTAGATAAAATCTTGATTTAAAATGATCCAATATTATTATTCAAAGAATAAAATTAAATGCCATTATATTAACTAATATTTTAGAATATTAATGAGTTAAAGTATGTACATTATATACAGCTTTTCCACGGGATAAAGGTTAAAAATCTAATATTTAGGAATAAAATGCTTATAACTTTTCACACAAAGCATATATACGTATTGTTGTTTTTATTAAATAAAAACAACAATACAATGCAGTTCCACCATGAATTGACAGTTAACAAAATAAAAGCATATATACGTGTTAGAATCACGTTCCACATATCTCTCCAAAGTATTTTTTTTTTTATAATTTTCATATTACTAATTATACTAATTTAATCGCCAGCACTGAATTATCTGAAGAATCTACCCTATTATAGAAATATGTCGATTTTTAATTTGCAATACAAATTTTATTTAAAATTTTCAAACCGTCACAACCGATTCGGCCCTGCTCTGGCAATGTAATATAACAAAAATGAATGAAACATTAGTTTTGGCTTAGCAGTTTCCTCTGCGGCTCTTCTCTTCCCTTCGACTGGCTTCTGATCGGGATTGCTATTTTACCACCGCCCTTGTTGATTTTCTCGCAGTGGCGCTAGTTTTTCATCCATTTATTTTGAAACTAGCACATTTACCCTACACGCTGATACATATGCATACAAAATGAACTAGCACTAGGTATATCTGTAGGTATATAACAGAATGACCTAACAAAGTGCGCATATCAAATAATATATAATAATATATTATTTTTCACAAACTTTTAAATATTCAAAATAGCCAATTATAATTCAATTATTTACTAAAGATGACATTTGTATGTATGTGCTTACTGCCTATCTGTTGTATGAAAACAAGTTTAAATCTACATTATATTGAAGTTTACATTTTAATTAATTTTTCAAAAATATAAATAAAAATAAGCCTAACGAATTATAGTAGCGTTTTCCAAATGGGTTTTGGGATGGTTGCTAGTTTTAGTATGATATTATTTTGACGAAGTATTTGTTTTATTAACAAAGATAATAATATAATTTTATACCGAGATATCACATGGTGAATAAATAAATAGATAAACAATAATAATATTAAAATAGCAAAACAAAATAACAATAAAAAAGAAGTTAATATTTATATTATAGGTTTCTCCTAATATATAAAATATTCACTCCAGTACTCTGGATACCCTAAGAGTACCCAAAAGAGCGACTGCAATACGTCTTTGGATTTATTTGCTTATTCGCTACCTCAAATCGTTATTCGTGTTCAGATCAGAGTGTCTCCAAGGCCCAAATGTCTCTAAACCCAAGGGAAAGACGAGATAATTTGGTGACAATCGTTCTTTATGACTTTATTAGAATCAGCTAAAAGAGATGCTGAACCTGACGATTCAACCGATCTATTCAGGTGAGATGCCGGGAGTGTATCCACCACAGTAGCATCCCAAACCATACATTTAACTTCCCTCCATAGAATCATAATGATATTACCAAGCTGCTTGCCATCTTGTTGACAAACACCAATATACTCATCCCTTGATGAAACTAAACGAAACCAAAGATCGATAGATCACACCATTGATGGCAGGTATGGCGACTATATTTCCTGGCATGCTACTGGCAGCTCAATCCATATTGACCCTTACGGTCATCTGCTCTACCGCAATTACATTGGTGTGCATGACACAAAGAGGCACACCAGGTCGGAGAGCAATAGACACGCATAATTATAGTGCATATACAAAGTAATTTAAAAGACAAACTAAAGATTTCAATTACACTTAAAACTGTCTGAGATGAGATTGTTAATAATTGTTGTAGTAAAAGTCGACACAATAGCTTAAATTTATTTGTTGTAAAGATATGGGTAATTTTGCTCGATCTTACCATTGAATTCAAAAATCAGGTGTTACCATGTAATGTCTGAACTGCAAGACATATTTTCATACACAAAGACATATTTTCTGGATCATAAATAAATATTTTGAGTTAAGTAACCAAAAACTGAATATAATGTCCTCATTCACAAAATTTAAACAAATGTAGTTATGACCTCAAAGAAAAAATGTTTGTGTTTTTATTTCGAAAGTTATACCAGATACCAAGATAGCAAGAAGAAGAAGAAAATAAGACAACACAAATTTTAACCTACAAGCAATAGTGCTGACCAATACTGAAATAATGAGCTAACAATGTATTTTTTAATACCATCACCATCATCTACATCTCTCCTACTGTCTCCACTCTGTTCTTGATGAGATGTAAATTAAATACTTATGCTAACTTCTACAATGATCTAGCTGCCAGCGAGCTGTTTGTCGCCATTTAGGTATTTCAATTTCTTCTGAATACCACTTGATAAAGTGATTTATCCAGCCAGTGGCGCACCCAGGATTTATTATTGGGGGGGGCCCAAGGAGGAGAATGTAAATTAGTCCCATAGGCTCTTTTTCTTCTTCATATAAATATTTTTACATATTTTCACAATACACGGCGATATATTTGTACAGTTTCTCCTGGTTTTTATTAAATTGGAGGGATAGTGGCGGTAACCGTTGAGCGTGTCATCAGCGACTGGCGGATTGGAAGTGAACAGCGACCATGCTGGACATGTGTACCTAGTATGCTAAAAGATTACTTAAATAATATTGGCTGTGCTACCCGCTTGGTCTAGAGCAGTGTTTCCCAAAGTGTGGTACGCGTACCCCTTGGGGTACGGGAAGAGTTTGGTGGGGGTATGCGCTGAACCGGGTTATGGCTACGCCTGGTGCAACAAGCATTAATACAATATCTATCATAATATCTATCATAATCTATCAAAACTTAAATGGCTTACCGACCTGTATTTATGTGTCGGGAAAAATTGGCGCATTGAAATTTAGAAATATACAACTAAAAACTCGTAATTTTGCGCTAAATATTCTGTCGATGATGCAAGGAAGAAAGCAGCTGAGGAGAAGAGTCAATAAAAATAAAGTTCTGTTTTTAATTAGGTACTGAATAAAATCTGTCAACAATGTTAATATTGCAAGTTTTGTGGTTAGTAAAAAGTAAATTAAGAAATCGATTTATTGATGAGAAAACCTAGAATCGTGCTTAAAATTAAATCAACAACATACGAACCTGACTTACCCAAACTTTACAAGGAGATGCAAGGCCATTATTCACATTGAGTTTGTCAGTCATTGTCATGATTCAATTTTATGGATACCTGACTTACAACTTAATTTTTATTAATAAATAAGATAATTATTACGTATAATATTCAGTTTTATTCAGTGTACCTACCTATAATTTAATTAGGACTTTAAACTGTAACTAAAGTTTATTAAGTAAATTAGCAGTGTACCTACTTACTACCTACATATATAATTTAAGTTTAAGAAATTTGGCTCTAAAAAGAAATGTCAATCGTTGTACTGTTAATATTTGGCTCTATTGATTAATGCGTTTGCCGACCACTGGGCTAGGGTATTTGACGGGCCCCTTATCCACTGCTTAGATTAAAGGCAGTGTGAAATACTACAATAACGTTTTTCAAATTGTGTTTTAGTTCAAATTGAGGGTACTTATACAGTGAATTATTGGCGATTTTCAATACATCTACTTTAATAATGGAGCTGTCGAGTATCGATACATAATAATCAGAAAATATATTTGACAATTATATAAATTAAAATATTCATAGTCATGAAGTATAATAGCGTCGCAGGCGACTTTTTTTACTATTCAAGCTAATTTATGATGTGTGTTTATCTCACTTACCTGGTCAACCCAACACGCCAGGCCCCCCATAGCCCGGGCCCCCAGGTTAGAGCCCTGTCAACCCTCCCCAGCCATGACCTATACCACTCCGGAATTCGGGTGGACACCAAGAATTTCATAAGGGAACGGGTTTCTAAAAAAACCTGACATTAGTGTTTCGAAATTTTTGTGTTAGAAATTAAAATCTAAGAAATTTTACTAAAAAAGGTGCTGGAGAATTACAAATCATTTTTTGCAGTGTTGTTTGTCTAAGCCCAAGGTATAGTTTATGTGCTTTCGATTTCAATGTGTAAAATCATTCTGATGATTTTCATATTTTGGGGGGGGCCAAGGCACCCTGCCCCCCCCCCTGGGTGCGCCACTGTGTCCAGCAAACGATGTAGCCTAGCCATCTCAATAATTTTGAAGACTAGAATGTATTATAAACTTGAAATTTATTTGTTGTTGTATATATAATGATAATATAAGGATAAATGTTTACGCTACTGAAATTCTCATACGACAAAGCTTTGATGACACACAACTATTACTGCAAACCTATAATAAATATTATAAAATTGTAAATAGGTACTGGTATAAAATGAAGTTACTCAATAACTTAATATATGTATATTTATTACAAATGTATATTTTTATTGGCTTTACGTTGGGATCTACTAACTGAGGTATGTTAAAAATAAGAAACAACTTATTCATTTGTAGTTAGGTATTTTACATAACAAGTATAGACCTAATACCTACTGGCTTGGTCCTTATGGACGTTATCAATTGGTTATCAAATGTCCGTCACGGCGAAACCGGTATTTAGTAGAGGTATTTTTATATTTTTTGGAATATGTACATAAATATAACATTTTAAAAGTTGTATATGTTTTTATAACATATCGTTTCACCAGGAATTAATAGTAAAAATAATTAATAATACTACCAACCTATGCTGCGATGAATATTTTAAGTAAGTCTAATGTGGTTTATACTCGTATTTCCATATTTGCTAGTTTACATAATAATACAAATATGCATTTATTAAATACCTACTAAAATATGTATTTATGATGTTTTCATATCATACTTATCAGTAAAGTTGTAATCATTATCAACAACTGGAGTTGATCCACTGCTGAGTGAAAATCTCTCGAAGAATCCTCCAGTGTTTTGGTGCCACACACGTCCACCAAGCTTGATGAGGTTGCTAATCCAGCTAGGTAATTTAAAGCTGATCTGTGCTTGTCATTGGTTGTACTATTGATATAAAAATAGAATTTTTAACCCTAAACAATTAAAAAATATTTGAGGCGGTCAATTTTTCGTGTTTCTCACTCACTATAAATGATTGTGACTGCATTCAAAATCAACATCATTTTTGTAATGTTTAACTATGTTAAAGTATAGTCAAATAGTATCATTAAGGTATATGATACTACATTGTGTTGACTAAAACATAAATGTAAAGGTAAATATATGTACGGTAGTTCTTACTTATCAAGAGCTTTTGTGTTCTTACTTTAGTAAATGAAACAGGCACTGTCTACAAAGTAAAAGCCTGGAAAAGTTTATTTTCTGTAAGAACATAAAACGAAATGAAAGCGCATTTACACTGTGAAGCTTGTGATAAAATTGCAATACTGTTTTGATATTAATTTTTCATTAAATTAAAAATCAGTGATAATGTGTTCAATGTATCATTTTTAATATAGATGAATCAAATTTCTATATAATAATATGTTTTTTCTTTGTACATAATATAACAATTCAGTGCAAACACGCAGGTATATAGGTATTTGTACAAAGTTCTAATAATTTTATAGTTTAATAAATTTAATACTAAACTTAGAAAGTCTTGAATAGGCAGAGTTACTGTAAATGTTATAAAAGGTAAAAATAATCAACATTAAAAATATTGAATGTTCACTACCAAGAATTTACTCAATGGTGAGTCAAATATTAGATTGGCTAAAACTAAGAAGTCCCACGTTTGTGAGAAAGCGATAGTATTATTTCAACATAAAGCTTAATTCAACGTGTTTAATCACTGATATAAAATGACCACTCTGCTTAATACCGGTATATGAAAATGACGTTCGTCTTCAATGCTCTTCTAACGTCTGCAATAGTTATATATTTATTCGTCCATATTGTACTCGAACAATTTTACACAAGGTCCAATTGTCAATAATTATCTTTCAAGTTTTTTTTATCACGCCTTTATAGATAAACTGACGTATTTTCGTGATTGAGTAAAGTTATATTTTTACAATTATTTTTTACAATTCTAATGATTTACACTCGGGATTGTAGTTTTTCTCTTAATTGTAAACAAAGAAATAATAAAATTGTATCTATTTTAAATGAACTCCATTACGTTGCGTGGTAAATAAAGAATAAAGAGTATAATTTTTCCATAAATCAAATAAAAATATATGAAACAACCGAGCCATTATCTTCACTTGCGGAAAAATAATACATAGAGGAAATAAAGTAGCACTTGGCGTCGCCAGATAGCGGCAGCAGGTCTTGCTCGCGTCACTCTCTTTCCGATATAAATGGCGAAATTATCCCAGAGTGTTACCTTAATAAAATAATAAGCATCTTTCCCCTGATATCATTTTGTTATGTTGCCTGCAAATAATTCTCCTATTTCCACAAATGCGAGGGAAGCGAGAGCTTTGCCATTGCCGAATATATCTCCTTTGTTCTTCTTTGGCAAAAACACTTTGAATTTGAAATGAACCGAAAAATGTTGGATGGCTCCTTTTTATTCCTCTCCGTGTAGATTTTTTTATTGTTTTCTTGAGGTAAGGCGGTGAACGCATTTCGAATGCAACACTTACATATTGCATCACAAATGAATTTTGTTGAATAAATTTTACATACATTTTCTGGAGACGTAATTCGTTAACTGTGTCAATACTGAACTTTACTATACCATTAAACAATTTCACGAAGAAAAAGTTTTCATAACAATTAACATTTATAATAAAATTTGTTTTTGGATAATTATCCAAATCTAGTTTAACCTAGTTCAATTTGTGTTGTTTACTATTACAATCACGAAACAAAGTACAAGAAAAATTCTATAATTCTAATGTCAGCGCTGTATCACTCCTGAAGTCTGTATGCCTTTAAAATGGAAGGGGGTCTATCACCAGATGTTTTAGTTAGTTAAAAATCATAATGATACATCTAACTAAATTCTAGAAAAATATCTTTAAGAATAGTTTTAATAAATATATTGGTTGCAATTAGCTTTTTGTTATCAAAATAGTTTTATAATTTTCTAAACATTTTCTATATGGACATCAAATTCAATAATCTGAGATTTAAATCTTTCAAAAGTCACTCTTCTACAATACCTTTTATTAATTTTATTTGAACTCAATTTTTATTAAAAATATAAACTTTGTTGACATGGAAACAGAAATAGAATATAATTAGGTTCAATAAGTATTTGATTTCGCTGTATAGATAAAATTGTTTTTGTGTGTTGACTATATTACCAAGTACCTACCATACGAGTAGGTACCTACTACAAAATTATATAATTTATATTTTTCTGTTAGTAAATATCTAAAAAATAATTATTTTATGTATACTTTATACTGTTTAGCTTCCATATTGAGAATGCTAATTAACATAATATATTAATATTAAGAACATTTTAGATAAGCATTTATATAAAAGTAACTGGTCATTTTGATATTATAATTAATTTTACCACGTTTTTCTTAGCTCGTATTCTTATTTGTCCGGTGGCTGTTTATCCGGTACAAATCATGCAATCTATTTTTAACTAGCTTCCCGACTAGCTAGACATTTGAAACTTTTAGAATATATCAGAACACGATGCCAATGCATTTTTTTAATACTTTTAGCCATATTTAAGTAGAATTGAATTCATTTTCAGTTAATTCTGTTTTGTACGAAAAGTTATTTCGGAAGAAATCCGTAATCCAATCCACTATTATTGGTTGCTAAGGGGGTGGTCCTAGCAACTAAATTATTAATATATACATGCGTTACTATGGAAATCAAAATGACATTTCAGTATTCTATATTTGTTTGTTTGTAGCAAAATAGCAAAAAAATGATTTGTTGACAATTGCCTTATTATTTGTCCTAAATTATTAATACATATAATTGTCAAGTTTATATGATTCAACAGAAAATTTAAAAACGTGGTATATAAAAAGTTATTTTTATCTTGTAATTATTATTATTTTTTTGTGAAAACTTATTTTATAATTTAAAACAAAATATTAAGAATTATATTATATTGTTTATTTATTTTAGGAAAGTTATTAATTTAACGAATACGATTTTTCTAGTAGGTTATTGAAGCAATAGGTAAGTTTAACTGGAGTGTTAAAAAAACTGGGATTTTCCGAAGGGTCTATTTACAATAAATTCACTATATATTATTGAATGTGTCACTTCCACGGGCGGTTGCTGGCAGAACAGCGGTCTTCTACAAAAAAGTAACACGGCTAAGAGATAAGAAGAGGAAAGGGAGGGGGGACGAAGACGAAGACGCTCCATCGAGGGGCGGAAGATGGGAGGGATTCTGCAGAGAAGCGTCTGCAAAGCTGGGGGAGGAGAGAATTGTTCATGTATGAATTCAGCACATTAAGAGTCAAGTAGGATAAAAACGGGACGCCATGTGAAAGCTTTGAAAAATATCCCCAGTATTTGCTTTTGCCCTGCGAGGGTGTGTGCGGGGATATTCTGTAAGAGTATATCTGTGTTTGTATGTTTAAAGGTATTCTTTAGAGATAGAATTTATGTTCTTTGAAGATATCTTCTTATTCTTTTGACAGATTTTTAAAGTGAGCCAAATGTTCTTTGGTAAATAAAAGAATGTCCGAAAAATCTTTCACGTAAAAACTGCCTTATCGACCATGTGGCAAGTACCTACCTAGGCGTGGAACCTGCTGAAATATGAGTATTTTTGCCATAAAAATTATGGTAGTATTATTTAAACCTATATAGGTATTCTGTCTCTAAAAATACAAAATAAAAATAACAATATACTTAGTACCCAGCTACCTATTTGAAATCATACATACGTTGTTTATTATCTATGGTACAATTTCAACCAACGCGTGCTTTTTTTACCAGTCCGGAGATACATAGAACTTAGTTTTGTTTGTTTTTAATGATGACTTTATTAAAGTTCAAAAATTTATCACATTTTTTTTAAACTTAGGTATTGTTTATATTTACTTTGAGTATGAGTTAGAGTTTAGACGGTTAGACATTAGTACAGCAGCCTAGTTGTTAAAACGGTTGTTTCTTAAGCTATATTTTTTAAATATATGCGATTTTTTTTAGGTATATATATATGTATGGTATATCATATTATATAGGTATAACCTATATAATACGATTACGCACTAGTCTAAATTTCTCAAAACTAATATAAAATTTTATAAATGTACAACCTGTTTAGCTGCAGTAATGTAAAATCGACTTAAGAACTATAACGTGAAATAATGAAATATCAGTATCAGGGCATCATGATATGTGAGAACTTGTAGATTCTCAAATTAAAAAGCTTGAATGAAATGAAGACAAATTTTGTTCAATATTTTTCTGCCAAATCAATGAATTAATTACAATACAAATCCTCATATAATTAATAACATAAATCGTCACCTCAATACTACAACTCGATAACTCTGATTTGGTCATTGTTGGGAAAATGAAGTTTAAACTTTACTTGATTAACATAAATCTAGGCTATAATTATTATTTAAAATAACAACGAAAAATTGTGCTTAATCTAATTGGTGACAATTAAATAATGTTCCATTAAATGAAAAAATTGTGGAGATATTTTATTGTATTTATTTAATGCATTTATGGTTTCAAAGTTATCTAATATTTTCAAACACAAAATTAATACAGTCTACCGAACGAGGTGGGTAGACACATTTTTTTTTTGATTAAATTAATAATTTTCTTCATAAATGTGAATCATAACTTCAATCTTGTATAAATTCATAACACCATCCAATTTACCAGCTTAATATATTGTGGTGTCCAAAAGGTCACCGATTGCTCACGGGCCTACTTTGCATCAAATTAATATGATACATTTTTTCATCACAATAATTATTAGTATGTTGCATTATTTTCACGAAGAGTGGAAATTTTAAGAAATTTGAAAGCCTTGCCGCAATTGTGGAACATATAATATATCACACGATAATACATTTAGTTATATGATATCGGCAGGAGGCTTGAACGTATGTGCATAAATTTCATATGTGAAGCCTTCATTTCGTGTATCAAGCTATATCCGGATATTTACCCGGTGTCAACAGTCAGCCCAGTCATACCACATGTGGCGTTCGGTGACTGCTGGCATACCACACAATTTCATTTTATTTTACCAGTTATATCTCCTTTACCAAATAAAAGTCTTATTGCCAAAATGGGTTACCATAATGGAAAAAAAATATCTAGTATTCTCAACTGTGATATTTAAAAAATTAAATGATGATAAACATCGTTATACTTCAACTATATTAGTGATATCATTGAAAACAAAATCATTTACGATACATAATTTTGAAAACTATAAATAATATTTATTATAACCAATAAAAAAATCTTTTTGAAAAAAGTAAGACATCCCGCAGGAATCGAACATGCATCTCTCGGATATCGCACCCACAAAAGTTTTTTCAAAATTATGTACGTTCAATAATTAGAATGTTACATTCTTAAATCTTGTGAATTATTCATTGAATAAAAAAATATGTACCTACTTAATTAAAAATCTATTCCGGTTTGCCTATTTTTCCATTTCAACGAAATTTAATATCACGCGATAAAATTGCAATTAGAAGTCTACATTAGATATATTCGTGAAGCTGTTATAGTCATAAACTTTTTTTAAGTTCGCGTTCAAATCTAGCACTTATCAAACACTGTATGTAGTTTTTTTAATGAGCGTTTAATCAAGTACTCAATAGGGTAGGCGAATGAATAGAAACCATATCTCGTAAAAGTTTGATAATACAACCTCCAGTCTTCGAAGGTCTATTAATTATAGCCTTCATTCATTAACTCAAACCTCTCTCAAGGTAACATATTATTTTCCATAATAAAATAAAAATATTCACTGCTGCCTACTATATTTTTCAAAATCTCTTGATACGTCAATGTCTAAAGTTTGTCAATTTCAACAAATAACTAAAAAATTTTCAGTCATATTTCCTTTTTTTTCAATTTAAATAAGTACTATCTTTGTAACCTGAGCATTTATAATGTTTGATTATAATGTTCACGAAAAAAATAGAAGAAAATAAGTTTCGCTTCAAAATATATTAGACAGGTAGTAGATACTTATACTACTAATATTATTATTAGTAAGTAAAGCTTTAACTAATTATCGAATAAACATTAAAAGCTTATGTAAATTAATACAGATGTAGAATAATAAATGCTTATAAGTATGTTCTTAGTGTATATATTATATTACAATCGATAATAATAAGCCTCATAATCATATTATATAATTATTTTAGGTAATATAAGTTAATTTCATTTAAATCACATGGAATTTATAGAAAAATGTTTTATATGAATCTATTTGTTTGGGGACTCTTAAAATATAGTTTAGTTTTTACTTATATATTATAAGATTACAAAAATTTAATAAAGAAGCAATTAATAAAAATTACGCATAAAAAGTAATTGCTTATTGTCTAAAATCATTGTATTATTTTAAAAGCACAGTGAATGACACTTAAAAGAAAATACATCGAGTATAAATGCATTGAAGTGCAATAAAAGTTTTAATAACAAACAGCAAAGCTCTTATGGAATATTTTCCGCAGTTTGAAATATTTAAACGCGTGTTTTTCCACACAATCATTCTCCCGTAAAACGCTTTTTCTTCAGTGGACGCGTTATTATTTAATGTTTCTTACCTAATGTATTGTTTGAAATAATTATTCAGACATTGTATGACTACCCGTTTTTGTTTTTGTTTTTATTTGAGTTTGGATAGGTAAATAAGAATTCCTTATATACCTAATCGTTTATCAATGATGGTGTCTGGGATTTTAAAAAAAACTAGCTTATTTGAATACTATCTTTACGGATTTGGGTCGAAATCCCGAAGGCCGAAATCGCGAATGCCGAAATCCCGAATGCTGAAATCTTGAATGGCCGAAATGCCGAAAATTACAAACAGTAATAATTCTCAACAAATACCAACTCGAAAGTAAAAAATACTACTTTTATAAAAGAAAGTGCAATAAAAAAAATATATATTTTGACAATTATTAATATGTTAGTTTCCATTTTACCACAAAAAATGGTTTTATGTCTCTCCTGTAAAATTTGCGCAATTCAAAATAAGTATTAAGATTGCGCAAGTTTGTATAGGAGAGACAAAAACCCATTTTCTACAAATAAATGGTTTTTTGTCTCTCTTGGAAAATTTGCGCAATTCAAGATAAAGTGTTAAGATTGAGATTTTTTTTACAGGAGAGACAAAAAATCATTTTTTGTGGAAAAATGGAAACTTAGATATTAATAATTGTCAATATATATATATATTGCATTTTCTTTTATAAAAAGTAGTATTTTTTGCTTTCGAGTTGGTAGTTGTTGAGAATTTTTACTGTTTGTATTTTTTTATTTTTCGCATTTCGTAAGACGAATGGACATCACTCCAGAAAATATAACCCTTCTTAATAATGCATTTTTATATTATGCAATCAAACAAGAAATATATTATGTTATCAAAATGTATGCAAAAAAATAAAAATAGAAATACAACAGCTACCTACTACAATATAATATTATTATAATAGTAGGTAATTAATTACTTCTAGTATATTTTTTTTTTTTTAATTTTTTTGAAGTTTCGGATATTTCTATCAGAATAAATAAGATCTGCATGTCTGATTGCGTTATAACAATTAGCTTATTTCAGTCATATTTATTTATTAGTTAGCTTATTTCAGTCAACATTACCAAATTTCATTATCCAAAATTCCGAATGTATCTGGTAATGTATTTCAATTTACTATTAGATGAAATGGCAGAGGAAGGTCAGGATAACAGAGCTGTCAATTGATATACAATATAGGTAGGTGTATACTTTATACTATCGATGTATAATATCGATAAAAAACAAATAGGATTGAAAATAAATATTTACTAATGAATCAACTCTGCGTTCATTCATTCACAATAACATAACCGTTTACTCTCAGCGCGATCACAATATTTTCTTGCGTACTGTATAAAATTAACATTTCTTTCATTAATATCTTGTAATATTTTTGTCTGCTGCATGCATAAGTAATTCTTGAATAATACAAAAATCTCGGTTAAAGAGAACAGAAATGGGTAGGCCGGAGCTTTAACGGAACCGCAGCAAGCGCCACTGCGGCAGAGTGGGGAGCTTTCGTACTTCGTAACGGGATTAATGAAAAATTTACGGGGAAAAGTTTATATCTTAGAAACCCACAGACATTATTATTAGCTATTATATTTTCTTTAAAATACACTACACAACTATAATATATATTAAAATTAGTAGGTAGTATTTTTTTTAAGCCAGTGTTGGAGGTTCGAATCCCGAGTCTGGAAACATCACATATGTATTTTTTTTGATCTATTGGGTTGGTCAAATAATTAATACTATCTAAATATATTTTTAATTCCTTGTTTTAGAAAGTTTTTATAGTCTATATACAATACATGCACATATGCTCAGCTTAAAACCAAAAATGTGTATTGTCTTAGTTGGAATAATGCTACCAAATTGTACATACAAACGCTTTGTCATTTTTTTTCAACGTCATTGACAAAATATTACATAAACATTTCATAATAATATCGTCTCTGTTCTGGCAGAACACACTAACTGGAGAATACTAGTTTTGAGTAATATGACTTTGAAGTTGTTAAAATATTTGAAATGGTCTATCATGTGAGTTTATTAAGTAATCGTAAAAAGGATGACTTTAAAATAAAGACTGTTTATTTGTTAAGGAGGTTTCCAGACGGTAAAGTTTGAAATAAGGAACATTTTAGTAAACTAACTCAATATGTCATTTTTTCGAATTAGTGTCTTCTGCCAGAACAGTGACGATATACTGACGAGTATCTAGGTTGGTTATTAATATAATTATATTGTAATAAAATCATTTCTATTTGTGCAAAAAATTCATTTATATGATAGAAAACTACTCTATAGTATTACAAATCACAGTGTCTCATTTTGATTAATTTATAATATAATACTTTTTTATTTATTATCAGCAATAAAAAATAATGAAACTAAAATAATAATACATTTTACATGGTGATAGTTTTAATTAAATTTAAATTATTTGTTACATTCTAATGGATTTAAGTTTTGTATTATTCCATTTGAGTCGTTTTTGCGACCCGGGTTTCGCCTTTCGGTATCTTCAGGTACTAAAGGCGAAAGACGAAACATGGGTCGCAAAACGACTCATATGGAATAGTACAAAACTTAAATCCATTAGAATTTAAATTCAAATTCCATCAAGTAACTTCGGTCGATAGTAGATATTAATATTAACCATTTTAATGAATATTAGAATATTACATGATAAATTGTTGCGTAAATTAACGAATTTTCAAAATTTTCGTGTATCATTTTTTGACCCGTTTTTCTTACCTATACACTTACATATTAATACCTATGCCTAGAAGAGACATCATACCGGGTGAAATGTCTTTGATCGTCCGTCGATAAAAATCCCATCAAAGTTTCGATGACAGCGCCACCCTACCGCTCGTCGAAGTGTGTTTTTATTTCAAACTCCGGCTAAACTGTGTTTTTTTTCACCGCGTGGGACGAAATGAGATGTTAAACTTATTCGGGCCTCAGCTACAAGAATCATATTCTTATATGAATTTCGACCGGGGCACATTATACTTTGTGTTATTATGTATGATGGGGAATGATTTCGGGGGGGGGCTAACTTCGGCGGCTGGGAGGTCGAAGGAAAAACCGACAAGGGTAGGGGCGGCGGGGGGGAATTTGAAGCAAAATTCATGAAGCACAAGCGGCTCTCCTCCTTACCATTGCAAAGTTGGTGAACTTCGGCTGAATATTGTATATAGATGGTCTGTTCTATTAACGTCACAGAGAAGCTGCTGCCTTTATATTTTTTAATATTTAATAATTAAAAATATTATTAATAATACTTACACATGTAAATTTTTACAATTTCACTAACATTGCTCGTAAAATTTTGGTCTTCATGATACCCCATTGCAGGACGGATGTAATGTTATATGATGCTGTATATCGTGCGGTTAACCTACTTGAAAACATGAATAAAATTGATCTATTTTCATAAATTATTAATGTTTTGCAAATGATTTAAATATGCTAGATTAATTTTAATTTTCTTTTTGCATGTCGTTAGTAGTTTACTCATTTCGTTATATACCTTCCTTTCAAATTTATAATTATTGCATACGTTGTAATTTGTAATCTTAGTGTAGGTATATTATGGAACGTCGACAAATCACTGTTATGTCATATTTTTTTTGTCTAAATATGACCATAGTTCAAAAAAATATGTATAACGATAACAGTTTCAAAAGAAGATATCATTAAATAAGATAAATAAGTCATTTTTAATTTATATTCTGATGTTCGTAGACTGATACAACTGTGAAACCTAATAACTCCCAAGTGAGAAAAATTAAAACATAACAATAAAATCGTATCCGCCAAGGCATATTATAATTAAAAAGTTAACATATATAACGTGAACCATTTCTTCGATATACATTTTTTTAAATGAATGCATAACACCTGGACTAAATTTCTGAAGTATAATGTCTCAATGATTTACTGCAATAATTGAATAAATAAACATTTGGTTTATGTATAATTACTGCCATTTATTGGTAGGTATACAATAAAATATTTAATTGCATATAGTTTTCATCGTTGTAACAATGACTATATTTTTTCTGAAATGCAGTATTTTATCATTCTTAAAAATATTACTAGAAACTTGTAAAAAAGCAATTTCATCATAATTTTTGGCTGTATAACTCTTGGCAGGCTGGTCTCCGGAAAAATTATCCATTTAAAACGATCATTATTATGACCGACTATCGTCAAGTCTCCTGTGGTACAGTCTAGTGTTTTTAGCTCCAGATCTTTTCAGATCCAGCATTATTTCAAAGAGTTGAATAAATGAACACGAAGCGTTTAAATAATGTCTCAAACAATTAAAATTTTATACGTTAGTGGTTTTTAGAGAGATTTCTAAGAAATGAGGCCGCTTCGTAATGTGATTTGCTGTCGCATTGCATAGGGCGAGCTTAAAGCTTCGGCGAAGACGACGCGGCGCCTCTCGCTGCCTTGCGACGCCACCGCGCGCCGTTCGGATAGAATGGCCATATTAACTTGTTAATTAGGTCCATAATACGACTTGCAGATGAGGTAGAGACTTCAAAAGTGAATACATAAAAAGCCCTTTTTAGCCGGCGGTGTCTGCGTGAAATACTTACACACGTCGGGCGTGAGCCGATATTGTATTATGTATATAGAGGCATCGGCGACCGCGGCGGCCTCCGTGCTTTTGCCGGTTCATAAATAAGTGTGAGTATAAAGTGAGCTGTATTCAACAACCCCTGGTGCTGTATGCATAACGAATTGGTGGAGGCATGAAGCTTTCGAAGGAGAAACTCACTCTGCCACCGTGGATAGTATAAAATTCACATCGGACCAACTGATGGAGACCATTCTTGCACCACTACTCATCGAGGAGGTATCTTCCACGCGTCTCGGTCTCAACTCAATTAATCAGTCATTAACAATATGTAATAATTTCAATTGATTTGCATAATTCCGCACGCGGTGGGAAATTTGCATGCCCGCGAATAAAAATCAGAACGGTGCATTTGAATGGCACGTGGTGAAAGTATGTTTTGTTTTGATGTTGCTGACACGTGGAATTGACAGCTGAGGTGTCACGCGGCGCTGCACGTGAGGGAGGCGCGATCTGTTGTTGTGATTCAAACATGTGTTATTGACTCGCCACTGTTACATATAAAGTGAATAGTAATGTGCCTATTTGTTTATTCCTCATAAATATTCCCGACGACTCCTGTAAATTGTTTCGTGTTTACGTAATAGTTTTGAAGTGCTTTTTGAAGTTTTGACAAGGCGCTTGAATTATCATGCAGCGGAAACGGAAACTTACAATCGAAAATGGATGCAGTGCAGCGCGAGCGTGTGATTGGTGGAGAGGTAGAGGCTACGACACCTATCGGTTGTTTTTCAAAACTTCAAGTAGGTACCTGTAATGACGTCATATATGCCTTCTTTTGTGATTATGTAGGCAAGTATTATGATAATATTCTATATAAGTATGTAACTACTTTTAATAACATCTACATAGATTTTTTTAAATGTTTTGATTACCTATATCGATTACTTTCCCTGTAATTAATAATTAAAATTTTGATTATCTATATAAAAAAAAATTGGATAATTACATTGTATTCTTAGTAATAAATGTAGGTACCTACTTCGGTTAATTAAATAAACGCATTTGATTGTTTGATAATATACTAAAAAAGAAGCAAAAATTATGATTTACATAATAAAATATATAACTTTAAATATCTACAATAAAAATATGGCAAGATTTATAAAAATAATTTCTCTTTGTTCGTGTTATTTCCCACTGCTTTTGACACAATCATGACAATAATAAATATCGTCAAATAATTCTAAGTGTACTTGACAGTCTCATCATATCTCAAAAGGATACAATCAGAAAGGAAATACAAATATAACCGGGCAAAGGGATAAAACGTGAGAATTGAACCTTAATATTTTTTAGTTGCTACTATTAGTGTTGTCATTCCCAGTAAAACATCGTAAATACTAACATAATAATATATGCCTATTATTTTATTAATAAACAATAGTGATTCATTGTGTTCGTAAAAATACGTAAGAATAAGTGAATCTGCTAAGTGTAGTTTGTTATGAAATCGGTTTAATCTAAATTTAAACTCATTTTTATAACTTTTTTTTAGAATTAATAATAACCATGCCATTGTTTTTTCGTATAAGGTAGTTGTTAGTAATTTTGAACAATCACAAACACCCAGGCTTTGAGAAAACCACATAAATGTTTTTGTCATGACCGGGAATCGAACCCAGAACTCTCGAATGGAAGACCAGGAACGCCTTACCCACTGCACCACGAGAGCCGCCATTTTTATAACATGCTGACACAATTATCTATGACATAATGAAATATATTTTATATAAAGATAACTGACTTTCATGTAAAAAAATAATTAGTTAGGTTAGGTAAGGTGAATCTGCCGAACTTTTTTGTATAACTGAATTAATTTGTTCAGCGGTTATCGAGTCGCCGAGCAATATATCCAGCCCACTGGCATTTATTTTCTATCGACTGTTAGGTATAAATTTATTGTCAACCGATTATCATATCGTCGCTATAGGATTTGTTTCCCGAATAGACCAAATGTCAATTTTTCAGGAGACGAAAAACAAATTTCATTGTCGTATATTGAAATATCAGTAGATGTATCAATCATTCTTTCTACACTGTATGATTGCAACATTATCTAAAAATAGATTCCATGAATAATATACTGGTATAAATCAGTAAATGCACAGAAAATGCGTTTTATTTACAAGTACTCGTTGTGGATATTCGGGAATTTTTTAGCGCTCTCTCAGAATAATGGATATTCGGGACAAAACATGGACGTTCGGGACTTAAGACCGTAGCGTATTGCTGCACGGCCCACGGATTACTGAGTGGTTAAAAAGTACGCACCTCAAATGTTATATTTATTTACACGATAATTGGTAATGATTACTTTTACTATTTAAATACCTAATGATCGTAATAACCCAAGTTCGTAGGTAATAATAACATGCGGCATTCGCTTTTTTTGGTTTTTTTCGTAATAAGTAATAAAATAGTTTTTAATAATCTTTTTTTTTTATTCAACGAATAATTCACAAGATTTAAGAATGTACCATTCTAATTATTGAACATACATAATTTTGAAAATCACTTCTGAGAAAATATATTAAAACCAATAGAAAAAATCTTTTTGAAAAAAGTAAGACACCCGGCAGGAATCGTCCCTGCATCTCCTGGGTTTACGACCAAGTCCACGAATTATCCACTATGCTACGAGGTGACATACTTATGACGACAAACTTTAACTATTGGCCTGTTAATACCTGCTCATCAGTATTCTTCAAAATCAAGTGACTATTGGCGATCGGTTTTTGTTTATTAAATAAAAGTAGGTATCTACTACTTCAATTACTAACCGACGTCACGGATTTCTCCAATATTTTATGATGGTACTTACTTGTACTTGCTAACAATTTTATATTAATACTTTTTCAAAAAAAAAAAAAAAACTATGTAAGTATATATATCTGTATATTATTATACCTATATATTTCTATAATTAACAATTAAACTTATTACAAACCACCAAATAAATATTATATATTTACTATTGGAATGACAACACAAAATAATAGCATCTATAAATTAATTACCATTGGCTGCTAATATTAGGTAGGTACCAATATCCTAAGTATATAATATTCACCAAATAAATAGTTACTAACATACATATTAAATTAAATTAACTATCAGCGCATTCAAAAATAAATCATAGCATCGCCTTTATTGTCATAGAAATACCTAGATTAAAAGTAAGATAAAGACAAACAATGTTTGATTAATAATAATTTGAAATAATAATTATTTTTTACGTCATAGTAGTTGCCGGGTCATACTGTAGAATTCATATAACCGTTGGGATTTTGTGTCATTTATCAAAACAAAATGCAGTTATTTAGGTTAAAATACTCACTTCCATAACTTTACTATAAGTTCAGGGCAAACTGGTGATGTATCAGCTATAAACGATCTCTTCAAATTAGATGAATTCACTATTAAAACAATAGTAACTTTAAAAACAATATCAATAAGACGAAATTTGAAAGAGGATTCCAGACGGCCGAAAAATATGAAAGTGGGCGTGATTGTTTTAGAGCTAGACAGCGTGAATGTGGGAGCGAGATGCACGGCGTCAGCGCGGTTTGATTGGCTAAAAGTCATATTCGGGAAATAAAAACTCAGCCAGAGATTTATTTCGACCAAATTAACTTGGATATTCAGGTACGAATAGTTGGACATTCGGGAGAACAACACGGAGTAATTGTAACTTAACATGGCGTATTCGGGTTTTTTAAAAAAATATCTCTGTTCCTAGATAAAAAAATATTTTTTTTATAAATGATTTCGGTAGAGTTCGATAAAAGAAATTGAACTGCATTAAAATGTCGATTTCGACAAAAATGGATATTCGGGAAACAAATCCTATAGCGACGATATACTTATTAAGACTACTAGACTAACTAGAAACTACGAAGCATTGATGTATGTTCCTATACATATATATGAAGATAATACAACACAATAATTGCATGTAGGTATATAATTATTTACATTGATTTTGTCTGCATATTATGTACTTGGGACAAGTGTAACATTGAATTAATTAATAAGATTCTAAATAAAAATAATCGAAATCATCATTTATTATGATTATCAATATGACAACAAGCCTTCATAAAGAATTCGTGCGTCAGTACCTATACATAGAGATTCAATGAAAGATTATTACTTTCAACAAACATTTCTGACAGTATGTATCATTATGATTTTTAGGCGGGAAATTATTGACATCTTTGCCTCGTCAGACGTGTGACAAAGAAACTGGCCAGCCATTTTGAATTTTAAACGTCATCCGGTAGAGCGCATGCGCTTTACTCTCTTCGAATATTGCCGCCCATACTCGAAAACAGTAGCTAGATTTTTTTATATCACAAAACAAAACTGTATAATATGTATGTTTAATATCTTAACAATTTAGACATATCAGTTCTCAAAAATAATTAAAATATCTCTTGGAGTATTTTGTTATTAATTTTATATTGGAATCTTTTTTTTATTTTCATTAAAAAAAATATTGGCCTACATTCGAGTGCCTTCTCCACCAACCCATTCCTTTTGTCATTTACGTAATTCTATTCTATATACCTAACGATCTTTTATCTTACCAAAAGAGGGATGGAGAAAATTTGCATAATGGTCTGCGTACTTTAAATTTTAGGATAATAAAAAATCTTTATTTCCTACGTGGGTGAGAGTTAACATTTTTTTGACATTTTTTTATTAATAAAAACCAAATTAGAGTAAAATTGGATATTTTACCAAGTAGTATGGATATAGGTATTATATAAGTAGGTAACACAGAAAAAAGAAACTAGATAACTTTAACAATATATAATATATATTATTAATACTATCGACTGAAGTTACTTGAATTTAAATTCTAATTAACTTAAGTTTTGTACTATTCCATTCAATGACATTAATATGGACAAAGCATCTGGAAAAAAAATGACACTCACTTTTTTCTCGGGTCTGCCGAATGTCATAATCTGTTCTAACGCCATTACAATAAAGGTGATATTGCTATAAATTCCCGATGCTTTTTGTCGGGTCTGCTGAATGGTTCGGTTCGAACGGGTTTGCTCAAATGAACATTGACACTAGAAACACTTTTCTAACGCCATTACAATAACGGTGATATTGATATAAATTCCCGATGCGTGATATCGCATAATGGAAATTGCGTGACGTCTACCTATACATGTGCGAATATCGCTATGCGCGAATTTACTCGCTAGCTACTGTATTGAGTGCGTTGTCCATTAATAATGTCATTGATTCCATTTGAGTCGTATTTTGCGACCCTGGTTTTTCCTTTCGATATCTTCAGGCACTATGTGCACTCACCAAAGGGTAAATACACACTGACAATAAATACAATTAATTATAACTTATATAATAAATTAATACAATACTTTATCACCCACCTTTCAAGTTTATCAGGTTATCAAGTTATCAAGTTTTTACCTACTTTATTGTATTAATTTATGAAGTATATAAGTTAGAATTAATTGTATTCGTTGATAGTGTGTATTTACCTTTTGGTGAGTGCCAATAGTGCCTGAAGATGCCGAAAGGCGAAACCCGGGTCGCAAAAAACGACTCAAATGGAATAATACAAAACTATTAGAACATATTATGTATATACATGTATGTACCTAAAATATTATTTATTATCTTGGCCTTAGATTTAGTCTCTTTAATCATGTAATTCATTGTTTACATATATTTTGGACAAAACAGATGCATAGATAAGTAGGTAGGTAAGTATTTTGTAGGAACAAAGTAAGCAGGTACCTACCTACTTAATCTACTGAATTAGTGTAGTTTCTTGTGTATTACACACACCATTGCACGTGCATAATGCGTGCTTCATTTTCGTAGGACACTCACACATTCAAAATCCTGCTTCACCATGCGGCGTATTGAATATGGCCTATCGGTATTCTATTTATTATCTGTTCTGTGGTTTTTTCTTTCAATAAATGTATTTGTTGTGCACTAATAATATCAATCCCTTGCTCACGTAAATAGGTTAACAACCGTTTTCAAAAATCTATTTCTTACTCACTGTGGTATTGTAGAAAAATAACAATTGTGTAGGCATTCATCACTCTGCCTCATTATTTTAATAGTATTTATTAATATGGATAAGAGTAGGTACCTACTTATTTATCACCTTTATAATTTTAAATAATTCAACCTTACAGCCAGTTACATCCTTATTTATTTATTTTTATTATTTTCTTTAATAACGTAGCTAGCATTATGTAAACGAATGTATTGTTTAAAAAATCTAGAATTAAAATGTAAGTTACCTACCGTGTGTCGTAATTTTCTGCTTATTTGTAGGTATCTACTAAATATATAGGTATTTTCGCTATTCAAAATCCATGAATCGTGATTAAGAGTTCATCCTCATAGTCCAGTGCGTAAAGCGATGGCCTTTTATCCGGGGGCTCCGAGTTCGATACCGGTGAGGTAAAAATATATTTATATGATTTTCTGAAAGCCTGGGTGTTTGTTATTGTTTTACTCATATTACTAATTACACTACTGTCGTGTGTTAAAAAGAATAATTATGTAATATTGCGACATGTTCTATTTGGGGGGGGAGAGTTTAATATAATTTGATTTGTAACAATGATAGTTTTCAAGAAAATTGTTTTTTTTAACTAATAATTTAGATTTTAAATATGTGGCGTAATTTAGATGGGTGTTAATGATTTTTGGGATTAAATGTGACAATAGGGAACGGGTCAAAATCGAACGATCACTAAATAATTGACTGTCAAATTAGTCACTGCAAAAATACTCTGAAGAGGTGACTTGTGGAAATCTAAATGCAGAATTTAAAATTGTAAGGATTTCTTTTATTGGAGAGCCAGCCGTATGTACCATCATGATTGTAAAAATTTTCTTTTGTGAAATACTTCACCGTACAAGATCGTCAAATATGTAATAGATGCTGTATTTCACTTCTTTCTAACAAATAATACAGTTATGTCGAAATATTACTACCTATCTAATGATGTGTTCTAGGAAATAATATTAAATTTGCGAAACGCTAAAACAAAGGAGAAAAACAAGACGTAATGCGTGACCGGCAGAAACAGTCCATTGTAAATATTAACAATTTCAGTGTGACATATAATTATTTGCGGGTGGAATAAAACTTTCGTTTCGTGGCTGAACATTATCGACGCTTTCTATTCTAATACATATTCATGTGGCTCGCATAAAGGCCTGTGTCTCTGAAACAATGAGAATATTTCAACGCCCGTGTATTTGACAAACTTGTTTGTGATGCCTCATCTGTCACTGCCTTAATAATAATAAAACAATCAGAGACAAGAAAATGTTTCACTTGAAAGCGGATAATAATATTTGTTAACGGAAACCAAAAGTGGAACAAATTCGTTCATACAAAATTTTCGCATAGAAAATTCAATTTCCCTAAAGACATAACAATGCCAATACGAAGGTATTCATTTATTATTATTAAGTATATAAATAATCTCACCCAATAGATCAACAACTTCCTTTGGACAAACGATTATGTTACTTCTATTAGTCTTTAAATATGTAATTACTATGTCCTACGAAGCGTCCAATACTATGCATAACATTAATAAACAATATGGAATATAATATTATATTGTGCTTTATTATAATCAATAGATTCTGTCCAAATTTGAAAAATAATTAAGTTTCTTCCAAACATATTTTAACGCCATTTACTTAGTGAATAATAATGCTATGTGCCAAAATTATAACGTTTTTTTTACTGGATTTACTGGAAGCAATAGTGACTATGACTATCGTGACAATACGTAAAAGTGCTGACTGTCTGAGTGAGCGAGACGCGATGTTGTCATTTATTTGATGGTACTATTTCGTACTATTTGACAGGTAGTGAAAATCGGTCAACATGTAAATTCCTTCGTAGTTCGTTCTTTTTCTGGTAGGTTCGCCACTATTGTTTTACTGCGCAGGCGCAGATCGAAAAAAAATTTCGCATGAAAATTCAGAAGCTTCCAAACTTTTTTGATTCATGCATGCAATCTTGCCAACTGCAGAATAATACATGTTTACCCCTACATTTTATTGTTATGGCCGCGATAATACTTACTGTCAACAGTAAATCTATACACGTGTAAACGGGGTATACCTAACGCTCGCTGATATTGGTAATATTATGTGAAATATTGACACACGTCGAGGCAAACTTTAATATTAGAATTTTATATTACCGTAATATGAACGTCTACAAAGTAACCAATTAAAAAAAAGAGAATCGTGTTAGCCATTTGCCCAACTTAATTTATTCTTGCAATCGATCGAACACACGTTGAAAAAAAACTAATAATCATTTTTTTACTTATCTGCGCATTGAATTCCTGTTCTACGACTATGGTAGCGCGACTAGTGTTATCTTTTAAATGGCTGTTTAGGTACAGGGCATATACCTAATATGTAGAGCATTTATTATGGCTCACAACCATAACTTAAACATAAATCTAATAATAAAAAGTATATATTCTTCTTCTTCTTTCGCTGCCATCTTCTATTGAAGGTTGGCGATGAATTATCAGTACACCTCCCTACCCTGATCCAGTCGTATCAGATCCCGAACGCCTTGGACATTAAGCCAGTATATTGGACACATAGGTACACATATTATTTTTATACTTACAAAATAAGTTTATCCAAAACTTACCATCCATAATAACAGGATAATTGTAACTATTTTTTTTTTTATGTTGCCACTACCTATTTAAACGTATTTTATTTTTTATTCTTCTTAAACCGACTGTTTTTATTCAGCTTGGACTAATTTTTAATTTTCCCTATGGGTACTGTGTGCTTTTTTTATAACTGTATTTGCTGTTTAATTAAATTAAAGGTATGTTCTGCCTGTTTTTATAACTTTTTTATTAATATTATGTATTCATTAATGTTACATACTTCTGTGATTCAAATTTGGTCCTGTGAATAAACATGAATAAATAATAAAAAGCCAATTTAAAATAAAATGAATAAGCCTCGTTTTTCCACATAGCAATTCAGTCCGAGAATTCAAAGATTTTTCCTTATTAATGCTCGTGAATGCAACATAAAGAGTTGAGTGTGCAGCAGTAAAGTGTCAGTGACGGCGGGCAATAAAACCGCGTGGGAGGGGCAGGCGTCTAATAATTGCCGGTTTCCCGCGACAACAATGGCGGCGTTCCAAGCCCGGCCTAATGGCAGGCATCTCGTCCGACACTTGTCATTACCGCGTGTCGTTCGACGCCATTCCATGACGACAATTTGAAAAAAATCCAACTTTTCCCGCCCGTCTGTTCGCGGCGGCGCTGTTGCAAGACGCCGCCGTCGCCTCTACGATTAATTGCAAAGCACAAAGAAATCACGCTCCTTGCAAAGAAGTATTTACTTTAATTGACTGAATACAAGTTTTTGCTACTTACAAGTCGTATTATATATAACTGTCCTATTAAATGGCTACAAAAGATACCAGATTTCAGATAAGAGGAAGAATTATTCAACATTCGAATTGTCCCGAATATAACGCTACCATATATTTTAAACCATAGTTTCTTAACCGGTGGTCTGCGAAGATATTTGGGTAGGCCGCAAAAAAAATCTGCAGTTCAAAAATAGTTATCTAGAAACCTAACATTTGAAGTGGAGTTGTATTATATTTCGACAATTGTTTCAAAAATAGTGTAAATATAAACATTTATTATTTTATTCCAATGTTGATGGTTCGTAAAACACTTTTTGATTTTTTTGTGGTCCGCGGATGTAAAAAGGTTAAGGAACATTATTTTAAACTATAATTAAGATATCCAACAATTTATGAGTAGCACAGAGTGGTATGGGGAAATTAAACGAAATCGTTGAATAAAATAAATTTCGTTAAATCAATAAAACATGAAATCTGTGATCTACTATCCAGTATCCAAACCACAATCTCCCATTGAAATTCTTCGACTTGAACAAACGTCTTTGTAGACTTAGACGTAGACTTTGTAAACGAACAAAGTATTGCTGATGATGATACTGAGGTGTTATAAATGAAACAAAAACACTTTCTTTTCACTATCACAAAGATATAATCAATTTTCCGTTCGTCGTGAAATGATATGTTTTGGTAATATTTTGGTAATTCATCGCAATAATGCGCGACCGTAAAGGAAAACTACACGTCAATTTAAAGCGCGGATATTCACATATTATTCTCTTTCTTAATGAAATCATATAATCTGCCTATATTATTGCATGGCCCCCACATTCTAAAGCGGGCCCCCAGGCCAGGATCTATGACGCCCCCCTCCCCTACCTATCGCTAAGGTTAAAGGCAGTGTGATTTTTTTACAGTAGTGTTCCCCAAGTGGTTTCTATGGAACCCCAGGGTTAAGGGTATTCCGTGTATTTTTACCGATTTTTAAATAAATCCAGTTGATTTATTGAGTTGTCGGCACTCGGCATATTATGAACCATTGATCGCGACCTCATTTTGTGGTACCCAAGTAACATGGAACCCTTCGCCATATATTCGCCTAAGTCAGGAAACACACATAAAATAATTATTAAACAAAATTATACGCGTGACATCATTTAACTATCATCATATCACATCAAATTACATCGCGCAGATACATAATTTTAAATGTTAATAATCACTAAAGAAAATGCGACTTTTTTTACTATTAGAGCAAATTTGTGGGTTTCTCATTTAACTGGTCGGCTTGCCACGCCGGGCCCTCTCTAAGCCCGGACCCCTGGCCTAGAGCCCTGTCAGCCCCCCCCCCCTTGTGGGGGCCATGACTGAATGTATACCTAGTAGATGATTTTGCATTATCACGACTTAAGTTCCAATGGTGCACTTGACACAGGTTATGCTTTCCAAAAAAATATGCCTGAAATGGACAAGATGAACAAAATAAATGAAAATACCGTCGCTGTTATTTAAATAACGCTTTGAAAAAATATTTATTGGAAGATTGAAGAAGACAGTCTGTGTATTGGAATGACTTTATTTATTTTATATTAATTGTGGACATAATAATTTTACATACGCAAGATATTTTCTTTGGCATTGGTATAAGATTACGATAGGATTATGTATTAACTTTATATGGGACTTTAGGCATTTTTGTGTAATTTGACATGAGACTCATTTGTAAATTATAGATGCTAGCATAAAGTTCCTAATAATTAACAAGAATTTAGATTATTTTACATCCTCGGCTAAGCAATAATATAAAGTTAGGCATTTTAACACCTACATAACAATGAAACGTTACACGACTTCGAACATATTCTCAGTTTTTTACGAGCTATTGTATTGTATGTTGACATCGATATAATTACCGTGAGGATTTACATAAGTACGCAACACCAACCTTTAAAATTTACAAAGTCTAAGGCTATTGCAGTCATTGTCTTGTGATGATCACAGATCATAAAAAACTGTATTATATTTTTTCCTCATTTATTAACACGTAACACAAACAATTCGATGCCAATCTTAGGTCACAAAAAATGCCTTTATGTAGCTCCTACATGTTTTAATATAATTTTAGTATGAATTTGTGTCTAGTTTTTAGACCACAAATTCTTTACACATCCCATGGAAGTTAGAGTATACGCTTCATAACTTTGCACACCGGCTCTAAGATAAAAATGATGTAATATATATTTTAAATTTATTTATATATTACTACATTTATTTTATATTAAATACAAATTTATATAATTTGATATATTTTTATGCGAGGTAATCAGACAAAGAGACGTATCAGTGTAGTAAAATGTATACTTTACTAATTACAGTAAATCCATGAATAAATGTTTACAATAAATGTGGTTAAAATAATTATATTATATCGTGTGTACTGATGGCATTAGCGGATTGGTTCCAAGTTGGCATTTTTTTTTTTAAATCTTTTCATAATAATACAATAAGAAGTAATAAACTCATTTTAAAAATTAGTTATCGGAGGCTGTTCTATAACAAAGCGACTATCGACCGCTGAAGTGATAAAGTGATAGTATTTATTACATATTTGTATTGAGGTATTATAATTGTTACAATAAGTTGGCTATCTAAACAGTCAAAACTGTCTATCTCACTCTAAATTCTATCACAGCCAAGAGAGGTGCTGTTAAAATATAGCGCTTATTGCAACAATTACAACCGACTTATTGTAATTGTTACAATAAGTGCTAATACTTTGATACAAACCTACCCTATTTAGCCGTCGTATTTATCACTTTATCACTTTAGCGGTCGATCAGTTTAGAATAGACCCACTGGTTTGATTACCTGTGAGGTCACAATATATGTATGTGATTCTTAAAGCCCGAGTGTTTGTGATTGTCTAAATTATATTATTACAATACTCTCATTGGGCCTCATGGATTGTTGTAGAGCTAAAAATAATTAATTATAAAAATATTTATATTATTTATATACATATTTATATGGGTATATAGAGGTATTAAATACATACTCTTTCTTTGTGTGCCATATCCGTTATCAGACGTCGGCGATGAATTTGGCCATTTGGCCCCTGTCCGTCGCTGCTCTGAATAAGGATGGACGTTCTTCTTCTACCAGGGTCTCGCTTACCGGAGATCTTCCCTTGAATGATGAGATGTAGAAGGCGATACTTCTCGGGATGCCGCATGATGTGGCCAAAGTATGCCAGTTTCCTGGTTTTTATTAGTTTGACTATTTCTTTGGTCTTTTTCATCCTTGACATCACCTCGACATTTGTAACTTTGCCCTTCCAGCTGATACGAAGCATGCGCCTATACACCCACATTTCAAAAGCTTCAAGTTTTTTGAGAATGGTTTCTGTGAGCGTCCAAGCCTCTACTCCATATATGAGGACCGAGAAGACGTATTAAATACATACAGTGGGACTAAAAAAATCCGGGATGGTTTCATGCCATTGATCCAGCATTGGATGCAAACATGTATCCGTATTAACCAAAATTTTATGTAGGTAGTTTTCAGTAGGGTGTGGTGACTTTTCCTTGTAAAAAATAATTTTTGCTACATATCGTCTACTGAATGTTTGGTAACTAATTGAATATTGAAGGAAATTACGTAAACACAAAAAACAGAACATTTAGAAGTAAAGTACCTATGTAGAATTTACTATGCGATTGTACAATAAATACCTGCAAAATATTACTAAATAATTAGCACTATACCAAACATTTATGTTCGAAAGATCTACAGTAGGAGAAGTCAACCTGGTCCCTACCACCCACTAGTGGGCATTCAAGCTTTCATGGTGGGCGGTAGGGGTTTAAAAAAAATCTTTATATTTTCATAAAATTCCCCGTGACAATTTAAATTCCAGAAAATATACTATTTGTATCACCCTCCGAAAGAGGAGACCTTCGTTTGTTCCTCACAAAAATTGAGCCAGATATCCAATATTTAGTTTCACAGCATCAGCCTCAGGGATCTCATTAATGATTTAATTAATAAATGTAATTTCATCAGACTTCATGCTTATATTATGTATTCAAAATATAAATAAAAAGATAGATTTAACAACAGTCAGTTGTTTTATAAAGATTTATTCTGCCAAACTTAGTGAAAGTCTGTCATAAAGTATTTGGTAAGTAATTATTATTATATGTTTTAACTTGCTGTAACTCTGCTTTATAAATTTTATAAAGTAAAGTTACTTCCCTACTTTATAAATCACCAATACTGTGGAACCGGTAGGCGGTTAGAAATTTTTACTACTAACAGAGATACAAAAGTGGGCGGTAGGTATAAAAAGGTTGACTACCCCTGATCTACAGCATCTATAGCCTGTACGCCATTGGTACCAATATAGTAATATTATTATGTTTTAACATAGGTAGTTGTTTAGTACTATGCAGAGAGAATTTTACTACACATCATACAATGGCTGCTGTATGTTTCTACTCCTGCAATGTTGCTTCTTTTTCTACAGATGTAGGTATGTATTTGTTCAGGCTTTAGCTATTTAATACATAAACCTATTCTAATACGTTTATCTTCTATTGAAAAAAACTATGTCTACTGACTGGAATGGCATCAAAATCATCGATAACCTTACGTCATTCTTTCTACACTCAGCAGTTTCTATTGACTCCGATAAATACCAATATACTTACATATTATATTATACACCTATATACATTACAAAATAACAATAAATAATGAAAACTATCGTGCTTTATCGTTGCTGAGGTTTGATTTATTGTCTTATAATATAACAATATCCGTTATCTGTACTTGCATTAGGTACTTCAATGGATTTATACCAACACCGGAATTTAGCTAATCGCCTAAGCCTTTTTACTAAATTTCTTAACCACCCAAGTTTATTATTAACGAAGAAATATTTCTTGTATTTCAAAGCCGTATTACGTGTTATAGAAAATCCACTCAGATATGTTCGTTTGCTGAAAATGATTTAGCGTACTGGTGCTTAGCCTCGCGTGATGTCCGCCAAGGGAATTAATACCTCCTAACTTATTATGTTGGCAGTGGATACATGGTATTTATATGGTGGGCATATACCTACCGACAATTCTTGACCTGTCATTGCCAACTAGTAAATCAAAAGAGCCACCTCTTTGCGGCACAATCGTGATTGTTTTTCAGTAGACGGTGTGGTCTTTCTTAGAAAATAATAAAGGTTCAATGTGAAGACAATTAGCGGTTTTGTATACATTGAAATTAGCACAAAAAAATACTCATAATTATTTAAACCTCTTATCTCTAATAGTTTTAGTGGTATACAATAATATAATAGGTAAGTATAATGTAGGTAAATCTAGCAAAAGATTATTTCTTTAATAATATTGACACACAAAATTGGTTTTTACATTAATTTATACAAAAATATTTTATATTTTTTATTTTCCCTCGTAATTTGTCAGACAATATAATATAATATATATATAGGAACACAATACTAGTGAGAATGATTGATACTTAACTATTAGCTTTTCTTATTATATTAATTAATATTATCAATCAGTTGTTAAAAGATGTATGTCATCGATTTTTAATATATTAAGTTGTTACCTACTTATTTATATAACTCTCAAATACGTAAATTATAATATTTAAGTAATATTTGGTTGTTATCAAGAATTATTTATGTTATATTAAAAATAATTGAAATTTTGCAAACTTCAAAACTCAAGTGTTGCCCTTTCGCGTCGTGGGTTCCAAGCTCGAATCCTGGGTCTGGCAAGTTGTACACATATTGTTTTTAAATTTGTGTATGAATCAGAGTATGGACCTAATAGGTTGAGCAAGTGGCTGACATCCATTTCTCGTAAAAACAAAATCTGTTATTACAAACCTCCACTCTGTGGAGGCCCATATAATCTTATTAGGATCGGATATGTTCGAAAAAAAATAGAACAGTAGTTAGTGTATTTCGTCGGGTGTTGTACCATTTTTTTTTCAATATAGATATTTATTAATGGGCATGAGATGTTTTCAAATTATGTATGTCCAATATATCTCTATTCAAATCTTGTGTTCTATTCGTTGGATAAAATACATATTTTACTTAATTATTAGCAAGTCTATAGATTATAAAAACTAAATAATGTAGTGATCCGTGATGACGGTTAGTAATTAAGGAATTAATTGATTTCTACCTTAATTTAATATACAAATACCGTAAGCCAACATATAAAGCAATTTGATAAGCATTTCAAATAACAACTACTAGTTAAAGTCATCGTAATCAAGTACGTTGCACGGAATCTTAATTGGAAAAGTACACTGTCAATACAAACCTCCACTCTGTGGAGACCCATATGATCCTATTAGGATCGGACATGGTCGGAAGAAGAATTAAACGTAGTTATGCAGAATGTAGCCAGTCCACAATAATGTTGAGCTGAGATAATGGCACTTTAGTAACAACATGATTGTTAAAAATGTATGTAAAATGTCAAATTGTAAATAGTCTTTTATTTCAAGAATATTTTTTTTGCGGCTTGGCTATTTTCAGCAGAATGTAGAGAAAACCTTCTCGCATCTGATCTATATCATATCTCATTTTTTTATTTTTTGTGAACTGGCTACTTTCTGCATGACTATGTCCAATTGTGCTTCTTATCACCTGCCTACATAATATTATGTACATACCGACGTCTGTGGATTTTGTAATAAAATTTCTAAATTCTATATGTAGATATACCTAAAGTTTTACTAAGTTTTCCGAGCCATTTCGTAATGAATCCAAGCTCCTAATGAAGTATTATTATTATTTTATGATTGAGTATTATATAAAATTTACCATTGATAATTTATTATTGTAGTAGTTTACAAGAAGAAATTAAGAGATTGAAATATATCAGAAAAATGTTCACATAATAAAAGTAATTATTTTACCTACATATGAGTTGTCCATCTATTTGTCATATTGGTTATCAAAATATATCAGTCATAGTTTGATTAAAGCGAGTACATAGTATAATGAAGTAAATTCTAGTAGATTTAAATTTTGTACTATTCCATTTGAGTCATTCTTCGCTACCAGGGTTACGCCTTTCGGCATCTTCAGATACAACACTTCAACTATTCATATTTCTTGTTTGTTAAGTTTGTTATATTTTTTTATTGTGATCCCTGACTTAATAGGTACCTAGCTGATAAAGTCTTTACCTACTTTATTACATAAGTTAGAATTGACTCAAATAGAATAGAACAAAACTTAAATCCATTACAATTTAACTTCAAATTCCATCAAGTAGATACCCTCGGTCGTTAGTATTAATAATAATTAAGTAATTTAATTTACATATATTTTCTGCTTTATTTGTTTAAAAAATTCGGAACCAATAGTTATTTTATCCCGTAGAAGTATTGCTATTTAATATTTTCTTTATTTGTATTATAATTACCTACCAATATGCGTTGTAATAAAGAAATAAATAACCTTTCTGTGCGATTTTCTTAATAATATCGCTTTGATTAACTGTACAGTAGGTGTAATTAATAGCAAAGAAAAATATAATTTATAGCGGTATACGGTCCAAGGTACACCCCTCCACACCAACACTCATGAGCCGTAATCGACCGCAATTAAAATTGAAAATCCTACTAAAACATTATATTATGTACATACATTTTATACGTCATGGCACTTACAATGTATGCACAGGTAGTTGAAGCATGGCCGACGAATTCGCGTGACCTGTCATTCATTTGTATGAAATGAAAACCGTGTATGAGAAAAATAAGTATAATAACTTCTGCGTTCAGTATAACGCTCTGCAATCAATTCATAAGCACAGCATAACAAAAGCCTATAATAAAAACTCTAAAGGCAATTCGTTTTAAAGTTGAATGTTTGATTGAAACGAGTTGAGAATTTTCCTGGAGATTAGTGTTATGGTGGATTAATGTGGATAATCTATGCTAAGCTGCCTTTGTAATAGGTAGTTAGTTTAATACCTAGGTAAGTCTATAAGTTATGATTATAGCACTAAAATATGACTATAATATAGGTATGTAATTGAATTACTAATAATACCTGTACCTATACATATTTATATTCTACTACCTTAATGATGACGTAATACATCTTATGTTCGTAGTAATACAATTATTTAGTGACATTACAAAAATGTACCCTGTCACATAAGTACTGTCATCTTGAGCTTATTGTATTTCTATAATTTTCCTATACATACTTCAATGTAAGCATATTAAAGTATATTAAAGAATACAAGTATATTATTCAAACGTCTACAAAATTGATTCTATATCAGGTTCCTCTACATTATATATAGTTATATTTAAACTGTATCTACGTACTGTTATCGTAGTGCAATTTTATGAAAGAAACAATTTAAAATCATTTATAAAATGAGTTTGTCATGTGGTTACTGTTATTATAAATATTTATTTACGACACGTATTTTGTTAACATGATGAGTTTTATCGCGATCTATTTTTATATAAGTAGTGAATATTTATTTGTTGACCATGTCAAAGAAGATCATAATATGGGCCTCCATAAGGTGGAGGTGTGTATTAACAGATGTTTATTTTTATGAGAAATGGATGTTAGCCACTTGCTCAACCTATTAGGTCCATACGCTGATTCCAAACACACATTGAAAAATAAATTTGTATTTGTATTTGCTACACCCAGGATTCCAACCTGGGACCCACGACATTATACGTCGAAGCGTTGGTCGCTCAAGGATCATGTAGTGAATACCATGTACCATGTGATAAACTCATTTTGTAAATGATTATGAATTACAACCAAGTAAACGCTGAATTTCTTGAAAAATATTATATAGAACATTTGTTTGTATAAATAGATATATATTTAAACATATTGTTGTACCAGTTGACAATGTCACATTAAGTGGACGAAACTGGTCCAGTGGGTCTATTCTATAATAAATTATCGACTGCTATATTTTAACAGCAGCAAGAGAGGTGCTGTTAAAATATAGCATTTATTGCAACAATTACAAACATCTTATTGTAATTGTTACAATAAGTGCTAATACTTTGATACATACCTACCCTAGGTTTGATAATATTTATCACTTTATCACTTTAGCGGTCGATAAGTATAGAATAGACCCACAGATCATAATTAAATTATTTGAATTAAGTTCATTAGGCACTACTATATAAAATATATTCAATTCTATTTTACTTACATAGCACAATAACTTACTCTATTAGGTATCTGCCGCACCTCTTGCCATATTTGTCCTATATACATAATATCCTGTCTTCAACGCGTAGATCGTTTTCCTATCGTCGCGTAAATGTGGTTCCCTATTATTATTTATTTAAGAGTCTGCACAACTATAATAATAATACTTTCAGATACTTTAAAGTATCTACACTTTAAGAAAGTTACATACAAATGTATTTTATTATTTCGAAATTTGAACCAATTACAGCAACCAATTAATAATTGCGTATTAGGTAGGTATAAAACAACATATATGTACATATAAGTGAATATATTTTAAACAATAACGCAGATTTAAAGATTGTCATTGATATCATCGTCCACCAACGGCGGTTAAATCTCTTTCCAATGGCTATTCACCTTTCAAGACTGTGGTTTCATTGGCAGTGTCTTGTTGGTGCTGCGTTTTCTTCCTGCTGAGGTCCGGCGGGGTAATTGCCGTGACAGAGGCGCGGCCCCGTGACGTCAGCCGTGGCGGACTTCACGCTACGCCAACCATCATGAGATCCTTCCTCGCTCGCTTTTATAGACATCATAAACCATAGACTTGGAGAAGAAAATAACACAAATAGCAAGGCATCCACTGCCAACGAGTAAATTTTATCGCAGGTAACAAGTAACAAACGTTTGTAAAAATATCGTTTAGATGTTAATGTTAAAAAAATATAAGTAGGAATATAACATAATATTATCAAAGTATATTCATATTCAGATTTTTTCTATATCAAAATGGATTAAACGATTTACATGAATAATAAGAAGATCAAAGGTGTAGGTAGATACCCATCCATTTAGTATACATATTGCAATAAAAAAATTATGATATAGCAGAGATATTCTATTTTTTATTTATTAGAAAAGACTAGGTATTATTACAGTGATTGGCCGATGCGCCATAATACGTAATAAATACAAATTATAAAAATGACTTAATTATTACAAATAACAACCAATATAATAAAAAAAGTATGTGCTTATGTAGATACTAAAGTAAAATGATAAATACAATTATAAATTTAACCTATTTAACACGTCAACAAACATGATATAGTTAATAAAAAATAGATCAATTTTATGGTGCTATCAAATAAGGTAATCGCACGATACACAGCATCATGAAACATCACATCCGTCCTGCGACGGGGTATCATGAAGACCGTAGAGTTACGACTGATATTGGTGGGAACATGAAAATTAATATTTGCCAGTATATACGGATTGTAAATGAACCCACGAAGAAGTAAAAAGAAATGCTTTAAAAGAGCAATCACTGTTCGGGTGGACAATGATTGCATTGTTAGCATACCCAGAAGAAAACTAGTCGGAAAATTCATTTTATTATCATTATCATAAGGAAAGAATCCGTATGTCCTTAAGGAGAGAAATCTAATAAATCTATTGTGGAATCCATCCGATTTAATTGCGTGGACGGACCTTTTAGGACTCCAAATAATGCTGGCATATTCAATAATACTCAACACAAATGAGACGTGATAGTATAATGTACGTAGCACTCACACGTTTTCAAATGATCTTGAAACCCTCATAACAAAAGGAAGCAGTTTGCTAGATCTAGTACTGATGTTAAGAATATGCTGATTATAAGTTAACTTTAACGTGATGAACAGAAAAGAACACTTTAGAAAAGAAGAAGAAATTACTTCGATTAATACCTACTTCCTAAAAAAATACTAAGACGCTATGGAGGCAAATATCTGGTTGAGGAAAATCCGATACTGAACTGGAATTAGATCCGGAGACATGGAACTGTTTGGAACTACATATACATATGATAGACACGCCATTCCTAAAATAATCGCTTATGCCTGACATACCTACCTAATATAGTCATAGTTGACCGTTCCGAAGATAAGTTTATAGCCCGAAACAGCTACCAACGTAAATTACTCAGTTTAAATAGAGTTAATAAAAATAACTTTGTTTCAGAACCATTAATATTGAGTTCAAACGTTCAACGCCAGTTTAATTAATAAAAAAAAAAAATATACTTAGTTGACTATAAATATCATCCACGTTGAAGTAGTCACAGAGTGACTGCTAATGAATCTGAATGGAGTTCATATTATGTACATAAATACCAATTTTGCTTTTGATAATTAAAAAAGTATCTTAGCTACACGTAAGAAACGATTACTTACTACAATATAAAATCTTATTCACCGATTGACAGTGTCCCTTTAAAGCAAACGAAACGGTTCCTGAATATACCTACTATAACTATAGGTATATTGAGTTTTAATTTAATTAATATAATGCATTTCTAAAAAGAATTAACTCCATCAAAAAAATTGATTGAAAAAACTTTTGATAATAAAATATAATATTTATAAATGAAGAAAAAAAGTAGTTAAAAATAATTTATAACACTACAGTAATCAAAGGTAGTTATAAATGCACAAAAATACGTCTGAAATAGGTTAGTATGTTCAATATGTTAATATATACATATTTTAATGATTAAATGTACCTAAGGCAGTGGTTTCCAAACTTACTACGCCTCCCTTTTAAAATAATCTAATCTTGGCGCCTCCCCCTCTTTATTTCATTAAACACATTTTTACACAAAGTGCTTTTTTTCTACTAAACGAGCTAGATATATAGATTCCATCGCATCTAATGCAGAAAATTCCGTTTCGCATAAATATGATGTTACGAATGGTAGCAGTATATACTTGCATTGCTTTTCTTGACAAGTTATTATATTATTCTTCAGTTCGATTCAACCAAAATTGAACAAAGGTTTTTGTTTCCATATATCTATTTTTATTAGTCAGGAAATACACTACAAATAATTATAAAATAAAATTCTACATGTGAATTATCATCAATCACACATACCACACAATCACATCAAATTGTATCACACATACACATATTATAACTTATTACTATAACATATTATGACATTTTTGAATGATAGAACGAATTTGTGGTCTATGTTTATCTCACTTATGTGGTATAATAAAATTAGTCTCCATATTATCTTCATACAGGTTTGCAAACAACCTAACTTTTATAGGACTGTTTTGTTATGTAGTTTATAGCTAGCTGCCATTTTATAAACTATGCACTTGTAAATTTCAAACCTGTAGTTATATTTATAACCTGTGTTAAACTTTTTGCGCCTCCCCAGGGAGGCGCGCCCCCCAGTTTGGAAATCGCTGACCTAAGGTCTAAATATTTGAAAGTATAATAGCAAATTCACAACATCAAAAAGTAGTATGAAGACCTGTTAGAAATAGTTTTACATTCCATTTCCTTATAAACCCGTAATACTAATTTGACTAAGCTTTTTTCCACATAAAAAATAATAAACGTATTCATGTTTATTGCCATAAAATCTGCTAACTCCACATATTATAATAATATATTCGTGTACGTTTTAAATTGCGGGATTAAATCTCCGTTTTGAAATTCAAATAAGTTTATTTATGACTCTATTTGTTGTGAATAAATAAATAACTTTCAATTATAGTTAAATAATAATGAATAGCTACAAAATGATATGCGCACTCACGATGCAGTTATTTCATGAATTCATAAGTTTTTCACCACCAACCTGAGCGCGGAGGAACGATTACGATCCACCAAAGAATACCTCCGAGTGCATTTACATACGTAATAGTACTAATAGTGGTGAATATTAATTCATTAACATAAACAGTTACATAATTATGTAAATTAAACATATCATCGTATGTATATTTTTATAATCGTTCTTTGACGTTTGCTCAGTGAATACGTTATGAATTTATAACTACAAATGAAAACGAAAACAATGGAATTCCGGATGAAATGTATCTTATGAATTTTACTCGATTAATTATTACATTTATTGCTTAATTTTATTAAACGGTATAAAACGCTTTAATATTCGATTTAAAATATTAATAAAAACACAAAAAATACTGGTTGAAATTAAAAGCAAATTAATAGATTTATAAACTTTATCAACATCTTTTTTGGCCATATTATCCACTCCTCGTCAGTTTTCTTTCGTCTTCCCAGGGTATGACAGAATCCAGTAATTCCACCATATACACTCTGTAAACTGTGTTTAGCGGCCTTCCAGGATGATGAAATCCGATTGCCTCGATGAACAAGTCGGGTTGAAATAAAATTCTCTTCAGGCATCCGCAGCAAGTTACCGAGCCAGGTCTAAAGTCAGCTATTCAATTTCAGAGTGCTTGCTTCGCTCTCTTATCTCCAGTATCCACCGTAAACATCTGTTCTTGAAACTCAGTATATAATTGCTTTGAACATTCATTTTTTTAATGGCATGTGTGACGCTCAACAGAAATGTTTTCAAAATTGTGTTAAGGGCCTTCAGTGCATTATTTTAGCGACTTTTTTGTAGTTTTAATACATCTAGTTGAATTATGTAGATGTCGAGTATCAACACAAAATAATAAAAAAATACATCAATTAAATCACAACCTCATTTTTAAGATGTTAACAACCTCGTCGTGAAATGTGGTCTTTTTTACTATTAGAGCAAATTTGTGGTGTGTGTTTATCAGGGCCCCTAGACTAGAGCCCTGTCAGCCCCCTATTGTGGGGGCCATGCTCCAGTCATTCCATAATAGCGATCTCTCTTTGCAAAATGTCATTTCCCCTGCTGTACCTACATCCCCAGGTCTTTAAAGCTGTTGACACTCTTGATGTTTTGCCCGTCGCTAATCAGGTGACAATTTGGATCAGGACAGGTGCTATTTTACAAAAAAAAATACCTAATGAGTAATCCTGATGGAATTTATGAATAATAAGTTTAAATTACAAATTTAAATACAAATTACACATTTAAAATACAAAGATATTTGCTATTATTG
The DNA here is from genome assembly GCF_057557595.1 of Rhyacophila brunnea. Lineage (NCBI taxonomy): Eukaryota > Metazoa > Arthropoda > Insecta > Trichoptera > Rhyacophilidae > Rhyacophila > Rhyacophila brunnea. The sequence goes on from NW_028232965.1 coordinate 4,590,110, forward strand.
ACGAAATTTTAAAGCATTTCCACGTTTGCCACCATCTTGCGTATTGTGTGGTAGGTAAGTGAAAAACGGATGTTCTTCGGATCTTCCTTTTGCCTTCTTCATCCTAATTTTTGGAGACCTGACGGAAATCTCGTCATTTCAATCCGTTGAATATATTTTACTCTTCGAAATCGGATTTTTTTCAATGTAATACTTACATAGTGACATCGTCTTAAAATAATTGTTCATCTATTTAGTCCTACTTTGAGAATTAATGTATATTTTTATAATCTGCGAGTAAATCACTGGTATCATGTTTCCTTTATATACCTGCCATTGACTTCCTTCAAAGACTTAAATAACAAATAACTTGGCGTAGTTACTATTATATAAGTAACATGTAGGTACCTATATCCTCTGATCCATTCTTCCATCTCCAATATGTATATAAATGCCATAATGCATTTAATAATAATTAGACCGCATTCCAAGCATAAATATTATTTGAATGTGTAATTATTATTATTAATACACTTTCATTTTTCTTAAGTATTCTAAGTAAGGAATACAACTGAAAGAGATTTTCAATTTCCATCGATCAGCCTTAGTCGATAATATTAAATGAAATTATTTACCTACAGTTTTCAGTTGAATTTAAGCTCTGAAAATTTATTGCCAAAATAATGAATGAATCAGGTTTTGTTGATTGAAAGACAATAATAGTAATTATTATACTAATCAACTAGAATGTTTTCATGATTTTTTTAGACATCATACACTTTGTGTCATAGGATTTTTCTGTTTTTTTTTACAATGTTGCCAATTGAAATAATTGCTCACATTTTTTATAACATAACTGGCGTGTTACGTTGATAGGTAGATAAGGTATGTACGTAGGCAACACCGGACTATTTTGTAGTCGTCATTCGGTTCCCTTGACCCCGGCCCCTCTCACGTGGGAACAAATAATAATCCCCGCATTAAACGCACATAACGACGCAGCAAACGCTCAACGGGACGGGAGAGAAACAATGGATTTCTATGTGACTGGATTTTTAATTACTTGTCCCACCGCACAGTGGTGTGCCAAAAGTAATAATATTTTCACCTGCAGTAGGTGCCTACATGAATTTCAAGCAAACTAATTTTAACTTTTCATTAGATTCAGCATTTCACCAACATCATCAACTGGGGTCGATCCAGTGCTGAATGAAGGCCTCTTCGACACCATTCCACCTTAAACAGTATTCGCTGCCATGTATTTTCGCTAAGATTAATTATTAGTTCGCCTATCCAGCAGGCAAGGACGATAGTGTGGTCGTTTGGTGCCCATTGGGTAACAGTGAAAGACTGAATTTGTCCAGCATTTGTCCAGCATTTGTCCAATATTTTCGGTTGCAGCAGCTTGGCAATCTCTATTGCCTTCTTATCTGCCTCCTTATCTGCCTCCTTATCTATTGGTTTCCTTTGTAATCTTTTTGCATTTTCCTTGACATAAACTTCTCCATGTTACGTTACGCTATCCGTAGATTTTAAGTAAGCACCATTAAAACAGTTAGCGTCTATCTGGTGATAATGCATGATATTTTATAAATGTATTATACAATACTGATTCCTTTAAAATCTGTATGGACTTTAAATCTACCTACAATACTAACAGTATATTATAGAGATGATTTATATGAGGCAATTGTATTCTATCTACATTACAATTAGCGTCACCAAACATACAATAAAACAGGTGGAATACAAAGTTAAAATTTTTAGTGATTTATCACATAGTTTGAACCACAGTATTACCTTCAGAAAATAGATGCGCGCGTACGCCTACTGTACAACGTCGCACTCAAAAATATAAATCGATATAAATAAATTGGTCTAGGACCATTTTGATAGAATTTATGCAGCTTTTGGACTACGAGAATGATATTAATCTCATCGACAGCTCAAAAAATGGCTTCAATCGCTGTAATAATCATCAAGTAAACAAGCAAAAATTAATAATGTATTTATACCCCATTCACCAAAATGAACATTATGTAGATGGCCGCCTACACTAAACAGTGAATGCACCGAGACGATGTTAACGAGTTTTTCTATCTTATATCACGAATTAATGACCATCAAAATTAATAGAGAATAATAAATATTACTATGTATTTTTCCTAATAAGTATGTATGTTTCTGGTTCTTTTCAATGTTAAGTAACGTCATTGATTGTGTCACTACTCCAATGCGGGAAAATAGTACACAAATAAAATTATCTAATAAAAGATTTAAAGTTTATTAAGTATATGTATGTATTGATATTAATTTAAGATTTGTGTTGCTAAAAATACATCTTTGCAAGCCACTGATAGTTGCAACGTCGCTTCGTCAGGCAGTCAGGTTGACGGCGAATGGTGATGGAAAGACATGGCAAGATATTCTGACGCCTGGTGGCCAAGGTTTAATGGTCTTAAAATCAAACTTTTCAATGCCTTTTAATATATCATTAATGCTCGTATCTTGTATCTATCAAAACACTTATTCAAATTATTATACTTACCCGCATTTTTTTTTTTTTTTTTCGACCATGTCCGATCCTGATAGGATCATATGGGCCTCCACAGAGTGGAGGTTTGTATTGACAGATTTTTGTTTTTTACGAGAAATGGATGTCAGCCACTTGCTCAACCTATTAGGTCCATACCCTGACACACACAAATTGAAAAACAATTTTTTTTTTTTTTGTACTTGCCAGACCCAGGATTCGAACCTGGGACCCACGGCTTTGTAGTCCAACGCTTATGCCGCGCGGCATTTATATTAGAAATAAGCTGAGTGCATTTCTATTACCGACCCAAACGTCCCATAATGGGACAATTTTCATGGAAAATTGACCGTCGCTCATAATTAAGCGCAAAGAAAAATTTATGTTATTTTTTAATTGCAGGGGTATTTTACTACATGTTTGTTTATTTAATTTATCAATTTTGCTTAAACCAGTAATAAAGTCAGCTGTAAACTCGAATTATTCAAGATTCTAAATGATACATCTAAGATAATACAAATTTTATTAATCATTATTGGTGGCATACTGGTAAATAATTTATTTCAAGGGACAGGGACTCTTAAATTAATAAGCTTGCCAATCTGGCTAAAATTGTCCGCCCTATTAATTGTCCATTAAAAAAGTATGTCTTATTATAAAGACTTCTTTTGATATTTAAGTGGGCATTCAAATTAATTTATTTAATGAATGACAAAAAAAACAATATAATTTCTATATCGATGATTTTCTACGGGTTATAAAGAATTTATTTGGAAGGGTTAGTTCATTGTTTTTTTTTACCCAAGTTTGATAAATTATTTATAATCTTTTATTTCATATTATTATACTTCCACATTATGAAAAGAGTCAATAATTTAAATAAATCAGAAACTCTTCCTCGTTATTATTTTGTTTCCGAATACCTATTCTCGATTGTAAAAGATTCCGCCGGCCAAAGAAAATATTAACACTGTAGGAATCTACCTGAATGCAATTTTACCAATCCATTTTATTATGTTGCGAGCACATGAGTAGGTGTGAAATTAAATTGTAGGTATTAATATTTTCTTTCAGAAACATATTTTTTTTATTAAAATAAAATGTATTAACATGAAAATTTAAATTTTGAGAATGCCATTGATAGTAAAATTGGTAATAAAATATGCCTCCCGATTATTTTTTAAAAATTCATCATTCTTAGCCATTTCTTAGCTCTACAACCTTTACTAGGGGTTGACCTCCTCCGTTATTTTTTTCATCCCGAACGATCCAGCAGCACTGCCGCGTTCCAATTATTTTGGCAGAGCATTTTCAAATCGTCTTTGTTTCAAAAACTACATAAATATAGGTACCTACTTATAACTTATGAGCTTATGACAAATTGTCATTATATGACTTAATGAAAGTTACGATTTATTAATTTTTAATTCAGCAAGATTTAAAATAGAACCTAAGTATTTGTGATTTTCAATTAGGTATACTGCAGAGAATCGTAAGAAACCCAGCGGTTTCAAAAGTGTGCGCCACGTAATATTCCTACATTTTCACTCAACAGCATAAATAGCTGCAAATATCTTTGCATATTATAGAACTCATCACAGATTACTTACATACGACCCTTCCCTGCACATATGGTATAATAAAAACCAAATATAGTACGAAAATACAAATATAAAATATGGAAATGAAAGTTGTTTTTACGTGTGCGTTTTTTGCAACAATGTATTAGGTATGTTTTGATTTTAAGTACCGTAGAAAATTTCGATGAACAAAGCGTTCCATGAACATAATTTGTTTTAAAACCTCTAATATAACTTATAGATCAAAATAATATAACATGCCTATTATAGGAAGACCGAAGCTAAATGATACATTACCTATATGTATTGTAATAACTAATTATTGTATTAAAAGAAATCATTTTCCCCTTACAGAAAACTAAAACAAGGTACGAAATGTACAAGTTCTCCTGTTGTTTACCCAGTGACGTCCTTACACAAAACTCCCCTAGGCAGTGCGCCACATTTTTTTAATACTTACAGTACTTTTATCATCCTTTCATGACTCTAATATCTAAGAAATGTGTTATATGGTAGATACATTACTAACATGATAAGTATATACAACTAAATCTAATTTAAATGCCATATCTGCTTCAATAGACAATGATTTCAGATAGATACCTACATTTTAAAATACGCCTGACAACTTCCAAAACTTGCGAGTAACTAACAAACATATTTGGTTAAATTTTAAATTATGTAAGTATGTACCTACCTGTACATAATTAAAATATTATTTGCAAATCTGCACGTGTTATTGCTGTTCACCAAAAACTTTTTAATGGAAAGATATTTCCGTTATTACCAAGTTAAGGTAGCTATTTATATATATAAATAATGATTCTCCTCGATTTGCCACCCTTCGAGTAACTGCCGCCCCTAAGCGACGCTCAATCTGCCTACCCCCACGGGACGTCACTGTGTTTACGTTATGTTGGTATTACTATCATGAATACGACTAAAAATTATAAGTAAAGTTTAAAATATTAATACTATCGACCGAAGGTACTTGATGGAATTTTAATTTAAATACATTAGAATTAAAAGTTTAAAAGTTTTACTCTGTAAATCTCTTGGTATCAAAAAGAAAAACAAGTGTGTTACGATATGGTAAAAATAAAGTTAGGGCTTATAGTAAAGTAAAATTGAGTACAAAAGTCCAATGAATCCTTTCATAAACCTCTACAAGAATCTTTAGCTTTGCCGACAAGTGTTATGTATCTTTATACTCAATAAAATGGCTTAAAATAAATATTTGTTTTATTTTAAAATATGTCTTGTTCAAATAGTAAGCGGCTGGAGTTTGGTATAGCTAGTTATTGTTATAAACTTGTGTCGGTAGCATTCAATCTAAAGTCTGTGATTATTTGACACCAACATGAAAATTGACACAGATGTTTTATGAAATAAAATATGAGGTTCTGTTGATTTTTGTTTAAGTTGGTAACATTGTGTCTACAATTGAAATTAGCTACATTTTGTTTGACATCCCGTAATTAATATCTTTATTATTTTTATATTAGATATTTAAAAAAAATACGTATGGCTACTTTTTACATTATTAATATAAAACGTCAATTGATTATTAGCTATTCACATACCAAAATGAAAATAATATGTTACTGGCAAATAGTATTCATTATCATCATCATCAGCCTGAATCTATTCACTGCTGGATGAAGGCCTCTTCAAGCTGATTCCACTTTTCTCGGTCATGTGCATTGCGTTGCCACGTACTTCCGCAGAACTTTATCATTTCATCGATCCAGCTGCCTCTAGGTCTACCTTGCGGACGTTTTGTACTTCTTGGATACCACTGGATGACTAGATTTGTTCAACGATTGTCTCTTCTTCGAGCTATGTGTCCAGCCCATCTCCATTTAAGGCTTTTAATAAACTCTATTACATCGCAAACCCTTGTCTGCTTCCTTATCCACTCATTCCTCTTTTTGTCCTTTCGCGTTATGCACAGCATGCAAAAAGAGATCCTCATCAACGGCACTCAGCTCGAACAGGTGAAAAGCTACATCTATCTGGGACAACAAGTGTCTATAGATGGATGTGTATTTGATGAAATTGTTCGTAAAAAAAATAAATACATAAATAGATCATTATGTAAAAAATATATTTTTAGAATATATTACATCATTTTCATCCTAGAGCCGGAGTACAAAGTTATAAAGCATATACTCTACTTATTTTCCATTCCATAATATGTAGGAATCCCCGTTCTGTGCCTAGTTTATCTACATAGTTTGCTCAAGTGGCGAGTTCTCTTACGGCACTTGTCGGCGGTAGTGAGGCGGCACTCGCTACTCTGAAAAATAATTGGATAAGAAAATTTGCAATTAAAATTAACGAGCTTGTTAAACGTGTTTCGTATAATTGCAGTGTTTTGATTTGTTTATTAGACGCGGCGGCTACCGTGGAGAGCTTACACTTGCACTTGGTCGGGTTATACCTACTTGCGTATCAAGGATGAGCTGATCAGAGGCGTATTAAGGAATATATTTGCCCAATCTATATAAATATCATTCAATAAAATAATGGTTTTCAAAAAGACCTTTTAGTTAGGTACCTACTTATAAGTACTTACTCTCTTAACAGTATTTTTAATAAACAACATACATGAAGCATAACAATTAGTTTTCATACATAACTTGAAAACACCTACTAGAAAAAATCACACTTGACTCATCAAAATTCATTTTGAAAATCTCAATTGATTCATGAAAATCATATTTTTTTTAAATGAGATTTTTTTCTAATAGATATATATATCTAAGGTGTTCTCATGGTATGTATGTTCGACACCTATATGGAATGTTCATTCTCACTCAAATTCAACTCTCTTGTGAATTATTCGTTGAATAAAATAAATAGTTTCTTAAATATTGTAAGCAAGTTCAAGTTGATGTTATGGCGAGAGCTGAGCGTAGGTTAGTAGGTAATTAAGGCAATAATTGCTATTTATATTTCTTGATTTAAAACACAAAAAGCCCGATAGTCAATAATAACGCAATTTGATAAGCATTTCATGTAGGACATACTGGTTGAAATTATCATAATTAAGTAGAAGACCTGTAGCTTAATTGGTTAATGTTAAAGCATATTGGCGCGATACCAGTAGACATACGGGTTCAAATACTTACCATCAAGCGTCGGATTTTTTTCAAATGTGATTTTTTCTAATATGTGTATATCTGAAATGTTTTCAAGTTACCTATGTATGTTCAATATATAGAATGCTACATTCTTAAACCTTGTAAATTATTCGTTGAATAAAATAAATGGTTTATTGAAAAATAGTTTGCAATAAGAATTTGACTGAAATTGTAGTAAAATTACAACATACACAACAAACAATAACAAATATAGTTTATATAAACGAAAGTAAAACATATTATTAAGTGAGTAATTCTGGCTGATAAAGACTGTAGTCAGAAAATATCAAATAATTAAAAAAAAAACCTGGAAATAGTATCTTATATTTTTTTTTGTCATCGTTTACATCCTTTGTGTATATTTGAAATCTTATCTAATGAGTTAATTAAAATATTTCAACATACCTAATATCTATGCCTGTACTTATGACTTTACTTTAATTTAGTCATTACTGTTTTATGAATGATTTTATATATAATTACATTATTATTTCGCTAGTTTATTTTTTTTAATTGTTTCAAAATCTGAAATTAAACTAGGTATATATTTATAACTAATCTATGTATATACTTCAATAATAATTGTCATAAAGCGCTTTTGGGCGCCTGAATAGTATCTCCACAAGTGACTTAATATTATTATGCATATAGCATGATACGTATGATGAATCTGATACATAAATCCTTAATAAATGTTAAAAAAATCTAAAAACTACTAGGAACGTAAAGTGGCTTAGATATTTTTTATGCATACCACGGAAAGACATAAGAGTATTATACGACGTGTTAGGAGTTGTCAAGCTGATAACATGGCAATGGACTAGACATTCCACTTTGGCAAAGTCTATAACGATTGGACAAATTCAGTCATATAGTGATACCCAATGAACATTTACGTAGAAAGAAGAACTACGGACGACGGAAAGACGATGAAAGATTAAAAAAAAGCTATAAGGAGACATGATGGTCAGTACATCAACTCCGGTTGATGGTGATTATACTTTTATAATTATTCTTAGTGCAGTTTTTATCATTGGACATCGATTAAAAATTATTTCTATACATTATAATCATTATTGACAATTCTCATTTTAAAACCATAAAAGTAAAAGGTCAATAAACTGAGAAAAAAAAATATATACCTAATAATTACCATTCTGCCTCAATACGTCTCTGTTATCATAATTACTGCATTAATTTGTTCAGGATGCGTCGACTCGATTTCAAAGATAATGCATCATGTGGGAGAGTTTGAAAAAGCTCTACAATATGCCTGATTCTACTTTGCCTTGTGACGTATCAACACAAAATGGGACGTTCGCAAATAAATAATTACCGCATTCTAATTGTACACCATATCTGTCGAAATAATTCCGTTCAAATACTATTTTAATTAAAAAAAAAAAAGATTTTTTTCAAAAGAATGTGTAATCAATGTATGTAATTTGCGTAAAGTTGGTTGCGTTTTTCGCAGATTGCTAAATCAAAAATCACAAAACAAATTGCTTATGTACCTATGTAATTTTAAACATAACCACCTAATATGGTCAACCATTTTGTCTATTGGGCTCTTTTGAGAAGATCTAGAGATGCCAGACGTTATGAGCTCTAAGTGAGTACTGAGTAGGGACTATTACGTGTAATGCGATGCGTCTCAATCTATCCAAGAACCTGTGCAGCATCATTCACCTCAACAAAAGGCTTGCAGTAAAGGAACTGAGTATAGCATTAAGAGGGGAACAACTGAGGCATAGGTACCCTAAAACTAAAACCAGTATTTCTGGGGGTTACATTTGATAGAATGATGTCTAATATGCAAGACCCATTGAAAATCAACACAAGTAACTCGTGTCCAGTAATTTAGACGTATACAGTTGGCCGTATGTTATCAGTTATATCAGTTCATCGTGAGTTATTGTATTGGAAATAAATGGTCATACAGTTTTGAGATCTAATTCATAATTAATTACACATAAAAACAAGTAATAAAACCCACCGAGATATAATAAAAAGATAGATGAAAATATGTAGGTAATTAAATTAGAAGTACAATCATATAAATTATAATACATTATAATATATATAAAATTCTGGTATAGTGGGACGACTTAAGCTTGAAATTGCACAGATTGCACAGAATCACAATTATTGGTAAATTTAATTATTAATATTAATTACCATTATTTTTTCCGACTGCTCTTACATGAAGCCTATTGAATAGTTTTCTTTCGCTCGACGTCACTCTAACTAATATTTTTTTATCATAACTATCGAACCTCACGCTTATTATGCTCGTATCAAGCATTACATATTATCAAATATTTATAATAATGACAGCGTTATTATCATATAGTTGATACCAATCAGTAACAAATTAATGTTGATAATAAATTTAATAAAATCAAAAGATTACTTTTTGCCATGCTCAACGAACAACGCGTTTTTTTTAATCTACATGCTGTACGGCCACCCATGAACGATACGATGAAATGTAATAAGTATGTAAAATTTACATGAAACCCAAGACACTTACTTAAAGAGGCGCTACAGACCATTTAAGTCCATAGCCTGCTGTACAAAAATACTTCAGTCGGTCACACTCAGCGGCGATCTTAATATATTGCTATTGAATGATACATATATTATTATATTATGGAGAGGACAGAGAACATAATACTATAGGAATTATGCAGGCAACATGGGTGATGCTTGTCTAAAAAATCTCAATTTATATTTTTTTTTCGACCATGTCCGATCCTAATAAGACCATAATAATATCGCTAATAATATTAATAATACAATTTGTATTAACAGATTTTGTTTTTACGAAAAATGGATGTCAGCCACTTGCTCTACCTATTAGGTCCACACTCTGACTCATACACAAGTCGAAAAACAATATGTGAACTTGCCATACCTAGGATTCGAACCTGGGACTGTCGACGCTATAGGCCGATGCTTAACCCGCGCGGCGCCATCGTGAGTGTTAATATTATTATAATATTATTATATGATAGGTATATTTTGTAGAAGTCTGAAAACATATCGACATTATTTTGATGATAATAGTGGATGTGTGACACTTGTCTTCGTGTACATTTTTTTCTTGGGTGACTGGAATCTACAAGTAAAATGGTCTTGCCACGCATCTCGTATGCGGATGAGACGACGGTATATTTTATGAACGATGAGAATGCAGCTCGCTTATAAAAGTCGTTCGGTTTGTAATTGATACAAGCAATTAGAGGTGTAAGGAGTATTCATGACAAATCGTTTCGTAAATGATTTCAGAGACACGGCTTTGATAGGCGTCCGATTCTAGTTTTCGATCGATTTGATTTCCATTTATGATTGCAGATTCTTATGCTGGACCTAACGCCGGTGAACATGTACTTGCTTTCAGTAGATACGTACCCACGTACCTGGCATCTGCATACAAAGTGAAATCATTAGCTCTACAAATATGTAAATAAATATCTTTCGCCTTTTATTTCATACATACTTAATAAAAAATTATAAAAAAAATATTTTTAAATCTATGTGCCTAAATACACAGATTATAAAATTGTTTTTATTGAAATAATTTTTAAAAACCTCAGAAGCATATTCTCAATTAGAAGCCCCTTTGAGAAAAATGGGCCAAATGGGATTTAAACTTAACACATTTCACTTAAATTAATTTCTAGTAACTACGGGATATAAGAAGATTGATAGGTATAAATTACAAAGTTAATAACAATTTGATATTAATATAACTACGCTATCTTATCAATTTTATTTAACTAAAATTTTGTTCGAGTTTTGGATTACATAGTGCTTTTAACTTAATATATTACGTTATTGTTGATAGATAGTTTCAAAACTGGCCAAGATTTTACAACAATATAGTAACTGTTTTTTTCAGAACGATTGGCACAAAATATTTATCTTCAATATCAATAATGATTTAAAATAATACATACTTAACAACACAATACGTATAATAAATCACGATTTCCAAACTATATAATTACATCAAAATTATTTAATTAATCAATAGATATCTTACCAAGCATAATTAAATATCATTGTTTTAGTTTAATGGCGCCTATACACATGCATTGATTTTCTCGCAGCAATAGAGTGTATTTTAAACTATCGCGATAATAACTGTTTACACGAAAAAGTGCTGACTGTCTCGCCAATCTCATTCTTCAAGAGTAAGCGAGACGCGATGTTGTCATTTTAAAGTAGGTACTATTTGACAGGCCGTGAAAATCGGTTAACCTCAAAATGAGTCTGCGCGGTGTAGTTCGTTTTTTACCAGCATGTTCGCCACTATCGTTCTACTGCTCAGACGCACATATAGATTAAACTGTCGCGGGAAAATTTAGAAGTTTCCAAACTTTTTTTATGCATGCATGCAGACTTGCAACTTGCATGATAATACATGTTTACACGTGCATTTTCTTGCTAAGGCTGCGCTGCGATAATACGCACTGTCAGCAGTAAATCCATCATTGCCCCCATAAGGGGGGGGGCTGACAGGGCTCTAGCCTAGGGGCCCGGGTTCAGGGGGGCCCGGCGTGGCGGGTCAACCACATAATTGAGTTAAACACACATCTTAAATATGCCCTAATAGTAAAAAAAGTCGCCTGCGGCGCTATTTTACTTCGGAATTATTACCATTTTAAAATATAAGTATGGTTGTGCGATGCAATTTTTGGATATTGTGTATTGATACTCGACAACACCATAATTAGATGTGTTAAAAATCGCTAAAAATACACTGAATTTTTATTGACCTCGAACACCATTTAGAAAACGCCACTGTAGAGCATCAGACTGCCTTTAACCTTAGTGATAGGTAGGGGGGTCCACCAAAGATCCTGGCCTGGGGGCCCGTTTCAGGATGTGGGGGCCATGAAATCCATGCACGCGTAAACGGGGCAGAATAATGATGAACCTAAGTATTATTAACATCTTTATAAATATTCTGAAAAGAGTTTTCCAGCAGGAGCAAAGTCACCCCACTGTGAAATAAGTACTTTTATAATAAAATAAATAAAGTTATGATTTTTGATAGTAGCAATAAAAATAATCAATTCTTTATAAGCATACTATATTTTTGGGTATTCTTTGAGTGCTAGTAAAAAGTTAACCAGTCTATAACATATCGCAGAATATTTTTGAAATAATTCAAAGGGTTTTGTCTCGCAGGCGATAAATTCCAATAACAGGAATACCAAAACGGGAACGACTATTGCCAAAGTTTTTAGTCTAACTTGATATTCTTTGTGACTTCAAACAGGCATCAATTTTAAATCATTTTTCGAGATTTCAACATTTATTCAATACATTGTCACGGTGATTTAATTGAAAGAGACTTGAGTACCTATTTCATAATAAAATAGTGTGTACCTAACGACCATTTCTATATATATTTTTTGACATTTTAATGACTATATGTTTTCCACTTAAACGTTGATGTCTTAATTCATGTATTTAATTATAAAACTAACTTCATTAATTTGTTTATTGAAAATTGCTTATAAATAAGATCTTGTTGCATTCTCTAATAAAAAAAATCAGCAATACAAAAATCGTAGATTATATTTTAAACAGACTACCAATCTACCTATTCAATGCATCTATCATTTGCCGATCAATTAAATTACGGACTTGCGAATTATTTCTCAAATGAGCAGTTACAATATTGTCATTTTGCCTATTACTTACACAAATGCTACACTGCCAATATTGGTAGATTTCGTATGATTCAGTATAATAATTATATGACCACTTTTGTAGTCAATATCAAATCCGAAATTACCACAGTATATGAAACAATTCTCGTCCAAACTTCGCCATTACGGGTATCCTGTGATACATGACATGTGCCACGAAATGTGAACTCTTTTTTCAAATGGAATAATTTATATCTAATTTCAAATCAATTTAGTATGTACCTACTCATCTTTCTCATTTTCTCAATGGCGAACACGACATTTATAATTAATTAATTTATAGCAGCATTATTACGTCGTCAATATCTACTAATAAAATTACAAGATAAAAAGATCTTTTTCTATACCACGTTTTGAAATTTACTGTTGAATCATATAAACTTATTATGTATTAATAAAAAAAAATATTGTACTTGATAGAAATACTGAATAAATATTATAGAATACAGAAGTGTCATTTTGAAATTTCCATAGTAACGCACGTATATATTAATAATTTAGTTGCTAGGACCCACTTAGCAACCAACAATTGTGAGTAGTAAATAATACTTTTAACGATTTTTTTCCGAAACATACAAAACAGAATTAACTGAAAATGAATTAAATTCTGCTTAAAGATGGCCAAAAGTATTAAAACAATGCATTGTCGTCGTGTTCTGATATATTCTAAAAGTTTCAAATGTCTAGCTAGTCGGAAAGTTAATTAAAAATCGATTGCAAGATTTGTACCGGATAAACAACCACCGGAAGTTAGTTAAAAATCTTGGACAAACAAGAAAAATTTGTACTGCACAAGAAAAAATCTGTACCGGACAAACAAGAATACGAGCTAATAAAAACGAGGTAAAATAGGACGTACCTATATCAAGAAACATCGAACAGGTATTTATCTAAGAAGCATAAAAAATGTTTTAATGTTTTTTCCTATTAAAGAATATGAATTGTCAATATTCTTCAATGATCATTTGTGGCACTTTAACCCTTAGCGGGTCATGGTCTCCTTCAAAAACTTCCTCCATTCTGGACGATCAATCGCCGACACTCACCAGTTGCTTTTACCGTATTATAGCCCACCTTGCTGCTATGTCCTCCAGCATTCTATGCACGGGACCGATCCAGAGCAGTCTCTGTATTTTCATGTGCCACGTGAACTTTTCACCTTCATAATTGTTTAGTTAGTGCTGTTTATATCATAATATACTGATTGAATGCATATACCAATTATTATATATATATAAATTATTAACAAATAATTATACAACATAATTCGGAAATACCCGAGAAACATTTTTGCATAAAAGATGTAGGTATTCCACTTCAGCGGTGGATAGGTGCTGCAGAAGAAAGACGGTAGTAGTTGTTCGTGATGATGGAGGAGGCGAGAATTTATTTACTGTTTCAATACTTACAAGGGTACAATCGATACAATATAATACTTAAATATAATGACAATTCGATGCGATGGGTTTTTAACGGGAACTTATTATCGAGTGACATGTCCAATCAATTATGATACGCTATTTATTGACCGGCGCACTATGGAAATAAATTGTGGATCCGCTATCTCATAATATTACGAAATCATATTATATATGTTACACCGAATGTGCGAAATTGACTATTACATGAAATGGGCAAAATTTTGGCTAATTCATGTAATATTCAAGCCTGTTGCCTTATTCATGAATTAGGCAATTTTTCTGCTGAGTACATTAATTCGCCACGGTATGGAATTCTTGAACTGTCAACATGACAGAAGAAAAAGTAAATTTAATACGGATGGTTTTATTAGTTATAATTGGACATAATATAATATTAATATTATTAGGTTAGGTTAGGTTAGGTTAGGTTTTGTAATTCTGAATTAAATTATTCAACTGAATGTCCATTTTGAGGTTAGCTATCAAGTGTCAACAAACTATCACAAACATTCAATCGACCATTGCACAATTGATACCCAAGCACGAATCAAATCGCGAAAATACTTTTCAATAAAATTCTTCCGTTATCATATTATAGTTCTAATTTTTTTTTGCGCATAGTAAATGGATATGCACGTCATTGTAGTTATTGTTATATTGGTATATTTTAATATTATAATCAATGACATTTGACACATTTGTTTAGTTGCAAAAAACACCACGGAGCGCGATCATCTATTTTGACCATAGATAATATAAATGTACATTTTGACCAATGCATGAGCATTTGGTACATTTAGTTTAGTTGCAAAAAATACCACCGTAGCGCTACTATCTAATTTGTCCAAGACATGAAGTAGGCAGAAAAATTACTGCCGATTTCACGCACTCTCCAGATATTTTGTCTAATTCATGAATAAGGCAACGGGCTTGCATTTTTTATGATTTAGGCAAAATTTTGCCCATTTCATGTAATATTCAATTTCGCACATTCGGCGTAACATATATACCTACTGACTGATTTTACATTAAAGTGAATATTTAATAAATAATATTATAATTGACATCTAGCTCACAGGAATCCGATGACAGCCTCATAGATACCTAATATATTTTAATGCCTTTTTTATTATCAATATTTATTGAGATCCAACATATTGATATTTTTATATTCTATTGATATTATTGATATTAACGTTGGTTACTAACTTGATAAATTAAAGTGTCAATCTCGTAGTCGATTTTTTATAATTATTATGACCATTTGATTTATTGGTTAATTTAATGTTACTACTTTTATCAATATTGTTTTTTACGACCTATTTCAGCAAGAGCAACGATATCTTTATTTTAATAAACGGTAATAAAATTGACGCCATTTTACAAGTACGAATAATAGCAGATTCTGTGCAAGAGTTTGAGTGACAGTCACATCATCAGAGCGCTGTTGGAATCTTTTGGAGGGAGCAGATATTGCAGGCGCACCAACCTCATCCGCCATCAGCCATCAGCCAGCGCAGGCCAGTCTGCTCCAACATGTCGCGACCACATTTTACAAACAAAATAAAAACTCATCTCGATGTCATAAGACAGGTGCGCTCAATTGATTAATGTGCATTCAGAAGCGTCAAGCATCGACTTAAAACAATTATTAATACCTGCTTGTGTAATCAATACAAATTATTACCCACACACTTAACTACATACCTGCGTAATTCAATAATAAATAGCCTATATTTTATATATAATATATGATCTATATCTGAGTCCGAAATTATTTAAAAAAACACTACATTTTTTGTAGACGCAAACAACGGAATAATATTATTTAAGTTTTTAATAATTTTATTTGAGATACTTTTAACGCAATTTAAATATGTATTATTTAACGTATTGAAACATTGTTTATAGCCGCCATATTTAGCGTATGTGCGTTAGATGCTGATCTTTCATTCGGGGGCCCCGAGTTCGACTCGGTGAGGTCAAAATATTATATTTAGGCAGTTTTCTCAAAGCCGCGGTGATTTTTTCTCTTTTATTACTAAATACACTACTGTTTTACTACCTACTGTCATTGAGCCTCATATCATGTTGTAATATTATAAAAATAAGAGAATAAGGAGAAGAAAATTTTGTAATATGTACATATGATATAGGTACGCAATTATAGTGATTGTTCATTTAAATATTCTAAATATATTTGGTCTATTTGGCTCCCTATCAATTGAGATTTACTGAATTTTAGTCTTTCTTTTTTTAACACTAGAACAGGACATGGGGCACAATAGTAGTAGTGTAATAATATAATTGAAATAATCACAAACACCCAGGTTTTGAGAAAATCACATACCTACATATTATATCGTAATCTCACCGTAAATCGAATCCGGAGCCACCGAATGAAAACCCAGCGCTTTACGCACTGGGCTACAAGAGTTGCCATTATGAATGCTTTGGTTCGGTACAAGTTGGTCGTGCTTCATTTATAATAAAATGGTGCTATGGATTTTATCTTGGCAATATTTTGAATTTCGAATTGTGTTAAAATGCTTGTGGCTTGTAACAGATGCGATTGATATGAATAACAGCTAACTATATTTTTTCAACGAATAATTCACAAGATTTAATAATGTAACATTCTGATTATTGAACATACATAACTTTGAAAACACTTCTGAGAAAATATATTATAACCAATACAAAAAAATCATTTTGAAAAAAGTAAGACACCCCGCATGAATCGAACCTGCATCTTTCGGTATTGCGCCCACGCACATAGTCCACTATGCTAAAGGAGTCATACTTAACTACGACAAATTTAAACTATTGGCCTTTTTAATACTCACTGATGCGCTTTCTTAATTGAGTAACTATTTGGCGATCGGCTTTTGTATTTTAAATCAAAGTAGGTATTATTTTAATTACTAACCGACGTCATGGTCACTCCAAGATTTTTTTGTTGTAACTTACTTGAATTTGCTAATAATTTTGAATAATAGCTAATTTAATTATTAGTCTTGGTAGTATTTCGTTTAACTACGCATTATTTTCTTAGGATCTATCTACCACAAAAAGTTTTCTTCGGCTTCCTTGATTCAAACAAATGTTACAACATTGTCAAGATCTCGTGGTTACGACTCTGTGTTTGAGTGTCTCTATCTGGAGGAAAAACGAAAGCAGACCGAAGAGATCGAATCGAATCGAAGAAGTTGCGTTTCCAGGAATACATATTCAATATATTTTTTGTGATGACTCTACTAGTCGATTGGATACCAACTCGATGCATTTCGATCAAAGTTTTTTCGATCAAAATATTTCGCTCGGTATTGCAGTCAAATGTAAACGGACACATTGTGCAAATTTCGATTTAAAGTTAATGCGACTTAAACACAATTTTCACATTTTCCACTGTTTTGTATGTTACACAAAAACATATCGACGCTGGAATTTTCAAACCTTAAAAAGGGCGTAGGTAGTTAGTTACTTTGTGAGATATTTACGGATACAAATACACAATAAGTTACTAATTATTTATTATTTATCTACAAAACGATTTTGCCCCAATGCATCCTTAATCACTGTTTTAACAAATTTATTATGTTAGGTGAAGTTATTTAGTTTTAATTAACTAGTGACCGAAATAAATCGAGGAAGCTAGAGGAGACCTTCACCCAGTAATAAATTAAACTCGACTAATAATGATTACATGGTCCCCACAATAGGGGGCTCTACTCTAGCTTAAGGGCCCAGCGTAGCATGTCGACCACTTAAATTACACACGCCTTAAATTCGCTCTAATAGTAAAAAAAGTCGCCTGCCGCGCTATTTCACGAGTACAATTTCATTTCATAATTATTTTTAGTGTGTTTTCTGACTATTAAAAAGGACTATTTATCCGATATTGCGAAGGTTTACTTACATGTTACTTGGCCATCACAAAAGGATGTCAAGATCAGTGCTTCATAATATGCCAACAATTTAGGTAAATTTATTTAAAAATACCAAAAATACGCGGAATACCATTTATTTTACAGGGGACCCTATAATTCCACAGAATAGCACTTGGGGAACATTATTGTAAAACATTACACTACCCTTAATCTTAGCGATAGCCTGCTAAACATCGTGGTCTGGAAGTACGCTTTAGGATGTGGGAGCTATGAATGATTATGAACTCATTTTGAAACATATAGAATAAAGATAATAATATTACGTACCTATCTACATTATTTTATCCATATTTGATTTACATGATAGGTTCTATGGACAAATATTTACATATAATTTAAAAAAAAATCTTTTTATCAAATACCTAGGTACTATTTTGTATAATTTTGCGTGTAATTTATTATCTTAGTCCCCACAATACGATGACTAGTCGTTATCGTCGCACCGACTGGTGGGTGGACATAACCACATCCGCAGACCACACAGAGTGTATACCTACTGTCGGGGTATTAAAATGTATACTAAAACGTTAAAGATCCGGTTAACGCAAAGGTTCATTTTAGTGCTTTTAAAAAGTTTGCTGTATCATACTGCAAACAAAGAGAAGTTTTCACTTAGATCATTTGACAATTGTATATTATTAAACATTTGATTTATATTTTATTATTCATTCTGTCTACCCTATGTGGTCTTCTCTCCCATGTGTAATCTTAACTTAAAGTCATGTAAACTCAAAGAAATCTTAAGTGTGTGGTAACCTCAGTCTTGTGTAACTACACCTGAGACATTCCCAGAAATTACCAGCAAGATCGGGTGTGTAGAGGTCTGTGTTTATATTGTCTAGGTATGAAGAAAGTAAATAAGAGGAAGTATGGTATGTGTGAGGTTGTACGAGATAAATGGGGATCACTGTGATTAACCCCACTCATAAGTCGTCTCGATCTTTTTTAGTAACTAGCGTCATGTCGGCGCCGCCTTATCTGTGTTATACCTATGTGACAAAAGAGTATTTCTTTACTTGTCTTTAGTATATTATGTAAAACTTCTTTAAGTTATTTTATTTAATTCAATAAAAATAATCGTTGGGCTAAGAGGCTGTAGGGTTATTTATTGCAAGTGAAATTAAAGATTTATTTCTAGATGTCATAAACGCGTTTTCTTGATTTGGTATATGGGATACTTGCCGTTTTCACGACCGCCATTACTTGTAAATACTTAACAAGCAACTATTTATACTGGCGTCAGGTGGGTAATATTATAACTGGACTAGAAAATCAGGTTAATACAAAATGCCTGATAGAATTGATTGAATTTTTTGTTGACATCGCAGTGTAGGGTTGACACAAAAATAATATTAAACAACTGCATGATTCGTGATAATGTAAATAAATCTTCATCATTTTCATCAAGAGAGCGGCTTCCACACATAACTTTTTTGTCAGCCTCTTCTTCTACATTCTATTAGATCGCTCAATATGTATATGTCGTACTAATTCCACTTACTTTGTTAATAATTATGACCAGTTTCGTCCGTTTGATAAGGACATTATTAACTGAATCGTAATCGTCTCTTTGAGGCAGACAAAATCGGTCCTGATTATCAGTAAACTAAGCAGCGATCAAAATGAACATAGTTATGAACCGGAGCGCTCGGTATTTTTTCGAAAATAATAACATAGTTATTTAATTATATGTAAGTAAGTATATTGTATAAAAATAAGTCAAATTCAGTCAAAGAGTCATTTGAGTGCATGGCGACCTTAATCTTAGGTAACTGCTCCTGAGACATTCCCAGTCATAAAAATAAAAATAAAGCTTCACAACCAAACAAAGGGTGTCGTGATACGCCTTATTACGACAAGGGGTATGGTGCGGGGTGAGTGTGGTTTGATGGGGCCATTAACTTTAATGTAGGTTTAAAAATAAGTATGTTAGATTTTTCGTTATATGGTCCATCTAGCTTAAAATGGTCAAAATAATTTTCCACGGGACGGAGCGATAATTTTGGGAATATCATTAACCGGAACGGCGCTCGGTGCGCTCCGGTCCATTTCAAGCCATGCAACTAAGTGGATTTAGTTACTGCATATCGTGTTTTTTTTGGTAGGAATATGAGTTAAGGCCATAAAAGAAAAAAAATGTATATTATTTTAGCATTATTAAAAAAATGTATAAATCTTGGAAAGTATATAGATACTTCCATTATACTTTATCGGAGTTAAAAATCATTAGTAGTCTCAAACATTACCCACTTGACAGATAGATGCTTACAAGTAATAGAGGCCAAATATCGAGACATACCAACATTTTTTCAATAGAAATAGATCCTTGAGTTTGTTACTCAGTGTGCTCATGTTTCCCTGGTAGCAACTCTACTCATTTAGTATACCAATCACGTAAAAGTGTCACAGATTCTTTAAGCCATAACATCATGACGAGGCAAAGCATGATGAGCTCTACTAGTACTGATTCCAAAGAACATTTTCCTAAGAATTAGCCAAGTGTTTTTTTACATTTAAAGGAATTTATCGATGTATTTATAAATCGTTTTTCCGACCTCGATTGTTAGCGTCCATTCAGTATCTGGAATGAAGCATATGTGTCGTGTAGTCGCATGTTAATTTAAAATTGCTGACAGTATAAAAAGACCGTTATAAAAAATCAAGAAGTTGCAAAAATATTTGACTTCACTTATTTCCCATGAACAAGTTCTAAGAAATAATATTTCCATAATGCACGACTAATCCCTTTGATAACACCATAAATAATATTCTATTTTTCTCATAATATTTTAATTTAAGAATAGATACAAATTAAATTTATTTAGGTTATTTTTATAATAGTTATATTTTCCTGTTTTGCTTATTTTATTATTATTACAACGTTTTCCATAGCTCGTATTCTTATTTGTCCGGCGGTTGTTTGTCCGGTACAAATTTTGCAATAGATTTTTAACTAACTTCCCGACTAACTAGACATTTAAAAATTTTAGAATATATCAGAACACGATGCCAATGCATTTTTTTAATACTTTTAGCCATCTTTAAGTTATGTAGAATTTAATTCATTTTCAGTTAATTCTGTTTTGTATGAAAAGTTATTTCGATACCATTATTGGTTGCTAGGGGGTCCTAGCAACTAAATTATTAATATATACGTGCGTTACTACGGAAATCAATATGAAATGACATTTTATTATTCAGTATTTCTATCAAGTACAATTTTTTTTATCGTTTAAGCTAGTCAAGTCAAGTTTATATGATTCAACAGAAAATATAAAAACGTTGTGTATAAAAAGTTATTTTTATCTTGTAATTATTTTGTATTACTCTATCGCAGGGATGGTGTATTTTTTTCTATAAAGGTGTCATAGCTACCTACTATAGGTATGCAAAATTCTTTAAACAGTAAGTCGTGTGTCACATAAAAATATAAAATAAAATACCAAAATCCTTGTATTCATTATATATTTACCAAAATGATTAAGTACCTACCATATATTATTATTGTCTATATTTACATAGTTATTATGAATGCTCCGCCTACCAGCGCATCTATTCTATAGACAAGACTGTTATCGACGGTTATCGAGGGTAGTTTATCATATGTTTGTATTGAGGTATTATTATAAAATTGTTACAATAAGTTAGCCGTCTAAACAATCAAAATTGTCTAGCTCGCATTAAAAGTTAGCACAGCCAAGAGAAGTGCTGTTTGAATATAGCACGTATTGTAACAATTACAACTAATTTATTGTAAAAATTACAATACTCCAATACAAAATATGAAGAACTACACTCTATAGCCTTAGAACAGATTATAATAGATGCGCTGATTTGGGTTAATTTATTGATAACTTGAGACATAAAATATATTTTTTTAGTTATTTAAAGTTAGATATAAGTACTTAAAAAAAATGTTATAAATTATTGTGAATTCGTTAAAGGATGCCATACTATTATTGTTTCAAATGAATTTATGGATATCTAAATTTATCATTGAAACTTAGTTTATTAAATTTTTATAATGCATCAAAATATTAATTTTTAAATAATTCATAGTTGTTATGTACCTGCCTATTTTATATGTATTAATTAAATGTGCAGGTATGGTATAACGTGAAGTCCTTTTTATTTATATTAAATTGAGCTTCAATATTATGACCATACCGATAAGTATTGATTAGGTATTATGCTAGGGTACTTAGCAATTTATATTGTATCTAAATTTTAATCTAACTTACTTTAACTGTACATCTAGTAACTATTTAAATCAAACTCTCTAAAAATACCCTTTTTTAAATATGTGACCAATCGGTCGCCATGTTGAATGAGTGCGACGGAACGGTGAACCAAGATTAATGTGTTCATTGGAATCAGTGATCGAGGTATTACCTTGTAATTTGTTTTAGCGGAGCAATTGGACATAAAGCCTTACAAAAATGTAATTGTTTGGCAGGTTAATGTTTACAGCCGTAATACATTGCTGTCGTTATTGACTCTTTTTCATAGACATAAATAACCATTTTTTCTACGATTTTATACGGAATAAGTTAAAAAAAATATTACCCCACCATTTTCGCTCCTAAGGAGTGAAGGTTGTATTCAAACACTTTTACTACAGGAATATTTTTCAGCTATTCTTCCAACCCATTATTTTTTTGTTTGGATCAATCACCCATTAGCAATGACATTAATATGGACGAAGCATCTGGGAAAAAAATGACATTCACTTTTTTGTCGGATCTGCCGAATGGCATAATCTTTTCTAACGCCATTACAATAAAGGTGATATTGCTATAAATTCCCGATGCTTTTTGTCGGGTCTGCCGAATGGTTTGGTTCAAACGGGTTCGCTCAAATGAACATTGACACTAGGAACACTGTTACTAACGCCATTACAATAAAGGTGATATTGCTATAAATTCCCGATGCGTGATATCGCATAATGGAAATTGCGTGACGTCTACCTATACATGTGCGAATGTCGCTATGCGCGAATTTACTTGCTAATTACTGTACTGAGTTTCTTCTGAGTGAGTGAGTCCATAAATAATGTCATTGTCCATTAGAATTCTAACCCACATCTACAGTTACAGAGACTGAAAACTGTCTACAAAATTGGTGCTTCAATTCATTTTCCACAATTTTTATCATTAACTTGCTATTGGTGATGCCAATTAGGAAAAAAAATAGTTATCATTGTATGTTCTAACTCTTAATTTATAAATTCCTTTGATACTAACAAAGCACGAGAGCACTGAAAACACATATTGGTAAGAATTGAACGTATAAAGAAGCAAACGAGAGTATGCGATATAATTTAGTATACTAATACTCTTAAATCGATATGGGCTAGTCACATAGCTCATAGACATGGAGACCGTTGAATGAAAGTGATAATACTGATAATCCAGTTGTATTCGATAAATAGGTATAAGCCGACCTCACCTCACCTCAAGGGACTGAGATTGATTAAATATTAGAGTCCACGGAAACACGTGGATACGTGGTAAAAGAAGAGTGGAAAGTCCTCGAAAATTCCTTTATTATGCAGTGAATTTACACAGGTCGATGATAATGACTAAAATTATTATGTGATAATTAGGGCCCGGATTTATATGCTAGTGCATGCTTTCTTAGGGTGTCTGCACAGCTACGAGAGATGCGCAGAAATCCGTTTTGAAAGACACAAAATCCAAAAATAAAATTTTATTGCGTATATAAATGCATATTTGAAACGTTAGAGCATATTTCATAAATACATGCATATTTTAGGGCTTTCGCATTTATAATTTTAGTTTTCTTTAAATTATTTTATCGAAATATAACTAATTTAGGTAGGTTTTAGTTTATTAGTTTAGGTGCACTTGCATTTTTTTAATGGCATCCCCAAACTGTGGATTTATCAAAAAATCCACTCGGGCACCTTTATTGAAATTTTGCCCTATCACCTCTGTGGACGTTGAGAGGTCGTTTTCTACATATAAACAAAATACTGACCGATTTACGGAAAAAATTAATGTCTAAACACATTGAAAAAAAAAATTTAACTTATTTTTCGGATAGAAAACACCAAATAATATTTAGGAATAGTTAATTGTGTCGTTTTTGTTTTTTAAGTCGTGTTTAGTTTACATTGCATTTCTTATTCAATTATTTTTACTTGTAATCAAACATTTTGAAAATTGTAATTGATTAACTTTATATTGATTATTTGTGTTTTTTTTGATAATGTATTATATTGATTAAGATTATTAATTTGTTATTCGATTTTATATCAGTAATATTGGG
Organism: Rhyacophila brunnea; assembly: GCF_057557595.1. NCBI lineage: Eukaryota > Metazoa > Arthropoda > Insecta > Trichoptera > Rhyacophilidae > Rhyacophila > Rhyacophila brunnea. The sequence continues at coordinate 4,614,736 of NW_028232965.1, forward strand.
TGAAATGAGTATTTACAATTTTTTTTCATAAATAATGTCAATTTTTAACTGCATATTTCTTCGGTTTTAGTACATATTTTATTGATTTAAGTGCATACTTGCATGCACATAATTATGTTTTCTGTTGCATATAAATCCACTCCTTAGTGATAATACTAAAAAGCGCATTTATGTAGCATTACAATATTTTTTTTATAACGGCGCATGTTACTGTTTACGTACAATAACTGTGATAGGTATTCTATAAAGTCTACTGCTTATACAATGGTTATGGTATTTCATTACTGTTAATTAGTGTTAATACTATTTATCATCTTGCTTCATTTCTCATTGACTTACAATCAAAATAACCATTGATTTTGTAAATCCGGGATACACAGTTACCACAGTATAAATTATGTCGATAATAATATTATTATTTACGAGTCTCTGTTACAAAAATTAATAAAAATATTTTGTAAGTATCTTTGGCATTGATGGAAGGAAAATTACATTGCGACATGTCCGTGGCGCATATTCAAACAAAAACATTTTCTTCAAACCGCCAATTTCATAACAGATTCACGATCGAATATCGATTCGTGTTTTTTACTTGCACAATGATATCCTGACATCACTTTTGTTCTTTTAAAGACAGCTCGAAACTGAGACAGTGGTTAATGTTTGGCCTTAATTTTTTTTTTAATAATTTTAACAAATCTTGGAACAAATAATATATACGTAAAAAGTCCAAAATAACGTGTCCCGGGTCTGGTAAATTCACATATTATTTTTAATGCGAGTTTAGACCCACAGTATAGAACTAGTAAGTTGAGTTAGTAGCTAACCATTTCACGTAAAACAAAAAATATATTAATAATTATTCAACCTCGACCCCGTGTAGACCCATGTGATCCTCTTAGGATCAAACATGGTGATGAATGCATGTATAGAACTTCTGATGTCTACTATATAACGAGAAACATTATGAAATAATATCATAGATTTTTTTCTAAACTATTATATACCTACATACAAGTCAGGTATTAAAACAAAAATTATATTTTAATCATTTATCTCAGGGAACAATATAAATACCTACGTAGGTAACAAAGAATACCGCGTTGTTCCTGTAAAATTATATAATGTTTGAGACTTTCACGGTTGTTTATTATCGTAATAGATTCTTGGGTTTCCACCATGTATACCTCTTCCTTCTTTCCTTGACGTTTCAATCCATTATAACACAATTTATCTCTTGATAACGGCCTCTTCAACGAGTCCGAAACGTCTAGGAAAGAAGGAAAAAGTACACGTGGTCGAAACCCAAGAATATATTACCAGCAAAATTACTTAAGTAAAAACACTACACATAGAGCACTTTCAGTAAATAAACAACTTTTCAATGTTGCTGTTGGAAGCACATTATACTAAATCAAATACGGCCAGACCTACGTTCAACAAAGGTCGGAACATATTTTTAAATTTTAATTTGTAAACTCTAATTGGATAAAATAATTCTTTCGTTGCAGAAGAAAAGTACTTAAGTCACGTTTTGTTGAAGTGTAGATTTTAATACCATCGTGTGTATAGAATGGTGCTCTTTTTTGTGTCACATATTTATTTTATTTCATCATCATCATCATCATCAGCCTGAATCTATCCACTGCTGGATGAAGGCCTCTTCAAGTTGCTTCCACTTCTCTCGGTCCTGTGCATTGCGTTGCCACGTACTTCCGCAGAACTTTATCATTCCATCGATCCAGCGGCCTCTAGGTCTACCTTGTGGACGTTTTGTACTTCTTGGATACCACTGGATGACTAGATTTGTCCAACGATTGTCTCTTCTTCGAGCTATGTGTCCAGCCCATCTCCATTTAAGGCTTTTAATAAACTCTATTACATCGCAAACCCTTGTCTGCTTCCTTATCCACTCATTCCTCTTTTTGTCCTTTCGCTTTATGCCCAGCATGCACCTCTCCATACCACGTTGTGCTACTCTAAGTTTCTGGATCTCTCTTTTACTTAGGGTCCATGTTTCACACGCATATGTCATCACGGGAAGCACACACTGGTTGAACACTTTGCGCTTTAGGCACAGTGGAAGGTCACTTTTGAAGACATTATTCAGGCGGCCAAAAGCACTCCAGCTTAGCTTTACTCTGCGAACAATTTCATCAAATATACATCCATCTATAGATACTTGTTGTCCCAGATAGATGTAGCTTTTCACCTGTTCGAGCTGAGTGCCATTGATGAGGATCTCTTTTTGTCCTGCAAAGCAGTTGAATATGACTTTCGTCTTTGTTACATTTATTTTCAAACCTACTTTGTTGCTTACTTCAGCGAGTTCCTGCATTCTGCTTTGGAGGTCTTCTGAGTCTTGCGAGAAAATTACTATGTCATCGGCAAAGCGCAGATGACTCAGGTATTCTCCATTTATGGGGATCCCTTTGTCATTCCAGTAAAGTTGCCTGAATAAGTCTTCAAGGGTAGCTGTAAATAGTTTAGGTGAGATTGTATCACCTTGTCGGACTCCTTTGCTGATAGGAAATCTGCGCGATGGTTTATGGAGATTTACAGATGCTGTTGCGCTACTGTATATATTATTGAAAATATTTATATAGCGTCCAGGGATTCCTTGTTTTCTGAGTGCGTCGAGTATTGAACATTTCTTTATCGAATCAAACGCCTTCTCATAGTCTATAAAACCCATGCATAGTGGCAGTTTGTATTCCTGGTACCGCTCTATGATTTCTCTGACGACTTGGATATGGTCCATAGTGCTGTATCCTCCTCTAAATCCGGCTTGTTCTCTCGGTTGGTTCTCGTCTAGTACATTTTGCAGACGGTTTGAGAGAATTTTTGTGAACGTCTTGTAGAGAATAGGGAGTAGACTTATTGGACGATAATTTGCTAGGTCTTCTCTGTCACCTTTTTTGTGAAGAATGACAATGCTGGCATTTTTCCATACCTCCGGGACATCCTCTTTGCATATGCAGGCTGTGAACAATTGTGCAAGTACTTCATTTGCATCCTTTCCTGCTTTTTTGAGGATATCTATCGTTAAACCGTCTTCCCCGGGGGCTTTCCCACTTTTCATGTAATTTAATTTCATGTAATTTTATTTACATGTTAGCAAAGAATAGGTACCTATATTCTAACTCAGAAAAATTAAGTTGAAAAACATTTTTAATTCATAGTTTTACCAACACCACATATGGGTTCCCATTTTTACATATTATTGAGTGATTTGAGATATGATCACATTCCAATTTTGGATAATATTATTTTTGAAAAATATTTTAACATTGACCAGTTCATAAAATGTCTCGTATTGAGTATGTATTGCTCTTAAATAAGATCAAGTGTCTAACACTTTAATGAATCAAATATAACAATGCACGAATACGTCCCTAACTAATGTATCAATATAACGAGCTAGTTACACCGAGGGTGTCGTTTTCTATGCATTTTCCTCCATTCAGTATGACATTAAGTGGCACGCCGCGTCCGAGGCACGAATGCAAATTTCCCAGTCCGTCATGCCAGTGGACTGGGTTTTCCATCACTGCACGGCCAGTCTGACGAACTTCAGTATGTACGTGCGATCCTCTTGACAGCTTAAATTCTCGTTATTCATTAATAAGTACCTAATGTTTGTATGGTATCCAATGTAAGCCCGGAATGCGGTAAGTACTTATATAAGATATTGTACATTATTTTTATAATACGAATACAGTTGTTAAAAAAAACGACTTTATCAGAGGTTTAGGCCGTTTTTGGGTACCGTGATTAATTTCCAGGTGTATCGTAGTATATTTGAACAGGTATATTAATATTTCCAGACAATCTTAATTAAATTCGCTGATACACGGCAACACTAATAGAATCGAATGTCTCATTTTATTCAAACGATAACCACATTTAAATGACACACACTGCTTAACCATTATCGAAGATATTGTACGTGGAGTCTAATTTCTAACCAATCGACATATTTCGCCTAGCCAACTCTGTTCAAATACCACTTTCATTCATGCGTAACATCGAAAAAAAAAACAGATACCTAGGTATCGCTCAAGCATCGTGATTTGGAAAATTAAGGTAGCTGTGTTTGTGCCAATATCTAAAAAGGTTTTTTGTGAAGAGGCACACCCATATCATTAATTATTGATACAGCTGGGCTGGAGTGCTTTTGGTCTCTTGAATAATGTCATCAAAATTACCTCCCACTGTGCCTAAAGTGCAAAATGTTCAACCAGTGTGAGCTTCCCGTAATCACATATGCGTGTGAAATGTGGAACTTAAAGTAAAAGAGAGATCTAGAAACTTAGAGTAGCACAGCATGGTATGAAGAGATGCATGCTGGGCATAAAGCGAAAGAACAAAAAGCATAATGAGTGAATTAGAAAACATACAAGAGTTTGCGACATAATAGAGTTTGCTAAAAACCTCACATGGAAATGGGCTGGACAAATAGCTCGAAGAAGGGACAATCGCTGGACAAATCTAGTCACCCTGTGGTATCAAAGAGATACAAAACGTCCGCAAGGTAGACCTAGAGTCCGCTGGATCGATGTTATGGATAAGTTCTGCGGAAGTACGTCGCAACGCAATGCACAGGACCGCCAGCAGTGGATAGATTCAGCCTGATGATGATGATGAAATACTAACGAATGAGGGTACAATTCGTAAAAAAATGCCCAAATGAAATATTACTAATTATTATTTTTATTATATCATGGCATAATCTTTATACACAACGGGCACCTTGAAGTGAATGAAAACCACTGGTTTAAACATTTTATTATTGTAATTATATATTTAAATAATCGTGATTTATCACAACCAATTTAATGCTGAATCCTATGAATAGTATTACCTACAACCAGTGTATAGTCCATAACTTTGAACTACTTTTATAAAATTATATAATACAATTAGACATTCTGTTTTATCACACCTGCCTGACTAAATTTAAAGATTTATTTTAAAATAATTATCATCAATTACGTAACTACCGGCATATCGTTGTGTATCCATGGAGGTTTATACTGCATTAAAAAAAATCTAGCGACCTCTAGAAGTTTTCAAGTACAATACATTATATAGGTAGGTATACCTAGTCTAACTTGTCTATATAATATGATATTTTAGAGATGTGCAAAGCAGTTTAAAAAGTAGTTCTGCAAGATCCGCTGAATATTCGAGTGGCGATCGAGAAAAAAACAGGAATCGGGTGCTCGAGCGAGCGAGGCGGTCGCGGGGGTCCTGGCCCCCAGAATGACAGGCCTGTCTACTGCCACAATGCCGCTGAAGATTTACGACCTGGATCAAACAAAATGCATCGGAATGCATCGATCCGGCGATCGACGCAGACGGACGTATGATCGTCTACCTTTAGGTATGCGAAACTAACCGTTAGCGCGAGCCGAATCAATATGCCGGAATTTTATTATAATGGCTATGGTCTATTTAAGGATCCATTGATCTCAGGAGACTACTTTACATACAATACGCAAAATAACTGAATGCGAAGAATACACATAATAGTACCTATAAGTATTATTGTCATCACCGCTGGATAAAGACCGCTATTAATTTGTTCTACTCATCCAGTACTTATATTTAAACCCACAGAACAGATTGGTAAAAAGAATTCCAATAGGCTTTTCCCCAATATACTACATTTTGACGCAGAGTTTTGATTGTGTGAGTGTCCTACGAAAATGAACCACACATTTTATAGACGTGCGATAGTGTGTGTTGTACCTTCAAATACACCAGTATCGAATGATCGTCAGTGCATAAACTGAGAGAAGTTGTCATAATGAAGGAATGGCGTATTATTGACACGTGTTTAAGTTTATCCCATATTCTTCCATACTCGAGATCGGTTGCCTGTTACTCAACACCCGTTTAAACCAATACAAAAATGATGCAAATATTTATATATATTTTTAATGATAGAACAGGCCACAAGACTCAAATACAGAAGCCAAATAGTAGTGTAGTAGTAGCAGTAAAAGAATCACACTAATACTCTGGCTTGATAAATTCACATATTATATACAATAATATATATATATTATGACCTCACCGAGAATCAAACCCGAAACCTCCTTTCGCATATAAATGCATATTATTCAATCGATTCATCAGAAAATTTAAAAGGGGCCTCAAAACAGCGCAAACAAGTCATATACATATTCAATTTTACGGCAATCTTAAAATAATTACGCATCGTCAGCTGAATGCAGAACTATTCTAACTCACATTTGAACGAGTTTTTTGAAACAGCCTACTTCAGTTATTTATTATTTATATGGACAAGTGTATGCACCATTTTTTTCATCAATAATCCTACTAAAATAATATGATGCATCCATTTATCCATAAAGATAATAAATAATTTCAGTAAGTTGTTTCAAAAAACTCTCCCCTCAAAAATTTCAAATGTAAGTTAGAATAGTTCTGCATTCAGCTGACGGCATTTTTCTCACAAATTGAATAGAAAATATTACCCAAAGCGTACCTAACGAAATAGGTACCTGCAAATAACATCAAATAAGTATAATATAACATAAACTTACTCTCAAACGTATACGTACATACATAAAAAAATACTTATATATTACGAAGGAATTTTAATGAATTTGAATTTTAATTGATGTAGGCTTTGTATCATGTTATTAACTTGGATTTGCTGCGGGGTATTGGCTCGGAAATTCTTTATATGAGTATACGAATAATGTTATTTTTACAATCATATAATATTTTTAATTTAGTATACACATCACAACAATAAATTGGAATAAATTACTAGCAATAAAGTTAAAATTATACCTACGTCACTGTAGAAGAGTGATTGATTCTATTGTACTGTTTTCTATTCTCTGGGGTGTAATATTTCCTTTCTAGCATTGCAGTGGTGCATTATTAATAAACAGTGAAATAGCCGTGGAGTTATCACGATAACACCCGGGCACATCCGTGCTTCACGCGATCCCATAATGGTGCATAATCTCGGCCGGAACAAAAGAGCACGGCCGGCCGCGTCAAAGGTTACGAGCCGCGATGGTCTGCCGGCCCGCCGCACGAAAACCAATATTTGCGGACCCCGTAAACGGCGCAGCAAAACAGCGATATTTCGAAAGACTACTTGCGCCTTCCGTGTATATAATCAGCGTAAGCTGTTCTAGGATGGAGTCGTGGGGATGGCCCGGTGAAAGCCTTTCATTATTAGACGCCCACTATTAATTCGGTATGTGGTTTAACTGAAGGCAAACCTGTGAACTAAAAAAAGCTTAACCAACCCCAAAGACGTATCCGGAAACTTGTACGTATGCAGTTCACCGTATCACACTTAACCGTGATATTATGTTGTATCGGAAATATATGGCCGTATATTAAAGACCGTCCAACCTCTAGGTATATGTCGTATAGTATTGACATAAAATTAAATTCTAAATTAAACACGGTTCTTGTCGGTTTACACTTTACAGGAAGCCAGCAGCAAACAATTTTTTAAACAGTCGATATACTGGATTATTTGTTAGGTTGGTTAGGTTTTCATTCTTGAATTCATGAATGTTGCCAAAATCATCCATGAAAATTGATTTAATGTTCATATTGAATCTAATAAAATTGGAGACCATATAGTACATATACGGTCATCTCTTTCCGATAAGAAAGCTCATTGCGGACTGTGCTACGGTGAAATGTTTTACGTAAAATTTACATGTAACCCTTCAAAGATACCATGTTCAAAATAATATAAAACAAACACAAGTATTAAAATTTATTCGTTGTTAATGTTCTTCAACTAAAATAGGCAAGATATTTTCATCAATGACATGCGGTGCATAGATGCTGTGGATGCGGAGCATCCCTATAAATAAATATTAGATAAATATTTACTACGTTGTAAAATCTCGTGATTAACGAAACGTACCTACCAACACTCCATAATCAATGAACTTCGCTTTCAAAATAGACTCTCCTCAGTTTACCGTTGCTGAACTCTTCAGATTTTGATGAAAAGGTCGGTTGAGGATTAGTTATGGCGAGGGGGCGAGGGGATGAGGTAGAGCTTCCTCCAGATGAATAGAACAACAAGAGTTCCATATATTTTACTTTGATGAAAGCCTTGCGTATCGCTGAATTCCGAAATGGGTGGGGTAAAGCTATATACAAGTTTATCAGGCGCCCAAATCATCTGTATTACAATCCTCAGTCATGAGGTCCCAACGAAGAAGAAGAATAATTTCAAAATTGTAAATATTTTAAATTTTACACAATCATAGTTCTTCTAATAGTTCTATATCTATTATGAAATACTTGAGACTTTGGTTGGTAATTCATGATATGAATTATGAATTGTGATAATTATGAATATTTCATATGCCTACACACGTTTGTTTACAATATTCCAGAGCTACTAGATACACCATAATATAACTCACCATATTTGATTCCAAATGCATCCGATTACAATCTCTAATTGGAAATTCTAATCGGATACATTTGAAATCAAGTAAGATGTACCTATTGCGTCGACGCAAGCAGACTGCAGTAGGCATCATGTATCATAGTAGCTTTTACCCGTTTTATTAATACGTCTCACTGTCTCTTACACATTTCAATTTGCTTTTTCCCATGTGTTATAGATAGTCAAATATACAAATTAAGACAAATCTATAAGCTAAGGTTGTGATGGGTAGTAGTGTAATAAACTACGTTATTTCTTTGCAGCGTTTTGGTTATTCGACTTGCATTCATAATGATTTTCTTCAATTGTCTCCCGATGAATGTTATTTCACATAAATACCTAATGCGTATGAAATAAAGATATAAAATTCGTCACCGCGGCGCCGATTTGATAAAAATGAGAATAAAATAAAATTATCGTTATCATTTTCGAAATTGCGAGAAAAAACAGAAATAGCTCGCCGCTAAAGCCCACATTGCACACAACAAGAATGCTAAGTGCCTGTGAAGTCATGATCGTAAAACAGACGTTTGCCGGTTGCCTAATATGGCATGAGAACACTAGAGCCTGGAGGATGGAGTAAATCTGTTTACTGAACCATTATATCGTGAGACTAGGAATCATGGCCATCTGTCCGAGTCGAGAAAATGTTTTTCTCTTCAGTTTTCACTTATAAAATGATTCTGAAACTTCCAATATTATATTTTAAAACCAAAAAATATTCGAATGACGACTTTTTAACGCGTTGCACAGCAAATTTTCCGGTAAAGGGAAACCGGCTGATGTATATAAAAAAGCGCCAGTACCTAATACATAAAAATATTACCTTATATGGCCACTATGGTCGAACAGTATAGCGTCATCTTATAATGTCGACTTCAAATGCAAGGTCTGGAAAATGCAACATGCAATAATTTCGTGTGTTTGGAGTCAGAGTAGGTATATACCTAATTGGTTGAGAAATTGGCCAACAAAACAAAAATCTGTTAATCATACAAACTTCACTCTGTACAGGCACATAATATTATAATCGAACATGATGATGTAATGTAATACAATATTAATTATTATCTGGTCGAAAGTAGATTTTTCACATTTTTTTAAATTGTTTATGATTTGTTTTCTGGTGCTATTACATGTTATATATTTTCATTAAAAAGAATGCTACATTATCATCTTGTATAAATTCTGCAATGAATAAAAACAGTTATATTTACAGCAGTTTTAAAAAAAATCATATTTATTATAACAATATTTTTTTACGGTGACCGTACAAAACAGAACAAGACAAAACATAACATGACAAAACAGAACATTGACACAACAGAACATGACAAAAGAGAACAATGACAAAACAGAACAGCCAGGGGAAAAATGAAACATTAATTTATTTCGAATCTATTTAGGTTAGGTTAGGTCATTATTTCGTTGTACCTAGTCATCCAATCATTTTGAACATATTATATTGATTAAGATGAGATATCCTAAGCTTGCCAGCAAAGTCCCGTTTATTTGAGGCTTTCTAGCGATTAGGAATGCAGAAATTAGGTATATAATTTGATTTATTATGGCGTGTTGAAAATCTGTGCTATTAAAAATCTATCAACATATTAGAAATAGGACAATTTCAATATTAAATTTATATTTTTCCTGAAAGGTCATAGTTATATTTATCGTTGTTCTGTTTTGTCACTGTTCTGTTTTGTCATGGAACCATTTGTGTTCTCTGGAAACAAAAATGACAGTTTCCATTTTGGGAAAACATTGGCAAACCAGTAAAAATATTTAATTATTACTCTCTCATAGGTATAACGTCAAAAAGTGTTCTTAAATATTATTATTATAAGAATAACATTATCGATTTTTTTTAAACTTATACCTGTAAGAGAGAAATGAAATAGTTACCAATATTTTCTCAGAATGAAAACTTCCGTTTTTGTTTCGATAGTCCAGTGGCTATTTTTCAAAACAGGACATGTCCACTATTCACTCCTCAGAGATAAATGAATTTTCAAATAAAACAAAAACCAAACTGTCAGATTGTATGACAATATACTTGGTCACGTGACTCAATACAGTCCCGCCATTAGCTGAATGTGACATGTCTTATTTCGAATGTCAACAACGTTGGACGTGTCCCTATTTGAATGTCAACCTACTTTTTGAAACCTCTTTTCAATATGAAATTGGTGTTTTGTGGCTATTTTTGAAAGTTAACAAAGTGTGTATGAGGTTATAGAATGATATTCCGATAATAACTCATTTTCGCCATATATGGACATATCCAGTTTTGAGTGGTTAACACCACTGAATTTGTCTTCATAATATATTATAGTATCTTTTAATATAACTATTTTTTTTTTGTTCAACGAATAGATAATTCACAAGATTTAAGAATGTAACATTCTAATTATTGAACATACCTACATAATTTTGAAAACAATTCCGAGAAAATATAATATAACCTATAGAAAAAATTATGTGACGTCGATATTTTCTCAGAAGTGTTTTCAAAATTATTTATGTTCAATAATTAGAATATTACATTCTTAAATCTTGTGAATTATTCGTTGAATAAAAAAAATAGTTAAATAAAAATTATATGCAAGTTCAAGTAAGTTACAACAAAAAATCTTGGAGTGATCCGTGACGTCGGTTAGTAATTAAAGTATTACCTACTTTGATTTAAAATACAAAAGCCGATCGTCAATAGTAACTTAATTTGGAAAGCGCTTCAGAGAGTATTAAGAGCCATTAGTTAAAATTTGTCGCAATTAAGTATAGCGCCTATAACACAGTGGTCTATGTGCATGGGCGCGAAACCCGAGAGGTTCAAGTTCAATTCCTGCAGGGTGTCTTACTTTTTTCAATTGATTATAACAACATTTATCAGAAGTGTTTTCAAAATTATGTATCTAATAGTATCGTTTTGATACCGAATTCAACTAGCTGGCATTGAAATTATGAACCTGTTCATATTATTATTATCGAATAACATGGACTTTCATGGATGTTTAAGAAAAAACATATTTTTCGTTACACTAATCATATGACGCTCGACACTAATTGATAGCATTGTCATTGTTTCGAGAATCCGTTCTCACGTGAATCTTCGGCTCATCCATCATCATTTCATTGGAAAACAGTAAAATCGAGCTTGAAATAGAAATTTTCACAAAAACAATGAACGTCTTTGTGTAAAATTGCGTCTGAATAAAAAATACAAAATACTCCATAGACATACAGATCTTTATCTGTACAAATTGTTGTATTATTATATTTTCGAATACGACTGGTCTATTTAATTTTAAATAGGTGGGTACATACTTACCAAACCCAGAATTCCCGCTTCTAAAGCCGTTGATCGCGGGTTCGAATCCTGCATCAAAATATGAATTAATCCTGAGCACGGGACTATTAGGTTGATCAAATGGCTTATAACCATTAGGTATTTGTAAAAAATATCTTCGGACGCCATCTAAGAACCACATTAGTTTCAGCGGTGGTTTTAGATAAAGCAGCTTTGTTGAAAAATACCAAAATCATACAAAGATATATATTTTTCCTAATCTGACATCTTGGCGGCAGTAATATTGTCGTTTTTCGTATTTTCAACGATGATTTTTTCCTCCGAAGGGGCCCCCAAATGTGTAAGAGCCCGAAGGGTCCATTCTTGTCCCTATTAGAGTCCTTTATATAATTAAAACTATCACTGATCGGATTGCATAGTTTTAATCACAAAGTTGATTGGATAATTTTATGGCCTGCTTGAAAATCTTTTATAAACAGTGATAAAATAATATAATTTAATAACTTGTTACATTATGACTCGGTGACTATTTATAAAAATAAAAAAAAGAAATAATATGTAGCTTCCCACTAAAGGTTGACATTGGGGATTAGTACTTATTATTAACGTAAAACGTAATATGTGAACATAGTACTTATTCAAAATAGTTTAATAACAATCTGGGTCAGTTATTATTAAACTACTTATATCAAATAAGTACACACTGTAATGTTGTGTTTTATTTTCATTAATACAATGTATTCACATTAAGGATAGTCAGTTAATACCGTTACATAAATTAAGGATTAGTTTTTTCGTTTTTTCTGTACTTATCAATTATTAATATAAATTACTTGATTTACATTACTTTGATTTCATTGAAAAAAGTCTAGAAATACACTATTTAGAAGAATTCTAAATAAAAGGTTCAGCCGTGTGAGATTTAAAAAGACATCTTTTGCATGCTGAATGAAGGTTATTGTCTTCAAGTCTTGGATCGATACTTGAAAATAAATGAATAGCGTATATTCAATGTATTAAATTTTCAATAAAAATAATGCTTCAACCTTTAATAAAATATGTTACATCCCTTCATACGTAGATACGTAATATAAAATATTAATAACAATGATTTTATCTACAGATTCTACAATAATTATTGTCAAAACTATTTTCACCATAGAGTAGATTAGTATTGACAAATGAGTTAAAAATATCTGCATGTTCAAAACCTTCAAAATTTCTGTGAATAAATTGTAAAACCAAGTATTCAAACCTCATAAGTAACAATAGCCATTCCTATAGCTGCAGTTGGTCCAAAAGACTATAGCACACATTTCGTGTAGTAAATATATTAACATAACTACAGTAGCTGTGACCTTACGACCCGAGCGGGATGTTCGAAGCAGCGTCGACTGCGGAGGCATAAAAAAGGCTCGACCGATCGACGGAGGCTTCGCCGTCGACCGGCGAGCGTCGTGAGGTCTCACGGCACTTCTCACGGCTACCGTGCCACGATTCGTGTCACAGGACTCGAAAAACTACAGAGATCACAGCCTTATCTATCCGTATCTTTACATCTTGACAAACTTAAGTTTGTCTCGGTGAAATCTCACAAAAGAAAAGTTATATATTATATGTAGGCTTACCATGATTATGAAACTCTAAACCGGGACAGAAACGGGATATATTATGGCAAAGAAACAAATGTAACCACTAAAAATTGTCTTAAAGTATGTAGATACAAAAAAGAATGCAGGCCTTCTGCAGCAGACATTTAAATTATTTTCTTTATTTATTGTACCAGTCCGCACTTCTCGCTGGAATATACTTTCTTCGGGTCCTTCCCCGCTGTCTCATCACATAATATGCGTATATTACGGTCAATCATGACAATTTATTATTGACAATCATTCATACGCGGAACAGCCGGGACACCGGGACCATTGTGTGAAACCAGGACAATCCCGGTCAAACCGGGACGTATGGTAACCCTATATAGGTAACTATGTATTATGTAAAATTAATGCTATCAACCGAGGATACGCGATATAATTTTAATTATTGGTTTAAGTTTTGTAATATTGTTTTGTTTCTTTTCAATTCGGGTTTCGCCTTTCAGATGCCTTGGAGATGCATCCAGGCACTATCCACTCACCAACTGCAAGCATACAACTGACAAAAAATACAGTAGGTACTATTTATAATGGTTATATAGTAACGCCGATTAAAATTATTCCCTTTCGGAGATTAAGCTGGAACCGACTTCTGGTGGTCTTATAACTAAGTTAAATTTAATATGTAATGATATCAAAATTTAGTTGATTTTATGTACTTATCTATACCTACATATTGAATTAGCTCTAGAATTGTAATATACTTGTAACTCCGATGTAACATATATAATTTTAATAAAAACAGTAATTTATCCCGTTAGATGTATTACAAACACTCGGTTTGCAAAACACCAGCGCTCGAAATGGAAAAGTTAAAGAACCGGAGCGCTCGAAGATATTAACATAGTTATCAAATTTTATTTGCATTTTGTAAAAATTAATGTGTTAGATTTTTTGTTATATGGTCTATCTAGCTCAGATGGTCAAATTATTTTTTCCACGAAACGGAGCGATTATTTTACCGATTTCACGAACCACAATGGCGTTCCGGTGCGCTCCGTTCCATTTCGAGCCTTGATAATGACAATCCTCCACTACCTGTTATTTAATTACATCAAGTTATTCAGAGACTTGAGAAAGTCTCCCTTCATTTTTTTGTATTTCATATAAAATTTCAATTTTGTCAAATCAGAGGTTTTAACAGCTCAACGACGATATTGTTTGCTGCAACTTATTTGTATATTAACGAAACAATCACATCGTTCATACAACTAGTCAAAATAGACGTAGGTATTATAATAAATGGCAAACGTGCTCAAGTTGAGTGCAACAGCGTTTGATTTGTAACTGCAATCAGATCGTAGTTGAACATTGAATTATATAGCAACGAACGTTGTAAAGTGAATCAGTGAGTCGATCGGGTCATTTTAGCGTGATTCGAGACACGACGTCATGGGAATCAGATTTGATTTATGTTCACTGCAGAATCTCGATTTGAATCAATAATTGAATCGAAGTTTCCTTCCTGTATTGAGCTATGATTCTATTATGAATCGTGTTTACGGATTTGGGTCAATCGGTTTTACACCTAACCAATTTCGAAGGTAATAATTTACAACGCTTATATCATTTTTACAAACTACTGGTAATTTTTATAAACGGTATACAAAATTCAATTAAAGTGATGTATGGAGGATGTCTAAAGATACCATAAGACCGTGCATCCCCGTGTCCACCGTGAACTGTTGTATCGGAAATATTATATGGTGGTATAATACTGAAATAAAATTCATGTCTAAAAAAAACACGGTTCTTGTCGGTTTACAGGAAGCCAGCGGCAAACAAATTTTTAAAATAGCCGATATACTGGATTATTTGTTAGATTATGTAAGATTTTCATTCTTGAATTCATGAATATTGCCAAAATCGGTATGAAAATTGGCGCGATTTTCGTCTGGCTTCCTGTAAACCGACTAGTACCTAAAACTCTTACAAAATACGTAATAAAAACAAGAGAAAGACCGTAGAAAATAGGTACTTATTTAATTAAATTAGAAATACAGAACAACGCATAATATTTCATATTGGTGCTATATAGAGATGACCGTATACTATATACTATAGGTACCTACGGTCATTTTTTCCGATAAGAAAGCTCACGGCAAACGGTGCTATGGTGAAATGCAATACGTACAATTTATATGTAACCGTACCCACTCTAAAGCCTACCTCTGACTAATAATATTTATTTAATAAGTTTATTCGGTACTCTTGTTTAAATTATAATATGTATGTCTCCAACGTAGATCCTTTTAATAATCCACCTGTTTCATTTAAACGCGCTATCTCCAAAATTTTGTATAAATAGATATATATACTTAGGTATATATATTTTTTTAAATGTTACTTTTTTGTGTATAATTTAATTATCCATTATTCTTCCTCATTTTTCTCATGTAATTTTCTTATGTAATTTCTTTTATATTTATGTTATTCTTACTCTCTTTCTTGTTAGGCTTAACTATATTATAATTTATACATGGAAACTTTGCTGGTCGCGATAACTTTTCATTATTATATTTTAAAGTTTTGTAATCAATATGTAACTGTTTGTTTCATTAATAAATAAAATTAAAAACAAATACTGTAATAACCGAAAAGATGTGGGAAATCATCAAGGTGTTCAATAAAACATATTAATATAATACCTATTCTACTGCCTAACATAAGACGTATTCTTATGAAATGTTGTGGATTTTCATTTTATGAGTGGGTATATTGCTGGATAATACACTACACATGCCTCCAGTGTACGCATGCGATTTCTAACGGAAACAGAAAAAAGCTTTTTCCATATCAATTGGTCCGAGTTATTAACTGAAGTGCGATTCGTTGGTGTTCGTGAAACTTGCGTGATTGATGTTCTCAAATATAAACGGCGTTAAATTCCTAATTTATCAGCCAAAACAGAGCCCCTTTTTTCCGACACGGTCAGCTACCTGCTGAGACCCAAAATATTGCATACTTATTCTTATAAAGACTGCACAGAAGTCATAATTTATTATTAATTAAAAATATAGCAATTGGTACAATCTATTTAGAAAAAAATCTTGGACCGAGTATGCTTGAATTTCTCGCATTTCATTAATTTGAATCAGCGCCAAGAAGACCGTCATCCAGATGGTGACACATTTCCATGTGTTGTACTAATTTAATATAAAGTAGTCATGACTATCGCCTTTCGGCATATTCAGGCACTATGTATATTTACCTTCTTTCTTTCGACCATATCCGATCCTAATAGGATCATAAGGGCCTCCACAGAGTAGAAGTGTGTATTGACAAATTTAGTTTTTTTACGAGAAATGGATGTCAGCCACTTGCTCACCCTATTAGGTCCATACCCTGACACCAACAAATTGGAAAACAATATGTGTAGGTACTTGCCAGACCTAGGATTCGAACCTGGGACCCATGGCGTTATAGTCCAACGCTTAAGCCGCGCGACCACCGTGGGCATTATATTTACCTACCCATGGTAAATAATATACCTATACATTATTTATATTCTATTTTATTATATTTGTGTAATTTGAGGCACCAAATCCAAACGACGTTTATCGTCATCACCTGTGGGATTTGTACATAATTGTATCTACATCTATTGACAAAGAGGTCATGGACTTTGAGAATATTAAAATTAAATTAAAACTTTAGGTTATAGGTATACATGATTTGAATTGCAATTAGAATTTATATAAATACCTACTACTATTCAAATTTAAATTTAAAATATTAAAAAACACAATTTTTAGAATTAAGTTACTTTGTACTATAAACACTGCTAAATTAACATCGTAAAAAAATCAGAAATAAAACAAATTGGAAAGATCCAGACATCGGCTATCAATCAAAATATCTAGGTACGATACATATTATTTGTAACTTAATATAAATCACAATAATCGGTTGTCAATATAAAGCAATTTGTGAAGTACTTCAATCGTACGACTATTAGATAATTTTATCGTAATTATGTAGAGTGCAGTTGGCTAAATTTGTTAAAATATATTTTGATGGATGGGCCAGCTTAAACCCACCCCACCCCACCAAGCGCCCGTTTATGCAGTGTTTTCGAATTAAATATGTATTATCTATAAAGATAAATATTTTCGTCGTCCCCTCTATTAGTGTAGTGTATATTTATATGAGTCCATTTAAGTACGGCGTGGAAAAACTCATTCGGTCACTATCGCGGTGTAAATCGACACGACAAAAATGTCTTTAAAGTAAATAAGCATTTTTTAATGATCGTCCTACGGACCTACCTAGCAGCGTTCGTACGAGCTAGGGAGCATGTGTTTCAAAATGGTATGAGAATGGCTAAGAAACCTGACGTTTCCAACTGACGGTGGAGAGCATCCTACGGAAAGGTCACGCGAGCGTTTACGGGGAGTCCTAAATTGAGGACAGGTGTCATTTTTTAATCAACCCTTTTATTAAATATAATGTAAGATGTTGCGATAAGCTGGAACAAAGATAATAGCCTCTATCGCGTGATGTTATCAAAATAATTAATATTATACAGTACCTACAATAATACTGATTGACGGATCAGACCTTCTAGTTCTGGAATTTGAATAAATGTGTGTTTTATAAACCCTACGGATATAAGTGACATTAAAACAAAAATTAGCTATTCTTTTTCATCACATAGTCACTATAAACTGTATAATGGAATTGCTTATAGAATATTAATTTCCTTGTTCTATTTCCTTGAAGTCGTTACGTTTTTTGTCTAATGTATCTAATATAATATGCCCAACGACAACACGGCTACTTAGTTGATAAAATTAAACATATAAAATAAAAACTGTTTTTTAAAACCGTATTTTCCTAGAAACGGGATAACGAAGTGATCATTTATTAAATTTGTGCTATTTTATAACCTTGGATTGGACTGCGCATCGTGACATCCCTGTCTCGGAATGATGTTGTTAGTTTCATATTATATTTGAGTATTTTCGCATGATTTGGAACCATTACACGCGTATCAGAAAAAAGCAGATGAAAATAAATTATTTTTACAAACTTAAACAATAATCTATAATAAATAATCTGGTAGAATGGTGTCAGATTCTTCTGGCAATGGGGGCGACTCATTAAGTGTTGGTTCATTACTTTCATAATACGGAATTAACACAGTTCCAAAGTGATTTTTATCATAGCTGCAATTCCAGAACAATCTGTAGGTACCTACTTCATCTACCTCAGAGACAATATATCGTACCTACAGAAAATTTAATAAGAGAATGGTTAAATATAGTTTTTTACCTTAAATATAATTCTAATTTTAAGTATATTCATACTATTATCGAAAGTAAAATTCTTAAAATCAAAAAGCTGATTCATCATATATCAAGCGGCTGAAAAATCTTAAATTACATTTTTCAAAATGTTCTTGTTTGACTTAAGTGGCCCTGATTTTCAGGTAATATAATGAAATATTTTTTTCCGACCATGTCCGATCCTAATAGGATCATATGGACCTCCACAGAGTAAAGATTTTGTTTTTTACGAGAAATGGATGTCAGCCACTTGCTCAACCTATTAGGTCCATACCCTGACTCACACAAATTGAAAAACAATATGTGTACTTGCCAGATCCAGGATTCGAACCTGGGACCCACGGAGTGATAGTCCAACGCTTAAGCCGCGCGGCCACCGCGGGTGTATAATAATATAGTAATGAAATATATATAGTAATGAAATATACCTATATATTATATTTTTTCTAAGCAAAGTAAAAAAATTGTCTGTTTTATCAATGTAAATTTTTCAATTTTTAAATAGTTTACTTAACTTTTTTATTTTGTTATCTAGACCGTTGTATCCATTATCATTTCATAATAATTAATTACAAAATCATAAACTTTGTTAAATCCATCCAAAACAGAATCATTCTTATATCCATTTAAGATTAGTTACAAACTAGGTACTCGTATTGACATGAATATTTTAAAGTATAATATAGGTATATAATATAGACAGATAGTAGTTAGTTTTTTTATAACAATGATTTTTTTGTAAACTACATAAATTACTAGGCAAAAATATGTAAATGTATTCAAGTAAGTCAACTGTAGGTACACCTTAGTCCAATTTGTAGAAAAGCTAACATAGTTTTACATTGTCATTTGTCACTACTAAAAGATGAAAGAACTGTAAAGCATAGCTACAAACGAGTAAACACAAACTCTATTTAAATACAAACTAAGTGCCAAAATGCGAGGATCACACTCCGGATATGCGAATTCGTACTCCTAACAAAGCGGCGCGGCTAGGCCAGTGTGGCTTTCACAATTTGCATGAAAATCCATTTACACAGGTTAGCTATTTTAATATACTTTTCTCTCCGGCCGCACTCGTTTATAAATATTCAACGTTTGGTCAGTCGCTTTAGGGAAACACGGCAATTATTTAACTCTGCATGCCGGCGCAACTTGACTTATAGCTTTTTTGCGAAAGCTAATGCGAGCGAAGACAAATATTTAGGAGCTGTGCGAGTTTTGATAAAACTTTTTTTTATATGTCACACCAAACTTCACATATTATACAGTTAAGACCATGGCCCCCATATCCTGAAGCGGGCCCCCAGGCTACGATCTTTGGCGGGTTCCCATACCCAGCGCTAAGGAAAAAGGCAGTGTGACGCTCCACAATAGCGTAAAATTAATTTGTATATTTTCAGTGTTTTTATTTTTTAATATTTCAATACATTCATTTGAATTATGGAGCTGTCGAGTATCGATACACAAATAAAAATTGTATTGTATAAACACATAATTTTAAATAATAACATTATTGGAGGAAAATAACGCCGCAGGCGATTTTTGTTTACTATTAGAGCGAATTTGTGATGTGTATTTATATCACTTATCTGGTCGACTCGTCACGCCGGGCCCTTCCTGAGCCCGGACCCCCAGGCTACAGCCCTGTCAACCCCCCTTTGTGGGGGCCATGGTTAAGACTATGCATACTTAGACGGGATTATTATATTGGATAGCAATTTTAGTATGAGTGATCTAATCACTGTGAAAAAATTAATATCCCCTGCGTTGTTTTAGATACTTATAGACCTACATATATTATTCTTTATACCACTACCAGGGAACTCAGATATAATGAGAACTGAAATACCTAACGGGTAAGGAGTATCAGGTAACCGATGTCGAGTAAAGAATAAGCCGGGATAAACTCAAACACGTGTCAAGAATACATCATACGTCGAATATTGACAACTGCTCTCGGTTTATGCATTGACGTTCATTTAATAATGGTGTATTACACACACTATTGCACGTGCATAATGCGTGTTTCATTTTCGTAGGACACTCACACATTCAAAACCCTGCATCTAAATGTAGTATATTTAATATTGCATATCGGAATTCTATTTATTATCTGTTCTGTGAATACTACAAAAGGGCAAAAAGGCTCAATGACAGTAGTGTAGTGAAACAGTAGTGTATTTAATAGTAGAAGTAAAACAATTAGGTACAAACACCCAAGTTTTGAGAAAAATCACATACATATATTATGACCTCACCGGGAATCGGACCCGAATGAAAGGCCTGCGCCTCACGCACTGCACCATGAGATCTTTTCATAACGTCCGCTGGTAAACCTTCCGCTTCTAACTTATAATATTAGCCATTCATCCAGCAGAGCGAGGGTCGGTGATATTTTTTGGATTCTTATTGCCCGAAATGTTTTTGTATTCAATTAGGTATGTTACCCCCTCTCAGACATTGATGTAAACAGAAACATGCTTATTGATGTTATAGTGAAGAATATATTATATTAGGTATAGGTATCTCAAATTAAGAAAAGTCATAGATATTTTTGTAATCTGTAAATAGAATAACATTGTACACGTTCAAAATTAACAAAGAGGGTTAAATTAATAACTGAAGTATTTCATGGGATTTTTTTTATATAAGTGCAATAATTTAGATAATGCCTTGTGAGTCCTAGCGATTTGCGTATCTAGATACCTACTTTAAATTCATAAACAATAATAATATTATAGGTTGTTTACAGTGACGTCACTAGATAAAATGCCGCCCCTAGGCAGCGCCAAAATGCCGCCTAATTTTTTTATAATGCAACATCAACAACAACTCGTGCAACATCTACATCTAATGAATATGGTAGTCGAAAAAAAATTATTGGTGAACAGTCAATAAAAGTTTCGAAGAGATATTACAATCGTTTAAAGTTCAACATCAGTTTAAAGTTCATCTAGTCAATTTATATGCCGCACTTACCTCACCTTACATTATTTTTATCATCTTTCATGAGTCCAATATCTAATAAATGGGCTGTATGGATACATTACTAACAAAGTACCAGACTAATTATTCGCAAATCTGCACGTGCCGTTTCTGGTCACCAAGGACGTCGAAGGGCAACGGAAGTAAACTAGATATCACGAACCCGACAAAACCAGTGGGCTGATTTTTTTTAATGGAAAGATATTTTCGTTATTACTAAGTTTAGGTAGCTATTTCTATATTTACCAAATGATTTTCTTCGATTTGCCGCCCTTCGAGTAACTGCCGCCCCCAAGCGACGCTCAATCTGCCTACCCCCACGGGACATCACTGGTTGGTATCAATCAAGGGTAGTAGCTGCTTTGCCGCTACTCGTCAGTTTTTTTTTGTTATACGAATACGTAAGAAGAATATTTTGATGAAAATAGAATATTTCAATGTTTTAAATTTATTTTGTCAAAAATATTTTTTTATTTGTGGAAGTAGCCTTTTAATCAGCAATCCTTGTTAAGCATATAGGTAAGGTCTTTCAATAATCCGGTTATTTTTATTTAGGTAATAAATAATAAATGCATTACTTATACTTAGTTTTTTTTAAACCATTTCCGATACTAATAAGATCATATGGGCCTCTACAGAATGGAGGTTTGTATAAACAGATTTTTGTTTTTACGAGAAATGGATGTTAGCCACTTGCTCAATCTATTAGGTAGGTACATTATGTTATAACGTTATAGCTTACACCAAGCTCATATATATTTTATGATAAAAAAATACTTTTATATACATAAATGTAGATAATGTTATATGAGTACATAATATTATTATTAATCTATATTTTGACCACCTGATTCTCCGCTCTCCTACAGTTGATCGTGTAGTATTTCTGTATACCAACACATATAGGTAATATATCATAATATATTATATACCTAGGTAGGTAATATAATATTATACCTATGTATGGAAAATAGATTTAAACAACAAAATCACTGAATATGTCCATATTTTAAGGCAGTAGGTACGTTAGTAAGTCAAACGACGCTTGTAATTACGAGAATATCATAAGTTTGACGCGAAGAAACAAAATCTTCACTTATATAAACATTATCTAAGTATATTATTTAATAAATTTATTATATCGGCGCAGACTTATTCTATCGGACATTTAAATAACAACAGCGACAAAACAATCTCATAACAATTACATTATTCTCGTGTTCAATTACCCTCAAAACCGTGGATGGTCCGTTACTTTGCCATGAAATAATACAAAAAAATGTCGCAACGGTTACGCTGTGCGTATATCTCCCTGGTACATTGTGGATTATATTTTTTTAAGATTTCATTTTGCATATTATCATAATAATATTACACAAAACGTTTCTGTATTAATTACCCGCCGAGCGGAGCATTATAATTAAACATAACATATTACGGTATTAACATAATCCTATTGTTGACTATAAAAAATATATGTTTACATAGGATACTCACATTTAAAAGCGTATTGTTTGAAATACAATTAAAGCACGTAAAAATTTAATTTTTCAGTATAAATGACAGAAATCGTAAAACATTTTTTACGATACTCACCTCATTATTTGAATAATAAATAGTGACCTACAGGGGCGGCTCTGCCTTAAGGGTTCTTAGGGACCATCCCCACATAGTTATCATGTCTAAAATACACATCCGATATTTTATCATAATATACCTACTTAATTGCATGATTAAATGAACTATTTTTTTTTATTTTATCCATCGAAACCATCGCAAGTTTATAAAGATTATTATTATTATACAAATAAATAAAGAACGATTGTAAATTATGTTATAACATGACGATTACGCGGTATTAAAGTAATTAAATACGCCATATTTAACGGTGACACCCATGTACAAATTATGAAAGCTATGGCGTCTATTTTCGCTGACCGGGGTCACTCAGTCCCATCCCATCGCCGCAGTGCAAATCTCGTTCTACAAATGGTGTTAATTAGCATTAATATATGCATACTGGGGAGCGAATCAAATGACCCATCATTGATATAATCATAATATTATAAGTAGCTTGGTACATAATGTATAATATGAGAAAGTAATAATTAATAGCTAAACCCCACCACCTAGAAAGTCGTCTAGCCGCCACTGGTGACCTACCAGGTAGGTCGTATCTAAATGACTGACTAAGTGAATTTTAATAAAATTTTAAATGGTTAAGTAACAATGACGTTGAAAAAGCTATCTTATATGCAGATATAGCATTTGTATCTACATAAGTAGGTATATTATATTATTACAAATTATAGACAACCGTTGAGGATTTAGGTGCAAACAAACGTAACTTTACTGTTCTATTAGTAACATGAGTTCCTAGTAAATATCTTTATTAGGTAGGTACCTACCTATTGAATATTTTAAAAAAATGTTTCCTTAGCCAGGGTTGCAATATTTTACAACAATAGATCAATATCGATAATAAATTCAGTATTAGATACCAATAAATTAAACATAATAAGTATCTTCAATTAATAAAAATTAGCTATTGAACAAGCGAATCCCATTTGCTAGAAAGTTATAATGATATATTGTACCATTGCATATTTATATATGCTTATATTGTGTATAGGTATGTATTGATACATCACATTAATACTTTCTGTATGTACGTCACTAAATGAGT
Organism: Rhyacophila brunnea; assembly: GCF_057557595.1. Taxonomy (NCBI): domain Eukaryota; kingdom Metazoa; phylum Arthropoda; class Insecta; order Trichoptera; family Rhyacophilidae; genus Rhyacophila; species Rhyacophila brunnea. The sequence goes on from NW_028232965.1 coordinate 4,639,136, forward strand.
AGAATTTAAAAAAAAAACACCTAAGCTTCTCAACCGATATGCCATGGCACACCAAGGTGTGCTGCAAGGGATAACGTTGCATACAAATATATATCGAACGTCATGCGACTCGTTCCATTAGAAAAAAATATAATGTCAATAGTGATTTAACTTCAAAAGTTGAATATAAAAATCTATTTTTTATTGACACTGTTTTGTCTACAGATTTAATATTCACTTGAAATGATGTTGTCAAAATGAAATTATGAAATCTTAACCTTTATAGACCATAAAAACATTGAGAATATCACATTATTAATTATACCAACGACTTATGAGATTTATGTTCTAAATCACAAAATTTTTCTAGTATCTGTACATAAGTACTTACAATAAAATGACATATTAGGTCTAATAATCTATAAAATAGTTAGTTATATAACACATTCAGTATGTATATAACTTTACTACAGAATGTTACAAAATAAATAGGACCCGACCTGACCGTATGCGCAAAAGTAATAATGTAAATATATGTTAACTGACTAAGGAATAAGAACTTATATAAGAAAATATCTTTTGATTAACTGCACTCTCGAGAATATATTAAACACAGTTGTTATTTGGACATTTTCAATTGAATAATTTGAAACTGCTTTTTGTTTGTTTGGTAGGAAGAAAACGGGTTAATAAAGATATATTGATTGTGGAGGACAACATTATATTATTTGAATGCATACAACGTACAAAAGCAAGCAATCACGTGCATATAAGAAAATGAGTATTTTTCTTCTACAGACGAGCCTTGAACGGTAACTATTTTTATGCTCACTTACCTACTCAACTCAGAATATATTTTAAGGTAACCAGATTATGAGGCTTCGAAACTTAAATGATACCTAGGTATAGGTATATTACATTCCTATAATCAGATATTGAAATTCGATTATTTATCTTTAATAGGTTGATGAATTAGTGTAGGTATTAGTTTTAATTCAATTGTAAATTTCACTAGTTCACTAGGTTTATATTATTATTTTTTTTATTATTTATTCGAAATATGTATATCAATACACGGAGTTAACATTTGAAAATGATTTCGGGCATATGGCCACCGTGGCAGTGTTCTTGACATTCTGGACGTCTAATTTTGGGCCGCTTTTTCGAGCACTGCTGGCCGTGCTTCATGAATGACACGTTTTAATTGTTGCTAGTTTATCAGCATAAATCCGTCACTTTACGTAGTTTTACAGGGGATAATCCAAAAGTGTCAAATCACACGACTTTGGAAGTGAATTGACAGATTCATTTCTCGAAATCAACTTATTGCCAAATTTTAATTTCAATATGTCGATGGTTGCGATTGCAGTGTGACATATAGAATCATCCTGTTGAAACCACATGTTTTCCGAATCAATGCCATTTGTATTGTAAAAAACATACCGGCAAAGATCTCCATTGACGTAACGCGAGCTCCGGTCTCATTTTTGAACAAATAAGATCTGAGGATGCCACCAACGTGTAAACTACACCAAACGGTGCAGTTTTGTGGATGTAATGGAGTCGGTAGATTATTTGCTAGGTTGGTCTTACTCAATTTGCGGCAATTTTGCTTATTAACAAACCCCTTAAGCAAAAACTGAGCCTCTTTGCTGAACGAATTTCAAACTGCTCGAGAGCCCAATCAGTGAATGAACGACATGTACATTAGTATCATAGTTGTAATTTCTGCACCACGACGCCGACGACGAATCGATAAATTTAGATCTTGTCTCACACTTTCGTTTAACGCATATTCCTTCGACGTGTTGGTGTTATTGCATCATTTAGAGAGTTTATCGTATACAATATATCCATAGTTCGACGGATAGCTTACTCAGATAATAATATGTCGTATATAAGTTGCGAGAATCGATGACTGATTTTCATATTAAATTTTGATAAATTGGTAGCGTTGTCCAAGCGTGACTCTATTCATGCTGATTTGCCAGACTATACTGATCATAAATATCAAAATTGAGTGCAATATCAGAGCTTGGTTTGAAAATGAACCCTTTCATAAGTTATATCTAAGCAAAAAACCACTCGTTATATATATACCTATAACCCAATCTATAAACACATATTAGGTAGGTATATATCAATAAACAGTGACAACACGATTGTACATAATAATTAATGAAGTCAAGTAAATAGCCAGAATGTATTTTAAATCTATCATATTAATATTTATTGGATTACTTTACAATATATTATAATAAATGCACGATTAATTTAATTAATAACTATTTTTTTCGTACGAAATGCGAATGAGATTGACTTCAAAATAATCTGTTCAATATAATTGAAACTGTGCAAAAACCCGCATTTCAGACATCATTATTTTAATAAATATAAGATAGATATATTGCTGCAGTTTTCCAAGCACGTTATACCGTGTCTATGCTCTTGCTATCGGAGACTAAACTCTAGTAGGGTAGCATTAAGGCTTCAAGAAAGCTTTAACTACGCTTTACATCAGAAATACCATAAAGTTTTCTCATCAAACTACTGCGATAGTATCAGCACACGGTAATGACCGTTTTTTATATCCACCGTAAAACTTACACGTCAAATAATCAAACCAAAACAATACATTGTTTTCCTCGGATTTATTAAATGTCATAAAGCGAACGCGTGACGCGAGGGACGGCGGAGAAGAAAAACTTTTTCACGTTTTGATTTTTCTTATAATTATGACGAATAATGGCGTGGCTTTCTGTGGGTATATTATTACACGGTATGCCATACTTTACGGCTTACCGTAAAAGAAAAAAAGAACTGGGGGGAAGTCCTAGAACTATCAATCACTTTTTGGCCTGGCCGTGACGAACGGCTAATGGCGTGACAAGAGTGTGTTACGCCGGAGCTTGGAACGGGGCATGGAAACTTTATTCGCGACGGTGCCTGCCTAATACCTACTACAGCACACTTACTCCTCTAGCAGTTAAGTTTTTTCTGGTTAGACGAAATATACTGCTACATTAGGTTAGGAATAATAATAATTCCCACAGTGCATGTGGCAAACTGCTGAAAATACAAACAACATAAAAATGAAGTTACACTTACTAAGTTATAATGTTTCGAAATAAAAAGAACACTTCTTGTTTGTTATACCAAAGCATATCGTAAAATATTGTTTTAATATTATATATATATATATATATGTGCGTATACTGTGGTATATTTCAGTGGCGAAGGGTGGAGGTAGGCTGTGGAGATTAGACATATAGTGAAAAGTAAACTTTGTCAGTCATACTTAGGTACTTTATATGTTTTCATTGAACTAAAAATACAAATTGCAGATGGTATCAGTTAGTTTTTAAATTAAATTAAACCACGTCTAAAGTAAATTATATTTTATATTAAATAACACAACATAATCTTCTGATAAATCAAAAGAAAATATCTAAAATATACCATTAAATCCGCGTTGTCGAGGGTTCTATTTAAGTGAAATAGTTGTCGTAAGTTAAAATGTGTACTTTTAAATTACTCTGTACTTGTGAATAATGGAATAATTTCAAATAAGTGTCTTGAGCCCGATATGGAATCATATTAGGTACCTATATTATTTAACTAGCGACATAATATTATAGTGTAAACTGTTCAGTGTTTGTATTGAAATTCCAATTTGATAGAATTTACAAATAATGGTTATCGAATTCAATTCAATAGTTTACTCACGTATGAAAGTACTTTGAAGCTAGTTTGAAGCGTTTTATTAACCGATAAGTAATGACATAGGTATAGATATACACATAGGTGACCCACTAGGTACGTGAAATAAGGCTTAAAGAAATAATTAACCTTACATAGGTATGTGTCATTGTTACAGTATGAATTATATCTTCATTGTGATACTGATTAGGCTGGATTTAGATTGCTAAATTTTTAAAATGATTCAATTTAATTTAATTTAAAGAAATCGTAATCTTCAATTTAATAAACATAATTATACTATATCACTTTGAACGATTTGAGAAACACATGTATAAAAAGGTTGTTCGAAATAAAAGTATGTTTGATAAATAATGATGATTTCTTAAATTTTGTGTCCCAAATAAATAATATTGTTGACGATTGATTATATTTGTAGTAGTTGGTAAGTAAGTAGGTAAGTAGGTACCTATCTACATTAGGAACATTGGTTTACCTTTAAGAGAGGTTGGGGAAAACCTGATAGATAGATGGTAGATGGTAGATGGAGCATAAACGTATGAAAATGGTGTTAATCAAGTAACAATCAGGACTTTTCATATAAATACAACAATTTTAAATAGATTTCCATACAAAAATAGAACTTTGTTATGTCAAATTGGAATTTCCTTCAGTTGTGTTTTGCGGACAAATCATAGAATGCTCCATCTGGATAAAGATTAAAAATAATTTCCTTAAAATGATTTTATTTAGAAATTCTAAATATATGTATTTTTCTAACCTAACATACGTAATATTATATTAGGTAGGTACATAACCAGACTTTATCATTTTTTACCTTTAGACACATCCTATTTTATTTTATGCCATGTCAATATTAGGCAAAACGGGGAAACCAATGTTTTGGCATAGATTTTAAGTTTAGTATGTTTTTTATGTACATTTCTAAAATACATATACCTAATAGTTAATATTTTTAACATGTACCTAGTTAATATATTTGGTAGGTATGTAATATTGATAAACGCTCTCCAAAAATGGAGGTGGGGAATTGCAGCATGAGAATATTATAAAAATATGATGACAGACTGTAGCTGACTCCTAATTTGATGTACCTATATGATTTTATAGCATTCAATATCTGTAATAATAATGTAAATAAACATTATTTATACTCAGCAGCCATTCAGTAGTTAATCAATAGTCAAAAATCAAGACTTCCCTATATTCTCATTCCGTTGCATATTTTCTTCCTGTCCATAGATATATCCGCTGAATTATGATTAGGTAGGTACCTATTAGCAATAGTTTCAACTTTTTAAAATATATTTTTACGTGTAGTTAAGTATTACTGTACCTACATACAGTGTACATGATTTGGTAAAACATTCCAATTGTTAATAATAATTATTGGTGACAATGCAGTGATATAGCCAACAGGAATGTCAATATTATCATTTATATTTAATTTACCCCTATCACATAAAAACTGACATTAGGTATACCTAAGTATTTTGACGTAGGTAATAAAAATACCTACATTCAAATACATGGGTACGTATATGATTTTCTGTCACGATAAATTAATGATTTTCAAAGTTATGTGTAGGTACCTGCCTACATATTATTAAACTCGTACATCACTCTCAAAACTCCAAAAAAGTCTTTATATCCGAAATTGAAATCATGCAAGACTTGTTCAGGATAGCAGTGCTCTTAACACATTGGTACTCTCTCGACAGTACACTCTGGTCCTGATCTCGAGATGGAATTTCTGTGAACAGGCAAATAGGCACAAGTTTGTAAACACGCATCTAATTCAATATCTAGTGCCTCGGCACAACAATAGCTAACTGATGGGGTTGCGGAAGCCAGCAGCCCGGAAAATCACACGTCAGCCCCGGGATTCCCACCCCCACTTGCGCCCCACCCCCATACAACAGGCTGGGGTAGTCGTCAGTCGTCACGTCACGGTAATGCAGGTTTTGCATATTATTGTGATGCCTTACAATACGCGCGCAATCGCAAGGGTCGCAGAAAAACGTGAAAATTTACTTAGGTACATATTCTACCTAGTTATTTTTTCGGAAAAACGTCTTAGATAAAGTGTAATACAATCATTGTTTTATATTTCTTCGACTCTGAATAAACGTTGTTATGTCATGTTTTGATGAAATTAAGTGTTTAATTCCAGTGTGTAGGTAAATATAAAAAAAATCTGGTATTTTTCGCATATACCTACTTAACAACTTTTTTCTCATGAACATGAACTGTTTCATCTGAAAATAATATTTTTCAATAATATAAAAAATTGTTTTAAGTAAAACTATTTATTTGTACCCATGTAAGAATAGATATTTTCTAAATAGTAGCACAATGATTCGCAAAAATCTGAGTGAATGTAGGTACCTACCTATTTCTTATATGTTAATTTTGTGTTAAGTACCTAGGTATATTACAGCTTTTAAAACACTCTATCTTTGAAATTCATTGATATTTTTTAATGTTTTTCTTGAATAGTTAAGGATGCTTAAAACTACGCGTGTCATACCTTATAGGCACATACTATTGAAGGTCTTAAATAATAATAGTATGCATTTTAATTGACTTAAGAACTTTTACCTACCCAATAAAAATGTTAGTGGGTACCCATTTGGTAATATCATTTTTACAAAACCATAGGTTAAAAACTACTTACCCAATAAGATAACTTTATTCAGATTATTCTCAACAAAACACATCCTTTAGTAGGTACTTGAAATAACAACACAATACGATTATTTGCTTCCGTTTTTTATGAGTAATCTACGTGCACTGACTTAGTTTGTCTGGGATTTTTCAAAATTATATATAGGTACATAGGCAAGCAATATTTATATTGTTCAATAAAAATAATACTCATGCACCTACTTATAAATTTATTTCAGCATGATAACGTTAGTATGATAATTAAAATATGTCAAAAATCTTATAAAAAAGTTATTACATTTATATCTACGAGTACCTATACTTAAGTATATACCTACCTATTACTAGTAGGTACGTAGGTAATGATACCTCATGATAAGATTAAACTATAAAGCACGAGTGAGTGGCAGGGTTAATAACTCAATAACGATCTTCTTTACGAATGTTGACTCCATTGTTGTGTTGAATTAATGTAGGTAATGAAGATGTGAATATGATACATCGTATTGATTTTAAAGAGCTTCATTATTCCATACCTGTAAAACTAGACTGAACTGAATCTTTAGCAAAGAAATTACGCATAATAAATCGGTACTTACCTTGAATCTGATTTGGTCCAAATCTGATTTGGTCCAATACTGACTGTTGATATTATTTACTGTTTTATTCATAAATCGGTACTTACCTTGAATCTGATTTGGTCCAATACTGACTGTTGATATTATTTACTGTTTTATTCATAATGACAGACTTCGTTACTGTGAATTTATTGCCATTAAAGCGTAAGTAGGTACCTAGAGGTTTTAAATAAGTTTGTACAAATAGGTAGGTAAGTACATAATATATAGGTTACCTAATTATAAAATAAAATAAAATATATAATTTAGTTACCTACCTAAATATTCAGTTTTAATAAATTTCATTTGACGAAAACCTGCGTCGACTGATACGATAGCTACCAACTATAACAAAAGAATTATAATAAATTATTATATTTTGGGTATTGATAGATAATAATATTGTAACATAATTACCAGTGGCGAAGGGTGGAGGTAGGCTGTTAAGATCCGCCATAAACAGTGCACATTAAACTTTTTCAGATATACATATTTGTTTTCATTAAAATAAGACTACATTTTACAGATAGTGTTGGTTAGTTTTTAAAATTTAATTAAACCCTGAGAAACCAAGCCATAATAGATAATATTCAAAAAATACATGTCTATCTATAAAATATCTATCATTATACAATTAAATCATACATAACTTTGAATATTTTATAAATAGAATAATATTTTTTATTTATTATAGTTTGGTTTAGGCAGGGCTTAATGAATTTAAAAAAATAACCAACAATATGTATAATATGTATTTTTAATCCAACGAAAACAAATAACTATGAATGAAAAAGTGTGCACAATTTTGTCTTATTGCCCAAATTAGACCAACACTATTATGGTTTCGTTTAGGCATGGTTTAATTGATTTTTAAAAACTAACTAACACCGTCTGTAAATTGTAGCCTTAGTTCAATAAAAACAAATACATATGACTAAAAAAGTTTAGTGTGCACTATTTATAGCGAATCTTAACAGCCTACCTCCACCCTTCGCCACTGATAATTACCTACTTATGTACATAGATACCTATAAACCTCCATCCAATTATAATTCTTTTCATATTGCAAATTAATTATCTACGTTATTTTTTCATTTGCATCAGAAAATTTTGATTTTCTACTTAAATTAATGTTCCAAGATTACGGTTGCATAAAACAAGACAGTTAGTGACACCTATCGTAAAGTCTTGAAACTAGTCTTATGTTATTTTTTGCGCTGGACTTTTCCCCCACCACTACCTTGATTCTTGGGTTACTCGTTTCCAGTGACAGCGACAAATTAGTTTGATACAAAATTACAAAAAGTATGCACCTAAGTATTAAATTTATTTCTTGATAAGAACAACCGATTATTTACTTACAATCATTTCATGAATTGCATTATACATTTTCAACCGTTAGGTACCTACCTATGGTAAAAATTAGAATTGCTTAAAATGTTTTAAAAATATAATTGAAACAGTTCTTACACAAAATATAAAAATAAATTACTATGAAGTACATATTTTGAAACAAATTTAATACGATCCTTGTTGTCATAACTTGATGTTTTACTTCATATTTAGGTACTATCTTTTCGTTTTTCTCCATATGGCCGTATTAAAAATACAAAAATACATACCTACATGCATGCGCCGTTTATAAATAAATAAATAGTAATAGTAGGTACATAATAATAATCATATGATCGTCACCGTTGGCTCTTCAATCCATTATACCTAGATCTTGACTACCCAAGCTTTATGTTGGCATACATAGGTACATCAGGCAGGTAGTTTCCATTATTTTATTATCGAAAATTATTATTACTAGTATCTACATACTTGAATCATAAGATAGAATCATATATCGTATTTAATTAAAAATATTTAGGTAGGTATATACTACTTCATTACTAACGTTTAACCTATATTGACGCATCGTCACGTGAAGTCAAGTCGTGGACGCGGACGAGGGTCCAAAGGGTAGCTGGACAAAATAATGCATTTTATTTTTTTCAATTATTTAAGCTAGTGTAAGGACGCAACAGGTTAAGGAAATGACTAACAACGTATTCGTTAAAAAAAGAAAGTTTTTTAATACAACCTTTAGATTCTGGATGCCCATATACTCCGCTTATTATCAAACATGGTGAATATTATATCTATGATATTTTTATACAAGAGCATATTTTACTTGTGAAGTTATGAAATACATTTAGGCTAAAGTATTAAATATCTTGCTACTAATAGCGTGCGGTCACTTTTTTGTAAGGATTATGTTGGAAAATGCATATCTACTATTTGATACATATTTGCTTATGATTATGTAACTAATTCTATCTTGACGGGCGGCTGGTGACGTATGTTATGTAGGTATGTGGTGTTTCAGCCTAGTAGCTCTGATATATTTTGAAAATAATAATAAAAAAAAGTAAGTATACTCAAACCACCATAATATCTTGGCTACGATTTTATTGCCATGTATGCAGTGTTACGGACTATAGGGGAGGTTTGAGGCTCTGTAGTTCCCCAGGTCACCGTTATGACGTCCGTAGCCAATATATAATGGTAAGGCTATAAGGTACATAAACTTACGTACCTATTAGTAATATAAAACTATTGAATTTTCATTACAAATACCAATATACCTAATAATAATCGTATCTATCACATAGTAGTATTATATCCACTATTGTTGGGTATGCTGAGCATCTACAACATCTATGGAACGCACGCCACTGCTTGGTACATAATTATATTTTACCGATTAATAATTTAAGGCTTCAGGACTACCCCGTGTTAATTCAGAAACCATTCTAAAGAAAATATTATACTCGTAGGTCTGATTAAGGAACTGTATACTTACTATTTTTTGTATGGTGGATTAGTTGTCTAATTGAAGATGTATAGTATACTGTAGTATTATGTCATTATACCATTCGTTAGTAGGTACGAATTTAAGTTCTCCAGTCGCTTCATATAAAATATAAGGTTCCCAATAATGTAATATTTATGAAGATTAAGCATTTAGATCTGTTCTTGATATACTTATCACTGTATATTTGTATACTAATTTAGTTTTGTATAAAATATCAATGTCGCCATCACTCTCCGCCACAGCGCTGTCATCAACACAACTCGCCAAACAAAAACCAACTATTACTCAGCACGAATAAAACAAAAGATACAAAACATCCTTCAACTGCTAGCGATACCTACATTCTTATAACGACGCCGAGGAAAATGCGACCGAGGGAGACGGACGCATATCACCTTCGCCGTGTGGCCGAACGAGACATTGATAATTTTGCACAGGTGCCTGGAATGAGACGGTCTGGGACCAGCCTATCGGAACTCCCAATCGCAATAAGCCACGCCTACCCAGGAGAATTTTTAAAAATATTTTTTTTTATTATTTGAAATAAGAATAAACTGACAATTTTATTTCGCTCGATTCTTCAATAATAATTCACGTATCTAAAGAAACAGGCAACGTGGACCTTACATTCTTCCAAGTTTTGACATCAAATTGTCTATTACGATTAGTTAGTAAGTATTACTAAATTGCTCTACGTTATTATCAAATTCACTATGCTTAAACAAATAAGGTGGTTATCAGACTCAATTTGACACTAATTTATCTACACCGTGAACATTACAAATTACAACTACCTACAAGGTGTTCACAACATGATAATATGAAATATGTTTATTTATAGGTAGGCACGTAAATAAAAATAGTATAATAATGAAAACAGTGAGAAAAAAATATTTGGATTTATAAAAATATATTTTTAGTTTAGTAAACTTTTAGTTTATAAAACACCATCTAGGCTCACCTCACGCAAATGATATGAACATCTGAAGCAATTTGACTGAACGTAGTGATTGTCCTCCTAATTAATATAATACATTGTAGATTAGTTCTGCATATTGGGAAGAACACACAGCATATCCAGATTTCTCAGATAACTATCGGGAACACAGAGATTAGCTAACACTAACAAGTAGATGTAGATTTTAAACGAGGAATTGTCGTTAACCTTTCACCTAACCCATTCAGTGCACTGAATCGAAAACAAATTTTAAAAAACTTGTTTTGTTGAATCGAATCGCCACCCATGGCTTAATAGGTAGGTATACGGACAACTCCGCCATCATAGATGTGAACTAACTAACAATAAAAGGTTGTTATTTTTGTGCACCTACTATAATAGGTATTTTTCAACTTCGAAAATAATGTTAGGTAGGTACCTGAGCCAAATGAATAACGTGGCCGGCCCTCCCTCATCCTACAGCGGTCTGACATGGAGGGAGGCGCGAGAGTTAGCGATGGACCGATGGAAATGGCACGAACTTGTGCTTGTCTTATGCCCCAACGCTGGGGGGTGACCGGGTGAAGTAGTAGTACCTACCTAGTAGTAAATTAATTAAATGGGAGAATGTTCTGGAGCATATTTAAAATTACTTGGTAGGTACCTACATCCGAAGAATCTATAAAATGAAGACCTGCACTATGTTTTTTTCTATTTTAATATGAAATTTAAACTAGTGTAGGTATGTACCTACCTACACATTCATTTAATAATATTTTACTGTGAAAATTAAAATTAACATTTTAAATTGGGTAGGTATCTTGACTAAAACATAAATAGATTAATCAGGTATTTATTATAGAAATCAATATGCCTACCTACAACAAAATATTTATATTTAAGTAAGTATTGAATTTCCTTATCATATTTATTTCATTTTTTTACTTTTTAATTTAATTTGTAATTAATATATATATCTACCTACGTGTGTATGTAAATAATTAATAAGAAACTGTCACACAGATGAATGCATACATGCTGGAGATCTTGGACTAAGACTCTAAGGTCACCCCAAATGGCCCCAATATTTGGCAGAAAATGTTAAGTAACTAAGTATAGGTAGACCTACCTACAAATATTATGAAAACAAAATACATTGGAATTTTAGATTCAAATTCCCTTGGTCGATAGTAGTATAAAATGAAAAATACCCTATCATACAATTATTATTCTTGGGTATTTGCCGCAAAACTATACTTAATAGTAAACGTATAATAATTGTTAACCTTACCTAACCATACCTAATATACAAAAGTAGTATGTAGGTATGGCATATAGGCACCTAGACACCTCCGCACTTTCTTACGGGTTTTTTTTTATGTAGTTTATTAAATTGTACCTAATAAACATTCTTAAGTATTCTTTGGTGTTATTATACACACATTCCTTTTTTTCCTTCACCGCTTCTTCAAACTTTTTTGTAAGTATATCGTGGCATGGTGAACAAGCACTTAAATGTTTTTTTTTTTTTACTTACGATGATACAGGGTTGACAATATAGTCTAACGGGATGATGCCTTCATACAGTTATACTTCAGTAAACTTAGGGGTAGTATGTTTTACCCAGTTAGGTATATTGTATGTAGGAAGGTAGGTACAAACCTACCTACTACTTAGGTATTTAATCTGGGCTTAAAATGATAGACTCATCATTTGAGCATATTATGAAGCTTGCATAAGAAAGATTATTAACAGGTGTATGCAACGATTGACATAATATAAGAGTCCTACGAGCATGTAAAAACAAAATCACTTTTTATTAATATCTACGTAAACTATGGGTACCTAGATATAACGCAATATATATGTAGATGCTAACATTTTCCCGTTTCAAGTTTATTCGAATGCTATAAAGCTTGTGAAATAAAAAATATGTAAGACTATTTTACATTTTAAAAAGACAAGTAAATATACCTTCTTATATAACTCCCTATGGATCCAATGAATAACAGGTCAAAGCTTTTTCACATAAGCAGGTACTTACCTCTTATATTACGTAAGCAAAAAGCATATACCCACTCGTATCTGGAGCACTTTAGCTGGCAAGTATATAAGATAAATTTTCTTCCACGGTGCTTACTCCCAACGTCACTTTGCGGAATTTTCTCTCGGCGCTCGATTTTTCCGGCGATTCGCCATTGGTCGAAAAATTCTTGAGATACAGCCTCTCTCAGAGGGAGGGACCTTCTTTTCTGCCAGAGGCTCGTAACTCTTTTAATCTTAAAATGTATTCATGTATTTACAATATTATTACATTTAAAAGAAATAACATGTTGTTTAAGTGGGACATATCGACGATGGAGTCGTGACAAAGCGTTTGCTTCTAAGTCCGTAGCTTGCCGGATCAAATCATCTCAGAAAAATTCCAGTGACAATGTTTTCTATTATCCAAAACAAGGAGATAGCATCCATTTTAATTAGATATTGAAATGGTAATTTGCTTACTAAGTATTTTTTCACCAAAATTAATTAATCCTATGCAGGAACAATATTTGATAACTACAATCTATTCTTTTCATCTGATGTGTTGGAGCTGGGGCTTGGAATGGTGAGGCTAAGCAGCTTTCGGCGCGAGTTACCTACAGAGTGCTAAGTAAGAACTCGATGCGCTGCACTCACTGGTCAGTGATATAATGATGATGATGATGATGTGGTGATATCATGTGCATATATAAATCATTTATCCAAAACCCTTAGACTATAGATACATCTAGACGCCACCCATTGCATTGCTAAATGAAGCTGCGTGCCGTGCGTGCCAAAACCAATTCCAAAATAACCAGAATACAGTTTGTATTAGTAAGTAATTAAATTTTAAATAAAAAAAACACATAGATATATCGACAATTTTTTGATTGTAGAATTATAGAACCTATTTCACAAATTTGCATTATTTGTTTTAATATGATTTTACCATTAGGTACCTATTATATTACATGGTTTTATTTTCAATATCAACACTGATCCTCTCGGTTAAGACAATCGAAAATATTCAATTCCTGAATGTGCGTTGATGAATTGGCCGTAGGTATGTACCTACCTACCTACGAATATAATCATTATGGATACATTAACGTGATTTTTCTGATAATTTTGATACTAGGCGCTAAAAAACTAGAAACATAATATCTTTAATAATAGATGGCGTGCCGAGGGTTTTTTTTTTAAACTCCTCTGCATTTTAAACTTCGACGGAGCGCGTTTCCACCGATTTTTTCACCCAGATTCAAAGTTGCTTTTTTGTTATTCTTTTTTTTTTTTAATTAAATGATCTGAAAAAAAAATCATTCAAAATTTAAGTCGTGTGACGTGCTTGCTACTCAGTGCTGTTTCAGTAGCTACGCTTTACTGAGGCTCCATGTTTTGAAGGATAGGTACAGGTTTCAGGAAGCAGATATGTACCTATACACTGGTTGAACATTGTACATTTACGACAAAATGAGAGGTCAGTTTTTACTCATCTACCCTATATATTATACATAAGTACTTCTGAATAACATCACAAACAATATGGTTATTTAAAAAAATCTAGATAAAAAAGGTTGCTTTGAGTGGAATTCAAACTCACACCTTTCACTCCCCGGGTGACCTCTATTCTATATACTTACTTACTTCCTTCACCCTGTTACGCTCTAACATTGGAACAGAGAGCAAGCACAAGGTTGCGCCATTTTACTCAGTTCATCATCACGTCCACTATATCTGTATTCTTCCACGTGTGACAACCGGGTAAGAGAAAGTTGACCATGGCTACCAAGCATCACACCGTTGGCCAGCATCTAAAACACATTTCCCAGCCACGAAAATTCTTTCTTCATTATCACACCCATCGCCAATACCTGATGTATCATTTCACATACTCAGGTATTTGTAATGCGGTCGTACCAGAGTGCCCCTAAGATTATACTGAACCATCGATTCTCAAAGAATATAATAACGACGCATAAGCTGTACGTGCGCACTGAACAAACTACGAAAGCTTATTCTATATGGGTAAAAATAAATATCCAAAACACCTGATGTAATCTCCAGTATCTGAGTTTAACAAACCCTGTCCAAGAGCTTTCTATTGAGCTTTATAAAAGAGAACGACGGGCGTGGCCTTCCCACACTCCCACTAGCTTTTACGACACCGAAGAAAATGAAATGAAAGGAAAAAAACAACTTCGAGGGAAACTCTGTTTATTATACGCCTTCAGAGTATTTTCTCAAGAGTGGGCGAAGGGAAACGCGGCGCGGGGAGACGGAGGACGACGGAGGCTTCAGAAAAGATAAACTCTCGAAAACCCATTTGCTGGAAGTAGCTATCTATTTGGATGAGTCCGTCGTCCTTCTTTCAGATTATACTACAGCTACACAGATTTACATATTGTTACGATTCCATTTTGTGAGAGTTTCTCTCAATTATAAAGTAAATTTCGCTGTTTCTTTGAAGCAAGAAATGTTTTAACGTATTTACCTACCTAGCAGTTGCGAAGGGTGACCTTTGGAAAGAGGTAGGCTGTGGAGATCTGATAAAAAGAACACACTTGTCACGTCTACTTACGATAAATAAAAAGATAATACGATATTACTACTAATGAATAGGTACCTACACACTAATTTAATGAAACTTCAAAAACTCACTGACGACATAAAATTAAGCAATCAGTTTAAATTAAGTATTTTTTCAAAACATTTATACACATCAAAAATTGAAAAAAAAAAACAGTCTATATTTATTAATATTCGATTAAACACCATAAAAATATTTTTTTTTCGGTTTTAGGCTCTGCGATCGGAGCTTACCTTAGTTCATATAATTCGATAGACTGGGCATGGCTACGTGACGGAAAGTCCATATGAAAAAAATTGAGAATTATTTGAAACATAATCCGACCTTTATTTACGTCAAGACAGATGGCGCGCTGTGGTATATTTTTTAAAACCTTTGCAGATTGTCTGTGTAATACATTCCTACACATACGGCATCTCTCGTTGGCAAAATTAATTATTTTATAGAATATGTAATCAAGTGATTATATAAATAAGTCAATATGCAATTAAAAAATATTTTTCTTAAGAAGGTAGGCTCGAAATAATCGCCAAGTATGGAGTCTTTGGCACTGCTACCTAGTATATCTACGGTACTATGTCAATTGAATGCTGTATTTCGAAAACGTTACATGTCACATTTAAAAAATAGTGACATAAGTTGCAAAAATCTTCATATTACCTAAATACACAAAAATGTAAGTCAACTTTTTTATAGTTTTGTGAAGACAACAGTTAACACTTACAATACACTTACACTATTTTGACTAAAACGCAATTGTGACTTGCAACGTTTTCGAAATAGAGCATTCAATTAGATAAATATAACAAGGGCACCGGTGGCGAGGGGTGGAGGTAGGCTGTTAAGATTCGACATAAATAGTGCATAGGTACTTACTAAACTTTGTAAGTTAAAACTATTCGATTCCATTGAACTAAAAATACAATATTGCAGTGCTGGTTAGTTTTTAAAAATCATTTAAATCCTGCCTAAACCAAACCATCATAGTTTAAATATATTACTTATCCGACAAAATAGTGCATATCTTTTCAGTCACATTAAGGATTCGTTTTCTTTGAATTAAGAATAACTATATAATTAGAGATGGCGATGGTTATTTTTATTAAATTCAGTTAGCCCTGCCCAACCAAACCATAATCGATAAAAAATAATATTATATCAGTATTCTATAAAATATTAAAAATTATGTATGGTTTGATTTAATGCCATATTATCTACTATGGCTTGGATTAGGCATGGTTTAGTTGAATTTAAAAAAACTAACAAATACTATCTATACATTGTAGTCTTGGTTCAATGAAAACAAATACGTTTGACTGTCAAAATACAGTATGCACTAATTGATGTCGGAACTTAACAGCCTACCTCCACTCTTCGCCACTGATAGGTAGATATACCTTTCTATATCTAGATTCTCGACGCTCATAACGGCTAAACTCTAACATGTCGACTTATACTATATTGTTGGTCCCGTGTTTGAATCCCGCGCCTGGCAAATTCACGTGTCAAAATTAATTTCTCGTAAAAACAAAACTCTGAAAAAACCTCCACTCTGCAGAAGCTATCAGGCTCTTAGGATCAAAGGTGGTGTGGTGGTGATATAAATATACCTATTATCTATAGATATATGAGTATTCTTGGTACTGAGAATCGCGGTCTTCATGAGCAATTCCTGCTCGCGATTCCATTTCAGCTATCACTGAACTGGGTGATATTTTTTTTTCATTGGTTCTACAATCCGGTGTGAATCATGGCCACCTCATGATGAGGTTTCATAACATTTTTTTTACGAGAAATGGATGTTAGCCACTGGCTGAACCTATTGATTGAATGCTCTGGCTTTGAATACACATTGAAAAACAATGTGACGTGAATCTCGCATTCGGATATTTTTTGAACTAGGGATTCGAACCCGTGACCATCAACATATCAACCGGATGGCGGATACTTTACCATTGGCCATCGACTGAGTGAATTAGATATACTTATATTAATTAATTTGAAATAAATATTTTATAATAATTACAATTGTACTATCATTAAAATAAATAATTCATTTTATATTCAAGCAGCCAAAGAGTTAAGAATATTGTAATGTTGAAGATGGGTACCTACATCATTTAAAAAACTTCATGTACATATAATTATATTACAACAAAAATGTTCGACAATTTAATAAATAGAACCACGCCCGAAAAATAAAAGATGAATACCACACGGTAAAGAGTTTTTTCCCATATGTTTGGACCGGAAGTGTCCAGATTACTTAAAGGTAAAAGTAGATACCTCGTACTAACCTAAATAAGTATCTATCGTAATTATAATCACTGTTTATAATATAATCAATAATTAATGTACAATTCTCTAATTTTATCAATATTTATTTGAGTCAAGATACAGTTGAATGTTAGTTATTATTTTAAAATAGATATTGATATCTGAAATAAATCATAATTTTTTTAAATCGTACATTTATAATTGCTTGGAAAAATATCAATTTATGAAATTTATATTAGATTTTAATGCTTTCTGCCTTTTTTTGAATCGTCCTGATCATTTCTGAAAAAATTTCATTGTAAGAGATAGATAGTATTGAGAACAATAGCACTGTACTAACTTCTACTGTATATTTGGAACAAAATTGGATAGCTGATAAAGTAACACATCGTTGAAAAGTAGCTACATAGTCAGTGACGTCCCTCGATAAAATGTCGCCCCTGGGTAGCACCAGAATGCCGCCCCATTTTTTATACAGCATTTTTATCATCCTTTCATGGCTCCAATATCTAAGAAATGTTTTATATGGATACATTATTAGCAAAATATATACCACTAAGACGTTGGTAATACAGTGACTTTTATGTGTGGCTTTTGCGATACATTAATTTGCTCTGTCTTGAGGGATAAAGGGCGACCCGTGTCGCTTTTCTTCTTACAAAACTTGACAACATTGACACGACGACACGTACACTATAATTATTCGCAAATACGCACGTGCCGTTTTTGGTTACCAAGGACATCAAAAAGAAAACCCGAAAAAAAAATTACAGCCCTATTAAAACTTTTATATTAATTAATACATGTTGTTTCCAACCAATGAGCTGATTTTTTAATGTAAAGATATTTTCGTTATTAGGTAGTTATTTCTATAGGTATATACCAAATGATTCTTCTCGATTTGCCGCCCTTCGAATAACTGCCGTCCCAAGAGATGCTCAATCTGCCTACCCTCACGGGACGTCACTGCACAATGTCAACAAGTAGAGACAACCAACTTTCAATTGGAACCTCCGTGAATTCGACTGTATTTACCTGGTCTAAACGGTGAGCGGTGTAACGAATCAGCATCCGTTACTTGGCCGATTTGTTACGCCGAGGATTGTTAACGATAATAATACGCGCAGATGATAATAACGACTAATAACACAACACACGACTTCCAAACGAGTCGCGACATCTCGGATAGTGACACTTTTTCATCTCAGCTTACTTCTGTTGCCGGTCGGTAGTTGGGAATCAGTTGCATATTCAGGGTTACCAAATTTAATTATGACCACTGTATGAATAATAAAAATGATCTATTTATTAGGTTACTATGACAATCAGTGATGCCAACTGTTGTTGATTAAAGTTTGTAAGAATAATCGGTACAAGTTGGTTATGGGGAAGCCTGGCGGGAACCGCGCTAATTGTCATAGCCGATTTTGGCAAAATTCATGAATTCAAGAATGAAAACCTAACCTAACCTAAACTAACCCAACCTAACAAATAAACCATTATATATCGGCTATTTCAAAATGTGTTTGCCAATGGCTTCCCCATAACCGACTTGTACCGATTAATCTAGTTGGTAGGACAAAAAATCTAAATTTAATCAAAATTTAAAAATGCATGGAAACTAACATTCAAAAAATGAAGTCAAGTTTTATGAATATTGTTTTCGCGAGAACAATGATTAAAGAAGTTTAACAACTGGAATAAATAAGTCATAAAACTAAAAATGAATGTAGATACGAAATTTGATCATCATAATTTTAAAATATCTCATAAATATCTAATCTTATAAAAATCTCTAAAATATTAAAAAAAAAAAATACGACACCCGACGGGACATGAACCGACAACCACTGGATTTGCGCCAGTGTACTTTTCCAATTAAGATTCCGTGCAACGTACTTGATTACGATGATTTTAACTAGTAGTTGTTATATGAAATGCTTATCAAATTGCTTTATATGTTGGCTTACGGTATTTGTATATTAAATTAAGGTAGAAATCAATTAATTCCTTAATTACTAACCATCATCACGGATCACTACATTATTTAGTTTTTATAATCTACTTAGACTTGCTAATAATTAAGTAAAATATGTATTTTATTCAACGAATAGAACACAAGATTTGAATAGGTATATATTGGACATACATAATTTGAAAACATCTCATGCCCATTAATAAATATCTATATTGAAAAAAAAAATGGTACAACACCCGACGAAATACAATAACTACTGTTCTATTTTTTTGCGAACATATCCGATCCTAATAAGATTATATGGGCCTCCACAGAGTGGAGGTTTGTAATAACAGATTTTGTTTTTACGAGAAATGGATGTCAGCCACTTGCTCAACCTATTAGGTCCATACTCTGATGCATACTCAAAATTGAAAAACAAAATGTGTACTTGCCAGACCCAGGATTTGAACCTGGGACCGACAACGCTATGGGGCGACGCTTAAGCCGCGCGACCATCGTGGGCCTTTTTATTACACTACTGTTATTAGGCCTCATGGCCTGTTGTAGTATTGAAAGCAATATAAATGTACTTATATAGAGTAGGTAAGTAGGTACCTATATACATTTTTGAAATTGTAAAATTAAACAGAATTTTTAAGTTTATATTTGAATTAAAAAATATACATACATGCACATAAGGGGGGACATGCTCGTCGAAAGTCAAAATTGAGTTTTTTCGTATTTTCAAACCATGATCCTGGACACTCCTTAAACGTTGTAGATAATCTATTTATATAATTTTGAAGCCTTATTATACTTTATAGTTATTTTAAACATTTGATGACTGCATAAAGTATTTTTGTTACATAAAATAGTATTCTTTTAAACCTCTCGCTCTAATGTTTTAGAATATAGTCATATTTCGGTACATAACTGTGCAGTGGTGTTAAGATTTTTTCATTTATTAATTTTTAAACGCATTTATAAAACCATTAGTATAATTTATTACGAGATAATTTTTGTAAAATATTCACGATAAAAAATTATATTGATAATCTCTGTGATCCCAAATTTGACAAGAATTAGGCATTTTATTATTCAAAAAATCGGCAAGATTAACACATTTGAAGATGATTCTAAAGATATTCATTATAAGCTATGTTTTTGACCATTCAAGTGTGATAAACATCTTATGAATAATGATTGCTTTATAATAATTATTGACCTAAGAATAACGTAGTGTTTTTTTGAAATACGCCATTTCTTTTGGCATTCCCCAGTGGTTAAGCTACAACATACGGCCGTAGCCATAAATTGAAAAACTATAATTAAAGTAGGGAGTAAAATTATGTTAACGCGCGTATTTGATTCTTAGGTCAATAATTATTATAAAGCAATCATTATTCATAAGATGTTTATCACAGTTGAATGGTCAAAAACATAGCTTATAATAAGTATCTTTAGAATCATCTTCAAATGTGTTAATCTTGCCGATTTTTTAAATAATAAAATGCCTAATTCTTGTCAAATTTGGGATCACAGAGATTATCAATATAATTTTTTATCGTGAATATTTTACAAAAATTATCTCGTAATAAATTATACTAATAGTTTTATAAATGCGTTTAAAAATTAATAAATGTAAAAAATCTTAACGCCACTGCACAGTTATGTACCGAAATATGACTATATTCTAAAACATTAGAGCGAGAGGTTTAAAAGAATACTATTTTATGAAACAAAAATACTTTATGCCGTCATCAAATGTTTAAAATAACTATAAAGGATAATAAGGCTTCAAAATTATATAAATAGATTACCTACAACGTTTAAGGAGTGTCCAGGATCATGGTTTGAAAATACGATAAAAACTCAATTTTGACCTACGACGAGCACGTGGGCTATCGGCTGTTTTAAAATACTTGGGTACCATTGTTTGGTTGCATTTTATTCATCGGTTGCCCACTTGCCGAGCGATATGTTATGTAAAGCTATCACTGTACTGCAAAGTGATTGCCATCCCTAATAATCACAGCAGCGCCGAGGAAAACATTTCTTTTCCGCGGCGACATTGTTGTGGCTCCATTGTGGCGAGCTGGCATTTTGGAGAGTGATGGATGTGGCCATAACGCTGCCAACAGTTTGACGGACGACTATGACGTGCATGACTTATGATCGAAGATTTTGGACGCTGGCCTGCCGAGGTATGGTAACAAAAGAAAATCTTAAGATATTTGGGGGGTAACTGAAGTTGTTAAGTTTGAAAAGATAGTAAGTAGGCAATGGATAGACGAGTTTTTAATTTAGTAGCATTTTAAGCGAGAATAACAACTACCAAAAATAGTTTCATAGTTGCCTTAGTAGGTACTTAAATACATACTACATACAACCCTCCTTATGTAGCATTTTCAGTATTATTGCTAAATAAATAAAATTGTTTCCATGGTAGTGTTTTCATATATTTTTGTTTTGAACTTACAGTAGGTAGGTATATACAATATGTCTTTACTTTATTGATCTACATGTAGGTACCTATTATTCACGTTCAATCAAAAAAACTACAGTGCCTTTTTACGAAAAATGGTTATTAGCTCCACTTATTGGGACATTCTTCTGATTCATACACATATTAAAAAAAACATGGGAATTTATTAGATATTGGATTCAAATCCGTGCTCTAGAGGCCAATACCACATAATATCATGTAAAGATTACGTACCTACCTATATATTTACTAAATATATAGCTACACAAACTTCACAGTGGCAATTTTTCTTGAAAATTTTAAGAGGTTAAAAGAGTTAAAAGTTTAAAGAGTTAAAAAGGCTCGTATTTCATACAATCTTTTAGACTTTTAAATCTAAAGAAATCCTGTTTGTACTCGTAGCATAACTCTATTAAGTACTATACCGATTTAACATCTATTCTATACACACGGCTGCTATCGGCGGCTATTGACTGCTATCAGCAGTTCATGATAGTTCAGAAGGTTAATCTATTGTAATAATTAACCTCTCAATACATACATATGATTAACTACCCTCGATAGTCGCCGGTAGCCGCCGATACCAGCCTGGTGTATAGAATAGATGCGCAGGGTCGGTTTATCGTACTGGCTGAATTTCGCGATAACTTGTCATTAAATATAAACCAAAACATAACAAAAAGAGATGCGCAAATGATTACAATGCAAAAAAATCTATATCTACGTATAAACGGCGAAGGGTGGAGATAGGCTGTTAAGTTTTGACATAAATTGTGCATACATTTTTTTTTCAATCATATTTATTTGTTTTCGTTGAATTAAGATTACATAGGTACATATTATTACAATATATGGAGTTGGTTAGTTTTATTAAAATTCATTGTGCCCTGCCTACTGTATAGTTTAATGGCATAATTTTAGATATTTTATAGATCAACGGATATTTTTTGACTTTTATCTACTATGGCTTGGATTATTCAGGATTTAATTCAATTAAAAAAAAAACTAACCCTATCTACACAATGTAGTATTATTTCAATGAAAATAAATACGTTTAACTGACAAAGTTTAGTGTGCACTATTTATGTCGGATCTTAACTGCCTACATCCACTCTTCACCATTGCTACGTGTGGATTACATGCATAAAAAATATGTATTTGCGGAATCCGATATGATCCCTGAAAAAGGTGTTCTCATTATGGCCATCGAATGGACTTCGATTGTCTAGCCTTGAAAGTATCGATGGGGGTTTAAAACAGTAGGGCCAGGATGTCCAAGCGATCGGCTTTTTGGATTGTAACTAACATAAGAGAGACTAAATTGGGGACGATTACTTGAGGAAGCTCGAGTTTATTCCAGTGCCAAAAGTGGTTAAATCTATAATATTATAGGGGGGTTGAAATCAACCAGCTTACGGTTGCAACCAAGTACCTTGAGCTGCCAGTCAATTTGCACAATGCCATTTTATTCGAAACTAATTTATAATATATGGCTTACCTATAGATATAATAACTATATTATAATTTTTATTATTGAATGTGATAACTATTCGGTTTAGTATTTTTAATCTTAATCTGCAAGCCATAACTTGAAGCTGAAGTTGAAGAAATTTTCATTTATATTTCGATAAGTAAAAGTCAAAGATATCTACTTGAGTAAGTAGTTTTTCTCTTTTAACTTGCATTTGGAGTAATTTTCAGGAGATTTGATCGGCATCCTGCAATTCACGTTAGAAAAATGGCTTATAGATGAAACATTATTTAAACAGTCAGTTTCTTACGGCAGCGGTGAGCGACATTCGCGGACATGCCGGCCTGATACCGTTGGCCGCCTCCGCACGCTAAGAATCCGAAAGCCGCCATCGGATTGCGGAGGGAGATTGTCGCGAAACATCTTATTATTCCGGCCGGGTGGATCACTCACTTCACGTCCAAGACAAAGTCACGGTGACCTCTGGCTCTTAAGGAGGACGCTGAGTCGCCGGTAATTTCATGCCTACGTGGACAGCAGAGCAGGGCTTTACAAGTAGTTATAAATAATACAAAATATTCAATATCAAATGAAAGTGTCTATTTAATCTGACGAAACTGTGTAGCGTGATAAATGTGAAATGATATTAATATGTATTCAATAATAGTTTTCCATACGTATAGAATTTATTTCAAGACTTTGGCATCAAAAATGAAAGGAACTGATAGGAAATAGATCTAGTTGGTGGCAAATACTGAAAAAGCCTAAATCAAATAAGTACAGAATTGATTAGGATATACAGATATAAAAAGGTAAATTTTGAAAAAGCCAAAGTCAAATACAAAATTTCAACAAGGTTTTTAACAAAATATTCGTACATCTATAGGTACCTACTGTATGTATTTTGATAATATATTACAATAGTTTTCATTATATATATTTCACTAATCACTTTACTCAAATAATTTTTAAAAGTTCTTGATATACATCCCTAAGCCCCTAATTCGTTTATTTATAACTTAATCACGATTGATACTATTTCACATTTAGATATTATTATCATTGTGATAATTATTACTAAGGTTATTCTTATCGCCCTTATCATATACCTAATGATCATGGCCCCCACATCCTAAAGCGTGCCCCCAGGCTAGGATCTTTGACAGGCCCCCTACCTATTGCTAAGGTTAAAGGCAGTTCTAAATGATGTACGCAGTAAAATTAATGTGTATATTTAGTGATTCTTGTATATTTTTATACATCTATTTGAATTATGAAGTTGTCGAGTATTGATACACAATTAAAAATTGTATCGTACAACCACATAATTTTAAATAAAAATATTATTGAAGGAAAATAGCGCCGCAGGTGACTTTTTTACTATTAACTAGAGCAAATTTGTGATGTGTGTTTATCTCACTTATTTGGTTGACTCACCTCTCCGGGCCCCTCCTGAGTCCTGGCCCCTAGGCTAGAGCCCTGTCAGCCCCCCCCCCTTGTGGGAGCCATGCCAATGATAATAAAACATCATATACCTAGGTATAGTACCTAATAATATTCATTCACCCAACGTTGGTATTCAACCGTGATTAGGGATAATAATATGCGAATGGCTTACTGTGTAACGGGAAGATCCTTAAAATTTTCTCAATCGCTAAAATTACTATACGACTCGGAAAATGTATTGGAAAATTCTTAATTATTGACGTATCATTTTTAGCCATCAAAAATAGACGCGGCACGCACTATTTTCATATCCGACATAATTTCTTGCATAATATTTTTTACTTTCATCGATCCAACGGAGTTTAGAATGACTTTGCGCTCATTTATTGTCTTTGGGTAGCATTGTATGACTGTATTATTTGATCAATGGCTATCTACTTCCTGAACAAACATGTCGGGCCTATTAAATTGGCATTTATTCAGCTTGGCGATTTGTACCGGGTCGTGAACTCTTGTCTGCCTCATTATACATTGGTTGATTTTGCAGTATATAATAAATCAATAAATATATAATATGTAGGTACCTACTTACACTAATATTGCGTTCAAATATTGAAAACTTTCAAAGAAAGAGAAAACCAGCCGCAACACAATATTATGGACAGTGTTTTATGACCAAATACTGAAATCATATATTTAAGTAGGTACTTTTACGATGTCGGTACATAATAATATGGTCGTGCTAATAAAGCCACACCTAATATACTCAATCCATCATCATGGCATCATCCATGCACTATAGCCAAGCCGTGACACGAAACTGTAAAATTCGATAGTAGTGCTAGCTCTTGCTTATACCTACTTGCTACTGCAATATGGTAAACTTAGTAAAAAATTATGTGTTATGTACCTATATTAAAATAAATGAAATGTAATGATTTGAACAAAATATGCAATATAAATCATTTATAACTAGCACTACCATCGGAATTCGGAATTCAACGCCACTACCTGAATATAGTCGGCCTTGAGTCACATCATAATGTACGCAAATCAGATGTTGTGAATGATTTAAAATGTTCATAACTGATCTAATCTTTGCTAATTAAAATGATTAACTAAGAATAACTTGAAATTTTAAAATGTTTCTAATATGCTAAAACATGTATTAAAGTATTTAACAATACAGGATACGAACAATAATAAAATAATTTATAAATATAAAAAAAAAATTGTTATTTAATTTCTATGTTTAGTCATTAAACACCACCCACAACGCGTTGTAGCCGCCTTTTTGCTCATTGAGCGTTTTCTATATTCGTATAAGTAGGTATAAAATATAATTATATAAAATATAAGGTATTGGAGTAGATAATATCATATTCAACAAAATAAAATCGTTGTAAATATTTCATAAAAGTCTGCATAGCTGCTGGTCTTAGATCACTCCTAAATCTTGACAGTTTAGCAGTTGCCCTCACCTGATGAATGCAAGTTCATAATAACCTCACACATGTAGGTACCTAATTTTGTACTCGCTACTTACTGCTTCGCGGATGCGCCATGAATTGCAATAAGTTTGTTCGTGAAACGGTTTGAAAACATCTCCTGAATGTTTAATTATTTGCTTGCAAGTAAAATACTTCAGCAGTTTTCTTCCATTGATGCCGAAAAGACAGATTAAGTCACATAACATACATTCTCTCTTATTCATTGAACAATACATAGATGTACATTGATTATAAATGGATTTTCATACTAACTAAACCAATAATACAAGCAAAGTTTTATCATTGTCTTTACTAGTATAGTTATCATGACCCCCACAAGAGATGCTAACAGGGCTCTAGCCTGGTTAAATGTTAAATTAGTTAAATACACACCAAACATTTGCTCTAATAGTAAAAAAAAGTTGCTTGCAGCGCAATTTCGCAAGTAGAATTATTTTATTTAAAATTTTTTAATGTGTTTTTTGACTAATAAAAATGACTATTGTTATCCAATATGGCGAAGGATTGCATGTTGCTTGGCTATCACAAAAGGGGTCGCGATCAGTGCTTCATAATATTATGATGCCGACAATTCAAGTGGATTTATTTGAAAATACCAAAAATCGCTAAAAATATACTGAGTACCGTTTATTTTATACCGAACCCTAGAGTTTCGCGGAATACCATTTGGGAACACTATTTACTGTAGAACATTACACTGCTTTTAACCTTAGCGATAACATCTTGGGCTCGCTTCAGGATGTAGTGCCTTAATAGTTATTATTTACTTACTCCATATAAATCCCTGTTAAAAATATTGTCTTGTCTGACGGCTATTGACAACCCCTTCGAGAGAAAATCTTAATATAAGATCCACATCGAATTCTAGAGTAAAAAACTATATAGGTAATAATAAAATAAAATAAATTAATATACCTACGTGAAACCGAAATATAAACAATGTAATATTTACTAGATTTACTAGAGTAGGTTGAATGAAAATCTTGCTCTGTTTTTATGACTTTGTTGGCTCTTGTACATTCGCTGTCTATTATTTGAAACACCTCAAACATCATAGTCATCAACAAAATTATAATATACGGATCGATATCTCAATTGATTAATACTTTGGACGCTGAAGACGCACATGCGCGTAATGACCAGGCGGCCGATCGATGTAATTAACGTGCATTTTAAAGGTGCTAATTAAAAAATCATTATATAGTCAGCAGCGAATTAGTTAAGGTAATCACCAAGGCAAAGATGAGTTTGAATCACACTTGGCCTAATTTTGTCTCTAGATTTTTTTCTAATAATAAATGTAGGTATATTCCGAGATTTATTAATATTATGAATTTTCAATAAAAAGAATCTTATACCTACTTACTCTAGAATGCTCTGCATATTTAGTATTTAATAAAACATCAATTTATTTATGATATTATTTTATTCTAAATTTGTCAAAAACGAACGGCCTTCGGTCCAGTCTGGTATATTTAATATAATTATTATAAATTCCTGCATATTTAAGGTTTAGGCATTAAGCGTTAAGATTTACCCCTGGGAGAAATTTCATTGGGAAAACGCTGCCTCGAGGTATGCTGAACCCTTAAGTATGCTTAAAGAATTCTCTTCTTTCCAGAATCCAGATGATTCTTTTATGATTTTGGATACATTAAACGTTCAGTAGTTGCCATGATATTTTATTATGCCACGTTTTTGGTGCTCGGAATCGATACCCTCAACCGCTTGTCCATTGTATGCATATTGCTCTGTTTTCTTCCAGTAGTGTTGCTTATCTATACGCACCGGTTCGCACGAACAGGTTCATGAACTAACGTACATCAATATAAATCAAATAAATGAATACACCCTAGAATAGTGGCGTGTGGTCTATAGATACTGTGATGAAGTTAAGGATGAGGAACATCCTAAGAAATATTCAATAAATTACTATGTAATATTATAACGAATTTTACATTTTACCTCACTTTACTTCTTTCAAAGATATTATAATATATTACTATTGATACATTCACGGTTGGTGGTTATCTTTCAATATTATATAATGTATATTATTAATATTACGTAAATATGTTTATAATATTTCAATAAAAAGTGGCAATAACCACAAACTGAACTAAAAAGTGGCTTATCCATATTATATACTTCGGTGATACCATCTTTTAAGCAATAAGTTAAAGACAGTGCAAAATGTGTTTCGAAGCATAGTTTTTTCTTAACTTTACCAACATTTCACTTTTTGGAGAAGTCACTTTCTTTACAAGGATGACAGAATAATAAGTAGGTAGGAACACGAAAAAAACTTCTACTGACATAAATGTGGCTATTTTTTTATTATGAAACTACCTCTAGCGAACCCTTTGATGAAAACTCACGGGAACACCACTTTTTTGCTTCACAGAGGTTTGCTTCTTTCAGAGTATCAGGAACCCAAACCTGAACACACCGTCAAACACTTTCGACAAAAGCGACTTACCGAACCGCCTCCGCAGTCCACGGCTATTGTTTGCGTCGCTGCTATTGTTTGGAGCAGGTTTTGGTAACATTTTGTAACGTGCATTGCCAAAGAGAGCAGCAGTTATCATATCTTACGTATTTTTTCCATTGGTTCTACAATCTGGTATGACTCTTGGCCAACTCACGATGATCGATGAAAAGGCCATCTAGTGTCATAGATATTAAAACACATTGAAAAAAAAACGAAATGTAATAATTAAAATTTAGTTAGTACCTATTTTGATTCAAACCACAAAACGCGGAAGCCAATATGAACGAAATTTGACAATTGTTTCATTTGCATGACTTTTAATATTTCTTATCGTAATTAGATAGGATGCAAGTGGCTAAATTGGTAATACACATTTATCATAATCCAATGGACGAAAAGTCGAGTCCTTTTCGCTACTATATTTGTTCATTTTTTTCTAATAGATACGTTTCTGAGGTGTTTCCAAATAATGTATGGAAAAAACAACATCCAGATTTCGTGCCCGCGATCTACGTCTTCAGAAAAAGATAAGAAAAGAAATCACAAATGAATAAGAAACCAATACTTAATAGTGCATGATTAATAATATGTGATAGAAGTCACTAAACTAATAATATAGGGATGAGATTGAAATGTTTCTTAGCAAATGGATAACCACTGGAAAAATACATTTATACCATAGTACAGCCACAGGACGACCTTAAAATAAAATCCTCTTAATCGAGGAACTGATCAAATTCACGAGAAAAAGAATTCGGATTGATAGAAGAGGAAGGAGATAGGGGATGGCTCCACTGTTTAGAGAATAGAACTCTATGTTATCATTTTAAAATCCTACAATAATAGTTTTTCTTTCAAGTAGATAATAATGCTTATTCCTAAATATTTGTAATACTATAGCTACAAATCCATGAAATGCCGCCAATTTAATTAATTATATTCAGATTCTTACTTACCAACCAATTTTATATTGCAAGGTTATTTATTATTAATTTCGTATTCAAACGACTTTGACAGTTCCTTACACCAGCTTAATACGGTAGTTTTTTTTGTATTGTAGCGCACCTTTAAGAAAAAAAGACCGCTATCCAATGGGTCTAGGACGATTTGGCACCGCAAACTGGCCTCCGCCGATTGGCCTCCGGTAATTGGCCGCCGGTACAATCGGACGCCGGCCCAATTGGACGCCGACCCAATTCGACGCCGACCCAATTGGCCTCCGGGAGGATTGGACGCCGCACAGTTGAATTAAATGCGCAAAGGAATAGACGTACGTTACGATTTATTGGAGTAAATAAGCAAGTCAGTTTAATATGCTTCTATCTTCTCAGTAGTTGTACCTTATACATTTCGCACTTGACACATTTTTAATATAGATTGAGAATAATTATTATGCCTTAGGATGTTTATTAAAAGAAAATAATTCTTCCCTCGTTAAAACTTAAAGATGTGCATAATCAATTAATTTATTGTCTATACATGGGTACTTATTTATATTTACAACAAATATTAAAAATAATGTAAGATGTTAGAATGAAAATTACATTATATTTCAGCGTTTTATCGACTTAATATTATAATAACGCTTAAACATGTATATTATTATGCATAAATGCGTATTTTAAGATAGTCTGTAATTACAAACAAAATATTAAGTAAGTTATCTGCTAAGTATAAATGTTTCAGTAGTTTGATTGATAAACTACTAAGGTACTAGGTGCCGGACGAAATCCCGAAGGCCGAAATCCTGAATGCTGAAATCCTGAATGGCCGAAATCCCGAAAGCCGGAATCCCGAATACCGAAATCCCAAACGCTGAAATCCCGAAGGCCGAAATCCCGAAAAATAAAAAAATACAAACATGAATAATTGCGCAATTTTTGCAAGAGACACAAATACCCATTTTTTGTGGAAATATAAAAAAAATGTAAAATACAAACATCAATAATTGCGCAATCGTGAATTGCGCAATTTTTACAAGAGACACAAAATTCATTCGTTCTACAAAATGGTCTCTCCTGAAAAAAAAAATTGCGCAATCGGAAAAACCCATTTTCCGCAAAAATGGGATTTGTCTCTCTTACAAAAATTGCGCTCACGATTGCGCAATTATTGATTTTTGTATTTAACATTTTTTTATATTTCCACAAAAAATGGGTTTTTGTCTCTCATGCAAAAATTGCGCAATTATTGATGTTTGTATTTTTTTATTTTTCGGGATTTCGGCCTTCGGGATTTCGTCCGGCACCCAATACCTAAGTAGCTTATCAATCAAACTACTGAAACATTTTTATACTTAGCAGATAACTTACTTAATATTTTGTTTGTAATTTCATACTATCTTAAAATACCCATTTATGAATAATAATATACATGTTTAAGCTTTTTTATAATATTATGTCGATAAAACACTGAAATATAATGTAATTTTCATTCTAACATCTAACATTATTTTTAATATTTGTTGTAAATATAAATAAGTACCCATGTATAGACAATAAATTAATTGATTATACCCATCTTTAAGTTTTAACGATGGAAGAATTATTTTCTTTTAATAAACATCATAAGGCATAATAATTATTCTCAATCTATATTAAAAATGTGTCAAGCGCGAAATGTATAAGGTACAACTACTGAGAAGATAGAAGCATATTAAACTGACTTGCTTATTTACTCTAACAAATCGTAACGTACGTCTATTCCTTTGCGCATTTAATTGAACTGTGCGGCGTCCAATCCTCCCGGAGGCCAATTGGGTCGGCGTCGAATTGGGTCGGCGTCCAATTGGGCCGGCGTCCGATTGTACCGGCGGCCAATTACCGGAGGCCAATCGGCGGAGGCCAGTTCGCGGTGCCAAATCGTCCCATTCCCCTATCCAATGTACTATGTAGATAATATTGTCACACAAAATGTTAAAGGCGGCATGAATGTATCAGACAATGGAAAATCCACAACCGACTGAGATGTGTGTGATAACTCATAACACATACTGGACATCTTGGATTTAATGACAATAACCAAGTTTCTATTTTCTTAAAAATAATTTGGCAACATTTTAAATCATTTTGACATTTTATCACAAATCCAACGTCAACTGAATAAAAATTATATTTTAATCCATCTAAGTAAATGAGAAATTCTCCTGAATGAAAGCTAAATATTTTTTCATAACCACTATTCTTTGGTTATAACATAACAATGATTTTTTTTAAATGGTGTATCAAACGACATTACTTATTTTGTGTAATTGATACATAAGAATCAAAATCGATAGGTAAGAATATATTTTTAATACCTTATTAAATGATGAAGGATTTTTTTAAAATTCTATTCATGCAATTACATATTTTTAAGGAGGTTCATTCTACCCAAGAACGTTGTCTTTATGTTAAATGTTGCTGTAGTTGACATTTTAACATTTTACTGTACGTACTTACACCTAAACATAGAAAACGTGTTGACTTTAATTATGTAAGTTATTTTTTTACATATGTACAATGATTTCCTGTATCTACCTATTAGCATTTTTTTCAACCTAATACATCACTGAAAAACACCCTTAAAGATAGGGACATAATATTATTACAATCTTGTGTAAAAATTGTATTCTCGCGTAGGTAGATTAATATTTATATTCTGTATTGTTTATTATCTTAGTTGATTTGCAATCGTGACTCGGATGATGCCCAAACAGTTAAAATGAGACTGAGCATGTCATGTCACTCAACTGATTCAATATTTAATTTATTGACACTTACACTGGCACTATATTTTAATACTCCCAAAGTGGGTGGAATGATTTGAAAGATTTCAATTCTGTTTACTACATCAATATAACAGATACTGTATGACAGCTAATTATAATATTTATATAGCATAAGAATTCGTAACAATGACTACCTGTTGGATATAGGTAAACTATTAGATTATAAAAAGAATAATTATACACACAGTGATTAAATAATGTGCTATAGGTATTATTATGTACGTTCAGCAAAAATTAACGACAGGTAATTTGATATAAAAAATATTTTTATGAATGTATTTGGTTTAATGTTTTTCTTGTTAAAATTTTTAAATGTTAAACATAACTTTACAAAAAAAGACATGATAGTTAAAGTTGACTTTGAGGTCATTAACTAATTTATTATCAATTATCAGATAAAAATGTCAATATTATAATAGATACCTACCTAACTAATGTACCAAATATGGTCTTGCTACCAAAACACATAGGAACACCTTTATTTGCACCGGTGGAACCTGTCTAATATTATTATATTGTAGCCTATTTAATATTTGAGGTTTATTTATAGTATATGCGTATAGCTTAGACGGTACAACCTAGTGATTCCCAACCTTTTTAGATTAGCGGAACCCTTAAAAAATATTTTTTAAATCTCGTGGAATTCCCGCAATTCACGCAAATTAAGGTCCAGAGTGATAAATTTTATTTAATAGATTTTATAATCTGCAAGAAATTTGTAATAAAAAGTAAGTTGAATTATTCGTATTCATTGATTAATCTGCCTCCCTCTTAGAATCGCATATCATAAGCAATGCTTGACCTGCTAGCTGGGCACAGTATCGGTAGGATAAGAAAACAATAATTATTAGCACCTAGGTATGTATTAAAACCTACGTATTAAAAAACATTTTAGTGCAAAAGCAGTTGTTATTATAACTGGATTCATAAGGTTTTGTTCTTTCATAAAACTGTTCAAAATTCTCATCCCAAGTACAATTCGCCCTAGTTCAATAATATCTATGTTGCGATATATAAGCTTAAATAAACTAAACTTTCCAATTATTATGAATTCCATTACTTAAATACGTTAAATCTTACTTTTAGTATATTAAGTATAGTACTTATAAGGTTTTATGATGCCTACCTACCTGTTTGGTGAGCTATTTAGAATTCCCTGACAGATCTTGCGGAACCCTGTTGGTAATCACTGGTATAATCTAATAGGTCTTGAATTCAGAGTATTAAAAAAGAGAGTGTGTATTGTTCAGCTATATAAAGCCGTGTTTCTTGCATATAACGCACAGTAGAACCTCAATTTTATTATTATTAACTTAACTATGAAACGTTAAACCATCATGTTTCTTCTCAGTACGGCTACCAAATTTAATCACAACATGGTTAATCATATTTTCTACTAAATTAACTAAAAATAATTACCACTAACTTTATATTTAACACAAAAATAATACATTTCAGTAATACGTGCTCGCAGTTTTTGAATGATAGATTTTTTACCTATTATCGTGAGTAGTAATTATTTAACTTAGGCCTATGCAACGGTATTTTATTCACGAAGTTAGTTCATAACATTCTCTAGCTATGCGAAATAGTTTTAGACCAAAAATATACTTGAAGTATCGACACAATGTCTTTGTAAACGGTTTGTTGCAATCATCATGCGACAGTTATCTCAAATTGGTCACCAGTAACAACAATGACTGGTGATTAGATGCAAATGAGAACTAGTTGGCGACGCGTGACCACGATCGAGAGCGGCGTCTCAACGATGCCTGATTGTGCCTACTATTTACTCAGTCGAGACAAGATACAATAATATAATATCTTAATTATATTTCATAATAATTTAATATAACTACCAATAATTCAATTATATCATATACCAGGAGGTAGTGGCGAAGGATATATATTGAAGGTACTGAAGGTAGGTAAGCTGTGGTGGGTAACTGAAAAAATAGGACAGTAATATATTGTATTTACATGTACTACCTACTTGAATTTGAATTTGTTCATCTTCAGTATTTTACTGAACAAAAAATACTTATTAATTTTTACATTTTTTATAACATATATTACACCAGTGACCACCAAATTGGTCACTCGCGAGCTACTGGTAGCTCGAGTACGATATTTTATCGTTTATAAATTTGCCTCTCAAATTTTATTAAGTACTCAAAATGAAGGCATTATATGTGAATCAACGTTTTCCACTATTATAAAGGTGGTTAAAAGTAAATATAGAAACAGAGTCGCAGATGTACATCTTGATAATTGCATTCGGATGGAAGTGACAAGCTACTTACCAAGAATTGAAAAAAAATATGGAGGAAAGTGATTGACATTCTTTTCACTAATTAATTTTACTTTTACTCACAGCTATTTCAAGATATTTTTCAATTATTATTTAGTTTATAAATAAATAATTAAAGTACGCATTTTATGTTTTATTGGAAGTCCGATGTCCAAATTTATTTTAATTAAGTATATAATAATATTATGTGTGGTACGATAAAGGACGATGATAAACAAATATAAAGAAGGAATATGTATAAGTAGCTCACCAGACAATTTCAATTTCTGAAAGTAGCTCACATCTTATTGAGTTTGGAGGCTACTGTATTACACGAAAAAAGTCAACAAGCACTAAAATACATAATTTTATTAAAAAAAAAATAATGCCCAATCGTGATTCGAGTTCGGACTAGAAGATCGTGCTGTCACGATGGTTAAGCGGGTTACATGTAAAATTGTAGGTATTGCATTTCGCCGTAGCACAGTTTACCGTGAGCTGTCTTACCTGAAAGAAATTAACGTATATCATTGAAATAACAAAACCCCGTTGTTTGTAGAGCATTGCAGACAGTACGTACTGTTCCAGTTTTATTAGATTCAATACGAATATTAATATTTTGATATTTATTGGCATCAAATGTTTGATAATAACACTATAATCAGACATTTGACAGGGAGGTACGACTTTATTTGAGAATATACAAAAATTTTATATAAATTATACGATATTATGATTGCATTTCTAACTTACTTACCTACCTATTTATTATGTCTTTCCCTTATATTCCGGTGCTTTTATAACGTATTTTTAAGTGGTTGATTTAGGTTAGGAATTGATTTCAATATACAACGTACAAATTTCCGACATTAGGTAATTCAGCGCGTTTAAATAAATGTGGGTATACTAATTTTACAAAAAATAAATCACCGCATCAGAGGGCTCGTTAGGCTTAAATAAATTTTACATTTTGTGTGTGTGTGCATTTTTACAATACGTGTGCAATCGTATGTATGTGTTGTATGCGTGAAATGTTCAAATTTATTTAGAGCCTTGTAACTAGCTTGTTCTAGGTAATTTTCTATTTAATTAAAGATACTTACGGAAGAAAAACTTCTTTAATATAACCCAAACGAATGAAAGTGACGGAAATAAAAGACCAATACTTGGGTATTCATCTTTATACAAACTCTCAGGATAATATTGTTTGTTAATTCTGTCTTCCATACGAATATATCACTTACACTAATTTATTTCATCAATTTGTATAAGGAAATCGTAGAAACCTCCAGTTGTAGTAATATTCAAATATCTTTATATTATAAGGACGTAGGTAAATTTTTATTCATTATATTATTATAATATTATTTGAAAACTGTCGTATATGAATAGAACATATTATTATGTGTAAGTTAGTTGATTATTCCAAGACCTATCTTAAATACCACACACTTGCCCTATAAAATAAACAACCCCCGTGGGTACTTCATCACCTGAGCCTTATTTGTTTTGATGAAATCTAATCAAATCTAATAAAGTTATCCAAAGCAAATACACACACATCAGACATCACCACAATAACTGCGGAGGACAATAATACACACGATGCGTATTATAAATGACATAGGTATGATAATATTATAAAGGGTGACTGAGTTGTATTTGCGAGTACGTCTGTATTCCAAACATCCCTCTGGGTTCGGTTTGGATTCAACCACTTGTGCATATACGGCGCGTTTATGTCTTGAAGGATACTTCGTAAAGGTAAAACAACTACTTATCAATCGTCGTCACCTGTATTTATGAGAATTATAAATTCTTTAAATATTTTTAATAATAATATTTTATAATATACTTATTTAATTTTCTACTTGATTAATTCTACTTAACGCTACTTTCTAGTGATCGCTGGTCTAGGTAGATTATAATGTCAAATTTACTAAAAAAATGCGTGCGTTGGTACAGCTGCACTTCTTCACCATTGCAATATTAAACTCTCATCTAGTATCTATAATTTTTAAAAACATAATTTTGTAAGATCTCAGAAACATACTTAAGTATTGGAAAAAAATTGAGAAAAAAAGTTGGAGCAAGTAGGACTCGAACTCACCTCATTCACTTTCCAAGTGGGTGCTGTCACCTTAAAGCTATTGATTTTTTCAATTTTGTTGGTATAGGTATATAATAAAGAAGCCAACATTTTTTAACGTTTTGTGTATTCAGAATTGAATAAATATTATAATATATTATATTGTGTTATTTTGGTAAATAAATTATTGCATAAATCTAAAATATTGTTTTTATGTTACATTTAAATTCCATTTTTACCATTTCTATGTTTACGCTATGGTTGCCGCATTATTCAGAAATAAACACAAAATAAAATATACTTACCTATGTAAGTAACTCATTAAATTTACTGTCAATTCAAACTATTCAATACTAAAGAAGAAGAAAATCAAATAATAATATTAAACGTTATTTACAGTAAAACAAAGCAGCCAATAAAATACAAGGATTATTTTTATGATAGCATAGTATAGGTACCTAATTGGCTCTTTTTTTAACAAATATTGTTAATGGTATCACAAAGCGTTCGATACACAATAATTATTGTTTTGAAATCGTATAGTAATTACCTAATAATTTTCTTTGATATTGAAGTGAATAATAAGTAGTTTTTTTATGTAAGTATATTTTTTTATCTAGGTTAGGTTAGTAGTTAGTTGGTTAGTTGGTTCTGTATTATCAAATATTGTATCGAATATTGACAATGGTATCACAAAGCGTTTAATACACAATAATTTATTGTTTTGAAAACAATTTATAGTGATTAGTAAACAGTTGATTTGTTTTTGAATTATAACATTCCATCGCTTTCTCTGGCTGCCATTGGCTATACCTCAGTTGAGGCATGGTCTAAAAAGATCGTGGCTAGGCGATGCGCGGATTGTGCAAATGACGCGTGCCGAACGAAATATAATTTCTCATATAAATCCAACATGCGTCCATTTAATGTTCTGTTTATTGTTCTATTAGTAACAATAATAATATATTCATTGACATGTTTTCCTTTTCAAGAAAATAGTTAACGTTTTTAGTCATCTTTACACGATTTAAGAATTAATACCCCCGTCGCGATCACAAAAAAAATTGACGTGTTCACACCTCGACGTTCGCTCTCCGATTGTCAGCGAGTCCAAAATTTCG
Organism: Rhyacophila brunnea; assembly: GCF_057557595.1. Lineage (NCBI taxonomy): Eukaryota > Metazoa > Arthropoda > Insecta > Trichoptera > Rhyacophilidae > Rhyacophila > Rhyacophila brunnea. Next base: position 4,677,441 of record NW_028232965.1, read on the forward strand.
TCGCACCTATAGTTGAAAATTATTTGCCGTTTCACTGAAGTATCGTCTTAATAGTAGGTATTAGATTTTATTTCATGAATTACGTGAATATTCGCTGCATACTTCATGGTGTAAACTTCTCTCATCACCCCAAACTGTCTCTAGCGCCGCTGGCAAGGCTGACTAAATCATGATTAGGCGTCTACTATTCGTGGTCGCTAACCGAAAAATTAACCTCCATTGACACGACGTCCCATCCCACCTCTCTGGTTGACGTTTGCGTATTGTATTATTGTAATTTCAATAGAAATGTTTGATGTAAAGGTATTCGGTAGAGACGTATAGGGCCGGTGCATGGGACTTGGGAGATATACCGGCTGGCCAGGATTACAAAATAACATACATCATATCATCACCATCAGTTCAACGTTGCGTCTATCAACTCGTCAACTTAAATCAATTAGAATTATTCATTATCCCAATTACGGATTGGCTATGGGAATTTTAGTAGATCATAGTCTCTGTCCGACTATTTATATCATGGTATCCCAACGCGGGTGCTGGAGGATTCTGGGGGGCGTTGCAGAACCCTGTTGCAGTATAGGGCAATGAGGAGCCGGTTAGTGGGCAATGATAAGACGCTAAAAAGTTAGTCGCAAGAACATTAATTAAGCAAACATATTTTTTTCTGATTTATTTAAGTTTTGTACTATTCCAGACATAATTTGAAAACACTTCTGAGAATATATCTTTTTAAAAATCTTTTTTGAAAAAAATACGACACCCAGCAGGAATCGAACCTGCGTATCTCGGGATTCGCGCCCACGCTCACGCCCATCGACCACAATGCTATAGGCATCTTATCTAATTGCGATGAATTTTAACTAATGGTCCTTATAATACTCTCTGAAGCGCTTTCTAAAAAGAATGTTACATTCAATTCATTACAATAGTTAATTGTACTATTCCATTTGAGTATTTTCTGCGACTTGGGTTTCACCTTTCGGCATCTTCAAGTGCTATAGGCACCGATGACACATTCACATTGACACAGAATACCGTCATTTCTCGTTTATGTAAAAAATCCATAAAAGAACAGGAAATCAGTAGGTATTAAAAACTAGTGTTGGAAATTTGAAGTGTTTGTAAAAACTGTAGTCGATACATTAGATTCTCAATATTAATACATTCAGAAAGGGCATTGAATGTTATTAAATATAAACAATGGAATTAAGTAGTGTAAGTGTTGGGAACTTAGTTAACATGGGGCGGTGAGAAAAATAGGTTTAAGAAACTGTTTTTTATATAAAGCATTGTTGTAACAAATCCTGTGCTGCGTATCAAATATGGTTCATAGTGGATATTCATCACTAACAATGGTTTTCAAAAATTTATGTCTTTTATAAAAAAATCTTTGTTCTCGTCTGCAAGGAATGAAGATACCATCAAATTTTTAGATACGTCACTACTATAATGAGCTCTTAGATAATGACATTATGCTTGACGTAGGCCAACCACGTGACACGTGTCCAAGCACAAATGAAGCGTCTCACGTTTAGTAAATGTAAAGAATCACAAAGTATGGAATGACCACACGTATAGGTGGCTTGATAGAATGCACAAAGGTTTTAATTGAAGAAGAAGATCGGATTATCGAGTAAAATTGAGGAACGTCTGCTCGGTAACCAATGTCTACCCGTCACTGTTAGTTACAAATAATGAAGAAAGTCTAGAATACTTTCAGATTTATATTTTATTTCATTCATTTGCCAGGCATAGTGTTACCAATCATATAATTTGGCAAACATGGTGAAAACGCATAGGAAATTCTATAGAAACAAAAGCCGTTTTTTTGGCTTGGTACCGCCACTATTTCTTACATATCCTAAAACCAAAGTGTTTCGAGTGAATCCTAGCAATATTCAATTTGTTTACATACATTTTATTATTGAAAAAGGTACTGTTCGGTTATACCGGAGCCAGCGGAAAACGCATTTTGAAAATAGCCGATAAACTGTATTATTTGTTAGGTTAACCTAACCAAACCTAACCTAACCTAACCTAACCTAACCCAACCTAACCGAACCTAAACTAACCCAAACTAACAAATAATCCAGTTTATCGGCTATTTTCAAAATGCGTTTTCCGCTGGCTCCGGTATAACCGAACAGTACCTTGAAAAATATTTAGTCACGCAAATATCATGCAATCCCTTAAATATTTAAATAAAATATTGATGTATAAAAAATAATATTTTCAGTTCATTGCACACCTATATATAATATATGTAACTATTTTGTGCTATGAGTTAAATTACCATTCCGCCCCTGGATATAAACGCATTTTTTTTATTAACCTGTTGTATTTAATTTAGGTTTAAGTGTCTGCCGGAAATTGATTTTTCATACAAAACTCAACAAAACAAAGCTAGACTTTTATATTGTTTTTTGACCCTCAAAGCCAGGTAAAATTTTAATTGCATTGTGTTTTCCGGATTTTCTTTTGTATGGATCATATTTTCCTAGATGAAAACAACAATAATAGGATGGTTAGAAAAAAATATTTATGTATAAGTATACATACTTAAAAATTAGAAAATTTATATTTTAAAAATCCCGTTATACTCGAACAAGACGTATAAAACGACCGAAAGATAAATGAACGTTTCTGTTGGAGTGAAAGGATGTAACAAAATTCAAAATGTTAAGCAGAATTAAACCACCTTGGAGAGACCTTTATCTAGTATTTGATTCATCTAGTAGAATGAATAATATCTATTATTCTCTATTTTACAACGTTTTTCTTAGCTCGTATTCTTATTTGTCCGGTGGTTTTTTGTCCGGTACAAATCTTGCAATCGATTTTTAACTAACTTCCCGACTAACTAGACATTTGAAACTTTTAGAATATATCAGAACACGATGCCAATGGATTTTTTTAAATATTTTTAGCCCCCTTTAAGTAGAATTGAATTCATTTTCAGTTAATTCTGTTTTCTATGAAAAGCTATTTCGACACCATTATTGGTTGCTAGCAACTAAATTATTAATATATACGTGCGTTACTATGGAAATCAATATGACATGTCAAAATGACATTTCAGTATTATTTCTATCAAGTACAATTTTTTTTGATCGTTTAAGCTAATCAAGTCAAGTTTATATGATTCAACAGAAAATTTAAAAACGTTGTAAATAAAAAGTTCTTTTTATCTTATTATTTATTTATATATTACTAGGTATTAATATTTACTTATAAAATATTGTAGAATATTTGTTTTTTAAATACCTATTAATAAAACTGTAAAATCATTTTTCATTATTTCTAATAAATGAACCTTATGACAAACAAAACAGAAGCTTGGCTTACCACTTCCATATACAAACTATGTGGTATACACCAGGGGGGGGGGGGGGGGGGGGGCAAACTGCAGCCCGCCATCATTAATTGTACTTCTGATTACGAATAACTTTTTTATAATTTTTTAAAAAATATTGACAATAGATTAAAATTTGAAGAATTTGTTGTTTCGTAAATGTATTATCTCAGTATGTCTTCCTTGCGTCTCGTCTCACACTATCCTAACCCACTATTTTATACGTTGAACATCGTGACACATTTAAATACTTTTAACTCCGCGTTGCAAGGAAAAAAGTATATGCCCATGATATGGTAAAAAGTTTAAATGGATTTCAATTAAAACTTATTCCTTCGACAAATATCGAATAACAACGTGGACTACTTTCCAGCTTTGAAGTTGCTGAATATATCAGAATATAAATTTGAATAACATAGTAAAATTATTAAAGCTCTGAATGACGATTTTTCACAAAGATTTTGTGACTTAACTGACTACTAGCAATAGTACGCGATCCATTTTCAATAGACATTGATAATGTACCGACAGAGCTACAACTTGAGATTATTGATCTGCAGTGTGACACTGATTTAAGAAAATTGCATCGTCGTGAAGAAATCTCCAACTTTTACAATGCCCTTAATTCAGACAAACTCGACCAACTTAAAGATTATGCAAGAGAAATGTTCGTTATTTTTGGATCAACCTATATATGTGAACAAACATTTTCGATCATGAACCTCAATAAAAAAAAATTACGATCAAATATCTCCGATGCCCATTTTTGAGAATATCAACTACAAAATTAACACCTGAGTTTAAAAAAATGTTAAAAAATATACAACAGTTTCATTCTTTTCATTAATTTTTTTGTTATGTTTATTTTTTGTGATAATAAATAGTGTATATCTAAAAATGGTATTTTACTTGCGGCCCGCCGCTCATTTTGAATTCTTGAATTTGGCCCTCCATCCAAAAAGTTTGCCTCCCCCTGCTGAATATACACGGATGGATCATCTCTCTTTGGATTTCCGAATTTCGGTTTCAAACTTGCCACACAACGATCATATTATTAAAGTATGATTTTGATACATCTGAATTATGGCGAATGCAGGAGTGATTATATAAATATGTGTTAATATATTTTCTTCGTGATTCTTACTATTGAGGATTATGACGCCTATCAAACACCCTAGTTATTACTCTTCAGCACATTCTGCTGTCCGCGTACCTGGAGGTACAAATTGAAAGGCCCGAAGCGTCTTCCACTGAGTTGGATCATCAGGTAGCCAACCTCCCTCTTCCGCGTCAACCCTCGATGATTCCTCTAACAATAGCTGTTCCGTTTTTCCTTCTGGATATGTGTCTAAAGAATTGTGGAATTCTTTGGACACATCTTCTAGAGAGTCGGTCTTTTATACGTATTTCTTTCAGAATGGACACTTTCATCGTCATTTCCGTTTCCTTGCCCATTCACTTCGTCTAACGTGGTCATTAGATAGAATTAGATATTTTACATAATTGTATTACATAGTAAGTATTAATTTCACAATTTCATGTATGGTGGAGTGTTTTTTGAATTTGATGATGGCTACCATTTTATTCAATCAAATTGTTAAATCTACTGTTTTCTACAATGTAAACAAACATATATGTAACTTATTAACAGTAGTTTGAAAACAATCACATAAAGTTTTTCCGATGTAATTTTCTATGTAGGTATTAATGTATCATAGTATTTACATAAAAAATGTTACTGTTTCAATAATGATTGAAAAACTGCTCTCATATCCATAATAATTAAATTTCAAAAAATATTTTGTAAAAACTATTACAGCTATATAATAAGTTGTGTGCAATCTTAGAGTGTGTGACATAATCCTTTCATTTGTGGCATTTATATTGGGGACACATACAATAATATAATGTATTTTAGAAAAGGGTAAACGGGGGTAGTTTGGAGCAGGTGTTACGGTAGTTACAAATAATAGGATGTTTGGCCGCAACTACGAGTTTCAAGCCTTCTTGTATTATTAAAATATTAATGCAAACATGTTTTCAACAATAAAATAAACATTCAGTTGTAAATGTAGAGGGCTATTACATAAGTATATGTTAAGGGTAGGTACTTAATAATTTTATGTTACGGATCTTTCATTTTTCAGTCAACTGTTTTGTTTTTATTTACAGTAGTATACCATAAACTCTACAGTCATTGGTGATAGTTACATGCTGCGTACCACGTCAAGTACAACATATATATGTGAGAGCGAATGCACCACACTTTTTCGGTGCAGTTTATCTCAGTTGTTACCCTGCATACTACACGCACTTTATTCAACGTTTTCAATTCATTTTGCTCGATATTCTGATTCTAGAATAATCTTCGTAAAGGCGTAATTACATCGGCAGATGCGCAGATCCAACGATCCACGCCAACCGTCGGGACCAACGTCTTTACACTATTTGCAATTATACGCAACGATTTGATCACGTTGGTCCTTGATTTTGATTGGTTTAAAATAAATAGTGACCTTAAACTATATCTTAGTTAGATTGGTGGCTACACTGGACAGTTTTCCAGCGAAATTGTACGTAAAAATTCAGCTGTCAAACGTAGCGAGCGCGTGTTCGGATATTTTAGTACGTTTTCGGCTATCTTCGCTTGCTAATGAATGGATTGTGACAGACGGAAATATAATTTGTTCCAATTTGCTCACGATCCCGGAAAATCATAAATAATTGATTTTGGCAATAGTGGCAGACGATCAGGACAGACGCAATCTGCCAATGTAATTTGAGCATAAAAGTCTCCATCAGTTAATTCTTTTCCAACCTTCAATCAGACTACGAATTTTCATAACTGACAAAGTTGGCTGATTCTATATAATTTGGCAAAAAAAAAATAAAAAAAAATTCTATTATATGATACTGCAAACAAAGAACTATTTTCATTTCGAATGTCTTGATGTTCACATATCCCAACGAAATGACAAGTACATTTCAATCTAAGCAAGCAACTCGTCAGCAATACTTGTGCCTATAACAAAGCAAGTGTGTTCAATTTAACCCCTTTTCAAAATCAACTATCCGTTCATAATTAAGCTCAACACAGGGATGTACCCTACTACCTTAGCGTACCCCATTCCATTTCACCCAAATCTACGAGCGTGCAACCATGTGTGATTGAGCCGCGTTATACCCCAAGCAATTGCCAGGATCGCTACCCCAAACTGTACACAAGTAATAACCGCCCTTATTCACACGATGCCTTGGCGTGAAAATCGGGGGAAAATTTGATATCACTTGCATCGTTTTATATCTGGAAGTTTTTTTAGGATCTACTCAAATAGGGGTGCTAAATACCCACAGAGGTTCTCCCTAACTAACCCTTAAATACTAGACGTTTTTGGTGGCTGTATTGTTGTGTGTGGAACGGTATTGTTTGCAGGCAGGGGTGTGCAATTGCAACCCCCGCGTGACGAGAACGTGTCACCCGAGGTGGGGGTTTGGGTGATCCCCACAGATAAAGGGATGCAAGCCTGCTCCGTCAGATTATGGACAGAGAGATAGGAATACGTTTAATTTTTAATTAAGTTTTTCAACGCCTCTGTATTTACATTGAATATAAGCTTAAGTGCGTATTTCATGAATTTATTTAATATAAGAAATGTATAAGTACAAATTTGTTTAAAGTATAAACCTACCTATATTTCACAACCTACCATAACTCAGAAAATGCCAATAAACTGTTTTAAGTCGCTACATATTATGTTTTCTGTGATAACTAGCTTAAAAAATACAGTCGCTGTAAAACTCTTGTCATATTTAGTGATATTAAGAGGTAGTAAATATTTAAAAGATATGCTGATTGCTATTTATATGGAGACCTATCTACCTGTAGAAATAGTCAGCTCAACGAAAGTACGATTATTTATTTTTAAATTAACAAAACGCATCAATCAATATATTTATTTTTTGAGCAATGTATTAATGATTCAAACAGGAACTGCCCATGCAGGAATTTGTCAGGAACATAAAAAAAAACATTATACAAACTCACACAGATACTGACAGATCACGGAGCACATCTTAAAGTTAAAGGAATCAAACTGTTGACTAAGTGACGGCAACAATTCTCAACAAATTTTGCATGTCATTAACGACTGTCCAATACTATAAAAGGGGCGATTTCCTCTAAAAGTACTGTGTAGACAACACAATTATGAAATCGACCCTTAAAAACCTCATGAAATACTAAATAACAAAATAACACAAAACAAGTTACCTATGCAAAATATCTATTTTTTTGTTTTTTAATAAAAAATGTATTTAAAGGGATCATTTCCCTATAAAATGTTTTAAATGAGAAAATTACCTACGAGGTTCAAGAGAGTAAACGGAAAGGAAAATGATCTTTATTACTAAATACATCATTAAATTTTATCGATAAAATGTTTTTAAAAATCCACCCCAATAAATCGGCAACGCTAAATACAAAAATGAAAGGCGAGTATCACATCGTTGCGAATGTAGCAATAAATCATCTTCTGTAGAAAGACTGCATTACAAATTTGGTTTAACAGTTGTTTGTTAAACGCTGCGATGACAAATGACACTGCATATGCCATGCTGAATGAACAACGATCTGTCTACATTAATTTTAAATAAAATATAAGCACCGTAACCTGTCTAAAGGTTTCAAACGATTTGTTCTTACTGTAAAGCTGGTTGTAATATTTATGTAGGTACTATTAAAACTTATTTATAATTCATTAATTCAAAAGAAAACTTGATAGTGGATAAGTGTTTAGGCCCATTATTAGTCGAAGTACAGATTTATGGTGGAGATAGCTTAGAAGAAATTTTTAAAACTACTTTACTACAGGCTGTCCTTCTAACCGTACTGCTTTTCTTTCATGCATGATTACGTCTTACTGTTGTTTAAAATTTAGAAGAGATTATTATTCACGTAATCTAAATGAAAACTACTCCATTTTTGCTCATGCCAATGTGTGTATAGTTGATAACCACCTGGTTATCTGGGAGTTTGGGAACACCAGTGGTTCATTCTACTAAGAGCTAAGATACACGGCGCTGCAATATGACGCCTTAGATACTAGATCAGTTTAGTTATGCCAGATATACATAGAAAATACGATGCACATCAGGCAGGCAATTTACACCGCAGTGTATCTTAGACCTAAGTTATAGAGCTAACCTGCCATTCATTATGCCAATTGGGAAGGCAATAACTTTATTCAACAATTCAATATTAGTGACCAATTTTATGTTGATATTGTTTTATAGATTCCAATACTTAGATTACTCGTCTTAATTATTTGTAACTATTTGTACTTGTAAAAAGTTTTTGAATATACTTACTGTTTTATTAATTATATGACGTTATTAATAATAATAATTCCTACTGTTTATTTTTCTCAGTTAATAAAAAACCTTGATTGATTGCATAGTTAGTTGCTATTTTATTAGTGAAATTAAAATTATAGCAAATAGCATAATTACTAGTTTTTATCTGTATGGCTCATAGACGGATAGATAGTTTAAAAGATAACAGCACCCATTTGGACAGTGAAAGGTGTGACATCGAATCTCAACATCTACAACTTTTAATATACACGGTTCTGATTTTTTTCAAAACCATGTAAATATATAAATTTTAATAAATATGTACCCCAAATCTACCACTGTATTATAAGTTATTATTAATAATTAATATTTACATAATAAAAATAGTCACAGTTTTACAATGCTGTGGACACGTGATTCATTCCATTAAATTATTGATAGTGGTGGTGTATCTATCTATTCTATAACCTATCTATTACTAGGGTCATTATATTGTAATAAAACTAATCAATACCAAAGTATTGAAGTATCGGTCAAAAGTATTGATAATTTTTCTACGGGCCTACCCATTACACAATATGGTGTTGAAATGGAGTAATGATTATTCATATTTTTATATACGACATATTAATATCATTTGTTGTAATATTAATGTGTACCTATTAGCTATCAAATATTTTATTGCCACGACAAATGGCATATTATTTTTTCGTTACATACTAAATTTATTCGCAGCGTTGTCAAAGCGGTTTTAGCAGACGTGGAACGAGTCAGATGTGAATGGATACGCCTACAAAATATGGCATGAACTAGCAAAGTTGATGCATACATACATTGTTTTTTCTTCATCTTTTCGTACTCTATCAGGTAGCTACAGCACTGTCAATCAATTAAACAGATGATATTTTATTAATAAAATAAAAAATATACTCAAAAACCATATTCGGTCACTTTTCCGCAAAAATAGCCTAATAATTTATCTTTGTCAATGCCATTTAGGGTAGTTATTCTTTTAAGCTTTTCTTGACTATACAATGAATTATAATAAATATTCACAATTCTTCTATTAATATTATCTTTCACACTTTAAAAATGTAGTACCTCCGTATCGAGATTGTTACGCCTAAAAGCCGTCAGAGGTGTTTCGGTAAACAATCCTTATTTAAACCGTCTTGCTTAATACCTATCATCTTCCACATTTTAAAAGGTTACTACGTGTTGTAGTTACCACTATTTTTTATAAGAGTAGGTATTGAAAAATATGATGAATCCATTGACGTATTATTTGAACGAAGTGTGTGAAAAATAAGCTAAGTACAACATTTTGGCCTGCTCTAAAGTTTAGCCTGGCGTACTCATACCGTAATATTTTATTCTTTCGTAATAAATAATGGAAAATTGAACTATACCTACATACATTGTAATAACAGTAAATTTTCAAACTTTAATAATTTTTATAGTCAATTTAGATATATTATGTATTGTATGGACTGGTGTATCCTGTACCTATTTGTATTTCACTGGACGAAAATATTCAAATTACTCTCCTGTAATGTTACAAATCATCACATATTATGTTTTTTTTGGCTAAGCAGACACGATGTCGCATCATTGATAAATTTAATGATCCACCAATAAAATTTTATTTAAAATCTTAAAAGGTATTGTTGATTATATTAAATAGGTGCATTGTATTGTGCTAGTAGTTCTGAGAAGAAAAATATAATTCGAAATTGCATTGGGGCAATTTTACAATTTATTCATTGTGTCGGGACATAAGGAATTGACTATTTTCACATCAAATGTCAAGTATAAATATACATAATAATAAATTCATTTTTTTATCAAATAAAGTCTGGAAAAATAAATGTTTAAGAAAATCAAATACCCCAATACATGGTTTCATCATTGGACGTAGAATTTAATTTCATAATAGTATACTCAAGCTGTTATATCGTTTTTCCTTTTCAAATGAAATGCACGTTTTTACGAGCTATTGAACATGCATTAGTGTGATTATCACCAGTCATTATTACCAACAGTTCGAATTGTATTCAATTGCCATATTTGCTTTTATATCATTAACGATTTGTACGCAATTCTATGACGTCGTGCATAATATATCGCGTAACTATTTTTTACAGATTCCAATGAAATTGCTAATTTTAACTACATTGTTATATACCTCAGCACTCAAATTTATTTTTTAAATCACTGCGTTTATACATAAGTATACTTAATTAATATAAAAAAAATAATAAACAAAAGATATATTTTTTAAATATTTAATATTCTAATGGAACGCATTTGAGCATAACTTTCAACAAATGTGTTACCTAATGTAAGGAATAGTATGATATTATAAAGTAGATACATATCTACAATTAACTCCACCGCGGCTAGATGGTAAAGCGTCCGCCTTGCGTCTAGCAAAAAAATACATGTTTTTGATCGAGAGCAAATGCCTAATAAATCAGAAAAATATTAACAACAATAATTACTCGAAAAAATATGGTGATATATTCTCATGTGTTCCGCTTGGAAATAAAATGGTGAAATAATATTGTTTTCTATATTTATTTTATTACAGAAATCCAACGAAATACTGTCTTGATGTTTTTTTCTGAAATTATATAAACGTAATTCGTACATTCAATTAAATAATTAATGAACAAACAACGGATATCCCGTTCAGTAACCCAAATACACAAAAAGTTTATTTTTAATAAATAGTTAGTTGAAAAACATTTGACATAATATTTATTCAGACTCCTTGAAACACTGTCTTAATTTGTGATAAGACTGATAAGTAACTAGGTTTAAAAAAAAATCTTAACCCAAAAGAAGCTAAGCCATACATAGATTTTTTTATGTTGATGGCATAATAACAACATATTATTTTTAATAACAAATAATTTAATTACAATTTGAAATGCAAACATATTTATCTGTTTATTTAATGTTTCCCTTCTCAGCTTAGAGCATACCATAGCAATCACAAGGCCGCGTCATTATGCTCATATATCGTTGATGTACCATCGCTGTATGTTAAGGGTCTAAATGAACGTTTTATAGGCAAATGTTTTTTTTTAGTTGTCAGTTTGTCAGTTTAGTGAGTCAATTTACTTTCCAAAGTAAAAAAATACATAAAACATCCAAAAAAATGTAAATAAAGTAATCAGCTAAGTAACAAATTAAAAATACGCTAATTATAATTCTATATTATATTACAATTCAAATAAATTTCATTGCTTAAAACAAAGAATTTGAAATTTTCCTAAAGGAAATCATAAGATCTTTTTATATTATTACATTGTACCTATAGCGATTGCAGAATTAAAATAGATTTTAATTTAAAAATAAATGAGCGAAACCTTTGGAAATTTTTATAGTTTAGTTATTTAAGTAGAATGGTTTATGAGTTGATGTAGTTTTATTCAAATGACACTAACGCTCATTTAACATTATACGGTTTTGACCGTACGGTAAAGTGATTTTGGCGTGGTCGTAATCCCAGAAGAACCTGGTCTTCCTCTACTTACGTACGAGGGTGGGTCAATAATTCCTTAGAAAAAAGCATTAAAACAGTTTTTATTTTTGTATTTTTTTTTTATTTCTCAACATAATCTCCTTGGAGCTCAATAAACTTGGTTAGACGTTTCTCATTTTTTTTTAAACCGTCAGAAAAATAAATTTTCGGAAGGTCCTCAAAATAAGCATTTGTCCGATCGATGACTTCTTCATTTGAAAAAAAACGTTGTCCACTTAGCCATTTTTTTAAGTTTGGGAAAAGGAAAAAGTCACTGGGGGCTAAATCTGGCGAATACGGTGGGTGGTCGACCAATTCGAACTTCAATTCTTCAATTTTAGCCATTGATCGTAAACATGTGTGAACACGGGCATTGTCCTGATGAAAGAGGATTTTTTTCCTGTTTAAATGAGGCCGTTTTTCTTCAATTTTGTTTTTTAGCTGGTCCAATAAAGATGCATAATAATCCCTTGTTATTTTTTTTCCTTTTTCCAAATAGTCAACGAAAATAATTTCACGTGCATCCCAAAATACAGTAGCCATAACCTTACCAGCTGATTTTACGGTTTTCGCCTTCTTTGGACATGGTTTGTCTTCGCAATCCACTGCTTTGACTGTTCTTTCGTCTCGGGAGTATAGTGGTGTATCCATGTTTCATCGACAGTCACAGAGCGATGAAAAAATTCATCCGGATTGCGTTGCATGAGCGACAACAGGGCTTTAGAGGCCACCACCCTATTGCGTTTATTGTCGACTGTGAGCAAACGCGGCACCCATCTTGCAGAAATATTTTTCATGCCCAATTTGTCATGTAAAATAGAAATGACGCTACCTTTTGAGATCCCTGTAACCTCAATTATCTCACTCAACTTTTCTTTGGTCACTTAACACCATATCGTGGATTTTGTTGATCATTTCTGGTGTAGTCACCTCTACAGGACGTCCTGAGCGTGGTTCATCCTTTGTTGATGTACGACCACGTTTAAATTCATTTAACCAGTTATAAATAGTTGCAAGTGAAAGAGCAGATATGCCGTGAACTAAATCCAACTCATTTTTTATTTCCTTTGCTGTTAACCCTTTTATATTAAAATGTTTAATAACAGCTCTAAACTCAATTTTTTCTATTTTCCATTTTTCCATTTTCCACAAGCAAATTTTTTTTTAAATGTACGAGAAACACACAACAACCCGACCAATCTGATTGAAACTTCGCAGCATACTGAATCGGTAGTGCCGCTGCATGAAAACAAACCGCTTACAGTACTAGTCGCGCCACCTGTCGGCTTTTCTAAGGACTTATTGACCCACCCTCGTAGGTACGTAGTGTTATTTGCGAATTTATGTAATTTTTCATTTAAATATGAATGGTAAACTTACAGGAAATTTCCTTCATATTATTCTATCTTTCAGCTACATTGTACTCGTAATATATTATTTCGTTGACATTAAAAAAACATTCAATTATCGTGTATGGAACGTAATGTATTAAAACCTATGATAGATAAATATTCGAATGTGTCGTTTTATGACGTTATAATTTTAATTTAAATATCAACAAACTTAACGCGTTTTAGCAATATTTCAAAGAGAAAAATCGACATTTCCCACCTGATTATATTGGCTCGTCTGGATGTAGTACAATGATTCACGTGTTATTTGTTTGGCAAACAGTGCATTGGCAAAAACAAAATGGTGTTTACCTTTTCGGTTCGCTATTATTTAGTTTGTATGGACAGTGAAAAGTTCGCACAGGAAGTGATGGCGGTACTGTTTACATTATGTTCGATAATCAGCAAATGAATTTGTTTGTTTTGTACAATTGTACACATCTAATTTATAAGTGACATGCTACATACTACAGAAACATTTGACAATAAAAAGTAAATTGTTCGAAATTTGAAATAAGTATAGGTATCAGAAATTCTTTACAGAAAATATTATAAATCCTACTATTAGTGAATATTTATTAATATCCTATACATAACAACATAACTAAGATACAATAAATAAGTTGTGTCGATATATTATTGTATCTCGTCTAATATAAATAATGATGTTGTAATGTGTAACATGTGAAAAAATTTAATAATGCATAAATTAAGGCGAATCTATTAAAGTATATTTAATTTTAGCTACACGGTGAAAGTACGTAGGTATTAACAAATAACTATTTTTTTCATTTGATGTTGCCATATAAATTTCTACAATTACATTTTCCCTGATGCCTAGTATTTGAATTAATCATATTAGCTTATTAACTATTTAATGGTTTTCAAATATTCATCCAGTTTTATTGTCGATAATAATGAAACCTAATTTACTCAAATCTTGCATTTTTAGTTTTATAATAAAATAACATTAAAATTTGACATGAAACCATTATTAAAGAAATAAAATTAAAATTTACAATGCTTATAATGGCAATCAATAAATAGTGTACATTGCAGGTTTATTAATAAGTATGCTTACTTCTGTGTTATATTCTGTTCCCCACGAGAGTAATAAAAGCTGTTCATTGTTAGCTTCGGTTAGTAAACTAAATATTAACATTTTTTCATTGGCTTTACGTTGCAAAGTGGATATTGGCCGTCCCATAAAAAAATTGTTTCTTAAGTTATTTTTTTGAAATTTTTAGATTACGAGAAATAAAATAAATGTTGACAATTTTAACATATAAGGTCCATTCTTTGGATCCAACATAGACATTGAACAACAACATGTTAGAATATATCGGGATCAAAACCGATACTTATGACTTCATTTTCAAACACATTACCACCTGTTCAACATAAACATAATTAACAATAATATGGACGTTAAAATGAAAGCCATTGATAATAATAATCATTCCTTTCAATATAAAAACTATTCAAATATAAGATCTTAGTGATATGTTTGAGTGACCTGTCTGGATATTGAAAATACCAATTTGATATATATTTAAGTATGTAAAAACGATCTATTTTAATGTTCTAAATAGCCCCCATCAGCGCTCAAAATGGAAAATTTTACGAACCGGAACGCTCGATAATTTTATGAAAATATTAACGTTGTTATCTAATTATTGTACATGTATTTTATAAAAATAAGTCTATTAGATTTTTTATTATATGATATATCTAGCTCAGGCGGTCAAATTAATATTTCCACGAGACAGAGCGATAGTTTTGGAGATTTTATGAACCGGAACGGCGCTCCGGTGCGTTCCGGTCCATTTCGAGCCCTGGCCGCTATGAACATTTAACAGCCACTATTATATTATATAGACGTTTTATCATAATATATTTTTATACTCGTAGTATTGACATCGGTTATATCGTAGTAATCAATATAAATTCATTAAAATCATTATACTCGAATGCTCTATTCCTATATATATTTGTGTTCATTTAATACTTATGTACCAACATATTATTAGATACAGTGTTATAACACAATAGATGTATCTTGCGATAGAGGGCTATTTCCACTTGTAGATAAACTTAATCAGTTTAAGTGTACTAGTACATTTAATAAATGAAGTCGCTGATTTAATGCCATTCCAGCAGCAAGAAAAATTGATGTGGTCAGTACCCACTAAGCCGGGGGTCACTACTGAATTCATTTTATTTCACATATCCATGGGAAGTTGCAGGCACAGATTCGATTGCAAACTACAATTTTTTACTCACCCAAAAGTATCAAAATTTTAATATCTCGTCAGTACTTAGCCTGACAACAGTAAATAGTGATTAAAACCATTTGTTCACTATACTGATAATAATAACAAAGCCTTAAAAACTAGCTACATAATGGACCTTCCGTCAATAATTCTTCTATATTAATTTAATTATATGATTATGTACTAATTCAGATTGATGAAACTATCGATAGGTAGGTACTTTAAAATTTCCACACGCCTAACTGAAGTCAACTTATTATATTATTGTTTTGTTTAAATCAAAGAATGGGGATTACTAAAACTTTTTATAAATTATTGATCTTTATTATGAAAATCTCTGGATATTCTACAAGTTGCGTATTGAGAGAATTGGAAGTTGCTGAGGGTGGTTTTTATACAGCCTTGAATCGACGCAGGCTAATGTATATCACATTATTATTATACTCATCAATATTTTTTTAATTAAATTGAATGAAGTAGGTACATATTATATAATATTCGTAGATTTGCGGTGGACAGACCACATCGCAGGAATGGGGGAAATGCAGTCGCAAACGATATTAACGACCAAACTAGGAGAAGATAAGAAAATATGGAAGACCCAAATTGAAACGGCGTTACAGTGGATCTTTAAAACTGGAGAACCACAACACAGGACAAGCGTGAAAAGATGATAAATTATACTAATTTAAAATTAATATGTTAAGTTGTGATCTATTTCAGTTTTGTACTTATTCTGTGACAAAATAGCTACCACGTCAATAATATTGTAAACTTTAAGATTTTAATACATTTGTTGACTTAATTAATTAATCAGTTCAATTTTATACTAGTTTTACGAGTATTTTCAGTTTATTGATAAATCTCTGTATTAATTATAATAAGTCTTCTCTATGTTTCTTTTCTAAAGTAATATACGAAATTTGAAACTGTCTTTTTCAAGTGTTTCTACTTTTTTTACAAATCGCTTAGCTTACGACAATATTTATTTTCAGCGACTCGTGTTTATCTGTCCATGTTTATATGGCTTTCTATCCCATTGAACCGACAAGTCAGCGTTAATAAAGTTTCCTGGAGAACTGTTCGGTATTCACCGCCTTCTGCTGTCGAATACTCACACATGTGTAAATATAAAACCGCTGTTTTTTAAAAAAAAGTGTTTCTTTAATAATATACTTACTTGAATTATTTAAAACTACTTCAAAAATGTTGACAATTTGGTGTGGTGATTTCTCAATACGTACAGAATATATACAAACTACAGTAAATAACGAAAACGAAAGATTTAGTACATATTAATTAATAATTTTATACCTTTAGTAGTAGGTAGCGGTATCCCGGGATCCCGAACTATTTTCAATACCTATGAATCACGGGATTAGTAAACATAATCCCGAAACTTTCGGGATTGATTTTTTTATCAATTTTTATGGAAAATAAAATAAAAACGAAAATAGAACAGAAAAAATACTTTAAATTTAATAAATAAAAAAAGAAAATTATTATAATATTTTCAAACAGTGTGGACTCAATTTTATGCTTAAATTAGTATGATGCTATAAAATATGAAATGTAATATGAATACACAATAACTCTTGCCGAAAAAAATCAAATACTGATGTTATTATTCTTAATGTATTTGTCATTATGTCATTAATAAAAATTACACTAATTGACTATTCAAATAATGTAATTAAATAACAATAACAGTTGAATTCAACACTCGATTCTATTTTAAGTTTGTTTCTTCGATCTTTGTGTATGGTCGATAATAGTTACGGCAACTATTTGTGCAACTAACATCCGGGAGGTTAATGCATTTGTCATTAATAAAAACGTTATTTATTATCTCTCCTTTTAAAATAATAACAACAATTGAAATTTGAAAATATGCCTGGGTAAATTAGATCCAGTGGGTCTATTCTATACTTATCGAACACTAAAGTAATAAATAGTATCAAACTTAGGGTAGGTTTGTATCAAAATATTAGCACTTATTGTAACAATTACACGAAGCTGGTTTTTATTGTTGCAATAAGTGCCATATTTTAACAGCAGCAAGATAGGTGCTGTTAAAATATAGCACTTATTGCAACAATAAAAACCAGCTTCGTGTAATTGTTACAATAAGTGCTAATATTTTGATACAAACCTACCCTAAGTTTGATAATATTTATCACTTTATCACTTTAGCGGTCGATAAGTATAGAATAGACCCACAGATCAAATTACGAAACACTTGATGCTTTGGTATTATTTCAGGCATATTCAGATTAATTTTTTATATTGAATTGCCAACACAATAGGTTATTTTTTATTTTTATTTAACTTGTATTTGTTATAGTATCTTAAATAAATAAAACTGTTTTACTTTCACATTATTATTTATATTAGAATATTATTTACTCCATTAAACCTATGTATTTCCAAGATTGAACATAAACAATATTAAACAAATATCTTAAATAGTATACGTCATAATTTTACTAGATTTATTTTTGACCGATTTTATCAACGTTATTTGTACATATAAAAATTAAATATTAAGTAAGTATTGGAAAAAAATGCCAATCCCGGGATCGTCAAATTGTAATCCCGAAATCCCAGGATCAAGATTTTGGCTCGGGATTGGATTCCCTAGTAGTAGGTATAATATATAAGTACAATTCTATTATATGGTACATAATATAATAATCGGGGTGTAAAATAACGTTAACACAACAAGGTTTTATCTAGCCAAAATAGCGTTAATGCCAAAAGCAATAAATAAAATAAAAAAAACAAATAGACACAAATTGTCAGGTGTTATTACTAAATTGCATTAGTCTTCAGTATTACCAGTAGGACATAGAAAAGCTTAGCAGTTGTCAGTACGCTGAAAAGCTTTTCGAACAACGAGCTTTCAAACAGGCGGTGGTCGTTTTCTCGAAATGTG
Organism: Rhyacophila brunnea; assembly: GCF_057557595.1. NCBI lineage: Eukaryota > Metazoa > Arthropoda > Insecta > Trichoptera > Rhyacophilidae > Rhyacophila > Rhyacophila brunnea. Next base: position 4,696,276 of record NW_028232965.1, read on the forward strand.
AACATGTGGTATACCGTTTCCTCCCACTGCCCTGTTGACGTATCACCGCAAACTGTAATTTATTTTATTCTATTCACCGAATAGTACACAAATAGGGGAAATAAACGTTGGTAAACGTTCCCTTAGAAAATTGTGTTGTATTTTTCTAATCTAAAATAAATATTAATACATATAACAGCTTGAATAGTATTACGGATACATACTGTGTTATTGGAGTAATTTAAAAAATAGATGCACTTAATTATTTTAGTTTAGCGTTATATTTATTTTTTTGTGCTTTTTCAATCATTTTATTTACTCCAAGACCGCTTTTGTACATTGTCTTGCGATTGAGTATTTTGACTACTAACTGTGAACTTACTAAAGACATGTAGTGACAAAATACGAAACATGCAACTTAAAACAGTTTACTGATAATTTACATTAAAGTATACGTCTCTAAAAATATTAAAAAGCAAAATTTAATAAACAATTTAAATAAAATTGGGTACCACGCGGTAACCGCGCTAATTTTCATTGACGATTTTGGCAAAATTCATGAATTCAACAATGAAAACCTAACCTAACATAACGTTACTTAACCTAACAAATAATCCAGTATATCGGTTATTTTCAAAATTTGTTTGCCGCTGGCTTCCTATAAACCGACAAGAACCGAAAACTGTCATAAAAATGTGATCATTAAACAAATTCATCTTAATATTACATACTATTTTACGGTTAGTTTTACCATTCTTAATTAATAAATGTTTCTCTCAGATTCATCAGTGATATTTTTAATGTAGGTAAGTACCTAATAATATCGATTTTCAAGACAATGAAATATGAATACTTGAATTCCTTTTTATCATATCGAATATAGCTTTTGTACTTATGACCTATAATTTAAATTAAAAAAGATATTACGTTCAATATAACTCCTCTAACGTATTTGCGTACCTACCCCTGATTTCGTTTATGGTTAAATAAATGCATTTAACTACTTACTTTCTTTTCCCTGATCAAATTAACTAATTTCGCTCAGCTTCTACATTGTTGGCTTACAAATCAGCGCAGTGTAGTGGTGTTGTGGTTTTCTATGTGTTTGTATTTATTTAGTAGGTGTAATTCACTAACATGGAGTCAAATAGGGGTAAATTTGTTCTAAGTCATTTGTTGCTGTTATAATAGTTTTATTTGTTAAAGCAAAGCATTGGGGGTGGGTTTTGTGCGCTGATAAATAATTTTATTAAAGGGTAGAAACAAACGTTGTAGAATGAAGAAGGTATGTTACATGTATTTCATGAATTGTTTAATATAATATCTTATTAAAAATAACGTATGGAATTAATAAGCAATTGAATATTATAAAAAATCTGTTGTTTCGGGGTAAGTCAGTTTGGTTGCAGTTGAGATAATCGGTTTTGAAATAAATCACAGTTATCAAAGTACTCTTGCTTAGAAGTTAATTGATGTATCTTTTTTAATTATTTTTTATTATTTATATAGGTATAATTATTAGGTTTTTGATATTGTGTTATAATCAATGTTTTGAGTAGGTAAACAGGTAAAATGATTTTCTCAATTTAATCTATTTCTACGAATTAAAATATCTATTTATATTGCCTACATGTGACAAAATCTATGATATACAAAGAAGACCACAGTTTTATTTTATTGCCGTTAAAATTTTAATTTCTTAAAAATATGACTTAAGAACTTTTAACTTGCAATCACAGAAATGTTTAATTTATACTATGCAGCCTTTTTCAAACATTCTATCTGCTTATATCTCTATGATAGTAAAAATTTGGTATATTTATATTGGTGGCTCTCGTGGTACAGTGCGTAAGGCATTTGCCTTCCGCCCGAGAGCTTTGGGTTCGATTCCCGGTCAGGACACAATATTTATGTGATTTTCTCAAAGCCTGGGTGTTTGTGACTGTTCAAAATTGTTAACAACCACCTTATACGAAAAAGCAAGGACATGGTTATTAATAATTCTAAAAAAATATACAGGTATATTAAATTATAGAAAATTTTGTGAAAAACTCTAGGTATTTGATATTATTTAAATGTTTTATTAGTAATAGCACAGTATCTATTTTCAGAAAGTATTTGATCCAGTTACAACCATTCCTTCTAAAATATATCTATTCGGATAATCTATACTATATGCAGGAACATGTCATAAAAAATGATAGATTATAACATTATTGGTCAATTTGCTATTATAATACATAAAATTATGCTATTATAATAATAAAAGTAGGTACAACAGTAAGAATACGTACAACAGTATAACATTGATACTCGTAGTATTTGCGCCAACGGCGGCCTATTATGTAATCATGAATGAACTCCAGATTCGAAAGAGGCTGTTCTTAGCTTGCCTGCGCCTATTACTACTATTCAATGGTTAGAATATAATATATCCTGCACTGTAGGATGACCATCTGAAAAATATATGGTAAATGGAATCAAGAATGTTACAAGTTTTCTACTGACACAAACAAAACGGTGGAAAATGGCCAAATTATCCGAATCACGATCCAATCTATAGAGCGGACGTCTTTAAAGCCGTGTATCCATACTGTTTGATTCATGTGAAAAATGCGTGTCATTTTTTCAATATGAATTTGATCCAATGCACAGACACAATAGATCGGACAAACGACTTTTTTTTCTTAAAAAAAGCCTATAACTTCCATACTGTACAGAGTGCAAATGGTAATTGATGTACATATCGATTGCTCAAAGTGGCGATAAGTCAAAAATTTCGAGTTTTGAGTTATGTTAGCCATTATAGTAAAGTTGTATATTGCTCCTCTTCAGTTCCATAAAATTACAGCCCGAAACAATTACTAGTTGTTCTCGTAGGGCAGTGATGTTTTTGTCACTTTTCTACAAGTCGGTATAGGTGAGTCTAAACTTTGATCACCCATTGCTTAAAACTACTAATTCCTAGTTGTAGCACTATAAAACTGGCCATCGATATTTATAAACGTACTAAATAACAACGCATTATAGTTATTGACCAATGCGCGTAGTGTGCAAAGTAAAAATTGGTAAGTATTTACCCACTAACAAAATAATGATGAAGAATAAATAAATATGGAATAAAGAAAAAAAATCACGTTTAAATCAGCAAGTTTTACCATCTGAATATTATCTTTTATAGATTTTTAATCAAAACCCAACTGACGCAATGGCATTTCCAGGGGTGTGAAACGAATTTGGTTGAAGCGAGTTAGCCGCTCCATCAATATGAAAGATGCGTCGACCCTCGAACTCAAGCATCGTAGAGTGCATTCATTCGGATTTTATTTAATAAAATTACTACGTAAATACCTAATGACATGGAAATAATGCGTGACGATTTACGTATATTCAATGATCCTTATAATAAAATATATCATTATCAGCCGGGGTCAATCCACTGCTGGATGAAGGCCTCCCCAAGCTTTCTCCAACTCTCTCGGTCCTGTGTCGTTCGCTGCCACGTATTTCCGCTGAACTTTACCAGTTCGTCAATCCAGCGGCTTTTAGGGCGACCCTGTGGCCGTTTCGTACCCCTTGAGTACCATTGGATGACGGCATTTGTCCAGCGGCCGTCCTTTCGGCGAGCAATGTGCCCCGCTCATCTCCATTTCAGCTGTCTGGCAACGTCTATTACATCGCGTACTCTTGTCTGCTTTCTAACCCATTCGTTTCTCTTACGGTCCTTTCGCGTGATGCCCAACATGCACCTCTCCATGCCTCGCTGTGTGACTCTTAGCCTTTGGACATCTCTCGTGTTGAGGGTCCACGTCTCGCAACCATACGTGAGCACGGGTAGCATACATTGATTGAACACCCTACGCTTAAGACATAATGGTAGGTCACTCTTGAAGATACTATTCAGACGTCCGAAAGCACTCCATCTAAGCTTTGTTCTTCGAGCAATTTCATCGTGCATGCTTCCGTCTATGGACACCTGCTGTCCGAGATAGACGTAGCTGCTGACTTGCTCGAGTTGGGTGCCATTAATACAGATAATCGTAGGGTCTGAAAAACAGTTCCTCCTAATTTTTGTCTTTGAGACATTTATCTTTAGACCGACCGTTTGACTGACTTTAATGATAAACTTGCGTTTATTTATTTTATTCTACACAATTATTTTAAACAATCGGTAAATGAAGTTTCGTACTTAAATAATACATTATCTCGATATATCGACAAATAATATTATTATCTCTTTATATTTTTTAGTATTCGGAGGGGTACAAATAGCCACCACAACGGGGGGGGGCTGACAAGGTTTTAAGCCTGGAAGCCCAGCATGACGGGTCGACTAGTTAAGTGAGATAAACAAACCACACATCTTCTCTAATAAAAAAGTCGCCTGCGATACTATTTTCTTTTATGGATGTATTTTAAAATATATAAGTATATGACTTAGTGACCCACGAGCTAGTGCTAAAAAAAATAATGAACAAAATTTGACCCACTTCTCAAAAAGGATCGCCATCCCTGGACTAGTATACTATCCATCTATCGACAAATTTTAAAACTCGTCTCGTGGTTTCAAACATGGAATTAAAACCTCGTATTTCCCAACCAGATTCATCGATTAGAGAGGTGCTTAAAATACTGTTTTAATTACGTTTTTTCCTTCCCCTCAACATTCTTCTCAAACAGACTTACGAGGTTTTAATTGTAAGGTGACGATATACATTTAAAAACAGAGGCATATCTTTTATTGAAATTCATATCCATTATTAAATTTAAAATCATCTTAGATATCGTGATAATATAATAATCTTATACCTTCCGTTGTATTATGTATGAGATATAACGCTTGGAATTTCGAATAATATTATGTATAAGTAGGTAATATATTATATTATGCATAATATAATGTCACGTAAAATGAAAAGCTTCATTAATCATTAAGAAAAAAGTCGTAAAAAACTCATGACAACTTTGTTGATTTTGTCAACTTTTGGACATAAATTAATATACAATCTGTTGACTTTTCAGCAAAAAACCGTAGTAGGTGAATTTCCACGTATTTTTCAAAGTGTGTTTACTTTCATCTTAAAGCGATTTCCTACGCTTTCCCGGGTTTAATAAAATTTTAGAGGAAAATTTAGCATAAAATATGGCCGGGCGCCTCCATTCTGATATTACATTGTATTAATATTCATACATAATTTATTTTTCTCCGCCGGAAAGTTTTTATCGCGGTACCTGCCTCGCAGGCTGCACGGCTGAAGGCGGTTACAGGTGGCCACTCTATCACTCTGATGGCTTCATTTTAAAAGCTCGCTAAGCTTTTAAAGAAAACAGACGTTGATCATTGAATAATTGCTTCGAGAACGTACAAAGTTTTTCATAAATAATACACATTGGACAGGTATAATATAATTTTCTTCATTTTTTAACACCAAACCATTCTTCAACATATTTTTCAAGATAGCATTATACAGTATATATCATCACTATTCTGGTAGAAGACACTAATTCGAAAAAATGACATATTGAGTTAGTTATAACAAAATGTTCCTTATGTCAAACTTTACCGTCTGGAAAACTTCTCAATAAAAAAAACAGTCTTTATTTTAAAGTCATCCTTTTTACGATTACTTAATAAACTCATATGATAGACTATTTCAAACATTTTAACAACTTCAAAGTCAAATTACTCAAAACTAGTATTCTCCAGTTAGTGTGTTCTGCCAGAACAGAGACGATATATTCCACGCATTTTAAAGTAAGTTATAAACAAATACCTTATATGCAGGTTATTGTTGTTTCATTATTATATAAATAATATTTTAAATAAACATTCTTAAGAACATACTTCAGTGAAACGGCAAATAATTTTCAAATATAGGTGCGACGAAATTTTGGACTCGCTGGCAATCGGAGAGCGAAAGTCGAGCTGTGAACACGTCAATTTTTTTCGTTATGGCGACGGGGGTATTAATGGTTAAATCGTGTAAAGATGACTAAAAAACGTTACCAATTTACTTTACTAAAGAAAACATGTCAATGAATATATTATTATTGTTACTAATAGAACAATAAATAGAACATTAAATGGACGCATGTTGAATTTTTATGACAAATTATATTTTGTTCGGCTTGCGTCATTTGCACAATCCGCGTATCGCCTAGTCACGATCTTTTTAGACCATGCCTCAACTGAGGTATAGCCTTAAAAATATTACAACTAATTAATATAATAATAATCGATTGTGTTTATAATTTTTAAATGGAAAACTAAACATGTTTGGTTATACTTTCGTCTACAATGTATTACATTAATTTAAAACTATTCTGTGACATATATTAGTTAGTCGCTTTATTCATGCTGTATAGTTAAAAAGGACCTTTGCCTCTGTCTTGATGAAAACGCGCGTATACCTACCTACCAAGCTTAATTTAATACTGTTGTATTTAATACTAATTGTATTGTATTTCATTACGTATTATGGTGCATTGATCAGTAGAATGCTATAATATTATAAATAAATAAGTAAAGGATGAATGGATAAATCAATGAATTAATGAATAAATAAATAACGTATAAATGGTATTTTTTATGTTTTTTTAACAATTAAAATTAACTCATGTAGTCTTTTTAAATATACCTACAGTAAACAGACCCATTTTTTGAAGTTATACTTCTTTAGGCGCGTTTGGAAAATCAGATCTGAGTGTATTTTTGGGGTGTGACATGTAACACAAACACAGTATAATATTATAGTTTATTCTTGTTGTTATTATTGTTGGCCAAAATAAAATAAAAACAACGAGAAATAATTAAATAAGTTAAGTGTCTAGAAATAGACCCTCCTTTATTCTATTTTTTATTGATATGGAAATCGGGCTATTAAAACGTCAATTCATCTTATATCATACTTTATTATCTGACAGATCTGAAACAGGATGTATCGCGCAATGATGTGATCATAGCCGACCATAGTGACCATAGTATGGATTATTCTGCTTGTGAAAAATATTCTTTCGCGTTGTGAATTGTATCTACTCCTTTTTATATGTGATTAGCTGTCAAAACTAAGCCTAATATTTTTAAGTGTGATAGGTACGTTACACACCGATTTTTTTTATATTATCTACTTATATCTTATAAATTTACAATAAACACATAGGATCGTTATGTTAATAAACGTCGTCAGGAAGCGGTCAGGTTTCATTTCGGATGGTAGAGTCAATTAATATCAAATAATGTGAAAATACCCTGCGCCCTTGCACATCACATCAACACGCACTAATTTATATATATAAGTGTTTTTGTAAAGTTGATACTATTGATTGTGAAAACATTTGAAGAGTGCATTATTAGTAAAACTATAAATCATATAATATATAGGCATATTAATAACATACTTTAATATTAAAATATGTTTTCGATTTAATATAACATTATAAGTAGGTACTATATTAAAACAATATTAAATTCTAATAACACTTTCTGTGGTGGCTTTGCATTCTTCTATGCGAGTGGGTAATCAGAGAAACTTCAACGAGTACTTGTGCCTACTTAATAATACTTAGTAAAGAAAACTTTCCCATCTTATCGAAAACTTCCGGCGAGCTTTCCAGCAAAAGTTTTCGTCTTTTTTCTTCTTATACTACAAAGCAAAAGAAAGAATTTAATTACGAATTAAAATTACAAAGTAGAGTGCGGAAATCTCAATGCTCAGGTGTACGAGAAGAGATAACGGAAAGCCACGTGGCGATTTTAGGGAGAATCTGTTTTTAAATATGTATGTGAAGTAGGGCCGGGATCCATAGAGACCCACCTTTAAATGCAAAAATCCACAAAATTTGTACCAATATATTTTAAACAAATAGTACTTCAATTGGCATCTAAGGTGACCTGGTTGGTGGAAAGGCTGTTTCTTAAGCCGTGAGTCGCAAGTTCGATCACCCGGCTGGGCACGAAATGTATATTTTGTTTCATCAAAGTGTGTTTGATTTAGTGTAAGAACCCAATCGGGTTAGGCAAATAACTCTCTGAAAAAAATAAAAATAAAAATAAGATAAAAAATCTGGCAATACACTTTATTTTTTTACTAAATTTCGTGTTCATTATCTTATTTTATAGAAGCCTGTATAGACGGTGATTCAGATTTATATAGTATTTTATACAAAACATGTTTATATATAATATATTTATTTAGTGTCATAAAATTATATACCTAGATATCATTTGCATTAAATAATGTATCCTTGGAAATCATAAAATGTACTGCAATAAAATCACAAAAGCATCCAAAATACCACCAAAGAAATTTACCTACCATTTTAGCAAATATTTTGACCTATTTTTTAAAAAGTTTGGAAATGGTATATTATATTGACGATTATTTGAATTTCACGTATTGAATGCAAGTATATTAAAGTTGTAATCATTTACTAAGTATGCATAAATTTTCTCATATAAAAACGACCTAATTGATCTCACAGAACCATCTATAAGATCTGAGAAAGAAACCTTTATAAATCTATGTAAATGTAAAATATTTTTTATCACCCGATATGGGGAATATTGTGGAATAGTGTGTAGTGAGATATAATAGTAATTTTATCTATATATCTCATAAGAATAAACTTAACACTCATAGTTTAAATTACAAGGCTTAAAAAAAAAGTACCTGTGCAAAATTAACATGCATTAAAACAGGCCAGGGCAAACGACAGTATTTCTGAGCTTTAATCGTATTTCTGGAAAAATACTTTTTATAAACTTTAACGCATTTTTAAAAATAAAATTTGAATATACTTCATATATTAATTACACCGTCGAGAAGAAATCTGAAAATGTACACTCTTAATTCAGACAAATTCGAACAACTTAAAGATTCTGCTCAAAAAATTTTGATTATTTTTGGATCAACTTACATTTATGTGAACAAACATTTTCGATTTTGAATATCAATAAACCTCTTTTTCATCAAGAATCACCGATAAACATTTGCAAGTAGTTTTAAGAATCTCAACACGTTATATAAAAAGAAATAAAAAAGACAGTTTCATTCTTTTCATTAAATTGTTGGCTATTGAAGAATCATTTATTTTTTATTACAACGTTTTTCTTAGCTCGTATTCTTATTTGTCCGGTGGTTCTTTGTCCGGTACAAATCTTGCAATCGATTTTTAACTAACTTCCCGACTAGCTAGACATTTTAAACTTTTAGAATATATCAGAACACGATGCCAATGCATTTTTTTTAAATACTTTTAGCCATCTTTAAGTAGAATTGAATTCATTTTCAGTTAATTCTGTTTTGTATGAAAAATTATTTCGACACCATTATTGGTTTAATATATACGGGCATTACTATGGAAATCAATATGACATTTCAGTATTATTTCTATCAAGTACAATTTTTTTTGATCATTTAAACTAGTCAAGTCAAGTTTATATGATTCAACAGAAAATTTAAAAACGTTGTATATAAAAAGTTCTTTTTATCTTGTAATTAATTATTTCTGTTGAAATTCCTTTTTCATGATAATAAATAATGTCATATTATGTCTAAAAATAGTAATTAATTTGCGGTCCGCCGTTCATTTTAGATTCCTAGTGTAGCCCTTTATCCAAAAAGTTTTCCTATGCATGCTGATTATAACGTGAAAACGTAACATTTTCTAAAATAATATTTATTTCAAAAGTAGTTTTTTACATACATTCAAATACTCATTTATTTTACATTAAAGTCATCTTTAAGATTGATTTAAATTGTACGTGTTATTTTAACTTTATCAAGTACCTAATGAACAGTCGTGAAATAGTTGGTTGTCGAAACTAAAACATTAATACGCAAAATACATACGTATCGAGGTACGAGAATATAGTAAGTATGTTACCGGATAACTAAATCTGAATATGAGGGAAGCCTTTAGGTATTTACCTGCAAAGTTAATTGTTAATTGCTCACGGTTTTAGTACTAATTAAAGGTGTGTCACCTCTCTATCAGTCGCTTACCGACAAATCCGAACATGTTTATTTGAAAGCTCTATCAAAGTTGTTTGCGCTATATGTTTGCGGGACAAGCTTTCCTGTTTCATCTCTAAGTAACCGGCCTGAATATAAATTATTTTCATGAATAATCGACAAACGTAATGAGTTTTGGTCTTGAAATACTCACCACCCCCTTTCCTTTTCATAGGCAGTCAACTTGGATGGCTGTATTCACGTTTGATACGAGCCTCGCCTCCCCTGAGCTTTTAGTATCTGATGTTGATGGTATATAATAGTATATAAGTCACTCAAAATACTTTTAGGCTCTCCAATTATATCTGCTAGGTATATTTTATTAGGGAATGTTGTTTGATGTCTTGATTTATTTTTTTATACATTAGAATATTATATATCCACCTCCGTATTTTTTTAAGAATTTAATTTAAATAATATTATGTAATACCCAGGAGATTTTCGAGTGTATACTACTTCGCCCCACTTATTTCAACGTCATATACGTTAATTTTCTGTACCATACCATATCAAAAAGTATCACATAAAAATGTCATGTTTTATGCCAATATCTATTTACAAACGATACATTTTTGATGCAGTGATAGTGATTTCGAAATCACGCGCTCTGTGTCTAGAATTACTGGCGTGGACACGAACAAAAATATTTGTAATAATAAAACTAAACTTCAAATAATATGTGCATCTTCATGATGCTATAATAAATGGTTCGTGAACGTAAGTACCACAAATTATTTCAACATTATTATAATAGTAGGTGAGTACTATTCTACAACCATATTTTAAGACTTAATGGTAAAAATTTGAAAAGTATTTATATTTTTTTAATTTTATTATTTCTATCTGTAAATATTTGTGAGACATTTTGACATACACAATAAATTACTTATTTATATTGATTATATGGCTCATGGGTACACATATTTTTACATTGTGTTACATTCATTGAATTGTATATAATTCTTATTTCAAAATAAAATAATCGGACAGAGGAAGAAACTCAAAACTTTCATATTCCAAATACTTAATAAATAAATAGTCGTTAAACTATATACTCCTTTGAAAAATTTTACGAATTTAAAAACGAAATGAAATTATAAAACACTGAAAAAATATTGTATTTACTAGGTTAGGGGTGGCGAACCTATGGCACGCGTGCCACTGGTGGCACGCAAGATGATTTTACATGCCACGCGTATGAAGAGAAAAAACATACCTATAATATTAATAAATGACAGATCGCATTGCATAAAAATAGCAGGCAAATACTCTTCAAGAATAAGTGTTACATTTAATTTAAATATATAATTGCATAGTTCGGTCCGTAGACACTATGCGTTACATATAATATTATCACACTAATCTCATTAGGCGGCGGGGGGTGCCGCACCACGAACCTCTAATTTTGATCGATTTACAATGCTTGAGACCACTGTAGCGAAACAATGCCTCATCTGATCGGTGCACTTCTCATTTCAATTCAAGAACCAAACTAATTAATACCTACTATTAACAAAAAAAAACATTTCTACCCACAAAAAGACTGACCAAATAAGAAAAAAAACTTGGTGAAGCTAGTAGTAGTAATTCTGGCAGACAGTTTCAAAATTGGTGGACCGAAATAATGTATGTCGTAATTGAAAAAAAAAGTGATAAAGTTATTATGTCTGTTATGTTCTGTGAGTAGTATCTAGAATATCATCATTTTTTAATAAGATTTTTAAAAACTATGTTTTCCTCATGAAAAAATGCTCGGCACGTCAGAGAGTTGAAAAATAATATTTGGGAAATTTTGGCACGCGGACATAAAAAGGTTCGCCAACCCTTTACTTGGTTTTCGTTTGATAAATAATTATTTTATCTTAGAATGAAATCATCTTTAAGTAGAAAATTTTTCTCGTGATAATCATTAAACCATTTCAATTACTAGAATATTAAATAATACTTTTAGAAAACAAAAATTTAAACGGAATTATATTACGAACATTCATGATTTCACTTGTTTAATTTATCATTTTGCGTCGACGTTTATTTTTATACAAACTTTCGACCATGACATATTATGACGTGCAATTTCACTATTAAAAATACTGCAGCATTTATAGTAGAGTAAACTATCGAAAAATAATATTTCTCCAATCCCTCCCCATCTCATTAGGCGATAAAGGGGATTCCCACTGATGCCCGCAATCCGTCCAACAATGGTCCGGGGCTGCCCCGACAGCCTATCTTCGCCGGACTTTGACGGCCCATCGGTCATCATCAATCATCATTCGATATCAATACAATATGCGAGCGAGCCCACGACTTATTATTTAAGTATCAGAATAATGAAACGTATATACAATCTCTACCCCCGCATCGCCCCATTACAGCAAAAATCTAAATAAAATTGAAAATACATATTTTGAAACTGCCACATAAACGCAACTATTAAAAAAAATATTCGACCGAGTGCGATTCGAACCCACTTCAATCGCATGCGCGGGCGAATACTTTTACTTAATAAATTGAATGGTGAAAGAAATAACTATCAATATTTTTTTAATTTTAAATATGGAATACTTTCAGAAAATGCAATGTACTTATGATTTAAAATAGGAATTCTCAAAAAATTAATGGGTAATGGAAATGTTGGATAGTTTTGTTCTTACTCTATATAAATACCCTGTTTACGATATTTCGTAGAAATAGAATGTTTTACCTGTCAGCAATGGTGCGTATTTTAAACTATCGTGACAATAACTGTTTACACGTAAAAGTGCTTCCAATCGTATTCTTCAAGAGTGAGCGAGACGCGATGTTGTAATTTATTGTACTATTTGACAGGTAGTGAAAATCGATTAACCTCAAAATGAATATATTTCGTTTTTTTTCCGGCAAGTTCACCTCCATCGTTCTACTGCGCAGGCGCAGATCAAAAAAAATCCTACTATTCTGAAAATACTGAAAATTCAGAAGCTTCCAACCTTTTTTGATTCATGCATACAAGCTTGCAACTGCAGGATAATACCTACATACTACTTACCCATAGATTTTCTTGTTATGGCCGCGATAATACTTATTGTCAACAGTAAATCCATGCACGTGTAAACAGGGTATTATGTCCAGTATATATTGTTGTGCACGGCCAGAAGTTTAAAGACTTATATTGCATTTAACCGTCCAAGATTTCTACTTATATAGAGGTAATAATTATGTATAGGTACATGCTTATAACAAAATATCGAACAGACTTTAATACTTTTGGAAAATTATTAACACCTCCGATTTGTTAGATTTTCTTTATCGCGTAATGAAGATAATAAATAATTTGAGTAAAACAGACTTGAAATACATTGGCTCTCAAGTACAGAGTTTTAATTCCATAACCGCTTTTTGTCTTACGACATTATTGCAATAACTGCCAATCCGTTATAAAAAACTTTATATTAAATAACACACGATATAAATTTTATTCCGCATAATTTAATAATGATTAGAACTGGTATAATCAACAATCAACAAATAGGACATTCTCTGAAGTTTATTGACTGAAAGATTGATAAAAGCTCTCAAATACGATGGTTTAACTATACAATATATAAATTCAAATTGCTAGTATAACGTACTTTAATGCAACCTAAACAGCGTGGTCAAATAATACATAGTTTATTTTTATGAAACATCTTATTATGGATACAATGATTTAATATTTGTATAGTGATTTTCGTATAAAAATCGATCTGCGTTCAGTTGGTAGTTATTGATTGCATACCAAAATAATGATAAAAATATTATCATACTACAAATCATGCAATTAATTAAATCTTAATATCAATCACGATTAATTTGTGAGCCTACTTTTTAATGTAAAATAAATTACTTTCAAATTTTATTTTAAAATTCAAATTACAATCAGGAGACAAATACACATATATACAATGCATTACTATGTAATAATTTAAATATTCAATTTAACTAAATGAATGCTTCTACAAACAACAAATGAAAAGTCGATCTTCAAATGTTTGCACAACAGCGAGTGCGTTTTGCAAACATTTAATATTGCTGACGCGACTAGTTTTAATGTAGAGTACTTATTGAAACTATTGACAATGAACAAGAATCCCTGTCAAGTTTTTTGTTTGAATGCATCATATTTTTTATGTAATAAATACACTTTGTATTAATAATGTGTTTACGACGTTATAATCCATATTAATCAGTTTTTTTTTCTGTTTATTAGTGATACTTTTTTATTATAAGTAAGTATAATAACTAATATAAAGATATAATATTAAAATGTATTATTTATGTAATAAAAGCATACAGTGTTGGTACGCTAAAAAATTTCCTTATTTTGGTTTTCAGTACCTAATTCCATAATAGTTTTATGTAACATTTTTGAAGGTGACGTTATTATATCCATTCATTATTTGTTTACTGAAGCCAGATACGGTAACACCTATATAAGGCAGTAAAGTTTATATAACGAATATTTAAATCAATCTAAAAAAATTGACATTACGTATCCTTGGGTAGACCCTTTAAAGCATATAGGTACCAAGTGAGATATCCCAAAATTCCTTTATCCCATTAACTTTTCACGTACCACCTGGCATATGGATAGTATTTATTACTTATGTTTAACTGTGTTAATCGTATCCATTTTTGAATAATAAAATGCCTAATTCTTGTCAAATTTGGGATCAAAAAGATTATAAAATATATTTTTTTATCGTAAATATGTCACTATATAATGTTAACATTAATTTTACTAATGGTTTCGTAAATATGTTTAAAAATTAATAAATCTAAAAAATCTTAACACCACTGCACATGGAAGTACTGAAATATGATTATATTCTAAAACATTAGAGCGAGAGGTTTAAAAGAATACTATTTTATGTAATAAAAATAATTTATGCAGTTATCAAATGTTTAAAATAAATATAAAGGATAATAAGGCTTCAAAATTATATAAATATATTTATTATCTACAACGTTTAAGGAATGTCTTGGGTTATACTCTGAAAATACCACAAGAGCTCCATTAGACTTACGCTGAGCATGTGGTCCGTTAAAACGAAAAGCGAAACCTAGCTTGCTAAAACCGATTACTATAAAAAACAACAAAAGTCTTATCATTGAAGTTTTTAAATAAAATACTTATTTTTATCGTATATTAGTAACTCACAGCTTTCAAGTAACTTGCCACATAAAATCACAGCCGCAATAATATAGCTGCTGGCACGTTTAATCCATCAATGAGCGATGACTTTCAGCAACTCCCTGATTCTTTTCAAAATCATCCCTCACTCCCATGACTCGGCATATAAAAACAAATACGCCCGATATAATAAAATAACGCAAGCCAAAATAATAATAATAAAAAAAAACTAAATAAATCTCGAAACAGTAGCGGACAGTAGCGTGCCCGTGTTGAACACAAAGGGGAAATAAATAACAAAGTGTAACGGCCGACGAAACAAGTCACGCCGATATATCAATAGCGGGCGAACAATGGGGAGCGCGCGACCGCCACGCGGCCCCGGACCACCGATTCAAGACCCCTGCTCCACGAGCCGACTTTAGGTGATATACGGTCATTTTTAGTCATATGCGATTGTCACTGATTCTTTATTGTTACTTTATATCTCTCCCACTTCACCCCCATCGCATAAACTCAATAAATAGTTAGTAATGTGACTAATAGACAAAAAAGGTAATTCGCTCATTTCGTGCGATGTCTTGACGAAAATGTGTACACATTATCTTACAAGCATGATTAAAATTACCAGTCATTGTATTTTTTAGAAACCGTAGAAATACTACACTTTTAAGCTTATTTTTACTACCTATTTAAAATTGTAATTTTTTACACATTATTCCTCCCATTTTCTAATTTGACCTTTGTCTAAAATCTAGCTACTTAAATCCAAAAATTTCAATTTCAATTTTTTTTAAACATATTTTGGACATTACAAATTATAAGCTTAAGACGTTCACAACATGACATGAAACATTCTTATAAAGAAGAAAAGTAATAAAAACGATAAATATAAAAATATAGGAAGGAACATATTAATATAAACATACAAAAGCAGTGAAAATACAATCATACGTCTATAGAAGTTTAAAGAAGTACACCGAGTTTGCTAAGGAGGCCCTATTTTAATAATTTATAAAATAGCGTCCACCTAAACTCACCCTCACGTAAGTGAAATATATCAACACCCGAAGCAATTTGGTTGAACATAGTCTGTGACTGCTTGTTGTGTAGGTATTTAATAAAGTTATCTACATGAATTAAAAAATAAAATTATACAATAAAGCATCTATCTAAGCCTAAGCATCTGAATAATAGGTAGGTAAAAGTTTACAAATAATGTTAATATAAATTATATTAGACTTTAGACTTTATATTATTAGAGAATTATATTAGGCTATAGACGTTAGTTTATCATAATTATGTGTTGATATATTACCTACTTATAGTTGTTACATTAAGTTAGCCGTCTAAACTGTCAAAACTATCTATCTCACTCTAAAAGTTAACCAAGAGAAGGGCTGTTAAAACGTAGCACTTTTTCACATTTAGACGGTTAACTTATTGTAACAATTAATCCCTTCAACACATTGGTACATATGATAAACTACCGTCGATAGCCGCCTTGTGTAATGAATAATCACACTGGTATAAAACATGACAAAAATATTGTATAGTTAACTTATTTATTTTGTGCATAATTTTATCAATTAAATTAATTTGATAATTTTGAAGTATCAATGTGCTGACTAAAAGCCCCGTTTACACAGTTCACTTTTGACAATCATCCCGGAGGAATCATCCGCAGTGACACGTGTTAACGCACATTCATCCTCGAATCATCGAAAGTGATCATCCGGAATCGAAATTTAATGAAGTAATCAGAATGATTTATGTAATAATATGTTTGCAACACAGTCAAGCGGATATTAAAAAAAACTGAATACATTGTTACAACTATGATTATCTTATATGCTTACTTTATTGTTATATTTTATATCCCAAGTTTTATTTTTAAAAGAATGCTGGTTTTTTATTGGTTACAAAATATTAATGCTATCGACTTTCTTACGCATCGACGTCATGTCTATATAAACCTCCCACTTTTATATTTTTCGATAACGATTCTCACATATTGCCGATTCAATAATATTTTTATGAAGATGTCTCCTGATGGCTTCATAAAAAAATCCCCACCGAAGCAATAAAAAGCCATCAAGCCAAGATGATCGGAAGTATCAAAAGCTTAATTGCGCGGAAACTGTAATGTATGACACGCACTTTCGATATTTTAGACGATAGTACTATTACTGGATGCCATTAAAACATTATCATCCGAAAGTTTGCAAAAAATATTACGTAAAAGCACGTTCACAAAAAATACTGACAGATAAGGTTTAATAAAATATCATTGCTATTAAGATATTTGTAATAGATTACTATTCTACGATGTTATATAATAATCTAATCTAACTTTTCAGAAATGTGGTTTTAAATAAATCGATTTCTAAGATTTCCATTAAGTATATAATTATTATCATCCAAAAGTTTCTAAACATCTATAATAATCTGTTATGAACGGTTTAGTTGTCATAATATAAGATACGTTTAGATAAAAGTTCAAGATAGCCACCTTCAAGGGATGTGACATTAGTAGCGAATTATGACATATAACTAAATTTTAAATCAGAATATTTGTTATCCTTAGTATTATAGTAGAATAGTTACTATTTTCACCACTACAAGTATTTATTTATAATGTTATAAATCTAGTGGTATTATAATACAAGTGTTAAAAAACTGGAATTATAATAATATAGGCATTAAATTATCACAACGTTATAACTACATTTGTACGGTTAAAAAAACATTGCTAATTGGATTGATAGTATGATTATGATGTCAGAATAAGTTAAATCAACACCAATGTGTATTTTTGTAAAATGTAAAATAATTTAAAAAAATCATCATACTCGTATTTTTAACATCTTTACTATTATATTCCTATTATATACCAGTGATAACTTAATATGACTTCCGGCGCAGGTATCCGGAGAATTAGGTGAAAATCCATTAGCATATTTTCGGAAATGTTCGTAATAATATTCAAATAAAACTAGAGCAAAGTAAATAATATAGAAATTAGATCTTTTGGTTAGGTACCAATAATTTGCAACGGCTACTTTTACTTATTTTATATATATTATTTATATATACTTTATACATATTTTACTTTATATAAAAATCATTTTTATAAAAATTACAAAACTTTACTTTAATAAATTATAATTAATAAAGCTATCATGAAACATTTTTTAAAATATTTATATCTATTTAGTTCATTTTGGTGTTAACATATTGTTCATAAGGAGCAATGATTAATTGTTGATACAGTGATATACTAAATTAAATAATCATACACATCTTCGATACCTACTAATAAGGGTAACAAAATATGGTCAAAGCTATGCTGATAAATAAAAAGTTTTTGGAAATAAGTATAACTTAATTATATATAACTTATAATATAACTTAATTCATATCTTAATTTGTTAATGTTGAAAACTTAAACTTGAAGGTTTGTAAAAATCTTCCAAATTGATTCAATGTTTTAAATACCTCCTATAAAATTAAATAATACACTCTTAAATAGTTATGCAAAAATAGCTATGATTGAATGTTGCTTTATGTCATTGGCCACGTGCCCCCTTTTTGTTTACGCCTTTTTCCTTAATTGCACCGTGATTCCCGCGCAAAAAAATCCGGCGCAGGAAGTCGGAAGCTTTTTTGAGCTTTCTAGCGAAGCTTTATTAGTACCGGGGGAGTGGCGCGCAGTGCGCAACTTCCGACGCCTGCGCGAACAAAGCCTAATCTCTGTTGACAGAGCGCCGGCACGCGCACAGCGCACCCTCTCTACCCTCCGAGCGTCCTCCGCCATTGTTTGGTTATTTATGATATGACCGATATTGCAGACGCCCACGTGAATTGATGGATGATTATCGAAATTGAATATGAGCGTTCGCTGATTAATAAAAAGTTTATCAATTAAAACTATCATCAACCAAATCACTGTGTATGTACAAGTACATTGGCAGGTCGGTACTACAATTATCATAATTTTTTTATTACTTCACTAAAAAATCAATACTTTCTACTTATTATTTTATAAATCCAACACCAAAATAAACTTTTATATTTCTAAAAGTACAAAGATTATTAATTTAACTAATGGTATTGACTGAGGGTACTTGATGGAATTTCAATTTAAATTTGCAAATATATTGCTTTTCGGCATCAAATACGCACTACAGTTTAATATAACAAAAGAAAAAATAAAAAAATGTACCTACATATTTATTCTGTCGTTCGCTATTCATGGGTTAGATCAAATTTACATGTTTGTCTCAGTCAATTTGATATTGAATCAAAAAATGGGCTCAAAAACTTAAGCTGATAACTTTAAACTATGTTTTTATATATATTTTTAATATAAATTCATACAGTATTTGTCCAATTGTTCCATCTTAGAAGTTTTTTAAGAAATTAATTATAATCTGGAAAACTTAATTACTTAGCTATCAGTATATCTTTGGAAAAATGTATGATAATTCTAAAAAAGTTGATAAATACAAATACTTATTATCGTTTGGATTATATCGTTATTATTTAAACATAGAACCAATATAATATAAGAATTGTAAATTCGGTAAATAGTTATTTATGTTGGCGCGTAGGAAATATTTTAAGTACCTAATATAAACATAATTATCTATACTATCTATCGCCCGCGAATTATTCATTCGCGTAAAATTAAAAGTTACACAATGAATAAATTGTTTGGTTTGATTTAAATCTAATTTAATCACCTACCTATTAATATTTTTCAAATTAATATGATTTGATTTCGGTAGGTACGTACAATAAAATTTCGCATTTTTAAACAAGTATTTACACTTTATTCCTTATTATTGCGCATTTATTTTTATGTAACATTTCTCTCAACCACTCCACCGAAGCTATATGTCTAATTTACCTACTAGCGATGAATTATTATTGCAAATTCGTTTTATAAATACTTTGGATCCTTTTGAGATGTCAAGATGAAACTCTACTAAATTGATACCAGCAACTCTACAAGGTCTACAAACTATCAGATATATTGGTCTAGTAGTTAAAGTTATATAGGGGTATCAAATAAGATATATATATATATATACTGAACTTATCTCTCAATAAGTTAATTATGTCACGAGCTGTATGGCATGTTGCACCATTTTGTTGGAGCCACATAATAATAGTCTAGATCTAAACCATCTTATTCATTCCAGAAAAATTAGTATTCATGTTTTTGTCAAGACGACAGTAACTGCATTGCCATTTTCGTTTTCAAAACAATAAGGTCCATTTACACCTCCAGAGTGACCATAAATCACACCAAACCATTAATTGCCATGAATGTAAAGATGTTTCAAGAATAGAATGTGGGTTTTCATTACTTCAAATACCACAATTGTGCTTATTTACGAAGTCATTTAACCAAAAATAAGCTTCATCGCTGAAGATGATTTCTTCATGAAATAATGGGCCGGTTTCAAGTTGCTCTAAAGCCCTATTTTTGTGTTAACTATACTTTATACGCCTTCAAATGCAAATCCTTATGGAGAATATACCATGCGGTCCATAAGAAATTCAAAGTTTTTCAGAACGACGTTTGTTCTGGGTTTTCATTTACACCTTGATACGTAACATCGATATTTTCAGCAGTACGTTTACGTTTTAAACGTGTTGTATTCTTAACACCACAAAAATTACCATTTGACTCAATTCTTTTAAATTTTATTAAATTAAAAAATAAATAAAAAAAAGCTTAAATTACGAATAAGCTCTGTAAGTTGATTATGTTGACCATAAATTTCACGAACCTAATGCCCAAAACGTAGCTCGAATAGATTCATTATTATTGTAATAAATTTTAACAAATATAACTGTGATTATTTCTGTGATGATTTTCCAAACAATACTGAACAAAAATGTAAATTTTCGTTAGAATCAAAAAAAGTGGTTTCAATGACGTCTTAAAACCGTATGGACTCTTTGGTATACTACTAATTTGATAACCTTTTATAATGAACTAAACAGATAGAATGTATATATACAAAATAATATAAAAACTATATTTTGTGCCTTAGTATCTTGTAGATATTGTACTTAATCAAAACGCTCATCAAAAGACAAATATTTAGAATTCGCCTATAGACAGTTCAATTTTATTTACACAACTATAAATTTAATATTTTCCATTAATATTAAAGTGTCGTCTACTTAATAACGCTTAAAGGAGTGTTAGAATATTAGTACCATTATATAGCATACTGTCTTAATACACTATTATTCGCAACAAGGTAATAAAAACTTTCAATAAATCCAAAAATGTAATAGCCATTGCCAAGAATAGCTTAATCATTATATTGTTTTAAATTTAACATAATTTATATTATGAAGGAGGGGATAATAATATAAGGGGGATATTATTTTGCTTCCCGTTTTCTCATTGTGTTTTAAGAGCAGTTTTCAAATGCATGGAGAGGTAAAAAAATTACCCTATTGATATTATATTTCATTGTTATCGCGAATGTTACCCCTTATTAAAAAGGGTTAGCTTTAAACTGAATGAAATGTTTATGGTTTGTAATATTGCAACACAGTTGTAAGTCACGTGTTGTTTTGATATGTCGTAAAACAATAATTATTCAGCAAAAGAGTATAGATAAAATATACAATTTATAGAGCATTATCTTAAAAATACTAATTTACAGAACATACATATTTAGAAAGATAACTATTTAAAAATATATATATTTATATTTGTACGGAATTAAATGTGAACTCATAGCCATCGCAATACGGATACTGTGCTTTATCAATTATTAAGCTATCGATACAAACTTTAATCACGCCGAAAATTATTCTTAAATACAAACGAATTCAATTATTATAAACAAATTGTATGACTATTGGCCACCTTCATGATCTACACGTCTACCACTATGAGTTATCGTTTTTCACGAACGTCCAGCTACCACAATCGGAGATAAACCATCTAAGCTCTAATGATAAAATTTGTCTTTTTATTACCGGAGTTTCTTTGGAATTTGTGTGAGCTGCATTTCGTCCATCTCTGCGACTAACCTACCGATCGGGAGAGCCTCAGCCCATTAGAGACACCTAGCAGCAAAATACGAACCATGATTGCAATTCCGCCGCTTATTTCGATATAAATAAAAACGATTTCAAATTCATTTATTTAAATGTAAATTATCATCAATACGTACTGCAATGTGTTCTATAAACAAACCACATTAGCGTGAAGTTCGATACTTTTTACTGAAAATATAACGTAGTTAGAGTGACGCCGAGTGAGAGGAAATGGTGCGATAGGATTCATGTAAAAAATAATAAAAGTTACAATAATATCATTGATTAAATTAAAGTAACCTCACTTGCTATATACGTCATTTATTTTCTTCTTAATCATCTAATCGAATATATCAAGGATCAATACTTATTTGACGTCCCTACTTATATAACTAACTGACGATAATTTAAATGGACTGCATTTGAGTTTGGGTGGAGTATGAATAATGGTAGTAGGGTAATAGTAAACATAATGAATATTCAACTATTTTTTGTTTTACCAATTATTATTCGTTTAGAAATCATCTCCACATAAAACAATCGGATAGTATTATCATTCAATATTGACATAAATTATTTGAATATTTTATGGTTTCAATACCAAATTATTGAACTGTATATAAAAACATAAGCATCCCTATTTGCAAGTGCGTTCTAGTAATGCCTAATCCCGGGAACTGTATGCAGCCGCATGCGTTGCCGGAACGTGACAAAATACCATACAAGTATATTGACTACCGGGTGCCTGTGATGTTAAGTGTTAGATAATTTAACATAATATTATCCAATATCTATACCCATGAACAATCTATAGTGTAGGAAAAACTAATCTGACAATCTACACAAAATTTTTTTTCAAATATTCTAATACAGTGTTACTCAACAATTTATAAATATTATGCAGGGGACAGAGATATAGTTACTATGGATTTTGACAGATCCAGTTTAAAAATATATATTACCACATCTATATTATCAAAGCTGTCCCAAAATTCACGCAAGATTTGAATTTTGCGCCATTTCTGCGGTAAAGTGTTTAATCCATTCGACAAACTCTCTTCGCTGTGCGTGGTCAGTAGACTTCAGTTCCTAAGTCAATTGAACTTTGTAAGCATGAAGATACAAATATTTCGTGAGAATACGCTGTAGAGAGTGTCTCGTGTGTTCTCTATCAAAATTACTTCTAGTGTGAATTTTCGGACACATTTAATTTGAAGATAAGTATGTACCAATTTGAAGAAATTTATTAACAATTTCAACCATAAACGATAAAATTAACCATTGGAAAACTTTTAGTTATATTTTGTAGACTTATAAATAGGTACTTTTTAGTAATTTTGTATTTTATTTGACTTAGTGATGTGCAAGTCAATAATATAACATTAATACAATAGGTAATACAAGGTACAAAAAACACGTCTTTTTGTATCTTGCTGGTATAATTTTGATCTGGATTTTTGTCAGCGTTTTCTGAGCTGTAACAATACTATCAGTGAGCATTCTTTCGCCAGTATTATGAAGTTCTACTCAGTATCAATTCAATCAATTATATTGTATTTACTTCAGAATATAAATTATTATAATAAAGAAAATATTAAGTGTTTTTTTTTCTTGGGGTTCTAACCGATAATATTAACAAAATTATCATTTATAATCTATAATAATAGCAAGTATAAAAGTAAACAGTAGATGGAAACTTTTGAAACTTTATTTTGTTTCGAATATTTAGATCAGTACTTCCCAAACTGATCGGCTTTTTCATGTGGCCGCGAAATGTTTCAGAAGAACTGTAAGTATTTTATTATATAGGTATACTTAAATTTTTCAGATAAAAACACATCATGCTAACTTTTATTAAAATATCTATTTTTTCGACCATGTCCGATTCTCAAGGATCATATTATGGGCCTCCACAGAGTAGAGGTTTGTATCAACTGATTTTGTTTTTTACGAGAAATGGATGTCAGCCACTTGCTCAACCTATTAGGTCTATACCCTGACTCACACACAAATTGAAAAATCATATGTGTACTTGCCAGACCCAGGATTCGAACCTGGGACCCACGACATGATAATCCAATGCTTAAGCCGCGCGGCCACCGTGGGCGTTATATCTATATTGACCGAAAATATTACTAGCAAAAGAAGAATTGGATGCATGGGAGAGTACTAAAAGTCAATTAATATTTCGGACTAAACAGAGCATCAATCTACTGATATTATAAATTGCGCAAATTTAATAGTTTTTTGTTAGATAAGTCTCAACATTATGACGATTTGTTTTTCTGTCAGAAGTTTTATTACAGATATGGGGGCCGTGCCATGGAAAGTTTGGAAAGCACTGTTTTAGACATCCAGCTAGATCTGTTAGATATATTTGGTTATAATCTTAGTTACATTGTCAAACTGAGTAACGTCAGCTACATTTTGTGTTTATTTAGCATTTAATTGTTCAGTAACTTTCAAAACACCGTACATCTACTTTGTTTATCTGATACATAATGGGAATACATGTTCTATTAATCCTCTCTTTTATCGGTGACACAAAACGCGTGACCGGTTCACACGATGATTTTAAAGTTTTAACGCGACGGGCCTTTGTACCGTCAGTAAGCTCCTTATTTGCCAATAATATTTCACTATTATTTTTTTATCTGGACAGTTCGCCTTTTATATTTTAACAAAATAAAAACAATCGTGAATGTGAAAGGCGTTTTCAATAAAAAAATACTGTGGACAACACAGTTTTTTTAAATCTAAATGTACTAAAAAATATTCGGGCATGATTGTCCCGTTTTTAGATGTGTCGTATTAAACATTAAATAGATAGAAGAAAACTTCAGAAGCATACCTAGAAAAAATCCTAGAAATAAAAAATTAAACCAAGTGGAGTAGTATTTTTAAGAATTTGAGATATTCAAGGGAGCGTAGTTATTAGAAATAATTTGCATCCATTATAATATGCAGATAGCAGGATAAGAGCATTATTTATTCCGAACAGTGACTATTTGAATCCAAATTGTTCAAATATTAATTTTTTCTTTTATATTTCGGAGATTTTTTCAAAATGATGTAAGTACCTATTTTCAATAATATATTTTTAATTGAGTTGACAATAATTATTAACCCGATGGGAACAATGAAATAAATATATTGTTACAATTTTTTTTGTTGATCGAAACTATCACCAGATATTGGAATCATTAAACGGCGGTGTAGAAATGCAATAAATAGATAGTTTCTGGGAGGTATGAATGGGGACTAAAAATAGTATTTGACTTTGTTACAGGAGGGATTTCCTTTTGATTAAAATCTTCTGAAAAAATCTACATAGTTTTGATATTCATATACTTATGGTTATTGTAATTATGTTAAAAAAAAATCTGATACCTTTGCTAATATAATTTGATAAAATTTCTAAAAGTGTTTAATTTACATATCTTTGAGACAATTAAATTCATGACAGAATATTAGCGAAAATTGGAGCTAATTTAGGGACATCCCATTAGCAAATCATTCACTTGTTGGTATCGGTCTAGATTTATGTGAGCGAAATAGTCAAAATTTATAAATAATTTTTTTTGCGATCAAAAATTTATAAGTTAATAGTTATAAAGTGGCTGTGTGTAAGTTTACCAAAATATTTAAAAAATAGTGTTAGCATAATATTCGATTATATATTTTCAAGAAATCCGTCGCTTTGTTGTAGGTATTCATATTAAATAGGTATATTACCTTTTTTTGGTTTGAATATTAAAAATATACCAATATTTTTAATAAGAATATCACTGATGAATTTATTTATATAAACCGTTTTTTTTTCAAAATATCTTTACACTCATTCACATCATTCTTCTCGTCATATAATATGAAATAGCTTACAGCGTTTGATCTGCCACGCTTGATTCCCAAGTGTAAAATGGCGCAAAGAATCTGCGAAGTCTGCCACCACTTTAATAACGGACTCTTAATTAAGTTTGAGGGTTGTTTTAATTCATAAAGCCTCCGTCGTCCGCCAATAGGGGTGCAACGCAACGCCAACAGGCAATATTTGTTAGAGTGAGGTACCAGAAATGAACGCCGAATATAATATAGATATGTACATATTAGAATTTCTTCAATATTACTGTGTAGTATGTTTTATTTTTTTAATAAAATATTTTGTATTTTTATAATTTTCTACAGAATATGAAATATAACAATAAACTCGTGTAATTTAATAAATCCGCAATTGAGATTTATTTAACTTGAATTTTACCACAACTCTGAACCTCCGTTTTTACCAGAGTTTGAACAACATGAGTGATACTCATTTAAATGTATTGTACAATAAATGAATTTATTATATTTTAACGATAGCTAATCTTTTTTATACTTACAGCATTATTCTATGAACTATTCTTTCTACTGGATCTTTGATTACCCCATACTACCCTTGAATAATAATCGGTTGCAACACTAATGTAACTAATCGTTATTTTATGATATAGCTACATATCACAAGAAACTGATAATTCATAGTATATAGATCAAATTAACCCTTAATTTCACGGTGTTGCCTTTCAGCAACAAAGTGCATTATTCTTTATATTTTTTTATGTGAATAAAATTTCATTTTAAAACGGTGGACAAAATATTCTGACAAAACAGTTTTTATTCACAGGCACCACTATTAATTTATAATAATATTAATCATCAAATACGATTGATTACAAAAGTGATTAAAGGGTTGCCAGCATGCATTTAAGGGTTAAGAGACGTATCATTGAATATAAGTTATAATGTAGGTATGCATAATACATACAATTTTATATTTAATAAGAAGCCTAAAGAAATATTATCCAGTATTTCCATGACGATAACCATAGAGTGAGCACCATATTCATATATTGGTGTTGAAATTATTTTCTAAACTATATGAAAGGGTTTTTTACCTAAAGTATCATATCTTTCAGAACCAATTCAACCGGACAGCAGTAGCGAAGGGTGACTTTTGGAAAGAGGTAGGCTGTGGAGATAAAACAAAAAGAGCACACTTGTCAGGTATACTCACGGGAAATAAGACGATAATACGATATTAGGTACAACGGATGAATAGGTAAACACTGATGTCAACGTCACACTAAATCGATGAAATTTCAATAGCTCACTGACGATATAGAATTGAGCAATGAATATAAATTATGTATTTACCTATACCTACACGTAACATACGCCTAAAAATATATCATCGGTAAATATTATCAACAGCCCAATATGACAAACAACTAAATAAAAAAATAGTATACTTATATATTCTATGACTGAATAAAATGAAATAATAATCACGAGATAAAATTATTAATTATTTTTAAACGTATTCTATCTTTATAATATGACGTGATTGAACAAATAGAAATTATTTTGTTTAATTATCGCATTATTAATTATTATTTTAATAAAGCGCCAAAGCGACAGTATTCGACACTAAATATATAAGCTTTGCATTATAAGCCTATAGATTCGTATGAATAAAAGCAGACTGCTCCGATGCCCTTGGAACGCAGTTCATACGATAAGATCGGCAAATTATTGTCGAGTGAATCGATTTATTAATCCAATACTCGCTAGAGGTGCTGGTTTGTCACTTATGATTTATTTATTCTACATTATTCTGACGATATATTCAATTGGTTCCCGCACATTTTTTTATTTGAGTAATTAAATTTAAATACTTTCTATCTATTTTTCTTAGAAGGTAGGCTTCAAATAATCGCCTACTATGGAGCCTTTGCCACTGCCGGACAGTAACCCAAAAGCTTCCACTATTTCCCTGTTGAATTAAACATATGAATTTTAGAGATAATTCATTAACTATTTAATATTTTACTCAAAACAGTAATCATAATATCATGTCTTAGTCTATGGCCGTTTCTTAGGTGAAATATCATTTGGACACTACGGCGTCTTCAATTATTCTGGTCGCTCACCAGTCTTCTTGCATCTTTCGAAGTCATGCATCAGCTTCGATAGTGTTTAATAGCTTCTCAGGATGCCTGAATCCGGCTGGCTTGAAAAATAAGCTTATCTAGTTGAAAATCACTTAAGGCATATGTAATAGGTACATGGCTTAGCCAGTTCCAACGATATAATATCGTCTCTGTTCTGGCAGAACACACTAACTGGAGAATACTAGTTTTGAGTAATTTGACTTTGAAGTTGTTAAAATGTTTGAAATAATGGTCTATCATGTGAGTTTATTAAGTAATCGTAAAAAGGATGACTTTAAAATAAAGACTGTTTATTTATTAAGAAGGTTTCCAGACGGTAAAGTTTGAAATAAGGAACATTGTGCTACTAACTTAATATGTAATTTTTTTGAATTAGTGTTTTCTGCCAGAACAGTGACGATATATTAATGATAATTTTATTATAATATATTTTTTCTCTGTTACTACCGCTTATCTGGTTTCCACTGCAAGCAACAGCTGTTCTTGGCTTGAATCAATACTTACATTGCTAAATTAAGACTTCTCGAAACAAGCTTTACATCTACCTTTCGCTTAATCAATTATTCAATTAATTAAGCTATAAACAATATTTTTAAATTTAATATTACATTTACAACAGTACATAGAATAGCCTTATGTTGGATATTAGCACCTCGACCCCTAGCTGTAAAATAAGCGAAGGGAGGGTAAACTCGAGAAGATGGTTGTTATGGATTTTTCTCCGTTAATTAAAAAAGAAGCCGCGAGGCGTCCTTCAACTTTTCCTAAGTCTCATTTATTTCCATAAATATGCATACAATATCGCAAAAGCCTGGATGAAAAATCTATTCGAGAACAGAATCATCTGTGTTGAAATTTGTGGTTAAATAGGGGGCAAAAGTAATTTAATAAGATAAAACTCACCGATGGAAATTTTATATTTTACTTTGGCAAGCTGCATCTCTGTTTTTGATCATAGCTTACGTTGCTTTTAGAAATACTCACGTAGTCAAACATATTCTGTAAGTTCTTATTTAAAATATTACTTTTATTATTAAATTCTAAATTGTTTAAAATATTATTCTTTATATTTATTACAGTGCTGTGTTCAATATTACCTATATATTTTTTTTAAATACAACTCTTACAATTATTATGATAAAACAATAATTAATTGTAGATAAATATGATTTTTTTCGTGAAAAACGTACTCTCTGTAATTCTTTACAGCATAGTAGAGTCTCGAGTATTGGTCCATTATTATATTATGAAGTCCCAGCAAAAATTTCAAATTTATTTTAGAGTGGTCAAGAAGTTTAGTTTGTTTGTCTTTATTTTAACATAATATACAATGAATAATATTCCTTTCAATAATAATTCTCCAAGTGAGTATTTTCCGACTATATTATATCTCCAATGTGTGCTTGTTTTCCATGCTATTGAAGCTGGTTGGTCACTTCTCTTTTAAATCATTTTGCCTACTGTCAATCGGCAATCTTCAATTTTAATTTATATTCTCATATTAATTATTACCTGCATATGTACACTCATGGTCTCTAATAGTTATATTCGTATATTATGCTTTTTAAAGTACAATATTTTGGAATTAGTTATTTATGCAAATTTTAATAAAACCTAACCTTAAGACCTAAAGCTTTGTGCGTTTAATCCTGAGAGCTTTCATTAACTTATTCAAACTTATTATATAAAATATAATATTATAATCCATTGGTAAAAATATTTTCGCAGAATTTAATGACAGTTTGTAATTAAATTTAACTAACACCTGAGCAACAATATTGTGTGTGATTTTTTACGACGTAATAACTCCCTTAAAGAGAGTCCATCTGAGAGTTTATCCTAAAGCTTAATGTAAAAAGGCAAAGAGCTGAGTAGTAAGCAGTTTATATTAGAAAGCTTTAATGTCTAAAAATTTGCATGGGATTTGCATACTGCTCGTCCTTAGCTCTTATTGCTTGAGCCATTTCAGCTATGTCTGGTCTGACTCATACAGCAAGAGAAAAATACTCCTGACCAGTGAAAAATAAAGTTTTATTCTCTTTTCATACAAGATTGTTCTCTAAAATAAATAAATTAATAAATAAATAACGTATTACTAAAATATTACATAAACATTATATTTGTCTTTATTAATGTATATGTCTGTCTTTCTGTAATGCATGAGAGAAAACAGATGCATATGTGTAACGTATTAAAAAAGAGAAAGCGAGAGAAAACATACACGAAAACGTAAATTCTAAATTTAAAAAATAAACTGACACGCAAATAAATGAATCCCATATCTTAATTTGGTCATAAAATAAAACAAAATGGTAGTATACTTTCAAAATAATTTGACAGTATGCTTACAGTTCATACATAAATCTCTAAATTTGATTTTAATCATAGTAAAAGTATGTACCAGTTACTTGAAAGAAGAAATGGTTGTATTCAGAACTAACGTTTATTTTGTATTTATAGTTAATTACTGATATTCGATATAATAATTAATACATTCATGTAAGTAATCATACTCTTCAATATTATTGATGTATTTTTTTATAATTCAATATGCGTATTAGAATCCATGGTATTCACTCAACGCTAACAATATCATTTAAAACAAAACAGTTAAGATACGTCCATACTATTGATAGATACCTAAATACTCTCCACGACAAACTAAATTATAATCTCTACTTCAAAAAATTGAAGAATTTTGACAGTTATTTTTTTATTGCGTAGGTATTGTATGTAGGTATCTTTATTAAAAAATGATTTAAAACACAAAACTGAAAACATTTTTTTCCAACTTTCGTTTAAGTATTAGGTATTTTAAACTTATATTATATTTTGTACTTCATAGTGATTAATTATTGTATGGTGGTCAATAATTGATATAAAAAGTATACCTATGTTAATTACATATTTTGTTAGACACATTTAAAATAACGACTATTAGTTAATTGATTATTACAATAAGCTATAATATTTTGCTATATTTTTAAGTATTATTATTGAAAATCATTGAATATTGAATATTAATTTATCATTTGTCTGAAATGAAAGGTTAGACGAATAAACGATATATAGGTATGGATTATTTTCAGTACAAAATGTATTATCAATTTTCTGATTTCTAATGTTTTAAAGTGAACTAGTAACAAAATAGTGAAGACCGAGGGTAATAAAATATACAATTAAGTACTACCATTAAATATGTATATGTTTCTTTTTTATATATTACAAACAATCACAGTAATATTTTTAATAAACTTGATCTGGAATGAGTGCAACCTTTTTCTAATTTTGGACTGTACATTGTACGGAAGGCTTCGGTCTAAATTAAAAAGATGCGTCAGAAAGAGCCACAGAAAAGTTCATTAAATCAAACCAAGTCTGATACTTTAACACCGGGACATTTTATTGGCCCCCGACCCTCTTCCCCCAATAAGCCCTATTGACGGAGGACTTCACTTTCTAATGAAAATCTTTAAAGAAACCAGATTTACTTTGTAAGAAATGTAAAATGTTCAGAGTCTGCCGTAATGAAACATTCATGAATTATGCATCAAGATTTTACGTAAGCAACAACATAAGAAATGGGGAGTTTCCTTGTGGACACAGTATTGACAAAGTTAATATTGTTTCAGGCATTCTTCCTGCCATATACGACGCCATTGTTAGACTATGATACACAATATATCTATGTACTATAGCGCCACGAAAATCTTATAAAACGATCAATTTCAAATAAACAAAAAAACTTTCCTGGCAGGCAGGAAAGGGACTGGTTAAAAAAACAATTACTTAATTAAAAAAGTTTAGTAACCACACTAAAGAGGCAGCCTCTTGAGATAAAAAAAAACTGAACTTGGTAGTGGGCCCAATTTTATAGATCCCAACTGCTCAACTTATCCGCACATATATTAGTTATTTAAATCTGTCTTCGTTATGTGATTGTGGATAAATCCAATTCAATGAGCATATCGTTCCACCATCTACCGACCTGGTGAGAACTAATTCTACCAATATGATTTTGTGTTGGTGCTTCTAGCTAAAATGTTGTTTTTAATATATATTTTATGTTCAAAATAAAATGTTACATATCATAAAAAACGTGGTATCAACTATAAATTTATAAGATTTAAAATTATTAACCAAAACATAGGTGCAAGTAAAAAAATTAACGTGTAAGTCCGATATAATATTGAAATAAAAATGAAAAGTTATTTCCTAAGTTTTTTTATGATTTTAACTTTTTAAATGTTTACCTATATTTATTTGTACTCTTTCCACAAATTGTTGGAATATACCCAATACTTTTTTCATCTTAACGAATACCAATTGACAATGTCCTTAAAGGCGAAACCAGTCTTGGGTATCTTATAAAATAAATTTATAACTAAGTATGTTAAAAACATCTCGTTCCACCAAGGGTTAACAGGAAGTAATTAAGCTAGATTGAACCGTGTGTTATATTTAGACTAAAACCTACGTTAAATAATGAATATTTAAGTCATAACTAAATATTAAATTAAATATCACAAAACAACAAGTTGTAATAATTGTTATTGAAGTGTGTATATTGAGTAAGTATACAATATATAAAATAATTATATTACAAACTTTGAATATTTTTATTAAATAAACATTCCATCAAAAAAATGTTTTCCGTAATCTTATCACAATAAAATATAATTCGGAATCCATCGGCCACCCTCTCAATTTAAATGCATAATATTTTGTTCAATATTCAAAATTAACTAGATTAAAAACAAAAGCCGTTCGATTTATATCAAAATAAATAGAAAACATTCGTTGAGGCTTATTTGATTAAAATACTGTCAGGTATGTTCAGCCCTCAACCATTACCAATCACAAACAAAACAAAATCATCTTAATGAACCACATTGGCCGGGAGCTGTAACTGAAAAAAAGCACAACCGACATAAATTCAACAGATGAAAAAATGCCTTACTGTAAATGCAAATCCATGTATATTTTCTCTGTTTTCATTCCATTTTTATCGCCTTTCGCCTTTGCAGTTTTGAGTGAATGTTTGAAAGGAGAGTTCAGTTTAGCTAAGATAATATTGTTGGGTTAACATTGCAGACGAAGAAAGCTTAATTTTATTCAATTTCTTAATCAATCTTCATTAAATATTCAAATATATTCGTTTACTGTGGTGGAAATATTACTCGCGGTTTGAGAAGGAAAATAGTTGAAAATTTTTCATCACTTATCTCTGTTTCGAAACTACTTTAAGATTGACGATTTCATCATTCAAAAAATACTTTCTCTTACTAAATTATTACGAGAAACTATTCACAAGAATTATATAGAACTAATATACACATAAATTATTATGTTATACCTACTCACTGTGTAAATTAATCTATCGGACGATGACGTAAATATACCTAGTATGTGAATATAAATTATATGTTTAATATATGAATTAAATTATTAATATCCATTTATTATTAAATGACCAATAGATTTAATAATGTCAGATAATAATATTAACTGAAAAACCTCAGAAACATATTTAATAAATCATAGAAACAAAATTACACGAAATGGGAGTTGAACTCACATCTTTCACTATCCGATGGGGATAAGCTAATATGCGACTCGTGAACTACGTTATCTGACGTCCTTCAAATTTTGTCAATAGAAAGAAATAATAAAGATTACAAGATAACAGGTAATTTCTTTAATTGGAAAGAATTCTGATTTGAAGTGATTTTTTTTTATAGATTTCCGATGTTTTTAAAAATTTGTTTATTTTAATTGTAGTAGGTACCTTACAAACTTACCCTACAGCCTCGCAGCATAAAGCAAGCACAATATTCCTCAGCCTATGCAACGTAATATCTATATTACTTTATCATGTAAGTCCTTAAAATGACGATATTATTAGTTAAATCATCAATTCCGCTCCAAATCGGCATATTACAGTATGGAGGTATCTTAAGATATTTTTTATGATGATTGATTGTTAACAATTCGCTAAGCCTAATAGATTATAGATTTTAAAATCATGTCATATTTTGTATACTGATTCTTGCGCTATCCCTAATTACAGATCGGCTACCATCAGAGCTAACTTCATATCTTTCCCGAAACTGATAGATTTCCACTCATTCCAATTACCTTAATTTGTAAGCCACAAAATGGGGCATCTTTCTTGGTCACATATATCTACTGTTTGATAACAACATATATACCTACATTAAATTTGACCCAGCTACAGAACGGAGGAGCCCGTGATTATAATATGTAACATACGTCATAACCTCTGTTCCATGTAATTACTATAGAGTTTATGTTTTGTTTACAGCACGGTACGAAATGTACAAATGTAAAAAAAATATATGGATTTATTAAGATTTGTAATATTTATATTCCATGCCTATAAACGTCTCCGAAAATTTGTACGTATGCGGTTCGCCGTATCATATTTCACCGTGAAATGTTTTATCGGAAATATATGGTAGTATATTAAAGACCGTCCAACCTCTTTGGGTCGTATAGTGCGATAAAATTCTGTCTATGTAAATTATGGTCCTTGTCAGTTTACAGGAAGCCAACGGTAAACAAATTTTGAAAATAGCCAATATACTGGATTATTTGTTAGGTTAGGTTAAGTTAAGTTTTCAATCTTGAATTCATGAATTTTGCCAAAATCGCCTATGAAAATAGAGATTACTGTATAGTATACCGGTCGTCTCTTTCCGATAAGAAAGCTCACAGCAAACTGTGTTACGGTGAAATATAATATCTTCTTGCACGGCGCTACAACCCGGGGTGGGATTTGGCCTCCTCCACAACCGCTCTCCACTCACTCCGGTCTCTCGCCACACTTATCCAGTTACCGGGTTTTCCTATATGAAGACAGTCCACTTCCACGGCGAATTGTAATACCTTCATACAATTTACATGCTTTTAAATGGATGACTTAAATTATTTTTATTTTATCTTCAATCGTGATTTAATTAATTATTATTTTCGATTTAAGCTAACACAATAAAATATGAAGTATAAAATATTAAAACAACATGCCTATCTAGAATATGATTTGTACTGATGTTAGTATAAATAGACATCTTTATGCTTAAAAGCCTTTTAAGTTGATATTATTTTTTTACTTCACTGACTATTGAAATAAATTTCAATCTTTATTATAACAGTCATAGCCTGAAACATCTTCTTGACTGACTGATTTTTATTTTAATTGAAGTGCGTCATAATCAAAGAAAAATGAAAACACCAAAAGCCTCTTATTTATCTTTGCTCACCCTTCAATCTGCAAGCGGAAAAAAATCCAAGCCTTAAACGAACGGGCAGAAAATAATAATTCCTGAAACAAAGAAATTGAATAAAAATTTGCATACTATTTCCAGTGTTGAGGAATGTAAAATATTTTGAGAGTATGCTTGTGTATGACTGAGCTCCGCAACAACACATTATGAAATTTTATTTTAAAAATACTTCTGTGTTCTCCTGGCACCTGCCATGGACTTAAAATTAACGCGTTATACTTCCTATGGGTGAAGCTCACATAGTATTTCCGCTCAATCACTAACCTATGTGATTGAATGAATCAAAGTATAAAGTCATGAATCTATATTGTTTCGTGGAAGGTAAATAACCAGTCTTTAACTTTATCTATAGAATGTATATATAAAATGTACTCTTTTCAATAATTGCTGATGTTTCTTATGGCTAACCGTAATGCCTCTGTGACTGAATTTGAAAAAAATAGTAAAATGATAGATATTAATATATTCTTTAATTAAAAAATAAACTTACAATGTTAAAATATTATTATAATATAAGTAAAATTATTTATATTATGTTTCTGTGGGTCTATTCTATACACAAGGAGACTATCGACTTAGTTTATCATATTTATATATTGAGGCGGTTAATTGTGACAAAAAATTAATCATCTAAACTATCAAAAAGTACTAAGTTTTTTAATAGCACTTCTCTTGGCTGTATTATCTTTTAGAGCGAGATAGACAGTTTTGAGAGATACGGCTAATTTATTGTAACAATTATGATAAACTAATACATAAATATGATAAACTACCGTCAGCCGCCTTGTGTATAGAATAAATCCACTGAGGTTGTTTCAAAGTATGTCATATTTATAATATTAATGCTATCGACCAAAGGTACCTACTTGATGGAATTTGAATTGAAATTCCAATGGATTTAAATTTTGTAATATTCCATTTGAGTGGAAACTCAAATGGAATAGTACAAAACTTAAATCCATTATAATTTATGTCATATTTAATAAAAATAAATTAATAATTGAATAATATATGTATTTTAATTTATTTAAGTGTAGATTATTTTCTAAATTGATAACTTCTTCTGTTACCAACCTTGAATCAAGCCGAGTTGCCGAGCTTATAACGTTGTCAATTACTCGAGATAATGCATTACTTTAGATACCTACCTTATTTGATGGTTTTTTCTTCCCAATAATAATCACTATTTTTTTTTACTACACCAATATATTCGTGCTTTATAAATATATTTGATATGTTTGATAAATTTAATAATTATATTGTTTCCTTTTTCCAGAAAAACAGTCGCTCTGCATGAATCATCATCAGGTCATCTCCGATAGGGTGGCAGTGTCTAGGACTCGCGAGGGTGTGCAGAGCTTCCCTCATTTCCTCATCCAGATGTAGGGTGTCAGCGACTTTCCACTTCTGCATATTCAGTGACGTCCATAGGTGAAGTGTAGCCTCTGGGCAGAGTGATTATGCCGCCTCCGAGCAAAAATACTTTAGAAATGCTTATTATAGAAATACTGACGGAACTTATAATAGGTACCGTAAATAAATATGTACACCTATAATATATATATAAAAAAATGGTAAATTATCAATATGGTGGATACCTACTAATCAATTTCTTTAAAAAATATGTATTTACTGGAATAATTCTGAATTATTAGCAGAAATTTTTTCAATGATTTCTTTCCCTCATTCTTAAATCCCCTGGTCCACTACCTCTCACCTAGTACCCACCATGTTATTATTAACTATTTTTATGAATCCTCAATCTAATTTTAACATCACTGTCTTGAAATTAACTCCACATCTGAAATAAATGGCAAGTGTTTATATAAATCATAAAAAATACCGTTCGACAAAATGCTGATCGATGAAAATAATTGTTCATTCCCAATGGTCATCTTCCAGATTTATGATAGGTTAAAAAAATCATCCATAATGTCTTCTATTTATGTATAATATTATCACAAAAATCCAGTGTAAGTACTTCTGCTATCGGTTACATTCTGTATTACTGAATACTGCCACACAGGTTACGCTACCTTTAGACAATGCACTCCTTCTCAATGTTTACGTGACGCCACTGAGCACACCCAGATGGAGGGTGTCGGCGACCATCTAAAAGTGAGTTATATGCAAATTTGAAGTAGTGTGAACGTTAGGTACGCCGTCCGACGATGCTCTTTGATCTATCTGGAATAATTTATGAAGCAGCGCGGATAAGGTGCCGGTGAACGAGATTGCATCCTTCGAACTCGATTGGATAATATTATAACCTATGTATGATAGATCCTCGCGTAAATGATTAGTCAATTGATCAAAACATGGCGAATTTTTATCAGTATTATATTTTAAATATATTAACCAATTAGTATTCAAGCTCTATTATTATTATAAAGGTACGCGCGCGCGGTCTTTCATAATTATTAAATATACAAATAAAACGATTATATTTCCAAAACTCAATTCCATTACTAACATCTATTATTTCAGAACAGCTATATTAAGCCTGTCAGTTTTTATATTGTTGTCAATTTTGGGAGAAAAAGATGCAATCGATTTCACAACGCAAATAAACTAGGTACCTACTATACAATATAATATAATATTACGAATTAGATAAACTTATTTTTAATTTGTAAATGTTTTTGTTCTTCTTCTATTACCGTTAATATTACTTACTAATCGTGAGTAGTCTCCCCAAATTATCACCGCTCTTCCTGCACATCTAAGTATTATTATATATATTCTAATGGATTTAAGTTCTGTACTATATTTGAGTCGTTGTTTGTGACCCGGCTTTCGCCTTTCGGCATCTTCAAGCACTGTGCCCACTCACCAAAAAGCAAATACACACTGACAACGAATACTATTAACTCTAACTTACATAACAAATCAATACAATAAAGTAGGTAAAAACTTTATCACCTACCTATTAAGTCAAGAATCACAGCAAAAAAATATTAAATTATGAATAGTTGAAGTTGCTATGTAAGTTAGAATTAAAAATATTCGGTGTCAGCGTGTAATTGCCTTTTGGTGAGTCTACACAGTGCCTGAAAATGCCGAAAGGCGAAATCCGGCTCGCAAAAAACAACTCAAATGGAATAGTAAAAACTAAAACTAGCAGAATTTAAATTCAAATTCCATGAAATTTGAAACTTCGGTCGATAGTATTAATAATATAGCATTATTTTTATTGAAAATACCTATATAACCTGTAACAGCACCAGAAAGCAAAATAAACACAATTGAAAAAAATATGTTTAAAATCGACTATATTTTAATATTATATATATATTTATAAGGTATATGTCTCTTGTATTTGGCTCGTCTGTGTCAAAAGTTTATCAAAGTCAAAATTAACAGCAAAATGTGTTTTGTCATTTCTTCATTGCTAAATATCCTCACAGTTGCCTCGGAATAAAAATTCGGAGAATGACTTT
Source organism: Rhyacophila brunnea (assembly GCF_057557595.1). NCBI lineage: Eukaryota > Metazoa > Arthropoda > Insecta > Trichoptera > Rhyacophilidae > Rhyacophila > Rhyacophila brunnea. Next base: position 4,735,231 of record NW_028232965.1, read on the forward strand.
TTCTGTTCCATAAAAAAATGTATAAGAGTAGACAGGTCTTTTTATATACCATCTTTACTAATTAGATACTACCTTAATCAATATGCTCCAGCATCGGAGCAAAGGGCCAGCATATGGTTACGACATTTTCTCCAATCCTTTACCACGTGTCGCGTCTTCTACTATGTGCAAAGTGAATGAGACTTGACCGCATCGAAAAAATCTGTGCCATTGTGTGACAAGAGTGTGGAGTATTGCACTTTCAGCATCCTGAATACATGTCCCAACCGCGTGAACTACCGTTTCAGCCACGGCGACGTAACCATTCGAATCCAATGCAATAATCACCTGACATACCTACACATGTGTTAGTGCTTATGGTTAAATAATCGTTTTAGCGATGCAGGAGAAATAAAAATGATCTCATTTTCTAAAGATGTAATATTTATAATACTATTTTCAAATTAAACCATAAATATTATTGATCTGCTCACTCTAATGTGACTTACCGGAGATTAACAATATACTAGCGTAAAGATACGGTCAATTTCTACTTAATCCTTCATTACTACATTGTTATACCTTATTATATAATGCTATACTATTTCACAAGCATAATATACAAAATAATCACAAAAATCACTGGTAAATCAGAGTACTCATTTAAATAGGTAGTGAAAAATACTCAAACCCCATTTGGTCCAACTTTTTCTAGGATTTTTTTGACTATATTTAATGTTCAATAAAAATTAATCTTACATTATCAAATCTTCTATATATTCACTTTGAATAAAATAAAATATAATAGAATACATTATATACTTAGTAATGAATAGTGAAGTTAAAATATGGGTACTATTAAAGATAAATACATAAAATATAAGCTTGTACTTATTTGGTTAGTGGGTACTTTTCGCAGAAGAATTGTCTAAGTGTCGCTTTTTCCATACCCATTACCACCCTCGCACCCATACCCTGCACAACCTGATTTACATATTGTGCATAAAAACATGAAATCGTATGCACCCTTTTCGTTTTGATAACCGTTTGCGGTACATAACACAGTTACCCCGGATGGCGGGGAGGCCCCGAAAGAAATCGCAGCACAAAGAACAAATGACCGCTCGTGGAAAACCTAAAACCTACCGGGAATAAATATTATTTGATGAGAGTGCTTCATTTGCAAAACATGATTTATTCATTTTTTCATACTCTCTCTCTAGAAGTGCCGCCATTTTTCTTGTACATAAAGTAATCATGTAAAATCAAGAGATTCCCGCTTTGATTGATGTTTAAAATAAACTATAAAGCAGTGATTCCCAAATGGGTTTCCGCGGAACTCTGGGGCTTCTCAAGGCGTGTAAGGGGCTCTGTGAGAATTCGAATAAGCCACAACTCCAAATAATTTTGGTATTATAGTAAAAAAAAAAAAGTTTAACGTGACCTATTTAAAAAAAAATATTCTTTTGTAATTTAAAGTAAAAATCGGGGATTACAATTAATGTAGTACAGTAATGAAGGTCATCGCCTACTACTCAATGTTCATTCTATTTCCATCAGAGTTTAAAATTTGCATTAAGTATAACGTTTTAGTTACAGCACAAAAATATAATTCTATCATCATCATCAGCCGGGGTTAATCCACTGCTGAATGAAGGCGTCTTCTAGCTCTCTCCACTCTTCTCGGTCTCTAGCTTTTTTCTGCTACATACATTCACCGAATTTTATGAGTTCGTCTATCCAGCAGGTTTTAAGGGATTTAGTGCCGTTTAATCCTCAATTATGGACGCCTTGTATAACGAAGGACTCTCTAGGCGCTATATAAACACCCTGAATAATATAATATACAGTAGTGCAACACCTAGTGTAAAGCTTCATAAGCCGTCTTACAAATTTCCTATTAGCAAGGGTGTCCGGCAAGACGACACGATCTCACCCAAATTATTCACCGCTACTCTGTAAGATATCTTCAGGCGACTTAACAGGGAGAACAGTAGAATCGCCATTAACTACGAATACCTCAGTCACCTGCGTTTTGTTGTCTTTGCAAACAACCCAGAAGACCTTCAAAACAGGATGCAGGAGATTGCAAATCAAAGTCACTAAGCAGGAAAAGATACAATTAACAATAAACTGCTTTGCTGAACCAAAATCAAACATCATTAATGGCAATCAAATCGAGTGTCAACAATTATTTCTATATTAGACAACAAATCTCAATTGACGGTGATATATATGACGAGAATGCTCGCATAACCAAACTGGCATGCAGTTCATTTAGGTGCCTAAATTGTATCTTCAAAGATATCCTCCCATTGTATCTTAAACGTAAAGTATTACATAAGCCAATGTGTGCTACCAACATTCACGTACGCATGTGAAACATGAACTCTTACTGTAAGAGAATAATTACAAGATAAAAAGAACTTTTTATATACAACGTTTTTAAATTTTCTGTTGAATTATTATGCTCAATATGCTCAAACTTGTACTTGATATGAAGTAAATAAAATACAAACAAACAAACAAATATAGAATACTGAAATGTCATTTTGACATTTCATTTGGATATCCATAGTAACGCACGTATATATTAATAATTTAGTTGCTAGGACCACCCCCTTAGCAACCAATAATAGTCATTACTTTTTACGGATTTTTCTGAAATAACTTTCCGTACAAAACAGAATTAACCGAAAATGAATTCAATTCTGCTTAAAGATGGCTAAAAAGAATGCATTGGCATCGTGTTCTGATATATTCTAAAAGTTTCAAATGTCTGGCTAGTCGGGAAGTTAGTTAAAAATCGATTGCAAGATTTGTACCGGACAAACAACCACCGGACAAATAAGAATACGACCTAAGAAAAACGTTGTAAAATACGAGTAGCGCATAAAGATCATATAATAAACCAATGGGTAAGAAAGCAGACAAGAGTACGCGATATGATAGAGGTTGCTAAGCAGATGAAATGGCAATGGGCTGGCATGTCGCTCGGTGAGTGGACAACCGCTGGACAAAAATATCATCATACAGATATGGTAAATTACGAGTACTATAATATTTATCGTTAATACTTGCAATAATTTAACTGTGGAACCTTTTGAGATATAGAGACGAAATGTTATGAAATTAGCACCAAGTAGTAGGTATGTATTTTTATAAACTGTGTAAATTTCATCAATAGTAGTTATTAGTTATAATGGAATGGACAGACAAAACAATTGTATTAACCTTCGTGCAAATAGTTGAAACGCGAAAACAAGAGACAAACACTGTTGATGCAATGATTAAATATATTTCTAAGTTCGATTTCTCACAAGACAATTGTATGTAAATTGAACAAACAGGCCGCGTTAAGTTTTACTTGATCCTTATTTGAATACAGTAGTAGCACCTACCGAATCTTTGAAGGGTGAATCACTCAATATTTTAAAGGGTAAAAACGTTCTTACATGCAAAACAAATACTTATCGAAAGACGTAGGACGTAGCCACTACATAGACCTTTAGTCCTTATTCACCGTAATATTATATTATATTTCATAAACACCTCTTCTATTTTTTATTATATTATTTATTCTTTCGGAACTGAAATGTGTCTTTATATATTATATTTTTACTGTTATTTCTTCATGAAAAGACATGATAGTAAGTTTAGTCTGTGAGCTATCTCGTCAAACATACCACCGTCATATGACATTATTTATCGTAGTATATTCTTGGGTTTTCACCGTGTCTCCTTCTTCCTTCTTTACTCGACGTTTCGGGCTCGTTGCAGAGGCCATTATCAAGAGATATGTTTTATGATGAAATGTGGTGTAGGTATGTGAATGTAAACGTTGCTTTAAGAATGTCAAAAGGAATCCGATTATCTAAGAGCAAACGTTGCTCAGAGTAATCTGTCAATCATTACGACCGGAGATACTGGCTCGAATATTAGATTTTGCTGATAGTGCCGGAAGCCATGACGTTTTTAATCGTAATCCATCATCCCTATTAATGTATAAATGACATTATTTGTTGTCAGAGATATTATATACTTCAACTAATTCAAATACAACACAATATAATATAGTAGTTACTACAGAAAATTGTTCAGTGCCTACCAATTAAAGTTTTAGGCGAATGTTGCAGTTTGCTATACAATTAATTGAGAGATATGTACAGTGATTAAAAATTGTTGATACATACATATCTTGAAAACACCTCAGATATATACCTACTAGAAAAATTACATTTGAAAAACATACGACGCCCGACGGGATTTGAACCTCCTACTTAATTATGATAATTTAAACTAGTAGGTCCTACTTGCTAAAATTATCGTAATAAAGTAAGAGACTCGTAGCTAGTCTTGTGAATTATTCGTAGAATAAAAGAAATGGTTTATATATAATACAAAATCTTCTGAATTATTCGTTGAATAAAAGAAATAGTTAATTATAAATTATTAGCAAGTTCAAGTAAGTTACATCATAAAAAATATTGAAGAAATCCACGACGTCGGTTAGTAATTGGAGTAATATGTATCTACTTTGATTTAACAAACAAAAATCGATTGCTGAAGTTGCTTGATTTGGAAGAGCGTTGATGAGTGGGTATTAAAAATGACCAATAGTTAAAATTTGTCGCAATTAGTATGTCACTGCGTAGCATAGAGGCAATGCACGAATGGGGCGTAAGCCCGGGAGATGCAGGGTTTGATTCCCTGCCGGCGTGGCTTACTTTTTTCAAAAAAAGATTTTTTCCATTGGTTATAATAAATATTTTCTCAGAAAGTGTTTTTCAAAATTATGTATGTTTAATACAAGTAAATTTGAATTCAATCTATTGAACCAAGCTGCAATAATATTTCTGTATTAGGAGTTTTTACTGCGTAGCTTGAAGCAGTTATCATAATCAACAGGTAACTTAAAAAATGTAGAATTAACAAAATCGTTATTCAAAAATATGATACATGAGATAATATAGGTATAACGTGAACCCAGATAAATCACTTTACTACTATTCAAACAACCGATTGCATCACGCATTATAATGTAACGTTTTTTCCAGTGATAAGAAATTTGGTTACATGTAAGTTGTACGTATGCAGTTCATCGTGGGACACTTATTCGTGCGCCGCAGTACGTAAAACATGAGTTCGTATAACATTTTATCAAATGACGAGTTTTTTGTTGAACATTTCACCGTGTAATACATTTGTACGTATCTAACAAAATGCGGCGATAGTTTGCAAAAAGTACTGTTCCAATTCGATTAACCCTAACTTAACCTAACTTAACCTAGTAAAGACACACCTACAAATACACTCCATGGTGAAATATTCAACGAAGAACTCGTCATTTGATTAAATGTTACACGAACTCATGTTTCACGTACTGCGGCGTACGAATAAGTGTCCTGCGGTGAACTGTTTACGTACAAATTTCCAGATACGAAGAAATTTACATGAAGAATTACGTAAACTTATTTAATATAATCAATGAAATTAATTAATGTCCTGCTGACACCTTTTATTAGATAAGTTTAGGTTAAACCATAACAGAGTTATCTGTGCATATCTCTTCAGATATGAGATAAGACATCCAAAATAAAATAAAATAGGTATAGTATTATGATTCACGAGTTCAGTAAACACTATTAAATGGTTTCATAAGAATATATAGGCATATATATTATTATGATCTATAAATTAATGTAATATACATAAATTGCACATAAGACTACGTATCTTTTTATAAACTTTGAGATAATAATATATCTTATTTACGTTTAAAATTTACTTTGAATCAGGATGTAAATAATAATCAAAGGTGTAAATTTGCGGATGATAATGCCAGCGTATTTTCAAAGTTTTTGACAAATCACCATCTCGCGAATACTTCTCCCTTTTGCAAAGCGCAGATTTGAATAGTATTAAAGTTCTTCTTCCTGCGTCCCCTACTGTTTATTCTTTAAACGTAAATAAAGTGAAGTTATAATGCCTAAGCCTTACTGTATTTTTTATTTTATCAAGGGTTAAAATGGCCTGAAAATACTGTGTTTTGTTTAAATAACGTCTTTGTATACTTTAAATTATTTAATTTTTATAAAATGGCAAATGGTCAACGGTTGTTTTTAATTACAAGAATAAGAGTACTGCTAAATCACTAAATAATTTATTTATGGATTTATTTAATTTATTGATCTCAATTCGCTTCGTTTTTTTAATTAAAGTTGAAGCATTTAATTTTATCATGTTAAAACAAGCTAAAATACCAAAATCACAGATACTTAATAAATAATACAACGTACCCTATGACAAAACCATAAAATATGTAGGTAGTTCAAAAATGTTTAAAATATTAAAAATGAAAGGCGCATTAGATAATATTATATTATTTTATGTTTAAAGTGGTTGTCAAAATTCTTAAATAAAATATAAAGCATTATAGCATTTTTAATGTACAAAAATGTATCAGTGGTAAATAAATAAATTACCATGTTCAATCCTAATTGGAACATATTTGCTTCCACAGAGTGATGATTATATTAACAAACTTTTTACAAGTAATAGTTGTCAGCCATTTTCATTGGGTACAACACATTGGGTTTAAGCGCTGGATAAAAATATTAAAAAACAACAGACATTTTATCCAGTTGCAGTGTCGAACAGCCGCTCTATCAAGTAAAAATACGTAAGTAAGCCCAGAATAAATATAAATGTGAATGAAACAGCTTGAGAAATGTAAAAAAAATCAATAATTTTATATTATATTGAAAAGTTAATAATTAAGATTTATTTAGGTATAAGTGGAATTTTCAACACCAACACGAATAACAATGGAGTCTTTTCAACCCAGCTGACGATTTGTAAAATCAAATTATTTATTTACCTTCTGATAAAATATAGTGAATAGTGACATGATTCAAATGTCACCGTATTCCATATAGTAATAAATTCTACGTTTAATAAGTATTATTTTACCGAGTAAAACATCTTGTTTATTCAATCATACACAAACTAAAATAATACACGTGCATTTATCATAATATTCCATGTGTTTTCGAGATTTTTCCAGTTGAATTGTTAAAGTTTGGAAGAGTGGCGATGGAAATAAATATTCCACGAGTATACGATATCCATCATACGCGACCTGTCACGTGAAAAGCGGAAAAGCCTTCCCCAAAGAAGCTTTATCCGGTTTTTATGTGTGCATATGTGTGCGTAGGTGTTTTTTTTTCAGTGAAAAACTTTTCAAACGTGTTTATTGTAAATATATCTTGTGCCAGCATCAAAGACTCACGGACTTTTAAAAAGATCAAACCAGTGTCGTAGAAAACCAATCATTATAAATACATAATTATGTTCACAATTTTAACTCAATATCATAATAATTTACTATGTTTGGAATTTTTTTCTAAATTGTACTTTATTTAACCATGTCCGATCTAATGAGAACTTATGGGCCTCCACAGAGCGGAGGTTTGTATTAACAGATTAAGTTTTTACGAGAAATGGATCTCAGTCACTTGCTCGACCTATTAGATCCATACCCTGACTCATACACAAATTGAAAAACAATATGTGAACTTGCCAAGCCCAGGATTCAAACTTAGGACCCACGACACTATAGGCCGACACTTAAACCGTCCGACTATCGTGGTTTGTACCTACCAAGTAACTTTTGTTTATATTTTGTCAGAGTTTTTGTAATAATATTGATATTTTAGTCTGATGCCTAATCTAGACCAAAAATACTATAACACTATAACGAGAACAATGTTTTCCATTCCCTACGTAATACAAAAAAATATGACAATTGTACCATAAAATTTAATTTAAATGTTTAATATACGTAAATGTTAGGATAGAACTAGTCGTAAACGATTTTCAAGCAATTTGTATAAGTACAATGTTTATTATTTTGTCCACGCTCAGGCGTATTTCGGTCTGGAATAGGCACAAGTAATTCTTAATATTAACAGTTTTAAACCATTATTTTTTAAACTAATTTACCATTGACCTTATAAATAATATTGTTTTTAAATGAGCGGGAGAAAATACAATAAATGATTAATTAATTTAGTACTACGGCGGAATATACGGGACTAGACGCAATTTTAATACTTACAGTTTTTACGAGGACTGTTTATTACACATAAGCACCACACGGTCAATACTCTTAGTTCAAATGACTGCATGTAAATAGATAATGCGTCGTTATACATAAGTACTTTATTAACTACATGCCCAAGTTATAAAAAAATAATGTAAATAAGTCAAATTGGAGTAACTATATGAATGTATTAACAAACTTTTTACGAGAAGTGGTAATTAGACATTTTTCCAACTAATTTGGTGCATATACTGTATCGAACGCTCATTGAAAGAGCCTGAACAAAAACGATGCATGGGTGCGAGTGAGAAAGTATTCGGCACCCTTATAATCTCTGCGACACACGCTAGAGTAAGATAAAAGTTCTACATATTTTAGAGTCAGTTTCCAAAAGTATAGCTGGCAAATCGTGGTGAATCGCTTCACGTAGCATCGATAATCTGCGAGTTCGTGTTGCTAAATTTGCTATTTTTTGTGTTAAACATAAAGTCAGTGGTATATATTTTTAGTTAATTAAGTAGAAAAGGTGGTTCTGCGTATTGTATTAAAATATGGTAGCCGTACTGATAAGCAAGAAGATGGTATTACGTTTCATATGTAAGTTGATACATGTTCGTGACAATTTATTTGTATTTTATTATTTATTTTAATATCAGTGACCTAGCGTTTCTTTAAAATAACTTAAATTATGGATATCTTTACCTAATGGTTGCATTTTGACCGCTTAAAAATACTATATAACGTAAAAAAATAGAAAATTATATTTTAATTCTGAGCGTCTAGTGCGAGCACTTTGGGCGAGCACTAGCGAAATGGTCTATGGTCTCAAACATTTGTAGACGAATGCGTTTGCTCGCCCACAAACCAAACGCAAGGCACGCGGCTTCATTTAGCAATGCAACGGGTGGCGTCTAGATGTATCTATAGTCTATGAGTTGCACGGATTTTATACCTGCCGCCGAATCGAACCCGTGACCAAAGGCTCCAGAGACAGGCTATATGCCAATTATAATATAACCATGGGTACAATGTAAATTGTGTATGTATTGATACTATTTCCTAATACTAGGTATTATAATATGTTCATTATGATTTCAGTATCAAGATATTTAAAATGTGTAAAACATGTTGTATTTTATAAGTACCTAGATTGTTGGTTGCAATAAATTTTATCACATTATAATATTAAATCCTTATTTATATTTATTTTATTGAGAAAATAATATTATGAATCTTAAACGTTTCAGTAGGTAAAAACTTTATTTTTTTTAATTTTAGGGTTAAAAATACATTGATTAGTCATATGAGGAACCCTTGAACGAATTAGTCCCAACGCCATATAAAAATATTCTCTTTGAAATGGAAAATTTCTCTATTAAAATTATTTCCATACGAATTATTTATGAATTTAAGTATACATAAGTATGCATTACAATGATATTTATCCATATCAACAATTTTGTTAACAAAAATAAAGTTTTTAAACATTTCGACTTTTTTATAACTATTGTCAAAATATAAAAATAACTTTTTAAAAATGTACTCATTTTTTAGTTATGAAAATCCTGCATTCAGGTATCTAGTAGAAGTAGATCAAATTTAGGTACCTATTGGTAAATATAATAATCACGATGTTATGGTATATCAACTACCTAATAATGTTCTTGAAATTTCTATATTAAAACACTCCTCGCGTTTATTTAACACTTTATATAACATTTAATTTATCTGAAAGTTTACGTATTAGATTTTTATCCAATATCAATTTACGTATTTCATTAGAATATTTTAAATAAGTAATATTGTTCAGATACGCTCATGATATCTCAAATATTATTTTTTTTTATATAAAAAAGCGATGTGCTCTTTATATAAAGATACATCTTGGAACGTCCGCGGAGAAAAGAAAGCTTACATATTATCCCGACACAAGAGAGAGATGCTGTGAAATGATATGGAAAATATATACAATCTTTAGTGTGTCATTTGTCATCGAGAGTATTGACAGCCCCCCTTCGGACAACCCCTGGCGTATCCAATCCCCAAAGAACAACATTGCCATCACATATTTATCAAGAAAATAACACTTTCCAAATAGATACCCAAGGATCAAATTTGTTTATCGATACATTATTACATAGTGCTTATTTTGCGCGAATAGAAATCTTTTTCCAACAGACGATCATAAAAAAATATGAGGATAGAATAACATTTTCTATGTTATTATTTATTTTTTGTCAAAGGAAAACTTTGTCCATATTTTTTTCTCTTTGATAGAAACGTTAAAGTGACTAGTATTGGTTTGTATTCTTTTTGCGAGAATTCAATAAATATATTTTCGAGTGGACTCGTAAAAATAAAATGGTTCTTGTGACAATAACAACTTTACGGTATTCTTATTTTATGTTGAAAATATTGAAACGTTAGTAGTAATAAATAATACATTCTATCATTATTATTTTAATATCATAATATTATGAACTACGTATTTCGGCAGACAGATAGAAAAATAAAAGTTTCGTTTTAATAATGATAACATTGATAGCTTACGAAATGAATAATGTATCTAAGATTTTATGAGTAACAATAAATATTACATAAACTTTATTATACAAGTAAAATAAGTTTAGTAATATTAATGTACACGAATATATTTCAAACTATAAATAATGATGGATGTTGCGAATATTGTGAACTCATTGTTTTTATGTCAATTGAACAATTTCATCATAATGATTATGTTTATAACAAAAACTATCAGTAATAATTATATCAATACTGCCCTTCTAAGGAAGAAGGCAGTAACTGACTCACACACACTTTCGAGATAAATGACATAATGTGTTTTTTCTCAAACTTTAGTACTGTGAATAAATAAAAAAAACGGTGTTAATTTTTATTAGTAGGATGTTAAAATACAAAAAAAAATAATAATAAACAAGCAGTAACTGTAATGAATAGGTGCAATTACTGCCTTTCTGCTAAAAATGTATTATTTTAGAAGATGTCTATTTTTCACTAAGTATTTTAACGGTATTTTAGTGATAATACTGATTTTAAAGTGAACAGAATATATGGCTTCAATTTCACAAATTTTGCAAGTTACTGCCTTAGAAGGGCAGAATAGGCATAGCTACACATTTATGTACTTGTAAAGATTGTTTTTGTAAGCCTGATACAACTTTAAATTGTAAAAAATAATACAACAAATTAACTTTTAATACAAGCACATTCTGGACGTCCAATAATTTTGGACCACTTTTTTAAGCATTGTTGGCCATATATCACGAATAACACGAACAGTGATTTTGGCTTCCAAAATGTCAATTGTTGCAGTTTATTAGCATAAATTAGTAATATCACGAAATTCTGCAATAAACAGTCCAGAGCTATCAAATCGTACGACCTTGAAGGCTAATTGATACGTCCATTTCTCAAAATCAACCTTTCACCAAATATTGATTTCAATCTGTCAATGGTTGGGTCGCCGCTTAGCGCGTAGCGCCATCCTGTTGAAAACATAACTTGTCAAATGTCAATTAAATAAATGTCAAAAATTAAGCGCAATATCACAGTTCGGTTAGTCAGTTAACCCTTTTCAGAAGTTCTATCTAAGCAAAAAAAATACGCGTTATATTATAATATAGAATAATGCAGTCGTATTGTACAAATATATATGCACATCTAGACCAGTGGTTCTGACGTGACATTGGCAGTTCTATGGAAATGTCTGGTGGCCGCACCAAATTTCACTTTTATTATGATTGAAAAAATTAAAGCTTCATTTTATTTACTAAAAAAATAGATAATTTTATTTATATACAAGTCTATTTAATAAAAGACATTTAAACATTTTAGTACATACCCATATATTTATTTAAAAATAATGCAAATGGAAATTCCTCAATATGTACTCTTTTTTTCCAATTCGAGCCTTATGGCTGCTTCTAAGTTTACACCACAGTCAACTGGCTTCGATATTTGTTTTTATGAAGTGCATTACACTGAATGATCTTTCACAATATATGTATATACAGTATAAACTAGTAGGAAAAATCGACAATATTAGTAAAGCAATTTGTGCCAATTCTTTAAATCGACTTGATTCTTGGTCAACGTATAACTTCGACCAAAATTTTTCAACCGTGGTAGTATAATTAAAATGGTTTTTATTATTATATTTTTATTATATGGACTATTTCACTTATGATCTCATCACAGGAACACATTATGGATCATTTGAGCATGGAAAGAAATTTAAGACAAGTCATGTGTATTCAATTTCAATAAGTTTTTGAAATATTAATAAACACTGGTGGCTGCACATGAGAACCACTGGTCGAGACTTTACCTACAAATACATCGAATATCATTCAGTAAATCGTCTTAGCATTTCTAAACCATCCTGCATATCACGCCAGAATCACTCCAATTAAATCAAGTAAATACCAGGTGTTTGTACCTACCTACCCTTCATAGTATCATATACCTAACGATATGCATCTTACTGGAAACTACTCACTGCCTAACAATGATTATGAACTGCACAGAACTTAAGGGTTGTCCATGACAATAACATTTTATTTATAATACCATGACTGTTATCATTACTTAGGGTCGATTCAGTCTCATTAGCATTAGCAAATTAATCAAAATCTATGCTTAGTATACAGTGAAATACTATGATCAAAGTTAATGCTCTGGATGAATGTTTTCATTTTATTCATGACAATCAATTGCCTACGGCTTCTTCCGTGTGAAATACAGAAATAAAAATAGCACCGACATACATAATAAAGAAATAGACTAATTCGATTAGGTACTTCAAAAAAATCTTACAATTTCAACGCCTCGCACCTCACCTCACCTCTCCACCGTTGCTAACCGACCATTTTACCTACTCGTGATTCAATAATTGTATTAACTCTGACTAATCCCTCGCGATGGACAACGGTTGAATGTAGGCCCGCGCACCTCACTACTACACGGCTTGATATCTGACCACTTTACCAACTGTTGATTTAATTTTATTATTAGCACTGACTAACCCAGCTCAGTCGACAATGGTTGGATGTAGGCGTGTACCCATCTACCCGCACCTCACTTCAATACTCCACAGAATTTAACTGAGCACCTTACCGTGCAAGTGCATTATTTTTTTAAAGTTATATTTTAACTTTGGAACATTTTGCGATGTCTAGATGAAACTCTACCAAATTAGTGCCAACCAGGCAGTTTATAAACTGTGACAGTTTCACTTCTCAACATTCTGGTTCAGTAGTTTATATTATATATAGTAGCTTATATTATATATTGTATTTATATTGTATATTATATTATAGTCATAACGGAACAAACTTACAACATTTTTTAAACTATAATGTAATAATCATCACACATGTACATAGGAATGCTAGTTGCGTGCAATATCTTCTATGTCACCAATTACCCTGAGGTACACAATAATTTTCGGACGTTTGATAGTTGTGTTGTGCTTGCATTTGCAATTCAAATCAGTATGTTTATAGATGTATGTACGCTATGCAATTTCTAGCCCCTGTCTTACCACCCATCCCCCCCTTTAACTCATCCTAGCGTAATGAGAACCAATGTACCGAACATCAATTCTTTCCGCTGCATAATAATTGAAAATAAATAATAGTAAAACGGACATTAAGCACAATCACTTGAAGTGTATTTTAAATCATCATCAAAAATATACTTATAAATTATTTATACTTAATTCTTGTCACCATTATCGTCCAAATATTTTTAAATAATCTTTTTGTAAAGGTGAGAAAATCCTTATATTTAAAGAATGGTCTCCCTCAAGGTTTGACTTTGGCACCGTCGCTGTTCAATATAATATACATTAATGATCTACCCAAAATGCAATACAGAAATATTTCATATACGGATATCATTGCTTATAATGTGTCAGGCTGGAAGAATAATTGAAGACGTAGATTTCTCTTGATTCAGATTTGAAAAGGCCGGAACAAATACTTTTGCAATTGATGCCTCAAACCAAATCCGTCAGAGTCTGTAGCATATTACTTCCACCTAAAAAACCGTAAATAAATTGGTAAGAAGTTTATTGCAACCGTAAAAAAAAGATTTTGTTTTCGGTTAGGTACATGTTCAAACACGCGCGTTAACATGATTTTACTCCCTACTTTGTTTATCGTTTGTCAACCTATGGCAACAGCCGTATGTTGTAACGTGACTACTGGGAAATGCCAATAGAAATGGCGTATTTAAAAAAAAATTCTACCTTATTCTTAGGTCAATAATTATTATAAAACAATCATTATTCGTAGTATGTTTATCACATTTGAATGGCCAAGATATAGCTTATAATCAATATCTTTAGAATTATCTTTAAATGTTTTAATCGTACCCATTTTTTGAATAATAAAATGCCTAATTCTTGTCACAGAGATTATCAATATAATTTTTTATCGGAAATATTTCACTATATAATGTTAAAATTAATTTTACTAATGGTTTTATAAATGCGTTCAAAATTTAATAAATCTAAAAAATCTTAACACTACTGCACATGGATGTACTGAAATATGATTATATTCTAAAACATTAGATCGAGAGGTTTAAAATAATACTATTTTATGTAATAAAAATACTTTATGCAGTCATCAAATGTTTCAAATAAATATAAAAGATAATAAGGCTTCAAAATTATATAAATAGATTATCTACAACGTTTAAGAAATGTCCAGGATCATGCTCTGAAAATACCATAAAACCTCTATTTTTACCTACGCGGTGCACGTGGGCCATTAAGCAGGTACTCCGTACTGTATGCTATTTTCTTTCACATCTGAAAAAATCTTCTTCAAACTATTCTCACAAAGATAACCAGCTTTCTCTGATTCATATTAGGTTAATGCTGAAGCAGAAAAATATTATATTATTGCGAAATGGTCTTATTGTTTAGTAGCTTTTGACATCCAAAATATAACCTTTTGATAAGGTTAATTTGGCAATTGCATAACGATAATTTCAATATTTGTATGCAATTGTTTTTTAATAATTTTATACCTCATAATTTATTTGTTAAATGACATGTGTATCTTGGACAGGACTAGACATTGTAAAATAATGTAAAAGGATGTATACAGGTATTAACTTATAATTACACTTGTCTTGTGGAATTACAGATAAAGCATTACGCAACTTAAACAAGTTTCTGTACAAGTGATGAAATGGGGTTGGTAGACTTTGGGAGATACTTGTATTAGGAGATGAAGGGGGTTGTGTGGCAATGCGTAAAGAACGAGGGCTGCGCCAGACCATGCCATTCTCATCGGCGAAAACAAATATATATTTAACAAACGAGTGCCGCTGAGTTGGCATTACAAGTCAGCTCTTTTGGAGTGTGAATCTATCACGGGAGGGATACTTGATACTAACTTGTACCCACTTGGTATACCTACCTACTTTTCACTCTTCTGTATTCTTCTCACAGTATTAAATATATACATATAATATAATAAGTTTTATTGTTACCTTCTTATTAAAAACCTTTTTGTCTTATTTATGGAACATTTGAGGCATAAGAATTAAAATCACACATACATACAAAAATTACTTTATTGTCTGGTAAAACAAAATGATTTAATAAGGATTTATGCAAGTGAACAAAAAAAAAAGTCTTACTTGAAGACTAGAAATTCAAAAAATTAATAAGATTATAAAATAATAAAAATATTCAATCATATTTAATCGGGCTGATTATGCAGACATTTTGAAAGTTAAAAATGATTTTTAAAAAGTAAAATCTATGGGTTTAATAATTTATAGTTGTTTCAATGTAATAGGTAAAATTGGTGGTTAGCTTTATTTTGATTCACTGTGCATCAGAATTATATTTCAGTATTCGGAATATAAATTCCCTATACAATAATAATTATATTGCTAATAACAAAAAACTGCTAGCATTAATTGATTTAATTTTAGGATGCTTCAACATAGTTGTTTAAGAAAACTAAACACATTACATAATATAATCTAAGCTCATGTAATAATAACCTAAATTTATGTAAATATTATGTAGTTCAATATAAATCAATATTGATCGTTGTGATATAGGTAATTACATTAAATTTCATTTAGTATTGTGATTTATCTAGTAAATTCACGGTTAAATATAAATTATAATAATAAGAGCTTTCTAGATAATATATTTTTTTTAAACAGGGAATTAAATATTCAAAATAATATTACTTACCTATAAAAAATAATTTTAGTTCAAGCTTTACTCTAGGATTTTTATTTTTACTTTACAATTAATGATTCTGCTATGCTGCACATAAATTGAATATTATAATTATTACATTATTAGTATCTAAAACGAACAATCCAATTACATTATAAATTGGTTAAGTTCATTTAATTCTTCACTGACCGCTCGATCGCTCTGCAGGTAAGATGTTATTTATATTTGGTGTTTAAGAATAATTATTTACTCCGTGGACATTTTGTTTTAGATAAATGGGTATTTTTTGTTTTAATTCGTTATTTTTTCAATATTATTTTATACTCAAGTGTACTAATAGTATAATAAACTCAATAAATTAAATATTCACATAGATTATAAATATGTAATAATAATGTATTGTGTTGTAGAAAAACGTGGTTTTAATATTGTGATTCATAATTTATTACTTAGATCAGTATTGTATTATTAATAAAAAAATGTTATATTACGTATTTTATATATTTAATTGATGCTGTATATCAAGTTCATACTTTTAACCACGTGGATATTATCGTTGCAAAGTTTTAATTTAGTAACATGTAATTATTACAGTAGGTAGATAAAAATAAATATTTATTTTTAATGTATCTATCACATGTTACGTTCTTTTTTTATCTTAAGCGTCAATTACATTGAGCTTCTTTATCAGCTGTTTGTTAGCGAATTTATAATCTGCCTGTAAAGTCGCCCAGTGTAATCATCGAAGAAGCTAACACTGGGCGACTTTACAGGCAGATTATAAATTCGCCAACAAACAGCTCGTAAAGAAGCTCAATGTAATTGAAACTTTAGTTATAAAACTACGTCGCTTACGATATAAAGAATATAATCTCTTTATGTAGTCCGAATACTTGCTTTGTAATTAAATGTTTAAAATCTGTGTGCAACAATTCGTTAGGTACTTATGTTTTTTTGCCAATATAATCTTTCAATTCGGTAAATAGCTACTAATAATAAATTATAATTTATTTCGATAATATTTTTGCAAAATTTATATCATAATTTCAAATAAATTGTGTAATAATGATTATTGTTACTCTCGACATTGTGTATTAATATCGACAGCAACATAATGGAATAATTTTATTAAATCACAATATTTGGTACTTACTTACTTGAATAATGGTCAGGTTTCATCCATGTTGAAAAGCATTGTCAATTATTCCTGATGATAATTTTACATGTGAGCGAAGACTGCGAAGCAAGCCATGATAAAACACTTTTATTTAAATGATTTCTATGTAATATCGACAATCTTGATTTTACATAGCTACATACCTATCAAGGTGTTATATTAATGCCCTTAATCCATAATTGTTCATTGAATTGTGATATTACGAAATTTAATTTCTTTGTTTTCTTATTTCTAGGTAATGCAGAGCTATCGAGCGGTTTGGCCCACGTGGATTGATTCTGTTGCCACGTGGATTTAGCGATAATCGAACGGCCTCTTCTTCCAATTAATGTGACTTACTTTTGCACTCGGGAACAAGATAATCGAAAACAAGAAACTGTAAATTTGGTATCACACCGATATTCAATTAAAATTGCTGACCACATTTCATGGATGAACTGCAAGAAATGCCAACGGGTAAGATTCTTTCATAATACATATTTTTAATTTTTGACGTAGCATCTTTATTTTTATAGGTATTTCGTATTTTTTTCACAATAAAACAGTGCTAGAGTCCGTTGATATGAGTTTGTATTCCGCGTCTAAATCACATAATACTATTATATTGTCTTTATTTTAATGTAACAACGACCAATAGATTTGTCGAATATCTTGTTATCGTTCCTAGTACAAATTAAATTAATATACCATCCATAAACTAGTATGTATTATGATAATCTATTTTAAACTGAAAATGATATTTTACCTTTATTTCATATTTGCATTGTATTATTGCAAGTATAATATTATGTTTCTACAGCAATGAAACGATGTACTATTTAAGTTTCTTTATTTACTCGTCAAATCACTATTATTTATTTATTTTCTCGCCTATATACGCACATTAATTTCATTTAATTAAAGACTATATCTTTCTATTTCCATTTAAAACTATTCTTATTTAGTTACAATATGTATTGCACTAGTTTTGGTCTGTAAACAAATGTTTATGTACTAACACAATATAATTTTCTCAATGCTTTTTAAATACCTCCCAATTACGTTTATAAATATAAATTTACTAATTTTAATGTTGTTGGATAAAAACTGCTTCGTGCTATTATTTTATGCATGGTACAATTTCTAAAATATTTGTATTTTTTATATTTCACAGAAAACCAACGGAGGATTAGAGTGTATGTCTGGATGGAATAAATCAAATTGGAAATAAAATCGTTCTCTTTAGCACTCTTCTTCGGAAAAGTTAATTAAGGAATAACCATTATAAAAAACTACTACAAAACTTCTTCTTTATGGAAACTTGCTTTTCATATAGAAAGGACACGGACATCAATGATTTTCATCCAAGGTATTTATTTTAAATTATGCTAATTTATTAATGAAATAATACACTGATGACATAACATTGACACTTCGTATTCAACATTCAATATTTTTGATAGTGGGTTAAAATTGTTGTGTGGTAAAAAATCAGGTAATCAAATTTAATAAAACGCTACAACTTAAAAAAAATATTTTTTACTAAGCGTATTTCTGTTTAATTCCATTTTATATATTTTTTAATGTCAGATACGAGGTGTCCTTGTTAGATAATTGGTACTGTAATATGGGAGATACTATGATATTTTGCCATTTTTTTGTGGAAAGAGTTTATCCTATGTGGACAATAAATTATATTAAATACCTTTTTCTGTTGGCGCAAATGTTTTCGACCCAATAACTAATAATTTAAAGTTTGATTTTTTCATACATTTCGATCCATCATTATCACACACTAATATTAGGTTAGGTTAGATTAGATTGGGGTAGATTATGTAAGGTTAGGTTAGGTTGGGTTTGGTCTAGAAAAAAAGTTATAAAAGGCCATGCGTCAATATTTATACTTTGTATTAATGATTTGTATTGAGAAATAAAAGTAGAGAACTGGGTGGGTACATCATATTATTTTAATTTTAATTTATCATCAAGAAATCATCAACTGAGCTGGCAATTAAAATAGTAAATATAAATCCAATGTACGGAATAAATTAGCGTATTTTATTATTAAGAAATATTTTTGTAGGTATATAAACCTAGAAATATTTTTTTTTATTAAAATAAAATAATTTGTTGTACATACGACGTCATCCACAAGACATTTTACAACGTTTTTATTAGGTCGTATTCTTATTTGTCCGGTTTATCCAGCACAAATCTTGCAATCGATTTTTAACTAACTTCCCGACTAGCTAGACATTTGAAACTTTTAGAATATTTCAGAACACGATGCCTATGCATTTTTTGAAATACTTTTAGCCATATTAAAGTTAAATTGAATTCATTTTCAGTTAATTCTGTTTTATATGAAAAGTTATTTAGGAATAAATCCATAATCCAATCCACTATTATTGGTAGCTAGGGGTCTGGGGTCTTAGCAACTAAATTATTAATATATACGTGCGTTACTATGTAAATCAATATGAAATGTCAAAATGACATTCAGTATTATTTCTATCAAGTACATTTTTTTTTTGTTTAAGCTAGTCAAGTCAAGGTTGATTCAACAGAAAAATTAAAAACGTTGTATGTAAAAAGTTCTTTTTATCTTGTAATTATTTTCACCTAATTTCTATTTAAAAAGTTATTTCTAAAAATGTTGTTGCATTGTAATTGAAATGATAAAAAAAACCTTAGTTTAAATACAATTTAAACAATATCATTTTATGTATTATAGTCCAACAGCTGGAAGGTTCTAGGAATAGTAGGTAACTATTAATCTAACAGCAAAAAGTCGTAAAACTATGGAATTAGTCTATTATAATAAATTTATCGCCGAAATATCATTATACAAATCTTGGTAGAAATAATCTTCACAGAACTCTTCATTGTTTATACATATTATATTTATTGGGTATTTTTTTTAAATTTCAGATTGCCGCCATCGTTGGATTCCAGTGGTGCTCAAGCAGTCTTCGCAGCAAATCGAACGGCTCGACCAAATTTACAGTTTTAAAAATAAAAAGTGCGCACACAAGTCATTCAAATATTCCATAGTCATATTGTGTTATTAATTTTCATATAATAGTTTATAATTGATTTATAAATCTGCTGATAAATTCTTGCCTTTACGTAATATATAATATTATAAGAAATAATTTACTTTGCCGCATCGTACGAAGTGAACTACTGTCAATTAAAAGCATTGTTAAAAGTTTACAACGATGCTTCACCACCCTGAGCTTATTTTTTTTAAAACACCCTAATTGTATTTTATAAGTTTACGATCCACCTGTCTGAGTGCCGAGTTTTATATTTTCCGTTGCCCAGATAACGCAAAACATAAAACTCAGGTAGCGTTAAAGAAAATTGTGGAAAACTTGTAATATATATCCACAAAATAATTTCACTCGGTTCATTTATGTTACACATTTAGGTAAATAAGGTTTAATATTGTAAGTTTTTTTTGTCAAACGTCTACAAGTCGTAGGGATTGTAGAGATACTTATTATTTTATGTTTTTTATTTATGGTTGACGAAAGGTGTCATATTATACCTTTGTAATCATTGTTGCGAAAACCTACTTTTATGTTTGTGCAAACAGATGTTGCACAACTACATAACACTATGACTTAACACTTGTTTTCATAAAAGTCATAAAACTCAAGATTCACTGTTCGACGATTTTCTTTCAAGTTCTAAAATATTCATAATGATGATTTATTTCTTATTATTTTGTAACATGTATTTTAATAGGTTTAATTGTAACACAAGATAGTACAGATATCTTTTACAAGCAAATCTTGGACTATTTTTATAACTCTTAAGATGAATATGTATGTAAACATAACATTCCCTTTTTTATTAATAAACATTTTCTGCATTCACACTAATTTTTCGTTTTATTATATTTATATAAGTCTTGTATCCTTCATATTTAAAGATGTTTAAAGATTAATACAGATACCTACTTAGTCAATCAATAAGATAATATTCGATATCGTTTTTGTGATTGTGATCTTTTGAGACCAAAAACCAAACCAACACATAGCTACTGTAACTCAAGGTTACATTGGATTTTGTGTGTTTTTCAGTAGGTTGTAGGTTTTGGTTTGGCGTTTGGTCTCAAAATACCTTAACCACAATGATAATAATAATCATGGAGTACTATAGAAATACCAATTATAATTTACTAAATAGAATATCAACATACTACTCTTATAAAAAAATAGAAAAACAGTTTCATGAAGAAATTTAAATTATGTAGAATAAATTTGGTCTTTAATAACAATTTTATTGATACTTAAATTAAACAAAAACTAAACCAATAATTTTTATAGAATTAAAGCCATTATAGTAACAATAAGAAATAATAGACAGTATTAGAAATTTTAATTGTTTTACTTATTTTATTCATATCGTTTATATCTACGTCTACATTTAATCAATTCATCTTCTAGTTCACTTCAACTGTTAAATTCAATGTATGCAACGTACACAGTCAACTATACTGTTTATAATTATTGTACGTCAAATAGTTTTAAAATTTAGAAAGCAATATTGTAATCTTTCTATACGCTGATTTTATTACAAATATCCAAAAATTATAGCATTTCTGAAAAAAAAACTATAGTACCTACACATGTTTTAATCCTTCAAAATTATACTTTGTTGTAGTTTTTTTCGCTTACTTGGCGTAAAATTTTAATATTTAATTTACATTTACGTATCCATACATTTTTGCCATAATCATTTAGTTAAGAAAACTGACGTGATGTTGAACAGAAATTTAATATTGGTGGAACTATGTGCGTTGGCACTTTCATCAGTAAAATCAGCAATCTTGAAACTGGTTTGAGACACAGGCCAGTGCGCGCAAATGCACGAATATTGACATAGTTTATGTTTTATAGCGACCCGCATTTCATATTTTGGCATATTCAGACACTGCTCCCAATGTTTTTAATATCATGACATCAGTAATAAAGAATATTTGAATTACAAACAGTTTCAATCTAACACATTGATTTTTCTTGTAATAAAAATTTGTTAACTTCAAATCTTTTTATTTATGTCTGATAGACTCTCAGTATTAAGTGGATTACATCCTCATTTAAAAACATACATATACTTCTTAATGAAACTGTTAAAATAAATAAATTATCTACTCACACTCATAACTACAACAGCCGAAAAGTACAATAAACTATTTTCCAAAAAAATCAAATGATAAAAAAACACTTATATTTTATTATACTACGTAGTAATTTTAAGCGATGTCAAATAGAATAGGTAAAAACAATAAGTATTTGTCCTTGACCTATGTTCTTTTAGATTATGCTAAATAAAATGCATTGCATCGTTAAATATTCGTAAATGTTTCCTGCGAAGACTGTCGTTACTTTTATGCAGTCAGGCCGCACCTTATCGTGTTGAAAACTGTATCCGGTACACAATATCCCTCACTTCCGGTCGCATTTCTCCTTGGAAAATGTACGAGTACATTAAATTCTAACCTTGTATTGTTTAGATCCTTTACAAAGAAATCTAACGAAGTGGTCATACTTAAGAGTATATTTAGGTATATTTTAGATTTTCTTTTTATGGTGACATAAGCTCTACTGAACTAATACTATAAAAAATATATATTTTACTCCTTTTTTCATCATATGAAATTAATTTTCAAAATTTACAGTGCATATGATATCAGTCTTTATTTAATTACTTACAAATATTCCAACATACGTACCTATGCTACCTAGTAAGTTGATAAATGAAGCGCCTCATTTCAAAAACGATTTCAGGTAGTTCTGAAAAAATTGAGAAAAACGATTTTTGGTAGTCTTGATAAAAATGAGAAAAACTCATATTTCTATTAAAGATGTGCATGTGTACTATATGTACATTTTAAGGAGTATTTTGGCTAATCCATTTTAGGAGTTTTTGAACAGTACACCCAACCTTTTTAGCGGGTTTTGAAATTTACTCCAATTTTTGATCATACGTATCAGCGGTTGTTAGCGTTTTTTAAAGTTCAATCTTTGGCTATTATATAGGTAACAAAAATATTCATCTAAATACATATTATCTAACTTTAAAAAAATCAAAAACCGTTTCAGGCGGATTTGAACTGGGCGCTTCAATTATACAATTTCTTTCTATATTATTAAAACATAATACTATTATATGCTTATAATAATATAATATTAACAGCATAGTTTTAGTGTCATCTATTTTAAGTACTGTGCTAGTAAATATTTACAAATATATTCAAATAAACTATTTTTTATTCTACAAAAGATTCACAAGATTTAAGATTGATAATTTTTCCTAATATATCGCATATTTCTTAGGTGTTCCTGAATTAAGTACAAATATATTCCTTTTTCATTGGAACCAACCTATTCGTTGTATTAAGTGGACTGTGCTATTTTACCTGAAAAATATTTGAAAAACGAATAGGTAGGTACGTATTCTTGACTATAAATTGAATACAAAAGGAGGGCTACGCTGTATAAAATGTCCTCCCTTGTCTAATGTTTAACGGAGCTTTAAAAAAACAACAAAAGAAACGATAAAGGGATGGTATAAACAGTTTGTCGTTATATTTTATTGCCTTTTGAATTGAAATGGGACCTAATGTTTGGGCGTTTAAAGTCGTTAGTTTACTGAAATTAAAATGAAAAACTGTAACGCAGATAGGTGGATATTATATATATATATATTTAATATTCTTTCTATTCAATTTACAAACAGTAATATCTCACAAAAATACAATTTACTTTAATGATTCTCAGGGTCCATATGATCCTATCAGGTTCGGATATGGTCGGATTCTCAGGGCTAGAAAAAAATCATTATCTTTCTCTCAAAGAAAGTTAAATATGCTTCATTTTTTTACGATTTCCATTCCTACAAACCTTCACAAAGTGTCATGTATATTATTTGATTTTTGTGTACTGGTAAATAGTTTTTGGCTATTCGCCCAATTATTGGGTCAAATTTGCGCACAGAAAAGGCGTGTAGGTACCTAATATTTTGCCATATTCCGAGTCGACCACGCATCCTCAGTTTCAGAGACGAGTGCAGTACTGACTACACTACTGTAGAGCATAATTATTTTACATATTCAAAAATAGCCCGTGCAAATAAATTTATTTTTCTTAAATTTTTTCGTTTTCAACCTCGAATGTGAAACAGTTTCTTATGGTTTTTTAGCTACTTTCTCGGCATATTAGGTTTCAGGTAGCATAAAACTAATGGAAACTGACTTGTGGTAGCAGTTTTAATGCAAGGTTTGTTTTATTACTTTAGGTCATAGAACCAAGCAACACAGCGTGCGCCGACTGTCCACAAATATTGAATGCGCATTATGTTTACGTGACAAACTTTATTGCATAATATAAGACCGACGTAAGTATTACAAATAACATAAATTCTTTAACTCATTCGCTGCTGACTAAGTAATGATTTTTTAATTACCACCTTTAAAATGCACGTTAATTACATCGATCGGCCGCCTGGTCATTACGCGCCAGGTGCGTCTTCAGCGTCCAAAGTGTTATTACATGTGTAGGTTAATTTAATATTTATTCACACTCCGAGATATGTGAGTATAACATACCACACCCCATTAGGTGAGTCAGTTTCCATTAATGTTTTGTTCCCCATTAGGTCCATAATCTGTATTCAAATACATATTTAAAAAAATGACAAGCAAGTTTTCTAATTGCGCGATTTAAACCCGAGATCCATGGTTTTTTATATCAGAAAATAATGCAAATAAAAATAAATATCGTATTATTATATTTCTTTAAACGACCGAGTACGTCATCATCATCATGTATGGGACTACAACCCTTGGGAGTATTGACCTTCTTCAAAAAAAAATTAAATCCTGGACAATCCCGTGCCGACACTCTCCAGTTGCATTGACCATTCTCAAATCTTCAGTGCCGCAGTTCAGCCATCTCAGTTTTGACCATCCAGTACCGAGTATATATGAGATTTTAAAGACTAAGATTCTTTTTATTGAACATATAATATTTTGAAACACTTTGGAAACATAGCTATCATACTTACACTAACTTACAGTAAAATATATATGGTATAAAGAAGGTAGGTACGTGGTTTTAAAAAATCCCCATTATAGTCGCGCGTACGTATGTGCATATATTGAAAACATAACAAAGGAAAACCTTTTAAAAGAAAAATATTTATTTAAAAGTTTTTCCCGCTTTTTGGGCGGCAGCAGGAAGTAATAAATCCCCGTGAAAACCGCACAAACTAAACCTCGCTCTCCTGGACGCGGAATTTCCACACTCCTTTTTTATTATCTGCTGATTTTTTATTCATGTGTAATTCGTACGTACAAAGGCTTTGTGATGCTAAAATCAAGGAGAGGAACTCTTGAGGTGCAGACGGTTGTTACTATTCTATCTATTTTCAAAAAGTTTATTTATTTTTACACTGAAAAGCTTTTCAGCGCTTCTATATTATTAAGAGAAGAGACAAATACTTACCCACCTGATAATAATATGGTATTTAGGCATGGTAAATAATCACAAAATGGTAATTTTGTGATAGTTATACAACAGTGGCGTGCGGTCCATAGATGCTGTGGATGCGGTGCATCCCTCAGTTATCCACTCATTTTTTAAATAGGTTATTCTTGTATTACTAACCACTTTGATAAATAAAACATCTTGTTTTGAAGACTTTTTCTCATTGTCCTATCGACACTATAGGTGCCTACAGTTTCAGAAATAGTGATAATAATAACATATTGATGGTTAAAATATATCATTTTGAAAAACCTCTTTAAAAAGTTTAACCGATTGAGACTCGAACCACCTCTTGCACACTCAGTGTGAGCGCCTTCACATTCAAGCTATCGATCAGTCTATAATTCGAATGAATTATTTTTTATAAGTACGTTTAGGTACTTTAAATTTAAATTATCAATAAACTTATTCAAATTTCAAGCTTTGTATATTTCACTAGGCGCCTCTGGTAGCATATGTCTTATTTTTTATCGAAAAGATAGGAGTTTCTCAAGATTTTACAGAATGTTTCTCAAACAAAACAGGTTGGGAATCTCTGACCGAATGACTTATCGTGACTGAGAAAATTGTTGTAATATTAATTCTAATAATAAATTATTATAAAATCTTTATATTATTATCACAAGAAGGCGACAC
The DNA here is from genome assembly GCF_057557595.1 of Rhyacophila brunnea. Lineage (NCBI taxonomy): Eukaryota > Metazoa > Arthropoda > Insecta > Trichoptera > Rhyacophilidae > Rhyacophila > Rhyacophila brunnea. The sequence continues at coordinate 4,761,906 of NW_028232965.1, forward strand.
TAGTCACGCTTTTGATATTACTAAGTACTTACATTCAGAAGTTATGTCAATTAGATACAATTGGTTACAATATTTATTATTCCATTGTCTGAAACGTGCTACAGGTATAATATAAATCATGTACTTAGATATACCATGTTAATAATAATTCCAATCAACTATGATACTAATAATTAGTGGTACCTATATAATTATTAGTTTTGTGAATAATTGAATTAAGTAGGGGACTACATGACAAATAAAAAAATCGTAAGTAATTAAAACAGTGTTTTCGTAAAAAAAAAATGATCTTATATATGGACGCCGATCAAAATCTCAACAATTAATATTCCGACAAGATAAAATCCCAACATGGCAAAAGATTATTTGTTAGATTTAACTTTTAGCCAATGACATTGCTTTTAGCCTCTATTGGAACAGTAGACAAGTGACAAACGTGACATAACACAGTGACTTCTCATACTGGTCGTATTTCCAGTGAGGTCATAGTGGACCTACGTAGTTTTCTATAACATCTGTGTTTCTATGATTATTTCATTGCTATTGCTACATTAATGTTTCACAATAATTGTAACTCGTGGTATGTTGTAGTATTAAAAAGAAAAAACATCGATTCGATAATATATTAAGGACATGCGAAAAGATAGATCACTGTCATTTTAATTCAGTTTTAAAATAAAATGAAAAATCTTAATAACTTCCTGGTTATATATTTTATTAAACTCAATTTTAAAAGTTATCTTACATGTCAGGTTAATATTAATTACAATTACAATTCACTCTAGTTAAATATAGTAAGAAAGTTTTGAAAAGAAAAATAAATAATATATATAAATATCTTTTGTCAAATGTTTGTGACAAAGATATCTCTTTTTAATTTGACTGTTTTTTTTTTCTGAGGGTCAGTGTTTGGACAACGGGTTTTATTATTTTTTTGTAAGTATGCCATCTATTAGTTTACAAAATTCTCTACAAGATTGCATCATTGACTCGTTTTCCGATTTTTGTGGATTATGTAATAGCAGAATTAACCAGATACGTCGTAGGTACCTTTGTTGGAATTTTGAGTAACGGCATTTTAACCTAGACCTGTATCGTATAATAATGAATTTATAAAATAAAAAACATTGACATGTCTAGAACGGCTACAACTAATTCTCGTAAAAAATGTAAGAAATCTCTTTGAGATGCGACTAAGATCAACATCAGATTGTAGGATTAATGATGGTGTAGATGTGATCGACCAAAGACATAATGGTTGTTTAAAAGTAATAATTGGTAGGTTTTTAAATAAAAAAAATAGCTAGAACACTTTACCTATATTTCTTTCCGGAAAGCGTTCATATTATTCTGATTTCATACATGTATTGAATCTACTTAAATGATTTTCCATGTATTTCCTTCAAATCAGCGGTAGTCTGCGGAGTATTGAGTGAATTTTTGAATATTTTCTGAGCTTTTAAAATCCACATGAAATGCAAAGCGCTTGCACGTAGGTACAAACGTGTACAAATATACTCTATTTTCGTAGACATGTAAATTTTCCACTCAGACACGCTTTCCGCAAAGATAAATAAAGTCAAGAAAAACGTTTTGCTATTTTATTAGCATAAGTGATTTATTCCTCACTCTGAAATGGCATATTACCAGTGTTGCCATTCTAATTCCGTAACAACCAGTTCGCAACTGTATTTAGCCTCACTAAAAGTCACAGCAGGGTTTGATTGAATTTTAATTTCTAACCAACACTATCTGAAAACTGTAGCGTTGGTTCAATGTAAACAAATATTATATGACTGACTATATTGTTTATTGTGCTATATTTATGTCGGATCTTAACAGCCCTACCTCTACCCTTCGCCTGATATATATATAGTGGTATAATTCTCCAAATTTACACAACAAACACAAAGTAAAACGTCAAGAATGTAAGATCTCGGTAAAATCGTAAAGTTGTTTAACAGAATTCAAGTGGGAAGGATCTGAACAAAATTAACACTCAGAGGAGAAGAGACGATATCACAGTGGGTCACAGTCAAAGCTTCAGTAAAATTATATTAAAAAAAAACTTTCCCGATACTAAATAATTGATTCGTAAAACGTTGTATATTTTAACAACGGGTTCGCATATATCCGTTTAAAGCTGCCGAATGACACCACCCCTCACCCACCTCACCGAAGCAGTATACTTACCTACAATATGCTAATTCACAATAACACCTCAACTTAATAAACAGGCGTGTAATTTACCTTAATGTACATTGAAGAATTTGCATTAGGTATCAATAGTATGCAATCTTGTCAGATTACACCCAAACCTTTGATATAATATGTAAGCATACCAAATGATGTATTTGTAATAAAGACGTATTAGCGTGTATCTGTAGTAAGATGGCAAAACATAATAATATATCCGTTTTTTTTGGCAAATTGAGTTATGTATAGGTACTTTCAGACTCGTCTCAGTGAGATCTACAACATATTAAAATATGATAAGTCTAGGTCGTATAGGTTGGGAGAAAATATGCGATATGTTCATTGCTTGAATAACTTTCGAAGTTTAAAGTTGCTCTCCTGAACAATTTAGAAAAACGAACATATCATGTTTTGACATCTTAATACCAATATATAGTTAACCGTCTATTATGGATAGTTAACTAGAGGAAAACGATTGAGCCACCTTTAATTGATCATTAGCTCCACAAAAAAAGAGTAATGGTATACCAATATACTTACAGTAAAATTAACCTAAAAATAGATGCTCGGTACTACTCTCTGTGGGATTAAATGTGGTGTGGTATGGGACATATTAATTGATAGTAAATTTGATCTTCCATAAAAATGGAATAATATTATCATATACCTACCTACAAAATATTTATCAACATTTAGCTTGCCCACTCCACGCCAATGCGTAGGTACCTAATGCAAATATAGACAGCAAAATTTTACATTTATTGTTTTTTTTTAAATCTTCTTTCATTAAATTTAAGTTGGCATTATTTTAATAAATTGATAGAAAATAATGAAAATACATTTTCAACGATTGATACGGACTTTGTATCGATCATACAACGACAGAGAAAATACGTTTTAAAAATCACTTTAAGACTGCGACAATAAAATCATTTGTTTTGTGTATTTATTAAAAAACAAAAAAAAAACATATTGACTAGGTACCTACAGGTCAATCAAGTTAGTAGAAAAACAAGTCAAACAATAATCTTAAATATTAATGTTATCAATAATATGCAATAGAATCGTTGATAGCATGAAAATGACATTAGGTGCTACATTCATGTGTTTTACACATTTTGCGTAAATTGATTATTTAAAATTGGAACATCCAACGCAACGGTAATTATTGGAAGGTACATAAATTATCAACATCTGAAAATACTCATTATGATTTTCATATAACAAATTTCTTTTAAAAAATAACAGCAATAATAGCGATACTAAGCTATTGTTTTTCTTAAAAATGTGTTGCCAGTATTATTAAGTGCAAGACCTCGTTCGAAGTAGATTACAGTGAGATGAAAAATATCGCAAATATCATCAAAAATAATATCACTCTCACTTAAATGACGGGAGAGCAGCGCGCGCCGAGTGTCTGTGGCACAGTGCTAAAATAATGAGGACCTCCGCATAAAATTATAATAATTCACAAGTTCCCCAACTAACGTCCTGACAGTGTCTTTTTTACGTCCACCAGCCGACACGGGAGCGCGGAGAATCGAGAGGGACTACTTAGGGGGGGTGTCTTGGCAAGGGCAACACTATCGGTGTTGCCACTGCCATCACTTGACGACAAACCATATATAATTATTGTAATCAATATATTATTTTTATTTTTAATTCATTAGTAAGCATGCAAGAAACTAAAATGATGAATAGCCTGCATGATAGCGCATACGTAGTAGAACGATAGTGGCGAATCTGCTGGAAAAAATACGAACTACACCAGTATTTTGACGTTTACCAATTTTCACAACCTGTCAAATAGCACCACACAACGACAACAACGCGTCTTACTTATGCTTGAAGTATGAGATTGGTGAGACAGTCAGCATTTTTGCGTGGAAACAGTTATAATCGCAATAGTTTAATTTAGACATTATTGGTTCCCGTAAATTCGTGCACGACATTTACATGCGCAATAACGACAAAAAGTACTCTTAAAACAATAACAAAAAACTCTCTAAAAAGTGGTGAAAGTGGTAAGTATTCTAATGATGGATTTTCACTATATAACATAAATTATATGAAATATAAAATGTAGATTTTATTTCAGTGGTCATTTTTTGTTTCCAAAATGATGGCAAAGGCGTATTTTTAATGGATTGGATCAGTTTGGCTTTTGAAAAACCTTTTTTTTTAATCAAAAATGACCTATGTCAATTCGATACACATCTTCAACCATTTAACATATACCTATTAAATATACTAATTGCAGTGGCAGTAAGAATGCTAAAAACATTAAAAAAAAAAACAATTATTTGTATGTAGTATCATAATATCTTAACTATAAGGATTAATTAGGTTCATATCATAAAATAACCCTACCTTAAAAACTTAAAAACAAAAACATCAAAATCTCAATAATAATATATTACTTAAATAAAATAATCAATATTATAGTAACAGTAATTTAATTCCAGTTTTTTTTTCTCTAATAAATCTAAATATTAAATTATGTATTAGTATGTACCTACCTACTTATATCGACAATGGCACAATTGGTTACATTTATCAAAACTAGATAATATACAATATTTATATTATTACTTAAATTAAATTAACAATTATTATTGGAGTTTTTATTATCAATCATTACTACTTATAAAAGTACAAATTGTAATTTTTCTAGGGCGCCACTGGTGTTGGTGGGAGCCAAATACTGGGCTAGCTTAGACACAAGGATAAAAGATGAGATAGGATCTGTCTTTATCTTCAATATCAAAGCGTTTTCGCTACTGCGTCAACTATTAGGTACCTATACGATAAAATGTTTTTTTTTTAAATTTAAATAATAATTCATACTTTATGGTGCCGACATAAACTGAAATATATCGAAAATAATTTACTATACCTAAACTTAGGGCGGGTTCTAGCCTCTTACAAGAGCTTACATCATCTCCTCATATCCTGGATCAGTGTCCTCCAATTGTTTTCATTGGTCGCACTAGCATTCTTGTCACTAGCGACCTTCAACTGTCCGGTTTGCTATTCAGGATACCTCTTGGCAATTAGACACTGTCCATTCTTGCTATATGGCCCGTCCATATAAATCTACCGAGTTTAATTAATGTGAAAATGCATTTTTCTTGAAAAACGTAGTAGAACTTCAGGTTATGCCATTATTTTCCTTCTAGTATGAGACTATATTACACATGTATCAAGCGTACAAGCATCGGCCATGTAAGAGTTCATTATTCCGATTATTATGTTAATATTAGTCGGATCAACATCTTGTACATCAGAATTACAAACAAAAAAAAACTGTGATGTACCAAAAGACCCATAGAACTACACTCACAGCTGCTCTGATAAGAGAGATAATTATTATTGCTCCTAGTCAAGCAACGTACAGACGTAGATAGAATAACGAGCAATACGATTTGTACAATATTCCGTGTCCTGCTAGGCATCTATCCACTATCCAGTCATCTAGCTAGATAGACCGGACCATGTTGTTATATTATTATTATGAGTCACACACATTGATATAGATACTACTAGATGAGCAGTTCCCATACAAGTGTCATTTTAAAAATGTACCACAAAAGATATAACGAATATCGTCTTATAATATTTCCTTGTAGGTAGGTATAATGCGTTAAGACCGTTAACATGGATTGCCGAATTTCACCCGTATTGCCCTGGCTGTAAAACTAAATTTGAGTTCTTGGAATAGTGAACCTAAGGGTAGCTGCAACGCAAAACAGACAGAGCAAGTCGTCATGCGCTGACTATTAGTTAGAGTAAGATGCAAGCTAGACCGGACTTACTCAGTAAGTTTTAACAAAGGCCGACTCGCTGAAGATCGGGCGTTATTTTAAGAAGCATATGATTCATCCAGTAGTATATCAATGGTCACACATTACAAATAAACTGAAATTTGGGTAGCTGAAAAGCAAACCTTATATTCTACGGACTGATAGTGGCAACTCGGATTTAGAAATGCATCTGTGTATGAACAAATAAGCATTGTAGAAAAACTATGAATATCTGTACTTATAAGAATAATTAAAATATTTTGACACTAATTTAGTGCTCTTAGTTATTATATTATAGGTACCTACTTCAGGCGGAAGACATGTGCAAAACACTGACAAAAGACTAGTGTAGTCATGTTCGGGAGAAAATAGTGTTTCTACGAAACACTTGCTTTTCCCTCCGTCACCCGCCACGTCTCCACACCCGCTATGCAGGCGTATACCGTTAGGCGCACTTCAAATTTGTGCTGAAAGTGTCCCAGGAGCAACTTTCCAAGACCTTGGTTGGCGTTCACCACTTTCGTTCCTACTTCGATATAATGTATTACAGTCAATTCTCGATGAGAAAAGACCTCGCTTGCCGTAAAGTGCCGCAAACTTTTTAAAAACTGAGAAATTTTCCCTCGTAGATGCCAAGTCGCAATGGCCGACCGGTCCAACTGAGTGTCGGACCGACTTGAGAAGCTCTTCCCTTTCAACCGACATATGGGGACACTCCCAGAGGATGTGATCGGCATCCTGCAATTCGCCACATAAGCAAGTCTAGTATTAGGCCAAGCTGACAGAGCTTGGAGGCAAAGCCACCGTGTCTGGTTAAGAACAGCTGAGATACACTACTATAATACTTATCTACTATACACTGTCCAAACTACATTTCATTTGACGGCAATGTTTGCTATTACAACATGCGTTGACTTTAAAAAAAAGAACTAGTAAGTCTAGACAAGGCATACGAAAGAAAGAAAAATAAAAGCAATATAATGATACTTGCTTTAGGAAAACTTTCCTTGAAAATTGACGCACTGGCCCAAATATTAGACACTTTTTTGCCTCAATTCAGCGGGCTTTAAGGATGATACTTGCGTGCGGCCATTAAATTCGGAGGTAGGTCTCCTAACACATCCGAACAAGGCAGGAGGTTATGCCTCGACATTATATATTATATCAAATGAAGTCAGTTGCAGAAGGCCCGCAGTCGCCATTTTGAATTCAATTACCGCGACAGTGACGCCATAACGTCACTTATAAAGACTTTTTGCGAAGACGGGGAGATCATAACAAAAATAGCTGAGCAATAAATGATGTTTCGAGTTTTTATGGGCGCCTCAGAAATACGCGGTTAACTTCGGGGCTATTATTTTATTCCATTTTCAAAAAAGAAAATATGTTTTTGTGTGAAGATATTTTATACTCCATCAATATATGATATCGTCGTTTCCATTGCAAAATTGTATATCTGCAAAATATGCGTTTTTGACATTTTTGTATAATTACAACCGCAAAAATCACCTTTACACACATGCAAAAAAACACAATTTACAAAAATTGCATTATCGATTAAATTATGAAAACCTTTTTTGAATTGATTCAAGTGCCATACATTTTGTAAACTGTTTTTATGCTCCCCTGAAAACTTGAGATTTTGCAGATATTCAATTTTGCAATGGAAACGACGATATTCTGTTTTACATACATAGATATTATTGTCTTCTTAAAATGGTAAATAGTAAACTCGACACTGAATAGGTTACTATAGTGACAGATTTTTATATAAAAAAATGAATGTCAGTCATTCACTCACCCTATTGGGATAAATAGATACAATATATTTCTTGGATCTAAGCGCAAGTATCGATTGAAAAATCAACATCCTGTTAGAAAAAAACTCGGTGACTCAAACCTCATATTTTTCAATAGATGAGTGCTCTTTTTCGTTGAGATATCGGTCCACATATGCAAATTAAATCTATTTATCAAAGTTTTCCAAAATGTAGTTACCCAGGGCTCGAAATGGAACGGAACGCACCGGAGCGCCATTCCGGCTCGTGAAATTTGTAAAATTATCGCTCCGTCTCATGGAAAAAATATGTTGACCGTCTGAGCTAGATAGGCCATAGAATAGAAAATCTGACACACTTATTTTTATAAAATACACATAGGAATAGATGACTATGTAAATATCTTAAGAAAATTTGTCGAGCGCTCCGGTTCGTAAAATTTTCCATTTCGAGCGTTGAATTACCCGCTTTGTAATTAAATCGAGTACTAACACAAATTATAGACGATGTTAGTCGGTAGTCAAATTTCTCTATTACGTGCGTATTTTATACTTATATATAATTTACTTGGACTTGCTATCAATTTTATAAACTATTTCTTTATGCAACGAATAATTCATAAGATCTGAGAAATATAAAACCACTATGCACTATGCATATGACACCCAGCTGGATTCGAACTTGCGCCCTCCGGGATTTGCACTCATGTGCCTTGACCACTAAGCTATAGGTGTAATAAAAATTTGGAGTGATCCTGACATCGGTTAGTAATTAAGTAAGGTTATGAATAATTTTTTAATAAAAAGAATTTAACATTCCAAAATTAAAATCTAAATCTAAAAAAAAAAATGTTTTAAATTTTTGCCATACGTGAGATCGAACCCGCCGCCCACTGCTTTAGAGACATGCTCTCTACCAAGTGCCGTACCGCATTAGGCACTTAATCATAAACAAGCTTTAATATCCAAGTGTCGAAAATAAGAATATGCTTATAGATTCCATACAGATTCACATCCAATATTGTGTTATCACCCCGTCATATTTTATATTGGAAAAGCTTCACTTGTCGATAAAATCACACGCTACCTCGACGCTGTAATAATAAGCAAAATGAACGTGTGATCACCTCAAAGGCCGCGAGAGAGAAGGGGACACCTTCATACATCTCAAGTAATCGCCTCACACATGACCGTACAAATCTCCAATTTATATTAAAAACAGATAAAAAACGAATATTGCTTCAGACGACGTGTGACCGAACTGAGGGGATGTATCCACGTGCTTTGTACCAAACAGAAGGTGCAGATTGGTCATAAAAATTGTATGTGTTTCGTAGAAATTTATAAAATTAAAATTAATCATTCAAAATGCTTTTATTTAATTTTAATTAAAATTATTAATTCTTCATAATATGGTATCATTGAGAAAGCTTATTAAAATTTAATTTGATTATTTGCAATTTGCAAATAGCTACAGAGATATTGTTACAATATACAAATTTGGTTCAACGAAACTTTTTTAATTACAACTTTATTTTTTAAGTACGTATTGATTATTTAAAATAGTTTCAAAAATTTGTCTGTTATATAGGTACCTACATGTTTCATGATTTATAAATGTATAAAAACCGAAATAGACATCAACTTCATAAAACTATATAATTAATTTCAATCTAGGTACCTACCTACCTATTGTATATTGTATATCGTGTCCGGAAATTTGTACGTGTGCAGTTGTCCGTATTACAGTTTACCGCGAGATATAGATAACCGTATAGTATTGGGATCAAATTCATGTCTAAATCAAACACTTAAAAATCACCAGAATACACGAAAAATATAGAATAAAATAGATAGGTAAATAAATTAGAAATACAATCAGATTTTTTAATTTATATAAAATTCTAATAATTAATGATAGCATTTTTATTGGATATTTGATACCGATCAATATTAAATTATTGTTCTTATTGAATCTTATAAAATTACTGTCTACAATGCTCTACAAACAACGCATAATCTTTTGATCTCAATACTATACGCTATCTCTTTCCGTTAAGATAGCTCACAGCGAAAATATGTAATGCGTACAATTTACATGAAACTTAATGCTATTAAAATATCTATAAGAAATCTACTGCATATTTTTCAATATACTTATGCCAACCTATAATTATATGGGGTTACCATATGAATTGCATTATTGTCTCCCCACTTTAAAAATTCAATTTAAGAATGTTTTTCCGAAACGCAAACATTTACAAACTGCACGACGACATAGGGGTGAAACTTTTAAGACAAAGTACCTACGTAGAAGCAACAGAGCAAATTACCATTTTTTTCATCACAGAGCGAGCACCTGTAATAATAATAGAGGAAGAAAAACATAAAAAGAGACCATGATTGTCTTACGACTCTTACGCATCTGTGGGTAGGAACGACACACGTACAAGTCTTGTGCAGTGAACACTTTGTACCTAATCATGGAGTGGATAATCTCGTGGGATGGGTCCAATGTTTTCCCAAACGAAGGCAATATGAAGGCTTCTTTCTGCACTCATTCGATTTTTAAATTGCGTTTTCTCTGAGCCTGGGATGTTGTGAGACCGGCAGTGGAGTAGAACATTCTATTTTAATGAAAATTAAAACAATTAAATAATATGACGTAAATCATGAATACGTGTATTAATTAAGGCGCTAAGTACCAAAAAAATAAAAACTGACATTTTTATAGAAAAATGTTTTACATACCAACGTCAATAACTCAAAGTCAAGCAAGTCAAAAAAAAATACAGCAAAATAATTAAACCTGTCGACGTTGTAAGTCCGTTGGCGTGTTTTATTTATAATGGTGTAAGTAGTACTGCAGTGGTCAACGGCATTCAATATAACATAGCTGACGATGGTGTGTTGACACTTGCGAGTTCTTAATACCTAAAATTATAGAAGCTGCCGTGATTGCTTCACACTGTAAAACTACATTTTTCAAAAGGTCTGCTTCATGAAATTTTACTGCAATGACTCGGTATTTTTTAACAACATGCAATACTACTTTTTGGTACTTAGAGCCTTATTTAATACACGTATTCAATATACTATTTGAAACACTAAATTAAATAATGATAAACATTTTAACAGTCAACAATACGCATAATTATGTAAGTCGATCGCAGTTTCGCTAAAATATTTTATTGGTTTAAGAAATAAATTTCGCGGTTCGATTTATAATAGTAGTAATTATATTTATAATTAGTAGGATTGAGAATCTGGGCCCATAATTTTGAATATCGCAATTACGTAATTATTAGGTATAGAATTTTTTGAATCCCGGACAACAATAAAAACGCAATTCTAACAGATGAAAAAACATAACATAAACTCACCGATAATGACTTTGTATTATTATGATTTATTATACTTTTAGTAATGTATATTTTTGACAATCTCGTTATACTAATATTTTTTTTTAATTGCACGTTACAAAGATCAATATATTTTTTTATTCTTAAGCTTTCCGGCATTTTTAATCACACTTATTCGGGTGATGAAAAAATGCTAGTTTTCTAATTTTGCATACACAAATTAATGCCAGGATGGTAATGCCATTGGTAATAGTAATAAAAAAATTCATAATACATAATTTTGTTCACAATTTATACCAATTATAATAAAAAAGATCTAGAATGTCACAAAAAATTAGTAACCATTGCTCGTTGAATCAATGGTAAAATATATATTTTTTAGATTGAATTAAATAAAAACAATTTAAACAAAAACTAATAGTTATCCCATTGCAAATGAATCGTCGCATATAATATGATGATTGTTTCTTTCATAGTTGTATCAGAGCCGATTTAACATAATTACTATACGGTTTTCATTTTTAGTTAGTTTAATATATAGCTTCCAGCTATGAAGCCAAAGGTTATGGATGAGATCCCGCAGCTTGACAAAATAATGCATATTGATTTTTCAGTGTGTGTTTGATCGAGTGCTAGAACTCAATAGGTTGAACGAATTGTTAATTATTCCTCGTAAAAATCTGTGAATTTTAACTTTTTGTGGAGGCCCATATGGTTTGTTTAAGAGTGGACAAGGTTATTTACTTTACTAACTTTGGCATTTTATCTGATTCTAACTATATTAATCATTTTAACGTTGGTACCTACAATACATTTTTACAACGTTTTTCTTAGATCGTATTCTTATTTGTCCGGTACAAATCTTGCAATCGATTGTTAACTAACTTCTCGACTAGCTAGACACTTGAAACTTTTAGAAAATATTCGAACACAATGCCAATGCATTTTTTAAATACTTTTAGCCATCTTTGAGTAGAATTGATTTCAATTTCAATTAATTCAGAAAATTAGAAAAGTTATTTCGGAAGAAATCCGTAAAAAATAAAACTATTATTGGTTGTTAAGTGGGTCCTAGCAACTAAATTATTAATATTAATATATACGCGCGTTACTATGGAAATCAATATGGAGTGTCAAAATGACATTTCAGTATATATATTCAGTACTTCTATCAAGTAGAATTTTTTTTGATCGTTTAAGCTAGTCAAGTCAAGTTTATATCAGAAAATTTAAAAACGTTGTATATAAAAAGTTCTTTTTATCTTGTAATTATTTGTAGTTAATTGAAAACTTGATACTTAATAATTACAATAAGGCAATATCGATCGAAGATCTTATAAAATACAATCCAAATATAATATGTTTTTCATCAAAACTTTGATACCCCTAAGTTAGAAATTTCTTCGCCGTCATTGCCAAACGCGCTGTTTTAGAAGACACGTTTCATTTTCCCACAAAGCACGTATGTAGCTTTGAGCTTTCACCATCAGATCACTTACATAGAGTGTTGGTAAGCTCCTTTGATCGCGTGTATCGCCTCATTGCTTTATTGGTTCTCATCCCATACTATCATGGCTTAGAGAGATGGACTGAAGAAGCTACATGGGTTTAAAAGTGATGATAGATGGCTGGTTCACTCAAAATCGTGATAACATTATTCTTTGACTTTTCCGAACAAAATACTATGCAATTTTCTTTGCAGTTTCATTTTTTCAGTGAATATTTTATAGCTATTTACCATTATTTCTATTAAGTTAAATATATAATGACTTACAACAAATATTTATAATATATTTTTGGACAATATTAACTACTATAAAATACCTGTTGTTGGACATTTTCTTTGGAGAAAGATAACTTAATATAATGTAAAAACAGTGTATTTTATAATATAATAAAAACGAGTAACTGTATGAACACATTTCTACTGCATATTTATTTTAAAGTCAAATACCTACTTGATATTATTTTTTTAATTAGTTATTTAAAAATAATCAGATTACTCGTGGGAACACTTATTATCGTAGTATTTTTATCGTTTATACTTTTTGAATAAATTTATTGATAGTGACATTCCAAAACGTACCAAGTTTGAAATTGTGATGTACCTACCTAATCCTGTTTTTATGATTTCTAATTTTATATGACTTTATTGGTTTATTGATATTTGTGAATTGCCTTGAGAGCCTTGTATTGACTAAAAAATTAACAATAAAAAGATATATAAGTATATTAAAAGATTGTGAAAAATAATAATACTGAATTTTGGATTATATCTTCTGTTGGAAAAAAACAAACAATTTCGTAACTCGTACTTTACACTTTTTACTACACTGATACGTCTCTTTGCCTGATTACCTCGCATAAAATTAGATCAAATCTTATGATATTCACTTGTATTAATATATTATGTAGTAGGCAGTAAATATATAAATATATAATAGTATACTCTACTATCCCAAGTTAACATACGACTTCAGAAATTACCACGTTTACAATATTTTTATATAAGTAAATACAGTCTCATATATATATATTTTATATGGTTTGTATTTCATGCATGTGTATTGAAAAAATAATACGATATAAACTGAAGTGTATTTAAATTCTCATTCAAATTAATTATTTTCTTTATAGATCGATCATTGTTTATGTATCAATATTAAAATAAAAATATTTTCATTGAATTGTATGAAAGAATAAATTAAAATTGAAAATTAACCAATATTATAAAAGTGAAGTATAGATATTGGACATTGGTAGATACCAAGGTAAGATTAGTAAATCAAACTAAACTCATTTTTCTCAGATATTAATAATTTAAATCGAGTTTTTATTTTTTGTTATTTGTTTCACGTAGATCAATCAGAGAGTCCAAGATTCAATCCATCCAATTACTTTTCTTCAAAATTTCGTTATTTTTATTGATGTTTAAGTATAATATAACTAGTACATAATTACAAGATAAAAAGAACTTTTTATATACAACGTTTTTAAATTTGCTGTTGAATCATATAAACTTGACTTGATTAGCTTAAACGAACAAAAAAAAATTGTACTTGATAGAAGTACTGAATAAATATATTGAAATGTCATTTTGACACTCCATAGTAACGCACGTATATATTAGTATTGATAATTTAGTTCCTAGGACCCCAGACCCCTAGTATCCAATAATAGTGGATTGGATTACGGATTTCTTCCGAAATAACTTTTCATACAAAACAGAATTAACTGAAAATGAATTCAATTCTACTTAAAGATGGCTAAAAGTATTAAAAAATGCATTGGCATCGTGTTCTGATATATTCTAAAAATTTCAAATGTCTAGTTAGTCGGGAAGTTAGTTAAAAATCGATTACAAGATTTGTACCGGATAAACAACCACCGGACAAATAAGAATACGACCTAATAAAAACGTTGTAAAAAAATAATATGTTGGGCACCTAACAATCAGATCAATTCAAAATAATGGTTTTCACTGTTATAAAATCAAACGCCAAAATTATAACAGACCGTAACGTGGTAGTTAAATATCAGAAAATTAGATAATTTGCTGGCAATTTTCGCTGGGTATGTAATTTGGTGATATGGATTAACACTGTAATTTCGGTATGCACGATTGGAATTGTAGCAATTGCCTGAAATGTCGTGACGAAGGTTCATTCACGAATATTTTTCGCAGAAACTGTGGCAGATATTAATAAATTCTAGGTATTTCTGATCGTCAATCCAACGAAGCTCTTCTGATGGAAAATGGATAGCAAAATATTATATTATTTGTTATTCTACGTATGTCAATTTTGAAAAATATTCTAAAATATATTAAAACAAAAACAGCAGTATCTTTTTTTACAGTGCAAAAAATACCATACGAATACCATTGTCTAATGTTTTCCGTGATTTTTTGTAGATTTTTTGGCATTTTTTTAACAATAATCGCGCCTATAATTATTTGTACACTTGCATGGCTTTACTAACAGAAATGGCGTTTAAATTAAACTAGCGCGACAATAACTTAATATTTACACAGAAAATGCAGAAAATCCGATAAACTTTTTTGATCCATGGATGCAATGTTGCAAATAATTGCGCCTGGGCTTACTGGCACTAATAGTGTGTAAATCAAACTATCGCGACAATAACTGTTTACAACACTTAAGGGGGAGAGGCATAGAAATTCATTATCAAATTAAAGCTTTAAACATATTTTAATCGATTGATACCTATCTAAATACATTGGGAAAAATAAAATATATTTTTTTATTTCAAAGAGAAAGCGACAAATTTGAGAAAATGGCTAAAAATAAGGGTTTTACTAAAATAAATATTTATTGTTCCAAGTAATTTCTTGAAACAAAATTATCGATTTAATGTTGTTTAATAAGTTTTCTTGGAACTAGTGAATCTCTCTTGTCAATTAATTATAGTTTTAATGTTTTTTTTTCAATCTAAAATCAATCGATTTTTACGAAAAATAAAAATGTTCAATTTTCAATAATTGCATCAAGCGAAAACGTGGGCCTGTTCAATATATTTTTCTTACTTTTTAGATATATTTAACGTAATATTTTAATTTATATTTATTATGTTATTTACTAATTACAAATTAAATACAGTCGTCAAGGACGTGCTGCCTCTAGCGGCAACAACGTGCGATACCGAAATAACTGTCATCTGTATTAGATTCTAGTTCGCATGAATAATAGGTACCTACCTCGTATGTAGATACGTGCGGTTAGTATGCATGCACATGGTAATATATTTTATTACGAATGGTCTGAAACAATTTGAGAAATTTATGTTAGCATTTACATTAAGCCGTCTTCTCATTTGTTTACTTGTATATTGATAAAATAAAGCAAACATTCATCAGTCAATTTTTCAATACACTGAAATACTTTCAATACTCTAATTTTTCTATTGTGTGTGTGCGGATCATCAATTCACGCATTTGAGCAGTGGCGTAAATAGGGTTGGTGTCACCCGTCAGCCGGTGTGGTAAATTAATTTACACCCCCCCCCCCCCCCCCCCACAAACAAACACATACAATTTTTCATTAAATCTTATATTGTTAAGGTAGGTATCTATTTATTAATTTCAGTGATTTTATATAATAATAACACTAACAACGATAATATTTGAAGTACCTACTTAAATAAAAAAATAGGAAATAAAGAAAAAAAGTAAAACGCCCGATCTGGTCCCACAAAAGCCAATTTGTTGCATTTAAAAATTTGCGGCGTCATACTGTCAACGTGAAGATGTTTTTACTTCCTTAGATAAATCATAATTATCAGCTTTGTATGAGCTACCAAAATTTTTAATTTTGCTTATGTGTTCCTTTCTTTCATGGCCACTCTTGACTAGTCATATAAATTCGGTTAAAGCACACTTGAGTGCATGGCAACCTCAGTTTGGGTAACTGCTCCTGAGACATTCTCAGTTATAAAAAAGCAATTAGACGAAATAATGTTCGCGCTTACGTAGTAGGTAGGTACAAGCTAATTTTCCTGAATCATCTTATATGAAAAGACATACATATCCTGAAAAACTATCGCGTTTGATATATTATATGCATTGAATTCTATTACCATTACTTCAAGTGAATGTGAACGCGAATTTTCGCAAATGAATCTAATTATTACCCCAATAAGCAGTGGCGCACCCAGGATTTAATATTGGGGGGGGGCCTAAGGAGGAGAATGTAAATTAGTCCCATAGGCTCTTTTTCTTCTTCACAGCCTAATTTATCGTTTATCGGTCTTTTGTCTATTGCACTCGGTGTACCTAGACCATGGTCCCCACATCCTGAAACGGGCCCTCAGGCTAGGATATTTGGCGGGCCCCCTACCTACCGCTAAGATTAAAGGCAGTGTGAAACACTACATAAACGTTTTTCAAATTGTGTTTTAGTTCAAATTAAGGGTACTTATACAGTGAATTATTGACGATTTTTAACACATCTACTTTAATAATGGAGCTGTCAAGTATCGACACGTAATAATCAAAAAATATATTGCACAATTATATAAGTAATTGAAAATGTTCATGGCCATGAAGTGTAATAGCGCCGCAGGCGACTTTTTCTACTATTAAAGCTACTTTATGATGTGTGTTTAGCTCACTTATCTGGTCAACCCGACACGCCGGGCCCCCCACAACCCGGGCCCCCAGACTAGAGCCCTGTCAGCCCTCCCCAGCCATGACCAACACCACTCCTGAATTCAGTTGGACACCGAGAATTTTTTGACAGTTCATTAGGGATTGGGTTTCTAAAATTTTGTTTGTTTTTTTCGTTTTTTTCGAAATTTTTGTGTTAGATTATTAGATTTTTCTAAAAAGGGTGCTGGAGAAATATTACAAATCATTTTTTTGCCGTGTTTTTATTTGTCTAAGCCCAAAGGTATAGTTTATTGGCTTTCAATTTCAATGTTTAGAATCATTCTGATAATTTTCATGTTTGGGGGATGCCAGGGCCCCTCGATCCAGGGCATATCGGCTTGGACACTAAAGACGTACCTAGTGCGTAACGATTAGGTGGCCAATCGACATAATTAGCATACTATTTAAAAGTGATAATTAAAAAGCAATTATCTAATCAGCAGTCAATGTGTTAAGTAATTAACATACCTACTTAATATATATTCATCGAAAATAAAATTGATACAATGTTTGTAAGTAGCTACTTACATAAAAAAAACATTACTTATAAAATATCTGCAAACTAAATAATGTCAAAATTAATTATAAAATTAATTTGGGATATACCTATTCAGATTTAAATAATTAGATCAGTCCTTATTTGGTTTCACTTAACCAGTTTCCAATATTTGTATAAGTAATCAGAAGTATTTACCTACCAAAAATAATCTCGACTGGCATATTTATACCTAGTCACAAATCAAAACTGGCGCAACATTGCTTTTTTGCGATGGTCAGAGACCACAGAAAAGAAAAAAAAATATTTCTGAGTTCCCTGTCCAGCCAATTCAGCCAGCATTGATGGCAGCTAGCATTGATATATTACTAGGTAGGTACCTGCACGACTGACAGATGCTTTCCAAATAAACCCTGCAGTGTGCCTGCCTACATTTATTATTATTACCTACGTTTTGTGAATGCCAAAAAAAAATAATTATCAACACATTCGACGTACTGTTTTGAGTCCCTATGGGTCTATTCTATTCAGATGTTAGGTATATTTTCTTATGATGAGAATAAATTATTATTGTCA
This sequence comes from Rhyacophila brunnea, assembly GCF_057557595.1. Taxonomy (NCBI): domain Eukaryota; kingdom Metazoa; phylum Arthropoda; class Insecta; order Trichoptera; family Rhyacophilidae; genus Rhyacophila; species Rhyacophila brunnea. Next base: position 4,780,282 of record NW_028232965.1, read on the forward strand.
ATGTTTTGGGTATATTTAATTATTTTCAAATCACCAAACCGGCTGTCATCTTCGGATTGTTCTAATAATGTATTGATAATATTTATATTTTTACTTAGGTAACCTAATCATTATTTTCTAAAAATGTGTTGTAAAATAGTCTATGACGCCATTTTTATGGAGATCGTGTGTATGGTCTAATGATTCCATACCTAATTAATTATCTTCATTACTATGAGAATGTCAATAATTCACAGATTGTTATCACATATAAATATCATTACACAATATTATTATATGTATATATTTTTTTAATATTACTATAAAATCCAAATTCTAATACAATCCAATCCATTCCACATAAGTAATTATTACAAGGTACTACCAGGTCGATGGTCCACGTATATTTTTATAATAATCTGACAAAATATAAAAAAGTCCGATTGAAATAAAATGCAAAAAATATATATACCATTGTTTAAATAATAACTGTAATTATATCACCTGTTTTTAGATTTTTTATTAATATATAATTACAGTGACATCTAGATAAGATGCCTCGAAGATTCATTCAAATTGGATTGTAATTGGAATTAGATTCTGATATAATTTTGACCTATATGCTTTGTAATTCGGGGAATAGATGGCTCTATAAAAACGAAACTTTTGATGACATCCCCCTTAATGCTGATTGTCGTGCATTCTCAGTCTCATTACTCAAGTATCAGCGAGACGCGTTTGTTGTTGCATGCATGTAGTGTATGCTGTGCTGTGTAGTTCGTATAGTTTACCGCCAGGGTCGTCATAATCGTTATACCGCGCATGCACACATGTCGCGCAAGTTGAAACTATCGCGTGACAATTCAGATCCCGATAAACTTGGCAACTTGCACGATAATACATGTTTGAATTGTATCATTATGGTCACGACAAAACGTACTGCCGCCAGTAAATCAATTCACGTGTAAACGGGTTATAATGCAACAATAAGATGTTTTTACTTTTGTCTTTTATTGTTGTCGTTGCGACAATACGCACTAGTTTATCCATACATGTGTAAATAGGCTTTAATAATACGTTCAAAGTTTGCAATTGTAGCAATGTTTAAAAATTATCACGAATAGCGCGAATGAATTGATTTTTTCAGGTAAGAACCTAACTAACTACTAGCTGTCCGGTATAAAAAACTGCTTATGAAAAAAGACGATTATTACAAAACCATAAAAGTATTTTTTGTTATAAATAATAAAATTACAACGTCAGTAACTAGTGACATTTCTAAATATTGTGAAATTATTGAGTCTTCAATCGTAACTAATATTTTTTTGAACAGGTTATTAGCATTGCACTTTGGATAAAAAGGAAAATATCAGTTTATGTCGAATATGATATAGGTACTTAACTATAATTGCCGCGCGTTACTAAATACATTGTGTGGGTACAATATTTCGTCTTATTCTATCCAACAGGCAGTCTTTGCCACTGGTATCTTACTACCTACCCACACCAAGTACGCTGATAAATTTTAATTTACATTAGATGTAAGTGGAAAAATTAATGGTCTGTTAATTAAGTAGGTATTAATAAAAAAATACTCATTAAGACATTAAAATGTAGCAAAATTAAATACATTGAAAATAACATACATAATATATTTTTTCACTGGCAATTAACCTAGCTAATAATAATAACAACTCAACTCGTTAAAATAAATTAATATTACAATGTCTTCAATTGTGTTAAAATAACTATTATTTTTATGTTTTCTTTATTTTTAACGGGAAAATGTTTTCATTCCAATTAATTAATACGTCGGACCTAATAAACAATAACGTCAACATTCACCCGCCATTTGCATGTTATATACAAACAATATTTCAAAGCTGCCAATACAATAAACAATACTTAATAATATATTATGTAACATTTTTTGTATTGTTAGCAATAATTGTCACAATCATGTCAATGTGGCGGAGAAATACAGGATGCAAACCATATCCTCTGGTTTATGTTTTCTTTATTTTTAACGGGAAAATGTTTTCATTCCAATTAATTAATACGTCGGACCTAATAAACAATAACGTCAACATTCACCCGCCATTTGCATGTTATATACAAACAATATTTCAAAGCTGCCAATACAATAAACAATACTTAATAATATATTATGTAACATTTTTTGTATTGTTAGCAATAATTGTCACAATCATGTCAATGTGGCGGAGAAATACAGGATGCAAACCATATCCTCTGGGAATGTCCTAAAATGTTTACGGAAACGGAAGAGCTGCTCAAGTCGGTTCAGCCAGCTGTTGGCCCCATCGGACCGTTCGACACAAACGCCAATTTTGTTAAATTTAAAATATTTTCGGCGTCATATTGTCAACGTGAAGATCTCTTATATTATATAAATCTTGTATTAGCTTTTGTTATTTACTACATTTTTTTTAATTTTGCCTCTACGTGTTCCTCTCTCCCATTGGTACCTACTTAAAGTCATGTAAATTCTGTCAAAGCACAGTTGAGTGCTTGGCGACCTCAGTCTTGGGTGACTGGTCTTGAGACATTCCCAGTCATAAAAAAATATGCTTCACACATAACGTAGGGTTCCGTGATACCGTCCGATTAAGACCAGGTGTGGTGTGTGGCGTGTGTGGTTTGGTGGCCCATTAACTTGAATGTTATCTTACCAATTTTCTTCAACACTACTAAAAACGGTCTGGAAACGCTACAAGCATAATTCATTGTGTTTTAATAACTTCTTGTATTTATGTTTTAAAAAAAATAAGTTATACCTACCTAATATATATTATATACTATATGATTACCAAATATAAAACATTTGTTATTCAAATATCTTTCAAAATAGCTTTCATTATTTAACATATAATATTATAATAGGTATATCTTTGAAACATAACTGCTGGAAAGACATTTTTTTGTAGTGTTGTAGTTCTGAAGTGTAGAATTTATAAAATAATATAAGTACCGATATTGCCCAACTAAATGGATGTAAGTGACGATTTAAAAGAGTTAATGACGTAGGTAGTAATGATATTTTTTTGTAATTTTATTTTTTCACTGATTAATTTACGATTGCAATTTTGTCACATAATTATATCCCGTTTACACGTCCATGGATTTACTGCTGACAGTGAGTATTATCGCGGCCCTAACAAAAAAATGCACGTGCAAACATGTATTATCTTGCAAGTTGCAAGATTGCATGCATGAATCAAAAATGTTCCGAAGCTTCTGAATTTTTTCGATATCTGCGCCTGCGCAGTAGAACGATAATAGCAAACCTGACGGAAAAAATGAACTGCACCGCGCAGAGACTCATTTTGAGGTTAACCGATTTTTACGACTGTCAAATAGTACCATAAAATGACAACATCGCGTCTCGCTTACTCTTGAAGAATGAGATTGGTGAGACAGTCAGCACTTTTATTTTTTTGTAAACAGTTATTATCGCGATAGTTTAAAATACACACTATTGGTGCAAGTAAACCATGCACATGTACATGCGCTATAATAACTCTACATAAGAAAAGGTTAAAAGTTACAATGCATAGTAGGTAAGTATTCCAAAGATGGATTTTCACAATATTACGATGTAAAAAGAAATAACAAGATGGTCAATTATAGAAAATGTAAATTTTATTTCACTGGTATTTTTTCTGTTTCCAAAATATTTTATAGCGTATTTCTAACGAATTTGATCAGTTCGGCTTCTAAAAAATCCTTTTTTTAATCAAAAATACTGTCTATGTCAATTCGATGCACAGCTTCAGTCTAGCTGGCGCATTTTTGGGACGCTGAGGATGAGTTTCATATTTTGTTCAATTATGCCAAAATGCCCCTTACGCCCCTTCGATTTAGCAACCCTCGAGTTAATGTTTCTCTCATATGGCAATAATATTAAATTATTCCTTCAGCGTTTACCGCGTTTATTGAATGTAGGTAAGTGCTTACTACTTATTGAAATTCATGGCGAAAATGAAAAACACGGTTTATTGCTTTTGCAGTATAAGTCGCTTGAAATGTGCATGATGCGGGGTAATGTTATTTCCTAATGCGGAAAAATGTTCTGCCACCTCGCGATAAAGTGTGTAAAATTATTTTTACACCATTACGTCGCTGAGGCCTGTCACAATAACCATTTTCCAATTCCGTTACATGACGACTTTCACATATTGTCGCCTTGTTGGTGAACTGAATTGCAATGACACTTTTTTGACAATTTTGACAATTAATTCTGTTTTCTATGAAAAGTTATTATTGTTGGTTGCAAAGAGGGTCCTAGCAACTAAATTACTAATATATACGTGCGTTACTACGGAAATCAATATGAAATGTCAAAATGACATTTTTTCAGTATTCTGTATTTATTCAGTATTTCGATCAAGTACAATAAAAAGTTTTTATTAATACATAGAATTGGCAAGTTTATATGATTTAATATGGTAATTTTAAAATGTGGTATTTAAAAAGTTCGCTTTATCTTGTAATTATATTACATAAAACAGTATTCTTTAACTTCTTGATCTAATGTTTTAGAATATAGTCATATTTCAGTACATCCATGTGCAGTGGTGTTTATTTATTAATTAAGATTTATTAATTTTTAAACGCATTTACAAAACCATCAGTAAAATTAATGTTAACATTATATAGTGACATATTTACGATAAAAAAATATATTTTATAATCTTTTTGATCCCAAATTTGACAAGAATTAGGCATTTTATTATTTAAAAAATGAGCAAGATTAACACATTTGAAGATAATTCTAAAGATACTAATTATAAGCTATGTCTTTGACCATTCAAATTTGATAAAACATCCTACGAATAATGATTGTTTTATAATAATTATTGACCTAAGAATAAGGTAGTATTTTTTTGAAATACGCCATTTCTATTGGCATTTCCCAGTGGTTTGGCTACAACATACAGCCGTAGCCATGGGGGTCATGGTCTTGATAGTTTAAAGACATACTATAGGTACGTAAATCTATACACGTGTATAGGCGCTAATAGTACCTACTGCTTAATTCACAAAAATAGTATTGAATCGATATAAATTGTTGTGTGGAAGCTAGTCGTATCGAAATTCCACTATTTTTTAATTCCGCGATCCGGGATTGCAAAACTTGGCATTCATATTAATATCATAGCTCAGTTGTTTTTCAGATGCGTTGAATGATATAGGTACTAATGCATACCATGATCTAATTACACAGTATAATATGAAGTAGGTATTTAATAAAATATAATAGTTTTTATTTTTCCGTAAATAGGTATGCCATGCACTGAAAAAATGGGATTCTGCCCGCCGGCATTGGACAAAAAAAAACTGAAACGCAAGTTGCTCTGTTCTCACGCACATTTTCCGCTGCGTTTCACTTGTTGTTTTTTGCGGACGCGCATTTTATCGAATGTTTTTACTGATTTTACGATTCAATAACTAAAACGGTAAACACAGATAATATTATGGAAGCATGCGGTCGTCATGCGTGTCTGTGCACTACGCTATTCAATAACCCATATTGATTCGTTTGTGGATTTATCCTTTCATAAATATTTATTATAATAATACTTATTGTATTTCCAACAATACTGTTTGACATTTCAGGTATTTTAAAACCGTACGTAAACAGGAATTAATAATTATTACCATTATTTTTTGAAAATGTATAATTTATAATGTCGAGATAGTTATTATAGTACAAGACGTGTCATGAACTCTTTTATTTTGTCTTATTTTTGCCTAGATTTTTTTCTCATAATATGTGTGATTCCGAGTTTTATTTTCAAATGTCATATTTTCAATAATTAACAGTACTTATGACATTATTAAATCTTATGTGGGTATATTCAGAATTCAATTATTACAAGATAAAAAGAACTTTTTATAATATACAACGTTTTAAAATTTTCCGTTGCATCATATAAACTTGACTTGACTAGCTTAAACGATCAAAATAAATGTACTTGATAGAAATAATACTGAAATATCATTTTGACATGTCATATTGATTTCCATAGTAACGCACGTATATATTAATAATTTAGTTGCTAGGAACCCAGACCCTTCTAGCAACAATAATGGTGTCGAAATAACTTTTCATACAAAACAGAATTAACTGAAAATGAATTCAATTCTATTTAAAGATGGCTAAAAGTATTAAAAAATGCATTGGCATCATGTTCTGATATATTCTAAAAGTTTCAAATGTCTAGCTAGTCGGGAAGTTAGTTAAAAATCGATTGCAAAATTTGTACCGGACAAAGAACCACCGGACAAATAATAATACGAGCTAAGAAAAACGTTGTAATAAAATTAAAATAATAAAATAGAATAATTTTATTGAAGTAATCATAATATACACCCACGGTGGCCACGTGGCATAAGCGTTGGACTATCACGCCGTGGGTCTCAGGTTCGAATCCTGGGTCTGGCAAGTACACATATTGTTTTTCAATTTGTGTGTGAGTCAGGGTATGGACCTAATAGGTTGAGCAAGTGGCTGACATCCATTTCTCGTAAAAAACAAAATCTGTCAATATAAACCTCTACTCTGTGGAGGCCCATATGATCCTATTAGGATCGGACATGGTCGAAAAAAAAAATCATAGTATTCGATGGTTAATTTTTCTTCTTTCAATTTACTGGGGAAAATTAATGGTACAAAACCTTCTTCTAAAAATATAAGTTCTACACTTGTGATAAAAAGAATATATGCAAGTTTACAATGTATGTAAATATGCCGGATATAGATTGGTTTATCTTAATTCTCTTTTCTTGCGCAGGCTATTAAAGTTATCTAACGGAATGATAAATAAACTCAAAAAGTGTCCAAACACTACAGTAGGTACTACTTACTCTCAAAGGTTTACATGTCTTTGTAACTTTTGTGTATTATAATACTCATATTCTTATCCTTTCCTGTATTGTCATAGTAATACACCATATTAGTTTTATAAATAACTTTACTGTCATATTTTTTGAATTCGCTATTTTAATTAATTTATTGTGATCATAATCATTCATGACGCAACAGCCTGAGAATGACCCTGTTTTCATCTGGTTGACGTTACCATTCTAATATAATATATTCTACTATCCTCTTGTATTTTTCGAATGATAACAGATAGTATTTTCGTAAATATTACCTAAAATTGTATGATATAAATTTAAACAAACTGATGCTGCCAGTTTTATTTATTTATTTAATTTGTTGTTTATAAAATAAATAATCACGAACACATAATTTTGCAGTATTGCAATACCTATTGCAAAAATTATGGAACATTTCATGATCCCTAAATGTAATATTTAAATCTCTCAATTTTGTTTATTTGACAGAAATTCAATCATTTTTTATATCTTTCATCGAATACCTATCTTTAATTAAACAAAGATTATTCTCTACTCTTTAATTTTTTTATAAAATATTAACCAAATTAATCATATATATTATATATTATAGTATATATTTCGATATATTTTGATCTACTCTGTTGCTACTTAATACATTGAATAAGAAGATACAATTCATTTGTTTGATTTTTCTGCACTCGTTTTTATTGTGCGCAATATTTCAATGCCTGCGAGGAAACTCAATCCAATTTATTACAACGGCTGAGAAAACTCAACTCAAACATTCTTTGTTCGTCTCAACACAATGAAAATTCCACCTCCGGGTCTGTGAAACGTATAAACTTAACGAGCACTCTATATGTCACGTACTTATATATATATATATATACGATATATAAAAGAAAACATTTTCCCGGGAGCTCCCAGAAAATGAGAAAAATACTTCGGATGTAGCCACGCCTACCCTTCGTGACGTACTTACAGAGATACGCTTCCGTCCACTGACCACGCCTCCTTCTCTCCGTTATATACCCACAAAGCCTTATTTCTTATATATAAATGATATTCCAGAGAAGAATGTTTCAAAAAATACCTTCTAGGAAGTATAAATATTTTACGGTTTCCTAAGGATAAACATTTATTTTGTATTTCTCAGAGGGTAAAATATATGCATAAGGTTGCTATAAAACCTATTTCCGTATGATTTTCATATTCAGTGAGGTTGTTTAAAGAAAATATTGACTCAGAATTCGAATAAATATTTTAAATTTATAGAACATTTTGAATTTTATAATAATTTCCGAGATATAAAATCCTTTTGTATGAACCCTTTTACAGCTTTTTGATCATGTTTTTTACAGCAACTTCACTTTCAACTACTATTTCATTTTATCAGAATTTATTTTTTATTTAAATACCTACTTATTATATTTATTTTTTGTGTTCTTCCATTCTAGTTTCCTCGTTATTCATAGCCAAATAGCTAAAGACGTTACAAATTGTATTATTAAATTCATGTTATCTATTTTTCCTCTGTTTTACTGAAAAGTACCTACTCTATAGATAATTACTTTAAAATTTACTTAATACAATTTGTTAGTATTTAGTTGTCATGATATTGATTTTCTACATACGTATTATTTTTTTTATTTGTTGTTGAACTTGTTTCAAAAATATACAGAATACCATTTATAATATTCTTATTAATTAATTTTCTGAATTTTTTGTACCGAAATAATTTGAATAATATTAAGTGTTTAAGGTCTTAAATAATATCTACATTTACAATATTCTTCATCTTCTGCGTCATCTTTCGTAAACCATACAATAAATTTCATATTTTGAACTCAATCCTATACTTATAATAATATTTTGTCTTCAAAATCTTACTAAAAACTACATTCTAGCTAATTTCAATCGTTACAATTAATTAATCAAACAACGAATACTTTCAAATGACCATCCACTATTTTTTTTAAATATCTAATCTGATTTATTATAATAAATTTGCACTTTACTTGTGTGTCTCTATTATTACAGTGAGTTATTTTTAAAATTTCACGTTACGTGTCAAAATTTGTGGTTTAATAATAGTTGTACCTACTTTATTGTATTAATGTATCATATAAGTTATAATTAACTGTATTCGTCACCAATTCAGTCACCGTACGCATGTACCTGAAGATGCCCAAGGCAAAACCCAGACGACAAAAAAACGAGTCAAATAGTATAGTAGAAAACTTAAATCCATTAGAATTTAAATTCAAATTCCATCAAATGCCCTCGGTTGATAGTATTAATAGTATCTACATACCGACGTATTTTCTGGCGATAGGATTATGTAAACTGGTTTCCGATTCAAAAACAATCATTATATTTTAATATATTATTACTTACTATTTAGTAAGCATATTATTTTAATTAACGTAAACTAACGTACCTTTCCAATTTAAGGATGTGTGTATATTCTAAGAGACACTAGTAGACAGGTTATCTTGATTAACGTTTTAAGCTTTTTAGTGCCTATAAGAACACAACTGCCCACAACTGATAGAAGAATTTTCTGATAATACTGTATCAGTGTTAAAAGATCAAATCCAATAATTCATTACGACAAATTAATGAAAACCAATATTAGTAATTTAATTTTGATCAACACAGTAGGTAAAGCATAAAAGATGCCTTATTCAATTATGTTCGATTTTTGAATATCACAACCATGCCTTCATCATTTTACAGATTAGTTTTTAATAAAAGAGGAAATCTATAGTTTCCATTAACCTAATTTAACTTTGAATATTTTATAAATACAATAATGTTTTTATCTATTATAGTTTGGTTTAGACAGGGCATAGTGAATTTAAAAAAATGAACAATATATAATATGTAATATGTAGGTATTCTTAATCCAACGAAAACAAATAAGTATGAATGAAAAAGTGCGCACAATTTTGTCGTATTGCCTAACTAAAGTATATCAAAATTATTATGGTATGGTTTAGGCAGGGTTTAATTAATTTTTAAAAACTAACCAACAAATGTAAATTGTAATCTTAGTTCAAGAAAAACAAATACCTACGTATGACTAACAAAATTTAATGTGCACTATTTTTAGCAGATATTAACAGCCTACCTCGACCCTTCGCTACTGTTATGTTGTATGACAATATTAGTAGTTAGATTATGTAGCTCTTTCTTCTTTGTAGGCACGCTGTTCGCTGTAGTATATTTGAAACAAAGCCATGATATAAAAGTCCGAGAGACAAAGCGGAAACGGTCTCCATCTTTGTCCCGAGACAGTTGCTAAGCACTTCCAAAGTTGCACGAACAAGAAATTCAAACTCCAAAATAAGAAGTCGAAATCCGATTTTATGCATTAATTTGAATAAGAAGAGGCCAGGCACTGGCATGGCAAGGTAGGGTAAATATTATTAGGCGGATTGCCGAGACGCGGGGAGGTGGAGGCAGCGGAGAGAAAACACTGGAAATCCGGGAATTTCCCCGACTTTATTTACATTTTAAAAAGCGAGATTCGTTAGATGGATTCGAATAAGTTACAAAATGTACCTACGTAGATATCTAGGATGAAACACTCGGTAAAATTTGTTCAGATACTCCTTTCCTGAATATATCAACTTAACTGCAAGTAAGTTCGTAGATATTATTATGTCTGTAGGTATGTACTTCGGCGGTGGATAGGTGATGCAGATGAGAGACTCCTTAATTTGAGGTTATAATATATGGATACTATCCGTGGTTTTATCCAACTGGATTTCTCTTAGGTACATAATATGCTTACATACTGTAGTTTAAATGCTAGAAGATATCAATATTTGAAATCGCTTCGGATGTTGATATATTCCACGTACGTGAGGATGAGTATAGGTGGACGTTGTTTTATAAATTCTTAAAACAGGGTCTGCTTAACTCATCTGGTGTACTTCCTTGTACCTACCAATCTAATTTATATACTTATATATTTATTTTTTTATAATATAATACTGTTTTAATAATATTTCTTTGTTTCTAAATGTCATGTTATGAACGTCTTAAATTAATAATTTGTAATGTTCACTTTATGTACCTACTTTTAAAACAAGACGGTCGTGGTTGTTCACGATGATGGAGAAGCGAGAGTTTATTTACTGTTACATAATAAGTACAGGGTTACAATCGGTACAATATAATAAATACAATGACAATACGGTGCGATGTGTTTCTACCGGAAACTTATAATCGAATTACCTTTCAATCAATTGTGATCTATTTATCGACGAAGGTACTCACAATCAAAATAATTTCTAACAATTATATTTAGGAAATAACTATTATAATTATTATTGAGTCAGCTATTTTATCTGGAGTTTGCGTCATCAGATATAGCTGACTATGTGGAAAAACGGATACGCGGAAATTATAATTGCAGTAAGCTATTTACTGAGTTTGCCATAATTGGACACTGCGGGAAATGGATATTAAAGAATTTGTAATTGCGGTAATGTATTTAATATCGCCGACCAATGTGCTGACACGGATTGAGTTGTTTATCCCCATAATATGTCTACCACTGTAGCTACATTTAGTTTATGTTTATAATTTGTACCATTGATATAACATCTACAGGATACACCATGCTATACAACGTCTGAACAGAAAAAATGGGTACTTTTTCAGAAAAGTTTTTGTACCGATTTTTTCCACCCATCTATCTAGTTGATAATATTCTTTCAAAAAGAAGAAAATAAAACACTTATGGTGTACTTTTACTTCGTCGCCATACTGTATCTGCAATCTAAATATAGGTATATAAATACGAAATCTATATTTAGGCCTCTTTCCGCTTAGTACAGCACTCTGGCGAATATAGAGTACCTAGGTACAATTGAAAGGTTACTCCTGGGATATTCCATACAAAACTTTAAAAGGATATTTAGTTATGTTACGCCACGGTATACGCCCACACAAGTAATGTGGGAAGTGGTAGACGAGGACGCATAAGTAGTCAAGTGTGTAGTTCTTAGGTTTAAAAAAAACTACTACGGTAGGTACCTATCCTTTATCGTGTTTTCCACACCAAAATTTAATATTCAGTCTCCCTTCCTTTATTTACTTTCTATGCTAATATTCAATAAAACCTATCCTAAACGGAACCAATTTCATATTTTCCTAGACCCATGCAAGCATAAATTGATGGATATCAAAAAATATGTAATTTACACAAAATTATCCCGTGGGGCTACCTGCAATACCGACTGACCGTTCGACAGCAACTCAATCTTGCTCTTGGAACTGTATTTGAAATTCAAATATTATTATGGCGGTCTAAAAAAATATATATTCAGAGAAGGTAATGCCAACCTTCCTATTATTTATTTTTCGCGTTAAATTAAAGTATGCTGGTGAGTGGTGGGTATACTTACTAATTCAACATCGATAATAAAATTAATAGCTGGCTGATATTTCATATCATAATGATAATATTATTCAGGGGCGGATTAAACTATTTTGGAGCCTTATTCGCAACACCAATTGGGGTTCCTTATAAAAATATATATATTTTATATTATATTAAACAAAAATGTACTAGATACCTACCATAAATAACCCAAAAACCTCCATTAATATTATCATTATTGAAGCTTTAAATAAATATACATTTCGATACCCTCTTCATTGTCAATTTTCCCATTTTTCTTCAGATTCTCAATTGTAACATTACATTAAATAGCTCAAATATTATTTTGATTAATTCCGTTCTTTTCTCTTATACCACAACTATTGTGGACTAGCTATAAACTTTGTTAAATAATACAGTTTATCTTTCATTATAACCGGAAATAAGTGATGTTTTAAAATATAATAATAATTATTATAATTCATTAATAAATGAAAATTTACAACTGCAACGGTTTACGTAGGTACCTACTGAAATAAATGTTTCTACAATATTGTAACAATGACATTTTCATATTTTTCAAATTATGTTCTTACTAAGAGTTTGTCTAATTGCTTAATTTTTTTAATTAGGTGTGCACTTATTACCATGGACCCCTACGCATACTCAAAGTACCTTTGATATTATTCGTCGATTAAATAATACAAATTGTGAATAATCTTTTTATATAATTAATTATGCACCAATAAAAGTAGTGTTATATGATAAAACAGATTATTATATATATCAATATTACCTATTTATTACCCACGTATCGGAAATCTAGATAATACTTATTTGTATTTATAGCTGCTTATATACATGTAAACATGTAAAATGTTCTGATAATTGGCCTATCACTGTGCATATCTTCCTGCCCATTTTCCTAAGTTTTTATCTGATCGTAGGGTTAATTCTTAAGATACATAAATAACATATCATTAAAACGGACATTGTGAAAGTCCCAAACAATATCCTCGTCATCTTTCAATCTTAAATTAGGTAGGTATCAATCACTTGAGATAGCCAGCACCCCGTGATAGTTTGTACACGTTAGTTGACTCATTAAACTTACCTAACGTTTTTGTTCGAAAAATTACATAATATTTAATCAAAATCCAAGAAATTTAACATGGCATGCCTATATTAAAGGAATGAACGTAATCGATTTTGAATGGTATGGATTTGATGATTTTTAATAATTAGAATAAGACTTTTCCCTTTTGTTAATTAATATATTTTTCAGCCATCAGCTCCTGGACAGCCCTTTTGGTAAATGATAAATCCATGATTTATATATTTACCTACTTAGTACATATAATTCCATTTTATAACATAATACGTCTTATAAACTAGTTTCTATTCGGCAGCTACGTACTTTATTAATTTGTCAATGTCAGTAGGTATTTTTTATTATTGTCTGAATATTATGACCCTTTTACTTTCATATTATGTATAATGGGCAAGCAAATTTTTCTTAGTCTTCTTTTTATAAATATATTTTTCTATTTAGTTATAGCGTTACTTTCATCAAATTATAATAATGAAAATCGTCACCCTGGTTACATCTTGTTATATTTACGATTTATTTGTTTTCGGTTAATCAATTTTGAAGATTAAATCTTGTTCTTACATAATATACAACAGGGTAGACTCCGGGTAAAAAAGACTTAAGTAATGTCAATTAAAAGAAGCCAAACGTAAAGTGTGATAAAACGTAATAAGATAAGGGGAAAAAATATTTTATAAAAACTCTTTAGAGACATTTGTATAAAACATTGAAAACTATTTGATACAAATGCCGATTTTTTCATTCAGCAAATGCATTGACAAACAAGGTTGCGCTGTTTAGAAAACATTTTTACTCATTTATAATTAATAAGATCGCTACTTCCAATAATTATTATTGGAAGTAGCGATCTGAACAGAAGTCTCGTGAAATGTTTTTTTTAATTAAAGCTCACATTTTTTACAATCTGAACTGTCCAAACTATATTTAATTTAATATAAACGTTTGCTTGTGTGGATATGTGTTGAGTTTCAAACAAGATTTTTGTACACGTGCATTTTTTAAGTTTTTATTAATCAATTTGTGAATATCGGCCTGTACTAAGTTTAACTGAGATGACAATTCAAAAATGTCATTTTTCATTTAGGTACAAGTCATAAATAATTTAATGAGGCGACGAAATATCTAATTTGATTGTATGTTTAGTTTCATTTGAAATGTCTCGCAAGGCATTGTTCTGAACATTCTCTTTTATGTATTTTATTGTCGAGTAAATGAATATTACCGACCATAAAATAACGAAAAAGAATCCAAGTATCGTCCACTGTCACAAATTCATTCCATTAAGTAACGTCACGTAGGATTATCCTATCTATATAGCATATCGCAGTCTATCGCTGGCGAAAAACAACCGACAAATAAAAGAAAACAATAAAGGAAAAACAATCCACAGTACCCTCGCATGAACACTCTATGTAACGTACCTATTAAGGAATGTCGGACCATCTTGACCGCATTGAATTTTACGAGTATTTCCCGTATATATTACCATACATAACGTTATAACGGCCGGGGTGGGTTTATTTTCATTGCCTTCAGACAACGGCCATCGCCATGGAGAGGTTTTCAATCATGCAACGTTTTACGCCGAACGATGGATGCGAAATTTTATTTCTTTTCCAATTCCCGTTCATAAGCGCACATACGTAAAAATAAATCCATACGAATTAACATATAGATTGCCTCACTCAAGTGTAACTATATAAATACAAACACAAGAAAATACCTTGTTTTATTTCTTAATTTTGTTAACGTCATATTATTTCTTCCCCTTTATCCAATTACAAAGAGATACGAAAAAGTGGCGGTGGTGAAATTATTATTTACATACAAACCTACCATGATGAGTTAATTTTCTAAATTTTTAAATTTAAAAAAAAAATTAACGATTCGATAATGAAAGATTTTCGTATTCCCCGTTTATTCGGAAAATGGGCAGGGTTGCTATTTATAGCCGGGTCTAGCTGGAAAGTATCACATAAATCACAATAATTTACAGTAAACTTGTGAATAAGACTATAGAAAATTATTAATAAATTCCAAATAGATAGGTTTTATGTTGAAAACATCCTTCTATGGAGAAAAAGCATAATTGTATGAAATTGAAGAAAAAAAAAAGGACCACTGGTCCACATAATATGTCATCAGCTACAAATGACTTCGCATTGCAGGTTCATTTGCGGAGAGCTTCACACTACTGCCGTGACATTTAATTAGTAATTAGCGGGGCGTGTAAAAAAACCATTAAAAGACAATATCCGTCACGATGAGTAGATAATCAGCCAATAATAATAAACATCGGCATTATTATTTAGTTGAAAAATCATGTAAAATTATTAAGTAGATACTTATGTAAAAGTATTTATAACTTACTGTACTCAAGTAATTAATCACAATGAACATAAAAAACGGCCGCCGTTGCGTAAGAAAATCGCAATGGCAACTGAGCGATCTTCATATTTGTTTAGCATTCGAGTTTACCAACTTAACCATACTTGATGCGATTGTAAAATAATTTCAATTGTCATAATAGAAATAACGTGATTTATAGTCGAAATTCTTTCATAAATTACATAAAACTAAACCCCCCCCCCAGTTCCCTCCCTTTGGATCTACCTGCAGGTCTATTCTATACTTATCGACCGCTAAAGTGATAGATATTATCAAACTTAGGCAGCGCTCGAAATGGAAAATTTTACGAACCGGAGCGCTTGATAATTTTACGAAAATATTAACACTGTTACTTATCTAATTCTATACATATATGTATTAAAAAAACGATTGTGTTAGATTTTTTATAATATGACATATCTCGCTCAGACAGTCAAATTAATATTTACACGAGACGGAGCGATAATTTTGGGGATTTTATGAACCGGAACGGCGCTCCGGTGCGTTCCGGTCCATTTTGAGCCATGAACTTAGAGTAGGTTTGTATTAAAAAAATAACACTTGTTGTAAAAATATTAAAACTATGAATTAGTCAAAAATCCAAACGCTGAAAATTTGAAAACTTAATAAACTAAATTTTAAAATTAAATATAACCATAAATATAATGTAAAAATAACTTAGTCTATGTACCAAATATGTGACAAATTCACATTTCTTTCAAAAAATCTTTTTAATGTATTCCGCTAGGTTCTCTGTTGCCATATATTATGATCTCCTTAATTTTTTCATACACTTGAGATAGTTCTTTACTTTTTATTTTGCGATAGTAATCACTGACATATTATGTTGACCAAGTGTCTAACATTAATTTATCATAAAATATCTGTTAAAACCCTCTTCGGAAAGCACTCAATATTCACATTGGATTTTAGAGCCAATGAAAAAATAAAGATGGATAATGTGATTTACTTATGTTACGATTTGTAAAATCTATTGATATTAAAAATTAGAAAAGATAACACTTCTGTAATTTAGCATCAATAAAAGTTTTCATAAACAAAACATAAACTATGTTGGATAGGGCGAATGACAAAAACCCATTTCCTATTGAAATCTGTTGATATTACATAACATTTTTACTATGTGGAAGCCCATACACTTTGCTATAGTGCGATAAAGGTAATTTTCTTTTATTATAATATCATGAGCATGCTTACAAATACCATCCATTATACCCGTCTTAAATCTTGAAACATCGAAACTTGCGCTGCTAGAGCTTCTAGCATAGGAGACAAATAAATTATTCAAAACCAGAAATATCCGACTTGATATAAACACATACTTGATAAAAATCGAATAAATTTAAATTGATAATTTTTTATACTATTTTTTCCTTTGATATTATGACATCCTTAGCTTTGCAATTCTTATTTTCTGTTTTGTAGTGAACAATTATTAACAAAGTAACGTGCTAACTACTTTATTATGACATGAGCAGCGCTCGGAATGGAGAAGAACGACCTGGAGCGCCGTTCCGGTTCGTGAATTCTTCGAGAATACCGTTCCGTCTCGTGGAATCCTAGAAGATAGCAAGATGACTCGTAAAATTCTCGAGCCTCATCAGAATATTTCATAAAGCGTTCCGGTTCAAAATATTTTGAAAACATAACAGAATAATTATCTTTCCATTAAACAATGATTTTACTGGTTGGCCGGATTATTGTTCCTACATAATATGTCGATACAAATGGGTGCCACAATTAGCAAGTTAAAATTTTGTTTTTAGAAATACATCGAGCTAGGTATATTTTTTCCCAACAATGCATTTCTAGACAACCCATGTGTCTAATAATAAAAAATAAAAGTTTTTATTGAAGAAAGTACCTTTAGATTTATTGCTCTCTTCCGTTTTCTTAATAAGACAATATGAGATATTATATTATTATAACAATGTTTTTTTGCGTGCAGACAAAATCACAAAATACATAATATATTTAGGGTACCTGGTATTATGGGTATAGATTATAGAAGGACGTAAGGTAGATGGTTTGTGAAATATTACTTATTATATATATATATATATATTGGTATATTATATTATAATCAATTAATGAAAATAGTTTTTTTAAATTATCATGGTAGTGGCAATGCCTTCTAAAATTTTCACGTTTTTAATACTAAGCTTAAAATAATATCGATATTGCATATTTAAAAAAATGTATTAGGCTCTCATAGACCCCTGCAGGTAGATTGTTTATGAAAAAATGGCAATGCCTTCTACAATGTTCACCTATTTATCACTAAGCTTAAAATAATATTGATTTGCATATTTTTTTTAATGTATTAGGCTCTCATAGACCCCTGCAGGTAGATTGTTTGTGAAAAATGGCAATATCTTCTAGAATTTCCACCTATTTATTACTAAGCTTAAAATAATATTGATTTGCATATTTCAAAAAAATGTATTAGGCTCTCATAAGACCCTACAGGTAGATTGTTTACGAAAAAATGGCAATGCCTTATAGAATTTTTACCTATTTATTACTAAGCTTAAAATAATATTGATTTGCATATTTTAAAAAAATTTATTAGGCTCTCATAAGACCCTACAGGTAGATTGTTTACGAAAAAATGGCAATGCATTGTAAAATTTTCACCTAGCTTAAAATAATATTCATATCGCATATTTTGAAAAAAATGTATTAGGCTCTCATAGACTCCTGCAGGTAGATTGTTTATGAAAAATGGCAATGCCTTTTACAATTTTCACCTATTTATTACTACGCTTAAAATAATATTGATATTCCATATTTTAAAAAAATGTATTAGGCTCTCATAATATAGAGCTCATTGATAAGGTAGATTGTTTGTGAAAAAATATAAAATTATCATAATGTAATCCTACTTTTCAAATATTTACTACATTCTTATCGATGCACTGGAAAATTTATTAGGCACTCATAAACTTATGTAGGTATATTGCTTTATAATCAATTGAAGAAAATTGTTTTTGATTATTTTTTAATAGTACCTACATGGTAATGGAAATTTCTTTTAGAATTTTCGCATTCTTAGTAAGTTTAAATAATGAATAATGATATTTTCATACTAGCGCAACTAGGTAAATGTATAAGGTTCTCATAAAATCCCTGTAGAGTGTAGGTAGTAGATGGTTTATGAAATACAAAAGTAGGTATCATGATACTATTTACTTTTAGAATATTCTCTACATTCTTATAAAGGCACTGGAAAATAGCACTCATACAACCTATGCAGGTGTAAATATTGTTTTTTAAGCTTTTTTTTGAAGATATACTTCTTTTGGCGCGTTTAGGAAAACAGATCAGAGTGTATTTTTCGCGTGTGACCGGCCGCGATGTAACACATAATTTTTATAATTTATATTGCATTCGGGTTGCGTAATACTTTTAAATATTTATCGTTGTGTTACGTGGATTCAAATTTGTTTCTGTTAACTTTCCTAACGTTATTCATAAAACTTTATTTATATTGGAGTGTATATTTATTTTTCATTCTATTGATTGTGTATCAAGATTTGAGGCTATATTTAAGTATAATTTATAAGTAAAATTATTATATATCAATAAATAAATACATTTTGTGAATGTTGAGTTGGTAAATAATTATTATTATGATTATATTCATTTTGGTCTCAAGGGTTTATGTTAAACCAGCGACGCTCCAATAAGCGGCTTTTTTCCTGAGTGTGTAATTTAACAAGATAATTAAAATAGTAATAGTAAATAATAGTAATAAATACGGAATTAAGCTACAAGATAATCTTAAACCAGCGGCACTCCATTTCAACTTCCTACCAATAAGCAAAACAAATAATTTGGATAGCTCGATGAACCAAAGAAACACTTTTATTTATTTTGTGAACCTGATTCTAAATCACCACAGCAGAGCTAGTCGAAGAATCTAAGTCTAAGGTTGTTTAAAAGTATGCATATTTAATAAAGAATTCTACATTCGTAAAACTTGTGTATTAATTGAATATCTAATTTTATTAAATTAATTTATTATGATGTTCATACTGTGCTCTTGCTTTTTCGTACATGTTGGATTTTGATTTGATTAAAAAAAAGTTTTATCAAAATATTTCCAATTTATTAAAAATCAGAACTTTGAATAAAGTAGCATGTGTCTTGATTTTACTAAGGTATGTGCTGTTTGAGACTTTCACGGTTGTTTGTCATCGTAATTGATTTTTGGGTTTTCACCGCGTGGACTTCTTCCTTCTTTCCTCGACGCTTCGGGCTATTTGCAGAGGCCATTATCAAGCGATATCATCATATAATCAAACATAATAATTATATTATAACATGTCGAGGAATGAAGGACGAAGTACACGTGGTAAAAACCCAAAAATCAATTACGACAAGGTATCTTCACTCATGTTTCCATCTACACTTAGTTATACATTTATAATTTATTCAAACTACTGACGAAACCAATGGGAAATTGTATTGGTTTGTCCATTATTTCATGTATTTTTATGTTTCCTACTCCAATTAGATTCATATACGTTTAGATATTTTTATATCAATGTTATGATTTTGTAAAAGATTTCGTAAACTTATATTATTATATATTTTGATGTCACAAACAACTGATTCGGACGAATGTGGTGATGAAAATGTTTTATAAAGTACATTATGTAAAACTGAGATATTTTTTGTATTACCGTTATTATAACAAATATTGCACATATTTTTTGAAAAAATATTTAGCGTTCCGGTTCGTAAAATTTTCTATTTCGAGCACTGGACATAAATTATAGTAAATTTAGAGATTGGTGTTCAAAATTTTGAAATTATGTTTTTAAATAACACAAAAATATCAAAATATTACTGTAGTAAAATATATCGTCAAAGTATGTATGTAATAAGTTTGGCAAAACTATACTTTCTTAACCTTTTTACTGCCGGTAGGTGTGTGTATGGCGATACCTTGCACGCCGCGAATTTTATTGCAAAAATAAAAAAATTAAAATCAATTAACGTTTCAAGCGGTAAAAAACGAATTCTGTTTCAATTCTGAGTATGTGACGATATTCCCAATATAATGTCATTGTGTGTTCAACATTTGTATGTTTAAAACAATTGATTTACGTTAAACGTTTACGTAAAATCCCGTTTAAAGCAGGACGTCCAATCACGTTATTTTTGTATGAGCGACGTTCCGTTCGCGTCTTGAGACGTCATTGGCAGCCATCCGGTTAAGTGCATCTTTTTCGTAAATAACATCTTTGATCTGACAACCTGTATTGTATATATATATGTGTATATGTATTGTAGAAGATTTCAAATTTTATTTTTGAGGGAGTAGAATTTAATTAAAAATCAATAAGTACCACCATTGTTAATATTTTATTAAAAATATACATTTTCAAGATACCTACATACATTATATTATTATTTCAACATGGCTTACAATCCAAAATTTATTTTGAAATAAAACATTTTGAATGGCGATATATCTTTATAAAAATTGTATAATTAATCATGTTGGTAAACTGATCCATTTCCAACCCATGAAAACCTGATCACTGCCAGAGCTGATTTAACTCGTGGTAAGTTTTCACAAATATTTATCATTCTGTTCCTGTTTCACATTTTTTTAAGGGAATTGTTTTATTCCAAAAATAGCTGGCCTACAAGTGTCTAACCTAGTAAAAATTGGCTGGCATTGAAAATGTTTAAAACATGGATTAGACAAATATTGTGATTTAATTATTATATTTCAATTATGTCAAAAATTAAAAACATTTCGATAAACAAACATGTACATACATAATGCTTGACCAAAAGCCCTTATTCAAACCAGCAAGTGTCTCAGCCCAATGCAAATTTCAGCACATGACTATGAGCACAATTTCCATTGCCGCCACATGTTCATCACAATTCATATCTTTGCTCCAACATATTTTTTTGTTCACATAGTCCATAAGAGATTTGAATAGTTTTATTTGGTCCGCCTTTTTTAAAATAAACTTATTTATAATACCTACAGTACCTAATAGTACCTGTCTTAGATTAAAATAATAAAAACAGCATTTTGTTTCAATGGAGTCAGTATTAAATTTACTTTGTGATAATGACTAATTAATAAAATGTTACTATCCCTCCATGTATTGATTTAGAAATGGTCGATTTTGTCATCATAATATTTTGACAAATTTAACAATAGTCTGTTGCACAAGAAAAAACATAGTATTGCGAGTTATGTAGGTATTTATTATTTTATAATACATTAATAATTATATTATATATGCGGTAAATATATTATGGTAGTTTTCAAGTTCCTCATAAACTGGAGAAGTGCTTCTGTGGTGTTTGTTTGTGAGTACTAGGCTGCAGAAATAATATTCTGAATCGCAGCGGATCATACTGAAAATCTAAAGTACATAATTATATCTCAAAAAACTGAACACATTATTATGGAATTCTATATTTATTGATGGATGTATGTGTGAATACAACATTGCAATTACTGTGTATTTCTGAAAGGCAAGAAAGCAACACTCCGATGCGTAAGATGAAACAAAACAAAAATCAATTCGATAATCCTTATTGCAAGTGACATCACATATTGTGGAAATCGAAAATTAGCAAATGTCATAGATTAGTGAATTTGTAATTTCAATACAATGTAAACAACATATTATTATGTCATACATACACATAAAAAGTATAATCAATACATTCATGTTGTGTAAAAATGAGTTGAAAATTATACTTATAGGCATACCTACATACCATCTCGTGAAAAAATATATTGAAATATACTAGGTCTGATCCTAAATGGAAAATTTAAAATTACCAACAAACGGTGAATTTTTTATTTCCAGTTTTTCTGAGAAAACTTTCTTGAGAATTTTCAAGACACCAAAAAACCAAACTCGAATTCTCGAGAACGAATATTCTCGAATTTGAGGATCGATAAAAGTCAAGAAATCACATCTAGTTTTAAGGGAAAACACTTATCACTTGAAACTAAATAATGAGAATCGGCACATATTTATTATTAGAATTGTCTAATGATCAATGATGATTAGTTCGTCTATACTCCAATCTTCGTAGGAATGGTCTGGCAGATATCTTCTGATAATAATTGGTATTTTCCTTTGTTTCAGCTCCTTCATTGCTATTTGTAATGGATCAGTCTCGCCCTCCAGTTCCACCATGACGGGTGCGCACATGGCAATTTGTAGCGCACGCGTCCCCAACACCCGTGCCCGTTCATATCTGAAATTAAAGAATATCAACTTGTAATCATGCGTATATCGTCGGTGTTTTGTAAAAAGGGCGAATTAACCAAAATGCTACTTTACAGGAGGAGGATTTTTAACTTTTGACATTTATTTGTTTTTTACTTGTAGATGATTATAAATGTCTAACAAGTTTATAATAAAGCTTACAAAGAATACTGTCATTATAATGGGTATTATCATATAATATTTTAAAAGGCCTAATATGTCACATTTGCTTTTTATTTCGTAATTTTAATTAATTTAATTTTAGTCGATTATCGTTTTTAAGTACTTTCCTGTGGAGATAAAAATTCGCCGTTTTTACACGACAAATCTAGTGGAGTACATATTGTATTTTCATTAAAATCTCGATTTCGCCAAAATGGTTGATTCGCCCTTTTTACAAAACACCGACGATATTGTGGTGCAGTTAGGAGCGTTTATGAGTGGTAGATCGAACAATTCGGCAGCTAATGTCGGCACTAATCTACAGAAGCGGAAATATGTTGCAGGTAAATTCTGTTTCGTACCGCAGAATGTGGCCAGACGATATTGTGGTGCAGTTAGGAGCGTTTATGAGTGGTAGATCGAACAATTCGGCAGCTTATGTCGGCACTAATCTACAGAAGCGGAAATATGTTGCAGGTAAATTCTGTTTCGTACCGCAGAATGTGGCCAGACGTTAAAATTAAGTTTTTATAATAAAAATAATATTGTAATATAATATTCAGTTTGAATAACAGCATCTGTGAGTGAGTAACAAAAGCTATTTGTGTGCCGCCATCTATTGAAATAAGCAAACAATATTATGAAATATTTCATTGAAAATATTTTTTTCTCTCTTTCCATGAACTGCTAAATTGTAAATTATGACAAGCACCATGAAAATAATATATTTTAGATATGGAATAAATTGAATCTATGGATTGTGTTGAATTATTTACATTGCAGAAATAATCATCATCACATTGTCACAATAGTGTTAACTGCATTGTTTGCCACATTATGCAACATTTCTGTTTATACCTCTCTGGTTTACTGGTTTCCTCCACATGTCCGTATCAATAGTGGCTGCTTTATAAGCACAAGCATATAAGCAACTGCACCAAAATGGTAAATCAGTAGGTAAATACAAATTTAATACAGTTCACAGTATCGTCTGCCTTGGGTCTCTCATGAAATAACATAATAATATCACAGAGGAAATTAACAAGAGAATCATGTCAGTGAATAAATGCTACTTCAGTCTATAGGGACATATTCAGTGCAGGTCTAGGGTGCTTAAGTGCCACCGATTGGGCGTTGGGACAACTGAGCACCACACAGATTAATACAATGCATAAAAGGAATAGACTTACAGCAAATAGACAAAGAAGTATCTATCTAGATTCGACCAAGTAAATTCAATACATTTGTGGTATTATTTTCCTAAAAAATATAGAGGAATAAGATAAGCATAGGAGCATGGTAGTTCTCAGCCTTTGGAAGCCTGACACTGTCTCCCTAATGTTAACCAAACCTTTGAAGATAATCTCAACCTTTAGGAGCTTGACACCCACCACACCGGATGTTTTCAGCCGTTTGGAGCCCAACGTCCACACCGGACATTTTCAATCTTTTGGGAGCCTGAACTCTATAACACTTGGCAAGCCATTTCTCCTGCACCTTTGGACAACCCTGCAGTTTAAAACATTGAAAACGTCATGATAGCATACATCCGGCAATAAAGGTTGAGAACTTCTGTGGCAGGCTGGCTAGATGGAGGTATTAATGTCTACTGTATAGAGGTGTCAAACTAGAAACTGGCCACTATCAATAGGGACAGGTGGAGAGTTGTTGGACGAAGCCGGGACGGGAAGTTGTCATGGTGATGATAAAACATTATGACAGTTATCGCTCTATCTAACCAGTAAATTTTTCGTCTGCTTATTCTCTTACTGTATTGCTGGACCAAACCCTCGTAGCCGCCTCATGGCATGTCGTACTATCCACATGACCAAATCAACGCAGTATTCCAATCTTAATTGATTAATTTGTGCTGAAATCGTTATACAGATCATAGAGATAGCCGCTGTAGCTTTTTATAAATGTAATAGTTGTTGACGTTTCTGATTATAAAAGAGCTAGAAGATTATTTTAAAAATGTATAAAAATGTTCAGTGCCAAAATCTAACGGACAGGTTTTCACTGTGTGTACTTTGTACAGCTCGCTTTATGAGTTTATGAGTATACAGTAAAATGTCGATTTCCTTCGAAGTCGAATGTCGAAAACTTTCCCTATATACATTAGCTGCATGGCAGATTCACTTATAGCAAACGTCATGCTGTCATCACCTGCATCTGTCAACAATACTTCCATTTTATAATTACTGCCACCATATGAATGAATGAAAGTGATATAAAAACCATCAGTGTTATTCAGCTGAATTTTTCAATATTGGGGTGCATATTGATGCACGTGGATTATGAACTTCTATGACTAATGAAAATATATTAGCTTACTTTGTCATATATTTCGTGGTTATGCGTTTTGATTTTTCAACACCTCCTCCGGCTTGTCCGGGTGCAAGGAATTGCACTTGCTCTCCCTCCTCCTGAAAAAATACCAGAAGAGCTATTAAATAACGTATGAATTCCAATTGATTTCAGTGTTGTCATTATCCATTTGCACACCGAAAGTAAATGCTTGGGTAACAGATTGTTCAAAGTATGTAGGTGTAAAACAATTGGTTGCCATTCATATGACGGTTGAGATCACATCCGGTTCTAGTAAGTTCGAGGCCCGATTGGTGAATGGGCATTTTTTCTCCCAAAAGACATCAATGCAGTTGAGAACAGGTTTTATCAAACACATGGTGTTCACTATGATCCTGTAAAAGATGTTGCATCTGAAACTATTCCTCTCATATTACTTAACTCCCATTATCATAACCTTGACTCCGGATATTATTTATGTCTAATTCTAATACTTAGCCGGCTCTCAGATCAGAACTCGCCTTGTTTGCAACATGTCGAAAACGTCAATGTGACGTCATTGTCATTCATAAAACACACGTCGCCAAATGAAGCTTCGCAGATTGGTCGAATTTGACAGTTTATTTGAAAAAAATATCTCCTGTTGCAAATCGACAAGTTACATGCGACTCAACTTGTCGAGATCGGCCCCGCCGAGCCTGCGCGCTTGCGCAAACTGCTTTCGTCGGCCATTAGCCATTCTTATCTAGACGACTAGATGCACTGTGCATCGATATATGCCTAATTGACGGATTAATCCAATATTTTCGCCTTCTACTTAAATTTCTGCAGTACCAATACATAATAATCGTTGTATCCGCGTCTGATGACATATTTGCATAATGGCGTTTGACGTCTAGCCAGACTATATTTTGATGTTTCGAGAGATTACACCTGAGTGTCGCTAGGTAGATATGCGAGGTTGTGACATGCAACACTGGGTCGCCAGTCTAGGAAGGTTTAATTTTTGGTTGTGCGGCACACGAGGCGAATTCTGATGTGAGAGCCGGCTTTAAGTTCCCCTTTCTGCATATTACTGACATTTGATACTGTCAGTTGATATCTGTAAGCTGTAGGTACCTACAATAAAAAATGTCAGGATTATATTTGGCCTCTTTTAACGGTAAGGTAAATCAGCATGTTTTGAACCTAAGGAGAACATAATATGGGCTCCATAGAGTGGAAGTTGTATTAAGATAATATATATGCAATTAGCAATTCGTCCAACCCACTGGGTACCTGCCCAGGATTAAATAATTGAAAAATAAACAGCATGCATTATTTTGACCAGCCGCAGGTTCGAAGCTGTAACCTGCGGTTTCATATTTATAAAAAGACAGCAGCCCCATTTTCATCCATGCTGGCTGAGTGGGTGGAGGCCTCTTTTATTCGCCTAAAACTATTGTATCTTCCAAGAAGCTCATTTTGAATGTGTTACGGAGGTAGTGATCCAGAAAATCTTTATTTGAAACATGTTGGAAGATATTTTTGAATGAATGGAATTAAATGTTCTCAATAATTCCATAATTCCGCCACAAATGGGGCCACGTTTTGAAGATTATATATATGAAATAATTCATTACCATCCGTTTTTTTCTTGTGGTTTCTCATATTTTTATGTTTTTGTCACACGTCTGTAACTAGCAAAAGAGTGAAGTCCCCTACAGCACAATGCCCAGTTAAGATCAATCACATTCAACAAATATGCTTCTTCTTGTAAAAAATAAATGAAAACTTACCTATGCCGTTTAATGTACAATATGTCATGATTTTGCCATTACCAAACATAAAGCCACTAAAAAAGCAAAGGAATGGAGTGTATTATGAACGGCAGACTTTTACTTACATCCTGCTCTTCGACTTCCTCAATGTTTTCATCTTCTTCAATATCTTCATAATCACCACCCCCGGCTCTAATAAATAAAGAGTAAAATTAGTCAGGACAGCTTACAAAATACTACGCATTTGGCTTTGATACATAACCTCAACCGAATGTGAAAGTTATCATTGTTTGATGTATATAAACAAACTTACTCTTCTCCATCATATTCGTCATCAGCCATTGCTTAGTTTTTTTCTTTTTATGGTATCGTAGTTACACTATTTTGTTATAGTCATGGATCGACAATCAAAACAAAATGCTAAACGAATAAACGACTACCGCGCGCCAGTGAAGACGTCAAATCAAAATTATCCATAAACAATCATCATTGTCATTACAAATAATATTATCTATGATTATAATATATCCAATTCACTATAATAGCCAGAAGAGAAAAGAATATTTTATGATTATAAATATTTTTAAATATTAATATGCGGACTGATTGCAAACCTCTTGGGTATTTTGATAAATAGTTTTGTCAAAAAAATATTAACACCTCCAATCAATAATGAAAGGAGGTTTACCTACCATTAAAACTCTTATTATTCTTGTTGACTCTGAAGTCCCTTGAGATGTTGATCGTATTTTTTGCCTTGTGTTCTTCTGTGCTGGCCCCTTTTTACCCCCTTTTCTTCTCGATTATTTATCTCTCTGGTTACTCATCTTGTTTAGCAGGCTGGCAGGACCGACGCTTCTATCGTAGCGTCCTTTGTCTTTGGTTATTCAATTTTTGTTATCACCTGGTAAAGCAAGATAGATCCTGCAAGATAGGGTGGATGAACCTAACATGAGAATTAGGTATAACATCTCCTTGCTTTTAGGCTCAGTGCACCGGGCTGAACAGAGAAGTCAACATATTTTGTTCCCCCGCTGTAGAAGTCTGTGTGTCTATCGGTCTCTAGTAAAATGTTTTAAAAATAGCTTCTTGGCGCCAATTACCTCTCTGCAGTATGTCATCTATGGGGTAATTCTCTAACCAATTTAGAGAGGTGACTATCGAGTACTGCCTGGTGATTCCTGTACCTCTGCATCAGCGAGTACTGACTTTACCCAATTTCCGATGACTGCTCGAGTCGCAGGTTTCGGGGGGGGGGGTCTCTTGACGAGATAAATAATGCCGGAATATTACCACCCTCTTCTCTTCTCTCATTGGAAACGCAGATAAGTTTTCGTAGCCAAAATACTGGATCGATGTTTTCGCAACTGGAAGCGCTTAATTTTCATCCAGATTGACGGTGCCTTGATGTGTCTGTCTTGGAACCAAACACTGGCCATAGAATTATATTATGGTCGCCATTATCGACTAGGCCATTATCCGCTACACTGAGTAGGGTAAGGTCATGAACCCGTCGTCCCGATGCGAGTAATAATAATATAGCTGTTCTGCGTGAAACTTCATATAGGTTGTATACTAGTGGTGTTGTTTTCTTGAGGTAGTCCACGATTATTCTTGGATCCCAAATCGGTGGTTTTGTAGGTCTAGTCTTGCGGGTGGATATGGCTTTTAACATATGACGCACTACTATGTTACTGCTGGTGTCTTTACTGATCATAGGTTTGCAAAAGGTAGCTATGGCTGATTTAATATGTACAAAAATAGTGTTATATGAAGGACCTTCCTTATTGTATAAGTGACCCAGGTATCTAGCCACGTCAATCGGCTCGGGAGTATTATAGCTTATCGTGTTGGCCATGCACCATGTCTTCCATTTGTCCCATGCAGGTCTATAAGTCTTCAAAGTGGATGGTCGCCAGCCGGAAGTGAGAAGTGATCCGTCCTCCACCGACCAGCTAGAAACTAACTCTGCCCACCCAAAATTATCCATAACTGGAGTGATAGGTCCCGGACTTGTGGAGGTGGATGGTTTGTCACCGTATCCACTAGAAATGACTCCAAGTGCGGGATCGGGTAGGGGGTTCCAGTGATCTCTGCTGTAGGTCTGCGCTCCAAAAACACTTCTTCCACCATGGGGCCACTAGTAAATATTTGCCCCTTGCCATGTTCAGGTGTGCCAATACTTGTGGAATTAGATTCGGTGGCGGGAATATCCAGGCTAGTTTGAAGTCCCACTGTCCACTGAAGGCATCGTGGAACAGTGCAAGGGCATCGTTCGGATTTCGTGAGACATACGTTGCGACAACATAGGCTGTGTTGGACACGAGCAGGTCTACGTCTGGGAGTCCCCGTCTTTGAAATAGGGGAGCTGTAGCCGCCATAACTAGGTGCTATTCTAGGATAATTTTGCTGCGTGAGAGATGGTCTGCCACGCAGTTGTATTTTCCTGGAAGGTATTGTGCAGTCAATGATATACTGGCCTGGTTGGCGATTTCCAGGATCTGTCGGCAAAGACTTAGTAGGGTTGCGGACTTTGTGCCCCCTTCGTTGTTGATGTAGGCCACCACTGTATTGTTGTCGGTTTGTAGGAGTAATTATGATCCCCTGAGCGTTTGCTCCCGGAGTTGTATGGCTGAGAGTACTGCATACAGCTCTTTTCGGTTGGAATGCCACGTGGATTGGCGTATTGTCCATGTACCTGATAGGTGGTACTCGTCTAACTGCGCTCCTCAGCCTGAATCAGCTGCGTCTGTGGTGAGGAAGTGATTGTAGGTTGCCCTGTGAATCTTTCCTGAGGAGCCCACCGCTCGAATCCACCACATGATGTCCTCTCGAGCTTGTGGTGGAATCGATGTTGTTTTGAGAGGGTAACTCCTTGATAATTGAGCGCTCGTACGTTGTAGACGTCGGCAATGCAACCTCCCCAGTGGAGTGACGAAGGTTGCAAAGTTGAGTCGCCCGAGGAGGCGTTGGGCCTGCCTGAGCGACCAACTGCCTTTTTGGATCTGCAATTGCAGGTGGTGACAAAGTGATGTGCACTTCTCTGTTGATAAATATTTCCGATTGTTGTGAGTATCCCACGCGATACCCAAGAACTCCCGCTGTTGGATTGGAATCAGACAAGATTTTTTCTTGTTGATTATCCAGCCTAGTGTCTCCATGAAATCTATCATTAAGTCAGTTGCGACAGAAGAATCTCTCTGGACTGATTTGCCATCAGAAAGTCGTCTAAGTAAGTGACGATTCTCATACCTTTTCCCGGGAGGTGTTCGGCCACCCAGTTTGTTAATGAGGCAAACAGTCTTGGTGCTGTCGACAGTCCGAACGGAAGCACGTGAATTGAAGGAGTTCTCCTTGGTAAACTAGCCGAAGAAATCGGCTATGTTGTATAACTATAGGTACATGTAGGTACGCTTGGCTTAGGTCTATTTTTACTAACCAGTCTTCCCTTTGCAGGAATCTTGGGACCTTGAAATGGTGGAACAATTTGAACGGCCTTGGTTGTAGGAAACCGTTTAGGCGTTTTAGGTTGAAGACGGGTCGTTAACTGCCGTCTTGCTTCCTTACTAGGAACAGGGTTGAGAGGAAGCTCGGAGATGGTTCTGCCGATTCCAATACTCCCGATTTCTTCAGTTCCGCGATTTGTGAAGTGATCTCCGGCGATTGTCACGTTTGGAAATCCTTCTGGAATTGTACGGAAGGCATTATTAGAGGGGGTTTCTTTATAAACGGAATACGGGTTCCCGTTATTATTTTTAATAATGGTGGTCGTCCACCCTTGGCCTGCCAGATTTCCTGGAAATGCTGGAGGCGTCCCCCTTAGAACGTGGTGAGGGAGACCCGGTCACCTGCGTCTAGGGTAAGTGCCCCTTGCACCACCTTGGTTATCTCTGGGAAAACCTCGGTTGGATGGGCGTGGGCCTCTCGGCAAGCCACCCCTAACCTGGTCTGGTATCCTCCTCGTGTATCCCTGCCTCCGAAAGGTGTCCTTGTGTCCACCTGATGAAGTGCTAGGTTGACTCTCCCTGCCCTGGTCAACCACTTTGGTGGTCTGATCGAAGACCTTCTCACGACCCCCACCTCTTTCTAGGAACACTGCCAGTTTATCTTTATTGAAGATATGTTCGGCGCTAGGTGGGATCTTGTTAAGAGCCTCTCGCGTGAAGGTGTCTTTTATAACGGAGAGGATTTTCTTCCGCCTCGTCTGAACTAACTCTGCCCGTTTTCCACAAAGGATTCGGGTGACGTCCTCAGACACTTTGTTGAGTGCTGAATAGGTCCCGAACTCTTTTACGACCGTCTCAAAAAGAGCCGTGCCGATGGTGTGGTCGCTGACAGAGTCGACCACTCGCTGTAACGCGTCCCGAATACACTCATTTTGAGCGAGCATCGCATTTTGGAGGCCGGCGATCGTACGCTCCATTAGATGTATCGTTTGCGATGAACGATCGTAGGGGCGTAACTCATCGTTGAGTCCCAACTCAACGAAGACGGGGCCGCCAAATATTGTTTTTGGGTTTCAGCGTAGCGAACCCCCGCCCAATTATCTGTGTCGAAAAGTTGGAGCCTAGTAAGTTCCGCTACCCGAGCTTTGTCTGGCGTCGGAAAAGCAGGCTCCTGAACTACGACACTAAATACAGGCAACGGAATCCTGTTGGGTTTTTCCGCTGTTTCAGGCCTTGCAGGTGGCCGTAAAAAACTTACCGGGGAGTCGATGTCTACCGTCGGCCTCTGCGGAGTAGGCACCACTGCAGGCAGACCCTGTTGGGTCAATCTGATACCTTGTCATCCAGTGACATTACTGATGCCCTCAGTTCACCTACTGGATCGTCCAACAGTAATTCCAACTCATTCGAGTCGGTCTCCATCGCTAGTCCCTCCGCGACGTTGCTGGCTTCATTACGCTCCATGTTAATGCACAAATTTCACAATTTAACTGTACTTCCGTTTGACAAAATTTTTTCGCTTCTGACAAAGGAAAAACACAATCAACTATTGAATAACCAAAGATAAAGGATGCTACGATAGAAGCGTCGGTCCTGCCAGTCTGCTAAACAAGATGAGCAACCAGAGAGATAAATAATCCAAAAGAAAAGGAGATAAAATGGGACCAGCACAGAAGAACACAAGGCAAAAAATACGATCAACATCTCAAGGGACTTCAGAGTCAATTTTTTTTTTCCGACCATGTCCGATCCTAATAGGATCATATGGGCCTCCACAGAGTGGAGTTTTGTATTGACAGATTTTTTTTTTTTTACGAGAAATGGATGTCAGCCACTTGCTCAACCTATTAGGTCCATACTCTGACTCATTCACAAATTGAAAAACAATATGTGTACTTGTCAGACCCAGGATTCGAACCTGGGACCCTCCACTCTATAGGCCGGCATTTAAGCCACTCGGCCATCGTGGGTGTAAATAGCGAATAATAATTATTGCGGTACCTACTGAGCATTGTACAAATAAGTAGGTAACAACTAAACTAAATAAATTGAATTACTTAAATAGTTTGATTATAAATTATTATTCTCTTCGTGAATGTACCTCGCTTTAAATTAATAATTACCTACATTTTTTTTACTTTTTAAAAATATTGTCTATTAATATTATGTTCTTGCAGTAAAGAAAATTTATTTAATTGGAACCATCAGTTCATTAACTCGATTCAAACTTGCTGTAGTGTAGATTTCTTTTTAATTGCCTGCAGTTATTAGAAAATAAATGCATAGTTTTGATCCTCTCAGCAGACATTGCATATTTTTATCCATTAAGAGGGGGCTCAAGAGAAGAGATTGAAGTATAATCTAGTATAAAAAGGATCTCGGCGTCGTAAGGACGTTAATTTAAATCGATATTTTCGCAAAAACCACTAATCATCGGAGATTTTATTTAAAAAATAAACATTATTATTATTGGTATTGTCGGCCTTCTTACAAATTATTATTTGATAAAAACCTGCAAGTGTCCACCGATCAGAAAACAGGGCTGTCAAAATAATGCATGAATTAATATTTTTAAAATGTTAATTTCATCATAGTTTTTAATCAAACCTGTGCAAGTACATACTGATAACTTGGGTGGATATCGTAGCAAACATACTATTGATATATCTACGGGTATTTTATTATTATTACCTAATTCAAATTGAGCATAGGTTGATACTCAAATACTATTATAGTATGTTTATGATTTCGAGAAAATCGTACGATGGTATATAATCCATATCAATTATTTGAAAACATTACATTTGCATGTAGGTACATGTATAATATAGTGAAAAGGTCAGATACCTGTAATAATTATTTTTAGGCACTCATGATATAAATTATTTCGCTCATTGGCTTTACATACAATAATGGTACTACCTACCACTTGTTTCACTAGTATAAAAGTGAAGTTGCGCAGGCAATAAAAAGTCACTTTCTTTTTATATTAGGCAGACACTAAATTCTACGTTTTTAAAAATATTCATTAGAATTAAACAATACCTATTATTTTTAATACGTAGGTCCTAAACATTACAAATAAACACTATTCATTAGTAATGTTTTTTGAATAGCACATGAAATAAAAATGCAGGTAGATATGTATTTCAACATCCTTCGTATGTTTAGTTCTCGGAAAATTTCAGGTTAAAAAGTGGCTAACACATAGTCAAAAAAGTTATCATATCCATCATATCAGTTGCAATATTTCCCACCAAACAACTGATAAACATTGAATTTAGTAACATTTATTAGAAAGTACTATTTTTTGGTCACCCCATAGCTTCATTTCACAAGCTTCACTTGGAGGGAGTTTATTGAGACAAACATTGGCGGCATCCTTTTTATATTAACTACTAGACCAGTTATTATGGACCACATGTAAAAAAATCATATTTTCAATTCTCAAGGCCGATTCTGTAGAGCGTCCCCTTAACTAAAACTTTGTTACCCGGAATTCTACTCGACTGATGTATCAGCATCCCATAACTATAATTTTATAGTTTGGATTCAAACTTGACTGTTTATTCAAAACATAATACAAAAATACATTGAATTGTTCAAATTTTTGAAAGCAACTAATAGATAAAAAAAATAAGAGGCACGGATTCACTAAGATTCAAATTTATGTTATGCCGTGACTGAAAAACACAATGAACAAAATAAACATTGCGTACATAATATGTACTGTTGTAACTTTAATTTAGGACTTACCACAAAACATAGGTAATACATATTATGCTATTCGAATAAAAGAAATGATTTCAGCAGTGATGTTTATAAATTATTTATTTATATAAAAATTTGTAACATTGGTAAAAACACGGAACAACCTTAACAAACACAATTTTTTTATAAAGCACGTTCAATTAAAAAAATGGAAAAAATATATAAATTATGAAAACCAAATTGTATCAAATTATAGTACATAAACAAACATAATGATTATAATTTTAAGGTAGTAAGTGCAAAAATGTTTGTACAGAAATAAATATTATATAAACTATTAAGCATTTGGTAAAATAGATTCTTAATAATTATATTGCAATTTAAATGGCAATTAAAATTTTGCAAGTAACTGAATATATAGGAATCATACTATCACATGAAGTAGATATAATAAATTAATATGTTTAGTCAATAAGCTTAAATTTTAGGTGCGTAACAAAAAAATGCATTTGATTTGTCATTGATAAAATATATAACACTATAACATTATAATAGTATAAACACGTCCGTTCACATTATCACGGTTATTTAAAGCAGCTTCTTCATACGATATTCAATAACAAATTGCACAGCTTAAAACACTATTAGTTGGCGAACTTAATGAGTCAATCTGCTAAAAAGCTTGGCGCAATCAACACTTACAACTAACATCGCAATGACAATCATCTCTTGAAATTAGGAAAAATTTCAAATGGCCTCTTATTGATAATAATATGTACACGTATGATTAGATAAATGAATAATAAAATTTATTATTTTATGATAATACATAATATAAAGAAAGATATTATGTGAAGTACCAAAAATCAATTTTTAATATTACGTTTGTGTATTAGATATGTGTCGCTGAGTTTCAAAACCCGCGATAACACTTTTTTATTATGTTGAGAAAATCAACAAAAACTTTTTGAACTACAAAGGTTTTTGAATGTTTCAGTAGTGTTATAGCGGGATTTGATAGACACATTGATTTTGTTTCATAAATGACAGTTAATCGTAGCGGCTTTTGAAAGAGGCGATAAAATTTTCATGTAGAGATTTTAATAACAAATCCAACGATATATATATCTTATTATTTCAAAAAAGTGTTATAGCGGGTTTTGAAACTCAGCGACACATATAATATAATATATTAAATAATATGCATTCAGACACTTATTTCTTTTCAGCGCAGTCAATATTTGAAAGATACCTTATCCTATTATTTGATTGACATTTGTCGACTATTTATTTTGATTAGAATTTGATTTTGGTTTGAATACAATATACAGATAGGCAGAAAATTGGTATGGGCGGACCCATTTTGAAAAAAATCCGTAATATAATAATTTATCCATTCTTACTGGGCCTCCTCACTTCCACCTCAGACCCCTACACTTCCCCCGGACACCCTGTGCTTTGATTCTACAGTATTTTAAGATTCAAGATTCCTGCAGAAGCACATGTGCGATGCTCATATTATGTATATGAATCACTGTGACCTGCCACATCCACATGTGATTATCATGCGCAAACATCTCTTATAATACCACAACTACCAGTAATATTCCATTCATCAACATATTTTTTTTCATGTAATAATAATTATAATGAATCATGTATAAAATATTTCCTAAAGCAAGAGATGATTACATATTTCAATTTCAGGCATCGATTAACCGTTTTCATACAGTTAAACATAAACATCATTACCATTGTTATAAAATACTGACTTTGTTAAAATACTGAAATACATATTATTAAATATTTTACTAATTATTGGCAAATAACTTATAACTCTTAAAAGCAATATCATTAGTTCATTTTCGCAGTATCCTCAAACATGGCATTTATAATAAGACAAAACATACTCATCTCCATTAAAACTTTTACACGACGAATTGTTTATCATTTATAATAACAGATAAAATAAACATTTATAAAAACTAGTTTAATCATACTCAGGATAAGATTAAAACGCTTCATAGAGATAAAGAAAACTAATTGATGCATGTAAATTGTAACCAATCAATATTATTCTCGTTTGTAATTGAATGATTTCTAAAACATTACAATCATTACATATATTTTATGTGTGTCTGTTAATGTAGTATAATATAATGCATTAAATTTGATATAAATATGTATATATATTACGTCGCTGTAGGATTGGTTTGTCGAATAGACCAAATGTCAAATGTTCAGTAGACGAAAAACAAATTTGATTACCCTATATTTAAATACATGAAGGAATTTAAATTGTTGTTTTTACAGCATATGAATGCTGTTTTCATTACAAAGCAATTTAAAGGAAAGGATGGTTCTGGTCCATTTAGACACAAAAAATCATTCTGCATTCAAAAGGTCGACTTCGACCAAAACGGATAATCGACAAACCAATCCTATAGCTACGATTAGGCAAAGTTGTAAAATACATATCAGATAATTGTTTAGATCTGTTTTATCCAACACAATATCATATTTATTGCATTGAAATCTTAGATAGGATAAAACAATTGTGTTGGAAAGTCATTCATTACATAAATAATTTCACTGGAATATTTTGACATACCACATATTTTCAAATGTTTAAAAAAAATGTTATGTATTGCATGAAAAGTCTTTGGTATTGATTGCGATACTATATTTCTATCCAGAACTATGATTTTTGTAAGAAAATCAACTGTTTTGTTATAAATATATATAAAAGATTGTGAGCTGAAAGCTTTAGTAATTCAAATATGTTTTGTCGGTTATCTGACAGTTATAAATTTAGCTGGAGGCTTATTAATTAATTATGATAAAATTATTTCATGTAGTTGTGATATTATTGCACCCGATTTGCTTAGAAACAAACTTCAGCGTATCGTCAGAGCAATTTTTCATTTGGACATTTAAAAGATTATTTAAATTATATCCATAAGTAATTAACTGACGTAGGCTTTCTATAGTTTTCAGACAGACAACGATGCAACACCCATTTTTAATGCCTTCCGCGGTACTCGAACAATTACAATCATTTTTGTTATGCAGTTTAGTCAAAATCGTTTCCAAAGGATTGCCTTCTTTGCGTTCAACTGCATTGACGTCTTCCTCAGCAGATAGATTAGATAAATTGATGGCATCGCCTGTAGTAATATTGTTTGAATCTGAAGTATTTTTAGCGCAACAACAAGGCGATGATTTCACTTCCGAAACTGGACATCCAGAATTATTATTCGTTTCATTAGCCTGACTGCAGCAACCTTGCTTTGGCTTAATTTTGTTACCATTATTACTACTGCAGCATCCGCCAGGCATACTACTACCGACAGACGCAGGCTCAGTGTAAAGACCAAAGTCCTGTAACGTGGAAGGTCCGTGCCTTTTATGATAATCGAGGTAATTGTTATTATGGTTGTTTGCAGTTGGAGAACCTCCGCAGCCTGCTTCGCACTGCATGTTGATCGGATCGCATTTGCAGTCGACGCATCGGCATTCGGCACTACTCTCCATGACAGTGGGCGGAGGCTGGACGTCTACATCATCTGCGGTGCCGCACCCAGACTGACATTGCATCCCCAACGGATCGCATTTGCAATCGCTACATCTGCAAATATCTGCATCAGCCGTTATATCTTGTAAAATATTCCGCTTAGCGATGTCTTTGAATATATTCTCTGTCTGCACAACGTACATATCGGACGGTGGTTCATTGTTAAAAAGAAGCGTGTCTTCTAAATTCAAATCGCTATTAAAGAGTACCGAATTAGCAGCATTTATTTCAAGATTTTCCATGCCGAATACGTTGCCACTTTCAGATATTCTTTCGTCTTTTTCAAAAAGCTTATTCAAATCGGTATGCTCATCGTTCTTTGAGTTGAATACGTCATTTATCTCCGGATCATCGTTGGCATCGAATACCAAATTGTTAGCATCGACTGCTGCCTCGCGGCTCTCCATATCGAAAGAGTCAGCAGTGTTTTTACTGGTGTTATTTTGAGACATGAATGGATATATGGAGGGTGTGGTTTCCATGACATTTTCTGACGTGTTAACTTTGAGATCGATATAACTCTGTAAGTGTGTCGGAATAAACGTTCCACCTGGGAATATATTCTGAGGTTCCTGCTTACAGACGTTGACTGTAGGATCAGCGATGGACGCCGCAAGTGCACTGACATCTATCCAAGGTGAATGGACTTCTATTTCGTTTGCCAGTGCTAACTCAATTGCCTCATTGGCACTTTCTGTAAATTTGTTATCATATTCTATGTTATTTGCAGGTGAATTTGGAGAATCAAAGTGATCCGATAGACTAATATCGTTATTGTTGTTATCATCAGAAGGTAATAAATTAGAAGGCATGCTTTTAACTGAATCATCATTGTAGAAAATGTCATCTATATTTTTATTACTAATATTATCGCTTACATCTAAGATAGAAATATTAGGAGGGTTAGGAGTCGAGAAGCTTTTCTGAGAAATTGTATTAATGGCATTGATATTATTGAATATTAAATCCCAGTCGTTTTTTGAGAGGTCGATGGGGGAAATTCCTCCCTGTTGACTCAATTCCATGGATACATCAATGGTCTTCGAGTCAAACTCTTTTTTAATATCACCAATAGACGTTTCTGACTCCGGTGTCGGTATCTACGAATGAATAAAAACCAAATACATCAAAAACTTATTCAAATAACCAATCAAGAAATCAATTCACAACAGATATTTAAAGATTAATACTATCGACCGAAGGTACTTGATGGAATTTGAATTTAAATTCTAATGGATTTAAGTTTTGTACTATTTCATTTGAGCCGGTTTTGCGACCGGGGTTTCGCCTTTCGGCATCTTCAGGCGGTGTGTATACTCACCAAAGGCAAACACACTGACAACGAACACTCTTAACTCTAACTTATATAATAAATCAATACAATAAAGTAGGTAAAAACTCCATTACCTACCTATCAAGTCAAGAGTCACAATAAAAAATATAACAAACAAATTATTATGAATAGTTGAAGTGTTAGCAAAAAAAAACCCCCATCTTATTATTAATAATAAATACACTCAATAAGCATACCTATTATAAAAAAAACGTCAAAACCTAATAATAGATCATTAGTACTTATAAACAATAAAAATACTACACTCAAGAGGTGTAAAATCGTCCATTCTAAGAACAATAGTAACATATTGAAAATTAATGGAGTTAACTAATGAGATATTATGTATATATTAGTCTTTAAAAGTTATTAGATAAACAATTAATATTCAATAATATTCTTACTTGCTACAATAATATACTTGGTGAGTATACACAGTGCCTGCTGATGCCGAAAGGCAAATCCCGGGTCGCAAAAAACGACTCAAATGGTACAAAACTTAAATCCATTAGAATTTAAATCTATTGCTATGAAGAATTTACAGCAGAAAAATAGTTTAAATTTCATCATATCAGTGGCGAAGGGTGGAGGTAGGCTGTTATGATCCGCCATAAATAGTGCACACTAAACTTTGTCAGTCATACGTATTTGTTTTCATTGAACTTAGGCTACAATTGACAGACGGTGTTGGTTAGTTTTTAAAATTCAATTAAACCCTGCGTAAACCAAGCCATAATAGATAATAGTCAAAAAATACTCGTCTATCTGTAAAATATCTAAAATTATGCCATTAAATCATATATTATTGTCGATATTTTATAGATAGAATAATATTTTTTATCTATTATTGTTTCGTTTAGTCTAGGGTTAGTGAATTTAAACAAATTAACCAACAACGTGTATAATATGTATTCCTAACTGAACTAAAACAAATAAGTATGTATAAAAAAATGTGGATAATTTTGTCGGATCGCCCAAAGTATAACAAAACTATTATGATTTGGTTTAGACAGGGTTTACTGGATTTTTAAAAACTAACTAGCACCGTCAATAAATTGTAGTCTTAGTTCAATGAAAAAAAAATGCGTATGACCAACAAAGTTTAATGTGCACTATTTATGTCAGATCTTAACAGCCTACCTCCACCCTTCGCCACTGCATCATATTGATATAAATACTTACGGCAACTTGAGAATTTGTTTCTGGAAATGTTTCTTGAGCTATTTCATGACTATGATTATTTTTGTATTGACTTCCATCCCGGAGGTGAGTTTTTTGATGACTTTTAAGACTGTGCGGTGTTGTGAAAGCTCTCGAGCAATGGTTCTCCACACACGGATAAGGACGCTCCCCTGTGTGGGTTCGTGCATGAGTTTTTAAATGATGGGAAGCTGTAAATGCTTTACCACAGCCGTCTTCCACACACCTGAAAAGGTAATTTTTTTTTATGAAACGAACAGTAAGTTGTCACATACAGACTTCTTCGATGACGGTACAGTCCCCATTCTCCTTATTCTTCATAAGGAGTCTGTTAAAATAGAAACGAAATTTGATAATTTGACGCCAACAGTGAAGTGTGGCAGCTGGTTGCAAGTTAGATTCCTCGTCTGGCAAAAATTACATGTTTCGTCAATTTAAATTTGATTCAAAGCCAGGATCCAATGACTTCAGCGAAGCCCATATGTCCCACTTATGTGGCGAACAAATTAACATCATGTCACGTGCACTCATGTGCTGT
Organism: Rhyacophila brunnea; assembly: GCF_057557595.1. Taxonomy (NCBI): domain Eukaryota; kingdom Metazoa; phylum Arthropoda; class Insecta; order Trichoptera; family Rhyacophilidae; genus Rhyacophila; species Rhyacophila brunnea. The sequence continues at coordinate 4,821,354 of NW_028232965.1, forward strand.
CACGCTGACAAATTTAGTCTAGGTTTCGTGATTCTGCAGCATATTTTGAATGATCACTATCTCTATAAATTTAATGATGGAAAGTGCGAACTCGGGTACTTACCGATCAAAATAAAAAAGCAAAAAGAGTATGGGGAGCAAACCGAGAAGCATTGGGTGAAGAAATTATTGGCATGGCATTTTCCATTTTTGCATGTTTAAAAAAAAAACTCTCATTATGAACAGAATTAATAACGTTTTTGTTGTGACATCTTTTTACATTTACAAAAAACAGCCAACAATGAAACTCTTGCTTCGTAGATAACTGCACTGTCGAATAGGTAGGTACCTAAACCAAAGAAGACATTTTCTGTCTTTAATTTTATTGATGTCTCATATTGAGACAAAAACTTTAAATTCGATAAGGCAAAAACAATGCTTAACATTTGATATTTTGAATTATTTATGATTCATAGTAATTTCAATTAATTCTAACAGTTTCCATGTGTGCATACGTCAAATTACTTGCAATATAGCATGCAGAGAATATTTTGAATAGAACCCAACCAGCAAACCGTAGATATAATATGTAAGCACCAGTCATAGATAATAATCTATCTGAAAATTCATAGAGCCAACCACTAAAAAGAAAGAGCACGCGGTTTTGACACGAGTCAAAAACTTGTAGGACCTCATTCTGGCCATTTCAACAGATTTTGTAAACTGACAATATTCGTTATTGGTTCAAAATGTGCTACGGGATGGGAGCATCAGTCTGATAACATTTTAAACCAAGAAAAATGACATTGCACACCGTAGCGTGAGCTTACCGTGACGTGATGGTAATGTGTTCGCCTCATTAGAAGTGAAGATGGTAAATTACTTTTTTAACTATTTCTAGTTGTGCAATTGCACGAGTACAAATTTTTGTTTAGCTCTAAAACAAATGTCACCTGTATGGTCGTTCTTGAGTATGCGTTCGAATATGCTTCTTAAGGTCACTAAGTGTAGTGAAGTATTTACTGCATCCTAATTGGTAGCAATTAAACGTATTTCCATTGTGGAGTCGTTGATGGGCCCGTAATCTGAAAATAGCAATAAAATATACACATAAACCCATAAAAAATAATATTGCCATTATCAAAATAGAATGATATTCATTAATATCATAATTAAATTATTGTGTTCAGATTGCAAATGAGACGTCATCTTAATCAAACGACTCTGGCATAAATCTCCTACAATATGTTTGTGTGGTTGGCCTAAAACCACCGTAATACATTGCGGAGTATAGCCGGCCGTCTTTTCAGTTGTAATAATAAATTGGTTATTCATTTTATTTTTTGTTTATGCCTACTATCAAGATTTGGCAGGGGGCCATACAACACGACTACGCCAACATTGCCAAGACTGTTTTAGCGAGGGATTACTACTGCACAATAATTTAATTACACATTACGTTATGGAAATATGTACGCATAGAAAATGCATTGAATTTTTCAGTGATAGAAAACATGAAGCAATATCGCACCGTGAGTGTAAAACCAAGGCATCTGCAAAAGACATATTTTGGATATATTAGGGTTTGAAGTCTTCGCTTTGTTAGGAGAAATAGAGTTTCTTAAAAAAACCATAATATTTGGTTTATATCTACATTATATTGCATGTTCTTTCAGTTACTTCACTTTTACATTATCAAGTTCACGACTTTTGCAGTTGTTTTGCATTTAATCTCGAAATTGAAAAATTTGCAGATACCTTGGTTTTACACTCACGGTGCGATATGATTCTGCATAAATAATGAGATATTGATACACTGTCATGATATGTTAACAATCAAAGACAATTGAAATATATCTATCATATAATGTTACGTTGGGCATTAGTGTAAACATATTTATAGTGTAGGCATGAGTAATTGTTCATTTAAAATTATTTGACCTGTTTGAAAAAATGACATTCTTAAAACCAACTTAAATTTGGTGTTAAGGAACGATAAATGATAGCATACCATAGTTCTTCAAGTGAAAGGAAAGGGGAGATTAGTATGAACAATTAAAAAATGAGTGAAATATGACATACATATTATGCATAAAAAGGAAAAGGAAAGAATCAAGTCAATGTAGCTAAATTAGTAAATTTGACACAGAAACTTAAAAGTTGTCCTAAACTCGATCATCAAAAGCTCTTTAGAAAAGTAGGAATTTTAGACTTGTCTCCCTTTCCCTTTGAAAACAGAAGTTGTATTTAGATTTATAAAAACTGTTAAAACAATTATCAAAAGTAATAAATTATTTATCATGCAAAGACAAACTATAAATAGCAAAAATGTGCAAATGAATTAATTAATACTATCGACTGAGTAAGTACATGTAGGAAATTGAATTTAAATTGTAATATTTTATGTGTCAATAATATTCCATAGGAAACGGTTTTGGTGACCTGGATTTTTCCATCTTCAAGTATTACTTATGGTATGTATAGAATAAACAAAGATTGACGTTTGTTACTGAAGATAGTAAAGGTCAAACCCGGATCACTAAAACTGATTCGAAACCAGAATAGAACAAAACTCTCATATATTAGGATAAGTATAGTAAAATTACATAGTTGTGGATCCGTAAAACATGTGTTGCATTTATTTAATTAATAACATTTTGTCAAGCATCATAGCCTTATAGCGCCTATACACGTGCATGGATTTACTAGCAGCAATAGTGCGTATTTTAAACTATCGTGACAATAACTGTTTACACATAAAAGTGCTGACTGTATTTACAATATCATTCTTTAAAAGTAAGCGAGACGCGATGTTTTCATTTTATAGTACTATTTAACAGGTAGTGAAAATCGGTTAACCTCAAGATGAGTATAGTTCATTTTTTTGCTGGCAGGTTCGCCATTATCGTTCTACTGCACAAGCGCAGATCGAAAAAATCCCTACTATCACATGAAAATTCAGAAGCTTCCAAACTTTTTTGATTCATGCATGCAACCGCAGGATAATACATGTTTACCCATACATTTTCATAATACTTACTGTCAACAGTAAATCCATGCATGTGTAAACGGGGTATTACAATCTGTCTTGTACAAAAGTAGGGTGTGGTAAAGGAAGACACTGGGCATTGAACAAATACAAATGCACCGATTGAGTAAATTAACATCAAAGTTAAATACGAGACTGTTTTCAACATGAGTTCTCAAATGATACTTTATTACTATTGCAAACAAAAATATTGATATTTCTTTATGTTTATTAATGTTTGACATGTTTAAATGAGGAAAAGTCGAGCAAAAACATTCAAATTATACACTGTGCTATAATATTATCGATGAGATTTAATATACTATGTCCACGAGATACACTCTAATGTTGGGAATAAAATAATTATACATTTTTTTTACAAAGTACACATTTAATTCCTGTTTCCTGCATAAATAGGTATAAGGTGATATGAAAACTGCTCGTAACTAATTATTTTAATTATATGTCACTTGTACTGGTTAATCTTCGGCACCTCAAGTGTTCTGTTGTCAATGTAAGAATAAATTATTTAAATATAAAATATTTCCTCTCCCTTAACCATACGAAAAGTTATAAATAAACACAAAAAAAATATGATACCACTTCAACGGATGGGTGTCAAGAAGAAATGTTAAATGAAATTTTGGCAGATTGAATTGTTTTTTTACATTTACACATGTTATATACTTGACAGAAAAAAGGATTTTTGAATATGTGTACCTATTTAAAGATATGTCATGAAGACAACAGTTCAATCACCCACGAAAATAGTAGATCTGAGTGACTGACATAGTAATCTGAGATAGCTGTCGTAGTTTTCTTTTACGATTAAAGTATAGATCTTTATAATGATTAAACTAGCATTATTTATGAATATTTGGTTAGTTGAATTTCATTTTACTGTTGTGAAAGACACTTTAGCACATACCTAGGTTAATAAAATGGAATACCTACTACATTAATAAGGGATGTGAAATTTAGTTTGGAAGTAATTTGACAAACAAGATGACTTGATTTTTTAAATTCTCATCTTATTTTTATTAGATCTTTTAAAAATTCCGACAAATTTCAGTACAGCCAAAAAAATTAAATGGCTTTAGTCTCGGAACATGAAAAATTACCCTCAGCCCCTTTCTTTACATTTTTTACATATTATATAGATATATAACATGGAGCCTATGTATTTAGTAACTCGTGTAAGAAATATAATTCTGTGGGTATGTAAAATCATCCCATTTCGAGGGTGAATAGAAAAAAACCTTACTTCTTAACTCCTTTTCTGTACTTTAAATAATTAATGTTTCAACTGAGTAATATTATCTGATGCGTTATTGTTCCATTGGTTAAATCTGTGTGCAAATAAACAGTTGGATTTTGTTTGTTGTTATTTAAATTCACACACCCTCAAATTGAGCTAAACAAGAGTTGGGAATAAATACTGTCCATGCAATAAGAATGTTAGTTCACATTACAAAATAATATGATAACTTATATATTCTAAAAAAAGACAGGATCTTCCTTCTCATTCACGTCAGTAATTATTTCAGATTTTAAATAAGAAGGATGATCCTGTCTCTTTCCGTGATTATAGTATTTAACCCTTATCACTGCCAACCAATTTTTATTGAGTGGACATTTGTAGTCCAGCTATTTTTGGAATAAAATAAATCCCTTAAAAAATATGAAATAGGAACAGAATTATAAATATTTGTGAAAACTTACCAAATCAACATGTTTCTCGAGTTTATCGTGAATATTTACACACTAAAATGAGAAATATTGTTTAGAAAATATACACAAACAGTTTATTCAGAAGTTATGGTGTTTACAAGAACGCATGAGTTAACTCGTCCATGGCCTGACGCGACATAAATGCTTAGACGAGTTAATTCAACTCTGGCAGTGATCAGGTTTTATGCAAACCAGTCGTTTATCCTTAAATCTAGTCTTGATAATGACACAAACAAAATAGGATGTATAGTTTAATATAATATTTATATTATCACAAGTAAAACAGAATTCTAGAAAGTAAATCTTAACCCAATTTTATCAATAACGTATGTACACATTGACAAGTTTTCTGTCGTAATTCACTAATTTATTGGTAACAAACAGTTAATAATAACAATCAAAACACAAAACAGCAGCCGTATTTTTATGGTTTATTAATTTGGATTGGTAGTATAATGTGGTTGTTATATATGGAATGAGACTGAAGCACAAATCTAAGTGTTTTAAGCTCTCGAAGCGATTATTCGTGTTAATAAAATCTATCGAATGACGGTACCTGTATAATGTGTTGAATGCTTTTTTACAGCCATCAATCGTGCACAAGAACGGCTTCACTTTTGTATGAACTCGTACGTGAATCTTGAGACTATACGACGTAAGAAATGCCTTCGTACATGACGTTTCTGGGCATTTGAATCTATATTCACCTATTGGAAAAGAGTTTTCTTAATTTTTTTTTTAATAATATTGATTATTGAATTTGTTACAAGTAACTAGTACTATTTTTCAGTAGGAATGATGTTCTAGAAACACTCTTTACGCAATCCGGAAAAATATTCTGTGGAATATCATTTATTTTTCTGAATTCAATGTTTTTCTTATAAATCAAAATTATTGTATATTAAATTTGTCAATTTTCTAATAATTATCTTTCTTTTTTTTAATATCCCATGTTTGAATAATGAAATAGTTAATATGTAGCATCGCTTGCTATTATGCATATTAATAGTGGCTTCACTAACCCCTCCCATGTCAGGGGGATCAAAGAAACCAGAATTCTGTAACCTACTTTTTCAGAAAAATAATAGTACAGGTAACTGATTCAATTCTTTAAAATTGTAAATAATTGATATTTATTTTAATAATTATTGTAAAATGAGTAGTATCCACTCCATTTTGTAAACAAATTATTTCATTACGCATTCTGACAGTTAAAAACAATAAAATGTTTCAATAATATCGAAATAATTATTAAATTCAATAGATCACATTTCAGTTATAAAATATTATTAATAGGATCGGTGTTTCGATGGGAAAGCATCATAACCTGATAATTCAAAACCTGACTATGAGATCACTTCATGAAGTTAATATTTTTTGCAGTAAGTTTCATTGGTATGTAATAATATAACCTTAACTAATTGTTATAATGTAAATGTCATAAGTAGTTGAAGAGGTATTTGTGAGTACAATAACATTATAGGTAAAATTAATATGCCTTACCGGGTAACTGGAAAGGTAGCATGTAAAACATTAAAAAAAATGTTAGAAAAGATTTTCAGGTAGCACAGAAAGTGGAAGTATGTATCATGCATCATAGCAAATTGTAGCAGCTAATTGAAAAATTGGAAAATATTATACAAACCAGTCATATATAAACAAAACTGATAATTTTAACGGGCTATGGAAATAACGTTGACTTAGTACAAGAAGTCAAAATGTGATATTTTGATAGTTATTAGCATCTGTGCAGATTTGAACCAATACACGCAGCGTCTGACCCCAAACTTGCCTGTCGACTCTTCCGTCATAGGAAATGTAGAAGTCTGTTGGCTTGGTATACCTGCATGGGGGATAGAGGCTAAAAACATAAACACCAGACGGCGTAATGAGCAGGCAGCCTTAGTCTCAAAGTATTTTTTTTATTATTCCAAAAAGAAAGTCATGTTCTAACACTGCCACATTATTAATACAATATACCTTAAAAGTCATTATCTCATATAATAGAATTTTGAATTAAGTATATATTTCCATGTTGTTAGTTAATGACTTCTTGCACTAAGCAAAGATAATGTTTTTTATTAATGGAGCAAATGTTTATTGATTTATACAATAATTATTCTTTGTAAGAAATACTAGTGGAACTGGCAGTTAGTTATTCTTGGCTATAGAAATACTCAGTTGTCAGAGTAGGTACCATGAGATGTTAATTAATTACATTCAAATTTAACACCAATCAATTTACAACACCCACTTTTCCACAACAAAATTTTATTTACTTTGATTTGATTTATTTAAGTTTAAATGATTTTATATTTTTGTAATAGATAATATTTTTTTAACAAGACTAATAGAAGATGACGTGGCATTACGCATTTATAGATGAAGTGATAGTTTCAAGAAACAAATATACGTAATTAAATTTTAAGGTTTTTCTTTCGATCTCACAATTGTTATGTAGATATATTTATATTTTTACCTGTTAAAATTTTTCTTATATGATCCTAAAGTTTTACAAGCAATTGTCATTGATGACTTATTGTTTTTTAATATGATCACCCCAATTCTAAATTAACCTGAGATGCTGTTTATTAAAACTGATTAATGTTGGTAAATTCAAAATTGTATATATACCTATACCATCATCACATATATTTGGATTCAATCTTTAATCTCTATTAACACAAAACAAATAAATCATACCGTAGGTTAATAAATTTAGTGTTTGAAGATAAACCAAAACTACACGCATTCGTGACGGAAATTCAAATCGATTTGTCACCGGTTGATGAATTATGCAGACGTCTTATCGACAATATTTTTGCTTACATCTGACAGGTTGAAGATTCTAAATAAAAACCATCAGACACTGCAGTAAATCAATTTATTTGATTCTAATCCAACAAGAATTATTCAAAAGCGATGATTCATACATTTGAATGTACTCATCATACTAATGGAAGCCATGCTTAAAAGAAATCGAAAGTGTTTAAATACGATTTGATTATGTGTGTCAATAACCGGGTGCATAGCTTATCATAGTTGCAGTATATTATAACCGGTGATAAAACGTTAATCAGTACCTTTATGAGTTTTCATGTGAGTTCTAAGATTTCCCAGAGTGCTGTATGTTCTTTGACAGCCGGTATACTCGCAGTTATATCGTGCCATGAAATTGAAGTCTGACATGTTGGTGCCTTCCGGTTCAGCCTTGGTTCTGATGATAATGGTTGTGCGACTTGGTGATTGTGGCATTGCCGAGTCGGAGTGTGGAGGATCGATGGATACAAATATTTCTCCCGCATGCTGGACAGGCTGCTTCAACTTTCTGCAAAACACAATAACATTGTTGTCAACGACAATATCACATTGTGAACTATGTATTTTGTTTACTATTTATTACCATTCATGCATTTCCAACACATGATCCTCAGAGGTTCTTAAACTATAACTATGCTCGTTTCTCAGACAGTTTATTAGTTTGAAAGGAGCTGTGAATTTTGATGGCATAAAGTGATAATAAGGTATAGTGATAAGTAAATTGATAATACGGTCCTCAATGGAATAGTGCAGCTGGAACAATTTCACAATGCAGAAATACTAAACATGGAGGCAATGGTTTAAGCAAAAATGACCAACAAATTCTGTTAACATTACTCCAAATAGTAATTACCTACTGATTGTACCGATTAAAAATTTGCCGTCATGTATTTGTATGGAACACAGGAAGGAAAAGATCATGATTTGAGTTACCATCCCCATCTATCATGTATATGCAACCGCGATGTGTGCATGGCCACCTCCCATGAGACTATAAACATGTCTGAATGAAAAGATTTCAGTGCCACACTTCCAAGTCCGGAGACGAAACTGCACGGGACTGATGTAGCAACCAAACACCCTAGTGCTTAAAGAGTTTAGAAAATAAATATTTAAAAAAATTACGACTTGCTCTGCCTAGTGACATGACTTGTCCTCTGTTTGTACTAAAGACTTCAGGTCAACTTATTAAAACATAGAAGCCAATTGAGCATGATTTCTAAGAGAGGGTGGGTTTGAGTATTCAAAACTGCATTCAAAAACCGCGAGCATGTGTTGCTGAAATTTATTGTTTTTGTGTTTAATATAAATTTAGTGGTAATTAGTTATTTTAGTAGAACATAATATGGTTAACCCTATGTTGTGTTTAAATTTGGTAGCCATACTGAGAAGCAACATGATGGTATAACGTTTCATAGTTAAGTTAATAATAATAAAATTGATGTTCTACTGTGCGTTATACGCGAGAAACACGGCTTTATTTTGCTGAACAATAGCCACCCTCTGTATATTATTACTCTGAGGATAAAACGTCTTTCCATCATCATAGAATATAATATAGGTACAGGGTTATTGAATAATTATCTAGTGATTTTCTCACAGAAGCATCAAATAAAGGATTATTATGGTTGAAAAGTGCATATCTACTTAAATACAGAATGTATTTTTCTTGATGAAGCCAGTTTCTACCAAGAATAAATGCTCAAATAAACAAATATGAAATTAGAATGACATCATTATGGTGATGTATTATACATATTAGTATAAATAGCAACGGGGTGATATGCGTAGGAATCTTGGCAATCTGACAAAAAAACAATAATCAAACAAAATAATACAAAACACATTTGCCTCAATAAAAGACTGGAAAATTTCAACCAATCAAGTAGGAATCTAACTATTATCTGTACATTTTAGACGTAATCTCTAATAATATTTTTATTAGGAAGATATTCAATATTACAGAGGTTGCAGGTTAAGTTTTCGAAACAAAATAGTTTGAAGGGGTAAGTAAGTATACATTGGTTGCCAGACGGGTATATGAATAACCTTTTATCGGATGGTATATACATATTAAGAGGATTAATAATGATCAGAAATATTTCGGATATTAATGTGATATTTAATCCGTGTTGAATATGGGCATTTGAGTATTTTTAACAAAAACGAAATAGGAAATTCATTGTGCAAAAGCGCAAAAGTATACGAAATATATTGATGTGGGAAAGAGATGGAAGAGGTGTTATTTACATGAATGGAAAAACATATGATTACGTTCTGTCACTTGGAAACAATACAGGGTTGTTAATTTCACACAATAACAGTGAAAATGAAAGCAAACATTGATCAGGTGTCACGGTAAATACCTTCTTTTCTTCTTCTCGTCGTCATTTGAGGCAGAATCTGTTTCGGTTTCAGATTTCTCATCTGACGTGACGTCTCGTTTGTGTGTAGTTGGAGAGGGTTGCGATGAAAGTGGAATTTCATTGAAAGCTTTTTCAAATGCCGACAAATCTAAACTATCATCTATGCAGTCTTGTAAGTCATGAGACCCGAAAATATTATCAATTGTTTCGATATTTTGTTCACCTCGTTCCGACTTCGTACTTGGCCATGCGGCCATTTTTGCACTAACTTCACTGCGGTGATATTAGTTCGAGCTTCGAACGTTCGCCGATAGATGGTTCATGTTCATGTAACGTTAACGTCACACGAGAAGTAATAACGTGTATCGCCGATCGCGCATGTCCCGTTATATCAAGAAGTTCACAAAATCCAGAGTTCATGTCGATATAGTTATTCAAAAATTTTGTCTTGCTCGCAAGGCGAGACGACTTTCTAGCGAGTGTTGAAGTGAAAAGTGTAAATATAAAATAAAACTATAATGACAAGTAAAAAGTAATTCATAAAAATAATAATAACTCATTTAATTGCATCGGCGCCTAACAGTTTTGAAAAGTATTTACCTGTGAATTTTGCGATGAGTATCGGAAATAATTTACTGCAAATTTCTAGAGTAAGTTAAATTTCATCAAAATTTTGCGTAATGTTAGCGTATTTCTTGATGCGGTAAATCGTATTTTGAAACGCTCAGTAATATTTTGTATTTTACAAAAATATTGAGTTGCATAGGTACTTATGTATTTTCTTATAATATAAAATAATATAATATTTATAATAAATAAAGGGGGCACTAGTTATTACTAATTTACACGCATATCCTTTTAGATCCGCGTAGGAAATTAGGCCAATTTGAATATGTCGCCAAGAATGTTGGTGTTTGTAAACTTTACCGTTGTTCGAAATGAGCCTGCTGAAAACCGCGCAAATTTTAAATAACGAACGGCATTCTTTTTTCAAGTGCGTCCGTAATATGCATGTTAACCTGGGAGGAAGCTCGCTCAAGTTAAAAAATATATTATCCGTGTATCAGATGTTGGGTTAACGTTAAATGACCAACGGCCGGCTGTATCTAGAAGTACAGTTACTTTTACCTACTGAGATATTTTCCCATCAAGACTGTCCACAGCTGAGAACGATGATCTAATAAAGAAATATTATTCATTCGTGGAATTACATTTGTCATGAAAATAATATAACCAATCTAAACTAGGTATTGATGTACCGTAAGTCGACATATTATATAAACGATAATAACGTATATTAATTGTGTAGTTAAATCATAGTGTTAAATCTGCATTGAAATTCAAAATTTTACTTGAACAACATCACAATATTTCAACATAGCAGCTGTTTCTAATGAGAATATCATGATTGTGTTGACGATCCGTCTTATTTACTAAAAAAATCATAGCTTAGGCAGAAAAGCTTAAAAACCAGGGAAATTACAAAAAAAACCAATGTGTCACACATTTTCGCCAAGAATATATTATGGTCTCTGTAATCAAGATTCATAAGGTAGCTGACATGGCATCATCATTTTATTACCAACTTCAATTTTGAGATATTGGACCAGAATGACGCATCAAGAAAATGTCACTTCACGTAGGTAATAATAGGAAAATGTTGCTTGATGATTGCTTTTTGGAAAAAAAACAGTCGATGAGATTTCTCATTCATTTTTCATATTATCATGTGTACCAGTGTACCTATAAAGTTACCATGATGTTCTTCGTAGGTAGGTACGTCATTATGTTCCATAAATCTCCAAATAAACAGTGGTGCCTGCAGTTGTAGATTAAGGCATAAAGCCCACCAAAAAAGCGCTCGACGCGCTCACTACTGAGTAGGCCCCCTCCCACCCGCGCATTACCCTTCACACATGTAATAAGGGGCCCAAGAAGCACAAAATAATTATTATTATCAGCGTCTCTCATAACAAAGCAATAAAAATATTATATTATTTCGGGGCTTGTAATTAATATTCACGATGACATTATTCTACCAGCGAAATATCGGACACGTAATAAAATTAAACAAGTTCTCTGTTATTAAATAATGGCTTCTCGCCCGTCGATCGACGACGCTTCCAGAGCGTGATTTTGCTCGCCGCGTTCAATGAATGGACTGCATTGAATTTTCGTTCATTCGTATCACCGAGAAGCGAAAAAACGATGACTCATGGGGCGGGCGCGCATAATGCGTCGTCAAATCCAGTGTGCGCTGGCGTATTTGATTACGTTGTATTTTCGATGATTTACGCGCCCCTTTGAAATTTTTCGCGAGAGCCCCACTTGCTGCGTTAAGTGGGTTTTACGCCTTAGGGACGTGGAGATCTGGCGCATTGGGTGATTTTGAGGCTTCCCATAATAATAAAATACATATATCGAATAAAAACCATAAATTCCAGCTGCCAACGTATCTAGTAAAAATATCAATGTAGTACCTACCTATATAATATCTCTTTTATAGAATCACATAATTGTATCTGAAAATAATTATTATTGAATATGAAAATGAAGATACAATAATATAATAGTAGTAATGGTGTATTGTTTGTGGATAAGTGGTTTTGAATATGATATAAGCCCGTTTGAAATTAATTTCAGAGATTTTTAAAATAATAATTTTAATTTTAATTAAACTCAATTTATATAATATTTTTCAATTGTTAGTATAATTTAATAATTGTATGACAGAACTGTTTCGATGTCATTTTAAAGTTTACTGGCGAATCGTTTGCGTCATCTGCATCAAAGAAAATCGCCAACCAATCTATTTGACATAATAATAATAATAATTGTGTAGGTATATTTGTTTTTATACTAGGTTATATAAATGCAATATATATTTATAAACAAACGTTTAAAGCCAGCTAGATGTTTTCTTCATGCGTTGAAATCATAACATAATGTATGTGTAGGCACCTGCAAGAAATTGAGATACCTAGGTACTTAACTGATTTTGAAATTCATGTACAGTTTTTTTAGTCGTCTACTACATATATGTTAGGTAATTATTATAATTAATTAAAAAACTATCATGCAAATTTGAAAAATGCATATTTGGGTATGCCAGTATTTACGATAAAAAGTATTACATTTATGTATTAGTATCTACTATCGACTGAAATTCCGATATGAAAGTTGGAATTTCAATTTATTCTATCTATTTTTCTATCTCTATTAAATAAATCACTGTAAACGTACTGCGACAATATTCGTAATCAATAGTATGATAAGTAAATATATTGATTGTTACATTTTGATATTTACTCAATCATCATTTTGGTAATGTTCTGTGACATTTTGAATAATACTATTTTTATTAGTGACTGCAATCAGAATAGTGTCTTCGTGAAGTATCATTATCTACGAGAGCTGGTATTTTTCCTCTTCCGGAAGAACGTAGAATAATTAATTTATATTTTGTTTCGACGAAATACTCAAACATTCATAGTAGGTTTACATACATTGATACACACTAAAGACGTTAGTTAAAACCTTATACATAATAATATGTATAGATGAAACTTAAATATATGAACGTGAAGTAGGTATAACTTGGACTAATTTTTAGTAATTTAGCTATAAGTAATATCGCGTTTGTAGGTAGTTATTTTGTGGACACAATTTTAGATTTGTCAGTCAATTATTAAATGTACATATACATCAATTAATTAATTGAGTGATTAAAGCCTTAAATTTAAATTCGCAATTATTGAGTATAACATTATCATTTCGATGAACAATCACGTAAACACTCTAAAACCATAACTAATTTAAATAAACAATGCAATAACATCAACACTGCATTTATTTTCTATGGCTGTATAATATTTTGTATAGCTACTATGTCGTCTACTGCGATTGGAATGTCCCAAAAAGTAACCTTATAATATGGCACCGATAGGGAACTTACCTAATACATAATTTGGAACATCTTAGAGACATATTATTATATTTACGAAATATAGTTAAATATAGAAATATAGAAAAAAAATATTGGTACGCAACAGGACGTGAACCCACATCCATTGGACCTATGCCTATGAGGTATTCCGAATTATGCATATTCAATAATAAATGCTACATAATTAAATTTTGTGACTTGTTGATAGAAAAAAATAGATATAAAAATAAACAAATTATTGTAGTGATACGTGAAGAAAGTGTGAACTAGTTTCCAAAATAGAACATACGAATTTGGAAAGAATATGCGGTCAGACTAAAAAGTTTTGTACTACCTACTCAAAATAATATGTAAGTACATTTTAAAAGATTGTATTAAATGTAGAGTTTCGGAAAATTCGAAAGGGGTTTTGGAAGGTTTCTGCACCGAACATAATATTTACTTATTACTTATTAAAGCCTTTGACCATGACAAAGAAATTCAATTTTTATTAGCAACCTGACCCGGATAATATTTTTTTTGGAAATCAGTTATGTCGTCACCTATTGATTGAAAGAGAAACGATACACCGGACGGAAGTCCATTGCTCATACTAATTAAGTTTTGTGAAGGATGTGTCTATCAAACATATTAAATAGGATATAAATAATAATATAATATCCCAAATGTTATTCTGGGCTATGTGTATGTTTAAATATTGCTATCATGACTATACATGGGACACGTCATAATTATGTTTAAATAATTTAATGAAAATGCCTTCAAATTTTCTCAACCAGCGCTATTTTTTTAAAATAAATAATTAAGATCAACCAACAGGATCAATTATAAAATAATACAATATTGTGATGAGTAGGTTTATGTTATAAAATACATGAATAAAATGATGGTCTTAATAACAGGCGGACACAGAAAGCAAAATTAAATCAAATAGTAAATACCGATAAACACCCACGATGGCCGCGCGGCTTAAGCGTTGGCCTATTGCGTCGTGGGTCCCAGGTTCGAATCCTCGGTCTGGAAAGTACACATATTGTTTTTCAATTTGTGTATGAGTCAGGGTATGGAACTAATAGGTTAAGCAAATGGCTGACATCCATTTCTCGTAAAAACAAAATATGTCAATACAAAACTCCACTCTGTGTAGGCCCATAAATGATCCAATTATGATCGGACATAGTCGAAAGAAAAGAAGAAAATACAGTCATGGAAAATCGCCCACAATGGAGAGAGTTATTAAAAGTGACTAAAAAATAAAATATACTTAGGTACTACAAATATAAAAGAATAATATAAATATATGAAGAGAAGAATTTAAGAATACAGTCGCCATTGTAAAATGTCGTAGCAGCTTAATTTGAAAGACGCAAGAGAACAAAACGGTTCCACTCGATTACTATGATGATTATAGATGATGACATAGTTCTGCAGATTCGATCCACCGGATATAGTACCCTAGATTGGTTTTATATGTTTGAATGTGTAGAAGTGAAAAATGGAGGGACGAATATTGACTTTATGTCGGGACTATGTAAACTTATTTTTTGACAGTAATGTGGGCAATCTGTGTGATTTTTAATGATTTTATAGATACAAATAAGGTCAGCAATAGTACGCCGGTTTGGTAAAAAATGGATTTTAAAATATTCCATTGGGAAAAATAGTTAGATTAGGTTAAGTGAAAGAGATATTATTGATTTGTTTTATCTATAGGTAATAATATTGAAGTGTCTGTCTGTGATCGCAGGTTGAGAAGCGTACGCCTGGAAATCGAAGACATAATAATACGAATCAGTCTATTTCTTCATCGTGTACAATAGTACACTGTACACTGTACACAATATCAGCTGTCTACTTTTATTTGTATATTTCACGCGGACGAAGTCGTAGACGATCGCTAGGGAAAATAGTTAAGTATATAAGTAATCAAAGGCTACACTGAAAGAAATGAATGCTCGTTGTTCTGGTTACTAACTTAATCAAAATATCCATTTTCTTGTTATTGCACTGTCATGGTAAATTTGATTTCGATTTAATTGAAGAAATTAAAATAATATATTATAATATTTGAATTTCATCATTATGACGTGGTACGGAAATTAAGGTTAATGTTTACAATTTGTTTGGTATTATTAAATTGTCGAAATTACACCAATGTGAGATTCCACTATCACGATTTTCATCTCCGAGACATCTTGTAAGTAATTATTAATTATTACTGGTTATTAAATTTTATAGATTAGTCAGTTATAAACGATCAGATGACACAGGTTGACATGATAAATTGTATTTTCCTATGTATCTTATGTGATTAATTTTAGTAATTTGGTTCACCTGATTTTCTCTATTTTTTTTTTTCGACCATGTCCGATCCTGATAGGATCATATGGGCCTCCACAGAGTGGAGGTTTGTATTGACAGATTTTGTTTTTTACGAGAAATGGATGTCAGCCACTTGCTCAACCTATTAGGTCCATACCCTGACACACACAAATTGAAAAACAATATGTGTACTTGCCAGACCCAGGATTCAAACCTGGGACCCACGGCTTTATAGTCCAACGCTTATGCCGCGCGGCCACCGTGGGCGTTGATTTTCTCTATAATCCACAAAATTTTTGCTATCCTGTATTTCCATGCGTATGGAAAAAATGGTATGGTTAGAAATTTTTTAAACTGTTACTTTGATTTGTTTGTATTCAATACTGAATAATACACAAAATGTAAGAATGTAATATTGAATGCATATATATGTATAATTATTATTAATAAATGTATTAGTGATTTCTTATATTGTTCCAAGAATGTACTAACACATTCAATTTTACCATACCTTATGAAGACAGGGACGATCAGGTACTTACCCTGCTTACCACATTAAATATAATAATATTATGTACTTAGGTAATTTCAGGAGCTCATGACAGTTATGACAGATATTTTACGAATATATTTTGTTCATTGGGCACAGTGACGTGCAGTGGGGGAAGGTTGGCCATGCGTTGCATAGGGGCGACACATTATAAACGGTGGCAAATGAAGGAATGAATACAAATATAACAACTTTTGAGTGTAGTGGCGGTTTTCTCTTAAGTAGATGATGCTGTCGCATCATTAGATAACACGGAATCACAATTCAAAAAACATAACTAGTATCTATTGTATTGTCGGTTTATCATACTGATATTTTTTTCACGAGTACCTCCAAGCCTATCAGCGCCACATACTTCCGCATACTTAAAATCACCACTATTTAACACTACGTTCCGTGAAAATGCTCTAATTCTCAGTATATAGGTATGATGTAACTAAATTGAAAGGTTTTTTTTTGTATATTTGTCTATTTAAGATAAGAATAAAATCGGTAATAAATAGGTAGGTACCTGAAGAATTTGTAGATAATTTTAAACTAAAAATGGAAGAGGACGATATTCTCTGTGCAGAAGGATGTCGCTGGGCATGTATTACACGTTTAATCTCGATCGCGCTCATGGATTACACTGAGTCGATCGCGATCCAGACGAATGCTTAATACCTGCTTTAGTAATTTGCTGACCCTGTTGAATTCATGTTCTATGAATCTATGCCCACTGCCCAAATCCCAAAGACATATCCGAGTAGGCATACCTATTAATTATTTAACTAAATATATACATATGTAAGGATTTTACCCAGTCAGTGTGATTGGTACCCGTGCCACATAGATCAAAAGCGCAACGATTTAATTTTTGATCCACTATGGGTGGCAGTAGGTAGTGGTCACAGTAGTTAGCAACGAGTGCTTATTTTACATTGTATCTGACAGCTTAACACTTCTCACGCAACTAGTAAGAAAATGAAATATTTTGTTGATTCGTATAATGGGTCATACGAGTACCGATGAAAGGCTTTACCGCAAAAGGTCGTTGTTCTTGTGTGTGAGTCACTCATGATTACCGACTTCGGCTACCATTGGCCACTGCCTTCGAGTCTACTCATATTCATACTGTTCCACGGCACATATTTTGAGAAAGCTTTCACATTCACAATCACAAACGGATCAGATACTACACTACACTGTATGCATCGAATGGTTATCATCAAAATAAACGAAACCATATGATATCTAAAAACTGTGATTAAGTACGGTTAAAATAATTGGAAAGGCAAACGTATTAAGCTAGTCATGGTAATGGGACGATAGCTGCAATGGCCATCAACAAATCCTTATAAATAATATTCGTAATTATATTCGTAATGTACGTAGTCACGAGGATTCTTCAGTCAATCACATAACATAATATAATATGTACTTTCTGATTTCAACCGTGATTTCTAGTTGCCCATCTATCCTTTCAGATGTCTGCCAAGGGGGAGGGGACCATGGACCATCCTTGTAAACAACCCTATAATCCAACGTAGTTATTTAATACTGTGAAAGTGAATTCTAGCAATTAAAATGCAAACGCAAATAGTTAATACAATTATTCTTGTCATAACTGTTAACTGTCAATTATTTTACTGAAAGATGCTGTATAAATTAAAATATATAATCTTAATAAACATAATTTAATAATGATTATAAAATTTTCAACTGTTGAATTTGAAAAATTCAATTGTAATAGAGGAGATATCAATTATTTTATTTTTATCTAGGTACAATGTCTTCAGTGACGTCTCTAGATTAAGTGTCGCCCTTAAGGAGGCTTAGAATGACATCTCCTTTCATTTTTAATAATTTAAAATTATCTACAATATCGCTAAGGTTACCTACTTACGAATCATATTATTTATTTTCGGCCGTAATAAACCATGAACCCTACTCTCAAATAGTGATGGTTTTAGGTATATGGAGGTCTGTGACGCTGACAGGTTTGGAGACACTTTTTTGAAACGTTACCTGTGCGATGAACCGCCATAACATCATGTATTAAAATGGGTATTACAATACGACAACAGTTAGTTTATCAGGATTTTGTATGCTTCGATTATTTTTAAACACAGATGTTGGTACTTTCTAATGAAACGACCACATCGTCTGCTTCATGGAATACCACCACTGCTCTCAAAAGTTGTGATATTTGTATTCGTTCCGCGGCCGCCTTTTATAATGTGCCGCATCTATGCAACGCATGACCTGCCTACCTCCACTGGACGTCATTGACTGTCTTCGTATAAGTAACAGTCGTTTGGAATTCTTGTGTGGTTTGTGATATGAGTGATGAATTCGTTATGGAGGTTCTATAATTACAACTTCCTTGATCAGTGATCTTCACATAAAACAAGCTTTTGGTACCTAATTGCGTTTTTTACTATTTTGCAATGAGGAAATATTAATACAAAAGGATCATTTTTAAGGATTAAAATGAGCCCTTCGTGTTGTACAAGAAATCGCCATGGTACATTATTATTTTGTGAAGACCGTAGCAGTAAAACATTGCGTTTGATCAACTCAAAATCCCAGTGCATCATACTGAATTTAATTCTTTAATACTGCTCATTATGATGGAGTCTGAAACGTATTTGAACAAATTACTTTTATCGTATTATTTTTATAAAATAACTTACCGCGCATCTTCATGTAATCCATTACTGGCGAAGCTTTTAGCTTTTTATTGCGTTTTTTGCTATCTGAGAAATAGCAGTCTAAATTATTGTAAATCGTTATTTTATGAAGAGAAACACGAGGCAACTTCAATATAGAGTTCAAGTTATTTTATGATTATATTATGATATGTTTATTGGCTTCATCAGTGCGATGTTAACCAGTTTCAAAGAACGAGTATGGAGCATTGATTGTCAGATGCTAGACTCATGGTATCTTGTATTTTATAACTAGGCTTACGATTCTTAGGTATTAAAAAGGTAAAATATCTATCTGTTTCAGACAATTTTGAAACATTTAAGCCCTATTTGTTAGCACCTATTTTTAAATATTTTTTATAATTACATATTTTTACATATTCTAGGTTTAAGCACATATTTTCACATAAACACGAAATTTCAACTTCAATCACTGCCCCCCCAACCCGTGATACGAGTAACTAGGTGGGGAACTTGGCTTAGTGCAGTAAATTACTATAAGTACTACGAATTTGGAAAAATTACAAGAAATTATGGAGTTACTTGATGAGAAAGATTCCAACTCCATTTCAATAGCAACATAAATAATGGGAAACCGTTCAATAAAAAATGAATTGGCATTCATCACTTCAAATTACGGTCACCTGGTAAAGTCAATTGAAATGTTAGAATCATTTACAAAGTTACTACTCATTAGTGGTGCAAATTAATATTTTAAGCAATACTACTGCTAAAATAAGAAATGTTCCTGGACCAATTGGAATAAAAATAAGTACAACATTAAATAGCGTTTTAAATAAAAATACTGGACTTCAAACGCTGCAGAATATTAAAACTGTTTTGGAAAATCCATCAGATGCCTCAGATGTTTAAATTGTTTCATTTACATACGCAATAATAACATCTGTAGAAGTGGAAAGAAGTTTTTCCATGTTTTAAAAAATTGCAAATCGTCAAAGATTCACTTTCGAAAATTTTAAGCATTATTTTATTATTTATTGTAATAAAGCGTTTTCTGTTTGTGAATAAATAATAAATTATACTGTTGAAATATATAATATGAATTTATTATAATACTTAGGTACTTAAATTTTTAACACCTATTTTTGTTTTTTAGCACATAATTATGAAATTTTAATAACATATTTTCCAATTTTATCTACATATTTTAGGTACCTATTATTCATTTTTAGCACTTAAAAATCCTAAGCCTATTTATAACGAATTGAGAAGAGAACGAGATTGAGAAGAAAATACCCTATGCATAGTTGATAGATATGATTATACTCGTATATAATTGAATTTAAAATACGATAATATACGCTACAAAATTATCTAACAATTGCATTTTAAAACGGAACACGGCGACTCTACGATAAAAAAAACAGTAGGTGTCTCACGCGACACATCTGCTCTATCGCGAAACGTCATCCTTATGGCAGTAGATAGTATGGCATGTCGAATGCGTCTATATTAATTGAATCGTGAAAGTTTACAAACATGTACAATTATTGTAATATAATTTGATTTCATTGATATTCCGAATGGGAACACTGACCATTCCTATTTATTATTACTATTTTATGTGAAAATCATTTTCAAATTTACCATGAGGAAGTCCGTGTGATAACGTCGTATCACTTGATTCGTACACTCACGGCATTCCGCATGAGTAAGAGAAAAGGAAGATGCGAGTATTTGCACTTTAAACTGAGGCGTAGTTTCCCTTTAACTTCGCGCAGTAAACTTACCATTTTCACGACGAATAGGACATTGTGTATTTAAGACCTAAGTATTTCTTTGTGATGATGAAAGGTGTTTGAGGCTACCTCAGCTGAAGCATGGTCTAAAAAGATCGTGATTAGGCGATGCGCGGATTGTGCAAATGACGCGAGCCGAATGAAATATAATTTGTCATAAAAATCCAACATGCGTCCATTTAATGTCATGTTTATTGTTATGTTACTAATAATAATAGTATATTCATTGACATGTTTTCTTTTTCAAGTACATGCGGAACGTTTTTTAGTCATCTTCACACGATTTAAGAATATATTCCTCCGACGCCATCACAAAACAAATTGCGTGCTCACAGGTCGACTATCGCTCTCCGAATGGCAACGCGGCCAAAATTACGTCCCACATACTGTTGAAAATTATTTGCCGTTTCATTTATGTACGCTTTTAACTTTTAACGCCTCAATGTCTAACGATGGGAGAGTATGATAGATCCCTACCAGTGCTGGTACTAGATAGTACCTATATCACAGCCTACTTGAAGTTGGACATGCCTCGCCCGTCACGGTTACCGTGATCTAAAGTCACGCTTAAGCGATAAAGGTTCACAGGAAAAGGTGTGAATATCCCGAGGGATTTTACGAGACAATTTGTTCAGTTCTGCGCATTAGTTTTCCGTATATGCACCCCATAGTAAGTATCTAGACTAATTAGTTCAGATGTTTAGACGCGATCAGGGGAGGGGGTTAACAGGTCTATTTATTAATCTGTTATGTGTATGAAAATGGCATATTTCTTAATACGTGTTTAAGTTTATCACATATTTCAACATACTCGAGATATAAATTTTGTTACTATCACACTCAGAATCGCACTTCTCATTATTTCTGTATTTCCTGGTAAACATGAAGCTTAAAATACCCCTCACTGATTAGTGATTATAATAATAATAACTGATCTCGTGAAATCTAGGTAAATCTATTTCTTTTATTTACTGCGGGTCTATTATATACACAAGGCTGTTTTAGGTCCGCTACGGCAGCTAAATAGGGTAGAAAAGTATCGAATTATTAACACTTATTGTAACAATTACAATAATTTGGTTATAATTGTTACAATAAGTACAATGTTTTAACAGCACTTCTCTTGGCTGTGATAAATTTTAGACCGAGATAGACAGTTTTGACAGTTCAGACGGTTAACTTATTATAATTTTTACAATAAGTGCTAATTACTCGATTCTTTCCTATCCTATTTAGCTGCCGTGGCGGGCTTGTGTATAGAATAGACCCGCAGATCGTAAAGATATCATAATTTGACAATGACCAATATTCGCTAACTGTATTGTTGCATTCGCATTTTGCAACAATATGTTTTTCTCTCTTGAGTTCTAGATGTTATATCCACTAATGTGCTAAAACAATGGATGTGTTATTTATATTGCTCATATATAACTAATTAATAGTACACACGAGGTTACATACATTGTTATGTATTTAGTATTTACAAAGGCTTTTAAAAAGTAAGTAAGTGTGACTCAATTTAACTGTGTAAGTTAAGGTAGGTCTAGCTGTACATTATTTTAACACAATAGCTATACCTAGGTACCTACCTACTAACATTAGATACTTCAACGTTAGTTTGTATTACGTTGTGTTGTCAAACATATCCTATTATAACCAAAAAATAAAATTGAAAATGTTTTTTTAACTTTCAAAAGTCTTTTGGACGCTAAAGACACACCTAGCGCGTAAAGATCAGGTAGCCATTCAATGTAATTAGCATGCTATTTAAATGTGGTAATTAAAAAAAATAATTATCTAGTCAGCCAGTCAATGTGATAATATTAATCCAATAAGTGGAAAATCACGTCGAATTAAAGGCTAAAGATTATACACAACAGTTGATCATATTTACTTTCACTGGATTACGGGTCCGGCAATTTTTTTTACATAACTGTACAATTTATTACATATAGTAAATAAGTAAATTACTATGTTCGCTCCTGAACAGAACTCATATTATTATGTGCTTCTTTGTAATGGCATTTTACATGAAAAATACACAACCTTCCAAATCAATCAAATAATAAAAACACACTAAAAAACAGCATGGCTTTTTTTATTCAGTCGCGGGACTTATATAGGTAGGTAAAAATTCCGGGATTGGAATGAAATTTATATAGAGAATTATTAAATGACGCTTAGGTACATATTGTAACTTTACACACCCTAAGAATGATGTTGTTTCACAACACTAATCAGACTTCTCTGTCCTACCACCGTATTATTATCACGTCTTTTTCCCCGATCAGTGTTGTCATTATTGTGTGAAATAAAAATCGTTTGCATATGTTACGCCGAATGTGTGAAATTGCGTATTACATAAAATCGGCAAAATTTTGCCTATTTCATGAAAAATGCAAGCTCGTTGCCTTATTCATGAATTAGGCAAAATATCTGCCGAGTGCGTGAAATCAGCAGTAATTTTTCTGCTTTGTTCATGCATTGGGCAAATTAGATAGTAGCGTTACGGTGGTGTTTTTTGCAACTAAGCCAAATGTGTCAAATGCTCATGCATTGGTCAAAATAGATGGTCGCGCTCCGGTGGTGTTTTTTGCAACTAATCAAACTAACCAAATGTGTCAAATAATGTCATTGATTATTTATAAAAGTATACCAATCAACAACTACAATGACGTTCATATCCATTTACTATGATATAATAATATAATATATGATAACGGAAGAATTTTATTAAAATGTATTTTCGCGATTTGATTCGTGCTTGGGTATCAGGCAATGGTCAATTGTTTGTTTGTGATAGTATGATTTGATAGTTTGTTGACACTTGTTTGCTAACCTCAAAATGGACATTCAGATGAATTCAGAATTACAAAACCTAACCTAACCTAATAATATTAATATTATATTATGTCCAATTATAACTAATAAAACCATCCGTATTATATTTAATTTTTCTACTGTCATGTTGACAGTTTAAGAATTCTATACCCTGCCAAATTCACGCACTCGACAGATAAATTGCCTAATTCATGAATAATGCAAGCCCGTTGCCTATTTGGATTTTGTGTAATACGCAATTTCACACATTCGGTGTAACACATACATGATCAATAATAATTATAATATAAGTCTAGTCACAACATTGTGTGTAATAAAATGAAATATAACATCATGGCTTGTTGGAATTCCTATAACTTCATAGATATATTAATATAATATTATGTTTGATTTTTTAAACTGGAAATTAACCTTTTTAAACATTAAAAGATCACACGTTTTTCAGGCTCATTGTCATTAGACAATATAACAATATCACGATGCAACATCACCTGTGTCACAAACATACTTCGTAATTACATATTATTATGTTACATTTCTTGTTTGATATAAACTAAGATAAATGTGTCTAACTACATAACTACCTACCTATTAAATGACCGTCGAATCTTGCTGGGAGGGGGGGGGGGGGGGGGGGCTGAACGCTTGGAATGTTTGTCAGAGAACACAAAAATATTTATCTATTCTTTGGTTTTCGTGCATCACAGAATGGATTCATATTATTAAGGCCAGGGGCGATGCAGGGTATTTAGGCGCCCGATCCAGAAACAAAGGTTGCGTCCAAAAGTGTGATGCAAAAATTGTAATTATGCACATGTCGTGTTCCCATTTCTTTTTTCATTGGTTCTACAATTTGATGTGGATCTAAATCGCCTCACGAAGAGGTTTCGTAACAGATTTTTTTTTAAACGATACTTAATTGGTTGTTGGGCTCTTACTCAACATATTGGGTCAATGGTCTGGGTTCAAACAAACATTAAAAAACAACATGGAAATTTTTCCAGACTCGGGATTCGAACCCGATACTCTTGATTTACTATATATCTATATTAAATTCACCTGTATTCAGTTACCCTAAATAAAACGTATTAAATAACTAATAGCACAAGTGTTTTAAAAATAAACGCACTGTTGACATAAAAATGATAGAACTCAGCTAATACATAATAATTACAAGATAAAAAGAACTTTTTATATAGAACGTTTTTAAACTTTCTGTTCAATTTATTATGCTCAATATGCTAAAACTTGTACTTGATATGAAGTAAATAAAAAACAAACAAATATAGAATACTGAAATGTCATTTTGATTTCCATAGTAACGCACGCATATATTAATAATTTAGTTGCTAGGACCACCCACTTAGCAACCAATAATAGTGGATTGGATTACGGATTTCTTCCGAAATAACTTTTCATACAAAACAGAATTAACTGAAAATGAATTCAATTCTACTTAAAGATGGCTAAAAGTATTAAAAAATTCATTGGCATCTTGTTCTGATATATTCTAGCTATTCTATATGTCTAGCTAGACGGGAAGTTAGTTAAACATCGATTGCAAGATTTTTACCGGATAAACAACCACCGGACAAATAAGAATACGAGCTTATAAAAACGTTGTAAATAAAAAAAATAACCAGACAAATGCGCTAAGCACACAATAAATAATAATGGAAAACTATTTTTTTGAATGAACTTAAGAAATATACTTACTTGAGAATATTGAAATTTTGAATCTTGAAATATACCATACTTAAGTGACAAGTTTCTGAATAAAAAAAAATCTTAGATAGGTATAGTATATGTTGTCCGCTGAGTGGGGGCGCCACATGCTAATATTGGACATATCATTCAATACTTTTCATACTGTGATGTGCTTTAGTTCTAAATTCGAGCACCGGACGATTTATGATGGTATATCTACATATACCTACGTATTGCAATTTAACTACGTTTTTGTTCATATTATTTATGGAAAATTAACATCGACTTCATTGGAAGGTTGTTTTAATTATGCTGTTTTTGCTACTTGTGTAAAATTTGGCAGGCACTATTAATTTTCAATATATTAAGTAGGTAACAGTTTTTTTCAAAAATTTAAAGGGAGATTGCGTATCTATTTTATCAGGAATTTTTAAATTTAATTTAAAAAAAAGTATTCACACTCAAATCATAATAAAAAAACAATCTCTATAAATAATATAAAAATAGTTTCCTTAGTACGAAAATTAATATATAAAATACCTACTGTAAAAAAATGTTTACTATTTCCAAAAAAAACTCTGTCCTGGAGTGTAATCCCTATTCTTCTATAATTCTATAATTATGATCATTTATTATGTTTTGATGGTTGGAACATTATTGACTTTTTGTCTAGATCTCTTGATACGATCAGTATTATGCTTTTTTGCGATAGTATTTTGAATAAGTAAGTGTCTATTCTGTCTCATTTTTTTGACTAATTGGTTTTTTTTACATTCCACTATGAGTTTAACTTGTAATCATATTATAGGTACCTACATATTATATTGCTGTTTACGGTTCATATCGATATCAGTGTCAACCCAAAATTATTGTGTATAATGCATAGATAGGTCAAATAAAAAAAAATATCAAGATGGTTTTAATCTTTGGTGGTTTCTCATGTGACACTGATGAAATTCTTAATGCAAGAGGTACTTCAGTAACAGTAATAGTTTTATTCAAATCAGACTATAATATTCGGCACTGGCAATAACATAACAATAATTAATAACTTACACTTCATGTTTCTTTTTCTTTTGTTTTCCGGAAATTCCTGTGGATCTAACACTATATTTTTCCAGTATTCCCATTGTGGTTAAGGTGAACTTTATTTGCAATATTAATTATTTATCAATTTGAAGACTATATTCACATCATTTCAATTCACAACAATTTAGCACTGTCAAATCAAAACACCAAAGCAGTAGATTTAAAAAAAATAGAAATAAGCATTACTGCAAATGTTCTATTCTTTTATCTCAACCACGATATTGTTTTTAGGGGTGGGAGTTGGCTTCTTGTTTATTTTCTGTATTAGATAACTAACTAAGTAGGTAGTAATCTTACATTATCATATTTTATGCGAGAGCTATTTACACTCTTTGGTTTTGGTACAACTGGATAAGGAAAGTTAAACATTTTTTTTTAAATTTTAATAATGTAATCATTGCGTCAAGGCTTGAGCATAATTTAAGCATAAGAGCGGATGATAAAGAATCGGGGGTGTCCACAATTATGCTACATGACCATGAGTCTGGGAGTGAATTGAATGTTTTATTTTATTTACATACATGGTGTGAAGTATCTTAATTAATCGATACTTTAATAGAACAAGTCAATACGATATATCTTTAGTATTCTTGTTCTGGCATATTAAAAGTTATAGATACTATTTATTATCAGGTTAATTATCAGGTTACGGGTCTATGGTAAATTGTATACAAGTAATAAGAATTTCCTTTATTAAGTCAGTGATCTATCGTTTTCTATTCACACGGTAATCATATCCATTAGATACAAATGATCTTAAATCCATCCAAACTAAACATTGTATTGAGTAGGTAGGCGCAATAAATGCATATGTAATAATAGGTACTACCACTACTATAGTGGTGGGCAACCCAGCGCCCGCATAGTATTCTAATACGCCTGTGTTCGATCAACTTCGACATGAACATAACGTTTTTGCTAATGTTACAAGTTTTACTAAAAATTGAGTTGAAATCGACATTCACTGCCAAGAGAAACAAAAATAATACACCATGTTATCAAGAAGATATAGCAATTCATATTATAACAGTTAATAAAATAATGAAGTAGTCTAGTATAAATTATTATAAATATCATTGTGTTATTATATAATTATTATGGATAATTTAATGATTAATTAATATTTTACCGCGAAAAATGAATTTGTTACAATTAAAAGCAACTTTTACGTCAATAGTGGCGTGGAACACACACAACTTAACCTTGAAATTGCGCAGATTGCGATTTATTCTACTGCGCACGAATTACATAGTGTAAATTTAATTATCATGGCTATCGTTATTATTTCCGACTGCTCTTACACGAAGCCTTGTTAAAGCATTGTTTTCTCTAGTCATATTTTCTGTCAAAACTATTTAACTTCAGGTTTATGTGGTAGGTATATTGTGTATAATAATGTTATTATTGTCCTTGGGTTTCTCGCATATATAATGATAATCAAGGAAGAAATCGCCATATTATTACTGATATAACCAACACAACTGATTGTGCACTATATTTGACATCAATGTGTTGCCAAAAATCAGATATACGCCTTATATTATAATATGTATATATCTGCTTTGATTTCAAATTCCACCATGTATGTATGTGTTTTGAATGAATAGGTAAACAGTTGGATATGTAATATACATATTAATTAAACTGTGTTGTTTGTAAAGTTTAGTTAAATATGATATAATCAAGTCAGTGGCGCACCCAGGGGGGAGGCAAGGGGCCCTGGCTATTTGTTTTTATTGAACCAAAGCTACAATTTACAGATTACTTTTTAAAATTCAATTGAACCCTGCCCTAACCAAACTATATTAGTTTTGGTATGTTATGGGCGATCCGACAAATTAGAGTAGGCACACTTTTTCAGCCATACTTATTTGTTTTCGTTGATTAAAGAATACATACATAAATTGTAGTCTTATTTCAATTGAAACAAATACGTATGCCTGACAAATTTTGGTGCGCACCATTTATGTCGGATCTTAACAGCCTACCTCCACCCTTCGCCACTGATGTAGGTGCACCTAGATATAAAACATAAGTAAATTGACAACCAACACTAAAGACATCTAACTAAAGAAGTAGGGGATAAGGGGTTTAGCCCAGATGACCCATAAAACTCGGAATACCCAAAGGCTAAAAATGTTTTTGACGACTGAAATATAGCATAGTATTGTATAGCTGCCTAACTAGGAAATGATGTGCCGATTGCCCTACAAATGCAGATGCATCCGAGATATCCAGTTTCCAGTTGACCGGGTTGCAACTTGTAATGTGTACTTTGTTTACCAGCTACCTATAGTATATATGACTGTATTGTAGATTGTAGAACCTACATTGCTGCATTCCAGAGAATATACTGAAATTACACGATTGCTTGTATTTAGATACATTTTAACATATCTGGGAACAACCGCTAATTTTGATGTCACATCGCAGATGCAAGATTTGATTGCTAAGATAGATGCATAGGTACCAAAAAAATGGTAGATATTATTGCAAAAAAAAACTCTAACTTGGCAATGCTGCTTTTGATTTGTACAAGCCAACATCGTGTTGGTTACCTTTGTAGTTGAAGTATCGTTATTATTTTTTTCAGAAGATGCGGTCGGAGCTAATCGTGGTTCTAGTATGCGCATCGTGGATATCTGCAGGAGTTGCCCAGGAAGCCGTCCGCTGTCGAGCTGGTGGGCTAGGACTTAAAAACCTTTGGGGTGATGCACTCACCGATCCTCCAGACTGCATCGGTCCTCTCAACATACCCTATCCCAAGTAATATGTTATTAAATCACATTTCTATTTTTTTTTCAAAATGGTGGTCAAAAATCATACATTCATCTGACACATCAGTCCAGTCGGGTTCTAATTTGACAGGAATGCAGTATTTGACATGTTTATTGACCCACGAAATCATCCATTTGAGTGGCGGCTTTGGATACGTTAATTACTAAGATGCTGACAGATTGAATTTTTTCAATTGAATGTCACAAATACACCAATACTTACACTCAACTTACACTCAGTTTGTAAAAAATAAATGTATTTTAAAGATTTTTTCTGACAAGGGTGATTTGGTCCAATATTTTAATATGAGAAAAGTTTTATCTAGCTTGGGTTGTAATTAGATTATAGAAGCAACAAATATATACATCAAATCAATGTTTTTATTGAATAATAAACGTCATTGATTTTGGGAAAGAATTAGCTGGAAACTTCGTCATACAATATATAAAATGCAGTAGATTATTGTATAATTAATAATGATGAAAACTGAAATCAACGGTCATAGTCTTTCCACGATAAAACTAATGTATCTGACGCTGTATAATTCTGTTTGTAACAATCTTATGGGTCTCGCTTTTCAGAGCTGCAATTGCACGCGCATTCAGAAGCGCATGGGGCACAGGATCCAGAACAGGTCGATCAGGATTGAAAACAATTGATCCAGCAATCACGCAGAGAGCACTTCTAGAGTCATACAGAAGTAACAATGAAGATACGGACTCGTTTCCACACAGAGTTGGTATGTAACAGTTTTGGTGTCTCTTTGCTTCTTTTCTCTCCATCATCAGTTGTTTCTGCTATAAGCTTCCTACGAAATTAATTAATTTATCGATCCGGTGAGTTTTAGGTGACCATATTGCCGCTTAATATCTCACCACCAAAATGCTTTTTTAATTAGCTCTACAGTCCATTATGGATATTGGTTGCCTGCCAAAGAGGTTAATGGTTATTAGCCATTTGTCAACGTATTAGGTACCTATATGCTTTGAATCCAAAATTACAATGAAAGAAACAACGTGTGAATTTTCACGCAGGATTTTAACCATGACCCCCCCCCTCCCCGATTCAAAAGCAAAGATTATACATTTACTTTGATTTGTAATTATTACAATTTATAATAACAAAGAAAATTACATTTAATAAATAATAACATATTAATTATTATTACATCAGCATTCCAATACGATGGCGCTTATACTATAATTATAAATGTTTTCCATATGTTTAGTAATCTTATCAAGCTTCATTAGGATCTCATCCTAGATGATGAAAGCAAAACATAAAGACATGTATCTATCAATTTATTAAACTATCAAAAATACAATATTTTAAAAGCCTTAGAATCATATTTTCTAATAGAATAGCGAAACCTTTTCTTTGGACCACATGGGATTAAAACGCTTTTAAAAATTATGTATCGTAAATATAAATAATGCTACATTCTTATATTATGCAATGTAGGTATACTTTGTATTCAGTTTTGAATATAATATATAATATATTTTATATACTATGTAGGTATCTATTTATTATATTATAGGATGACAACTGACTGAATTACAGCGTATTAATGTGTAGTCCCCACGGTGGCCGCTCAGCTTAAGCGTTGGACTGTAACGCCGTGGGTCCCAGGTTCTATTCCTGGGTCTGGCAAGTACACATATTGTTTTTCAATCTGTGCGTGAGTCAGGGTATGGACCTAATAGGTTGAGCAAGTGGCTGACATCCATTTCTTGTAAAAAATAAAATCTGTTAATACAAACCTCTACTCTGTGGAGGCCCATATGATCCTATTAGGATCTGACATGGTCGAAAAAACAATGTGTAGTCCGGAACAAGATATATACCTATATTCGTGGACAAATGAATATTGTATAAAAAATATTTACGAACAAGAACATGTAAAATGTTTTGATATGAACGTTTATGGTTTTTGGAAAATATCTTGTAGCCATATTTGGGGGAACATTTTAATGGTTTAAATGATAATTGCATAAACCGAGCAAATTTGCACGACGAATGTACAGTGTGGAGTAGGGAATCCAATCCCTAGCCAAAATTCTGATCCCGGGATTTCGGGATTACAATTTGACAATCCCGGGATTGGCATTTTTTCCATTGTTAATATAAAATTTTTATATTTACAAATAACATTGATAATTTTATATTGTGTACGTTCAATCTTGGAAATACATAAATTTAATGGAGTAAATAATATTGTAATATAAGTAATAATGTGAATTTAATATGAGATTGCTCTTTCTGATAGTAAAGAATTAATGAATGGGTTAGTGAGATTTAAAATAGTAAAGCAAATCATGGTGTAATTAGTCAGCCAAATATGAAACTGCCGTAAAACATATGAGATCATGGTGGAATTACTTTGTTAATAGTGCGAAGCATTGTTTTTTTCCAATCTTTCTCATTTTTATTTTTATGTGAAAAAATAAAATGAATCGGCAACTTACACATGGGTATAAATCAAACTTCATTCAAACTCAGTTTATTTCTAATGTAGTTATTTGTTATTAAAAGTATTTTTTCTGTTATATTTTCGTTTTTATTTTATTTTCCATAAAAGTTGATAAAAAAATCATTCCCGAAAGTTTCGGGATTATGTTTATCAATCCCGGGATTCATAGGTATCGAAAATAGCTCGGGATCCCGGGATTGGAATCCCTAGTGTGGAGTGCGTTGAGCTAAACAGTGGACTATGCACGGGTAATTTGTTCACTCAGAGATATAATATTATCTTGGTTTGGACTAGACTCAATAAATAAATCGCAATGCTAGATAATAAATCACTGAGTTTTTTTGTACAATTATTGCATTCCAAAGCTTGAACAAAAACTTCGAGACGTTTTTTTTGTGAATCTTAAGCCAGTTGTTTTTTTAATATTAATTAAATCACGACTGATTCCCGTTAAATACAAATTCTTTGGAAAATAATCGCTGCTATATAGCATTCAGCAACTGCCGCCTGCGAATAAATTTTTCCACGCCCGCGACCTGCGGACCAATTGTAATTTCGCTTTAATTGGTTGCTAATAATTGCGCTTCTTAAACTTTTCGGTGTCTTCACCAAAAGTTTGGTATATTTTAGCGAGTATATAAAAAATATACCTTTAGTCTGTGGTATATTGATATTATATTAAATTGATTGTATTAAGATTTGAATAGTTTTAGGTATCTACCTACTAAGTTTTGTAAACTATTTTATTTGGTTGACCCAAACTATTGAAATAAAGATAATATTCACGGTTTGTATTAAAAAAAATAAGGCTTCAAACTTTTATTATGAATATTATCAGATTTGCAGCCACAATTATTAACTAAAGACGACGTAATGTATTATATATATTTTTTTAATATTTAAAAATAATGTATGAAACAATGACACAGCACGCCTGACATTGAAGATGTTATTATTAACATTAAAAATTTAAAATGGATTATTTTTAATTATTATTATCAAAACCCTGTATTTGGATATTTACATATTTGAAAAGAATTATTATTCTAACATATTTTATAAATGCCTTTTACTACGTCTTTTTATTTGTTATTATTAAGTTTGTTAAGGTTAGATTAGGTTAACCTATGTAGGATCTGACGTAGATAAACTGATGTTGCAAATAGTAGATTCAGTAAATATTCAGGTTGTAAAACCTAACAATAAACAATAATAAATTTACATAAGTCATTTATATATCCAATTAATCCTTTACATTCATAAGAGTTGCTGATAATGTTCGATTTGAATGTTCAAAATTGTCTTTTCAATGTAAAATTAGTTACTATTCCTTATAAGCCTTAGAAATAAAATTAGATAGTTCAGTTCTACAGTTTCTAACGCCAAAAGTCGAGAGCTTTTCTTAGCTCTTCCTTTCAACTTTCCCCCCACCAGTCCAATCGGCTTTTCCGTCAATTTTTTCACGTCCAAAATCAATAGAGCTATTTTTTTAAGCTTATATTCCAAAAATATTTTCAGATTTCTATTTTTCCATTTTAATAATTTCGTAAAAAAAATATCGGACTGAGATTTGGTTGTTATTGCGATGAGGTTTCTGCGCCACTATTAGACCCATATGCTCAGCGTGATACTTAGTAAATCAATCAGTACCTATACATTATTTACTAATCTATACCAATTCTCGAGAAATTTTCGAAATTTTCCATCCCGAATCTCGAGAATTGAAATTTTTAATATTTCGGGAAATGCCGGATGTCGAGAATCTTTTCTCAGGATTCGGGATTTCTTTATTATCAAATATTAAAAAAAAACGATTTTCTACATGAAAAACGTGGACAGAAAACACAAAACGTTCATAGACTGATTGGGGCATTTAACACAATTAAGCCAACGTCAACTCAAAATGAACGCAATTTTTGCAATATCGGGGAATTTTGTGTCTCAAAAGCGTACGCGATTGTCAAACGCAGCGATTGACAGTCTGTGTTTTTTGAAATTCCATTTTAATAAGCAATGTTTTTAATTATTTTTGTTTTCCTACTTCTATTTTGTTTGTCTTCTTACATAATTAAAAAAAATCATATTTTTTTTGAATTTGTTTGTTTTTACATTGATTTTAGGATTTTTACAGATTTTTTTAATTTTCCCGATATCTCGAGAATTCCCGAGAATTCTTTTTTGGAAATCCCGAATCTCGAGATCGAGATTTCCTCGGGAAATACCCAACTCTAGGTACACGTATGGCCTACTCAGTTTGCCACCGCTTGGGATGGATGTTAGTTTACTCTGTCATATTTCTTTTTCCGTTAGCAATGTTTCCACGAAATTCGAACTTATGCGTTATAATATAACCATTGGCCGCGACCCACAGTTTGAGAGTCCTCTCTGCGTCTTACAAATGAAATGTTCCTTTTGCTGTGTTCACTCGGGAAGTGGCACGAAACTATCGGATGTACATTTATAATGTGACACTTTCTCATTTCTAGGACATCGGATATGTCAATGGAATTACTGATCTATATTGAATTTCATTGGATATCATGATTTTCAAATCTATTCAACTTGTTGATCTGTAAGTAGGTAAATACCGACTTACAATTATCACGACATTCAACACGATAGAGTCAATAATATCAAATAACTATGTACCTACTTCGTATTGTACCTACTCAATAAAATAATATTTGATATATTACTTTGTACCCGCTATCTCGTAGGTATATGCAGAAGTTGAACCTTACAACGTAACATATTTTTGAATATAACGAGAAATTCAAAATTCCGTATATTAACTGGCGCTACAGCCCGGGGTGGACTTTAATAGCCTTAACACGAATCTGCAATGCGAAATGATTTGTAACTAATTTTATCATCTGTAGTCTCATTAAGCTTTATTAGAATTACATTAAAACTTCGATTATCAAGACCATACGAAAGATATATGGAAAATGAAACAAAATTGTATCGTTAACCGGACTATTTTCATTCCCAATCAGTCTGGATAATCAAGATTCTACTGTATTTCCATACGTTAAGTGTTAAGGTTCTACCTATATTCTATATACATAGAGGAATTTTTCTTCGGCTCGTTTGGATTTATCCGTATTATAAAATACAATGATAGTTTTTTGATTCAAGATAATATTATGAAAACTCCATTTATTTTTGTTGTCAGTAATATTAAATTATAAATTCGTTTAAAGAAATTTTAACACAGTCAGGTAGTTAAGTATGTACATATATATATGCACATACAAGTAATGTCGGTATATTATAATGTGTCAAGAAGTACAATGACACGTACCTAATACACAAGGTGTGGGTATACACTTAGATACCTACACATAAATATTGTATACAATATGAATTTCTTGATTTTCGACAATGCTGCCTGGTATTTTGGCAGGTATGTCACGTGCAGGCTTACCTGTCTTCCTACACAGTTCGTCAAATCGTTTGTGCATAACGGTATCTTCATTTTTACACTTTATCATGTCATCATATTGAAAAATCAACACAATAACCACGAAATGTCCGTAGATAGATATTAAAAACATCGCCTTCAATTATTTTTGCTCAAAAAATATTATTATTATTACTCTTCACTTATATTAAATAAAAATTTTAGAATCAAATACAATAAAAATATTAAAATTTTTATTATACATACATATTATGTGTGTACTGAAACTTGTATAATATGATCTGTAGGTACCGCAGGCGAAAAAATCATATCTCTGTGACACCTTCTTTCAAAAGTTTGAGTAAGTACCTACCTATTCGTATTCCTTCATTAAGTTTCCGCACCTAAACAGTCCATGACCAGTATATCAGTACGGAGCATCACCGACTGAAATTATAGCGAAAATAATAAAATAAAAAAATTCACTATAACTAGCTTTTTAGCCCGGTCGCACAAACAAACCTATCTCGACTGTAACACGTCAAAAGTAGCTATAGCTATTATAATTTCCTTTTATTTGCTTAATATAAAATTTAATCGTTAGTATTCTTTCAATGTATGTAAATAAAACTTTGACTTATTCTGCTTACTCAATGTAGTTACGAGTTTGTAACCCATGAATGCTGAATACACAATAGTGTGGTTAAGGTATTCAGCCCACTTTTAGTGGACCAGAATGAAAACGTAGTGAACCATGACTTTGCTAGCTTAATGGCATACCTACAGATAGACATGCGAGTGCTAGAAACGATCAACTTTACTGGTGATGAAACGCGGAGGACCGGGCAGTGTGGACGAGTCTGGTTAAACAAATATCATACATTTATCGTTCGTACCTGTCAAAAACCTCAAGAATTTCTTAGTTACAATTTAATGATTTACTACATTGAAAATTTTAATATTAAAATTTGCTCAGCTATTTTTATTTTTATCATTTTATGTTTTTTCATTAGAAAAATGTAAAAAATATTAACCTAATTAGTAATAGGTACGTACAATATTAATATGCCATACCCTAAAATATGTCTATCTATTATTTAATGATATAGATCCATTTCTTACTTCATTTAGATGAGTAAGTAAGTTTATTCCATAGTAAATACCTAATAATTAATTAATCAAAATATTTGTGATTCTTGCTGTATATTCATTAATAAAATGAACTATACCGAGAACTTGTTACCATTCATAATAATAACATCACAATGTGCCACTTAATTGACACCATAAATTCATGTTACAATGGAATTATTCGTGAAAACTGTTTTGTTCACCATAATGTTATTTATTCATTATTATCTGTTATGTGTGGTGAGAACCGGGAAGTCAGTTACCGCGAAACGGTATTTCGAGATGAGTATGGTAATGTACCTACTTGATATTTTGTTATGTATATGGGCCTCTTGAAGTATTCTGTCTACACTTACATACAGTTTAACGTTCTTATCAAATTTGCGGTTAGCATATAAGTCAATATAGATTTAATGGGCATATTTACGTTTGTAATCATAACGATAAGTAGGTATATCTGATTAAATGAATTGGTAATCATTGACTAATCAATATCATACTAATAAATAATAATATTCAATATCACAATACCAATAAAACAATCAGATTGCCGAATCATTAGCTAATATTTGTTAAGATCCCGATGCATAGAATGCCACTAATCAGTAATCAGTGTAATCACTAAACACACCGTATAGACTCAGTGACGTCCCTAGACAAAATGCCGCCCCTAGGCAGCGTCAAAATGCCGCCCCATTTTTTTTATCATCCTTTTATTACTACAATATCTAAGCATGGCCCCCGCATTCGAAGCGGGCCCCAAGGCTAGGATCTTTGGCGGTCCCCCTACCTATCGCTAAGGATAAAGGCAGTGTGACGCTCTACAGTAATGTTTTCCAAATGATGTACGCATTAAAATTAATTAATTTGTGTATATTTATGTAGTGTTTTTGTTGTATAATTTAATACATCCATTTGAATTATGGAGTTTTTGAGTATAGCTACACAATTATAAATTGTATTGTACAACCACATAATTTTAAATAAGAACGTTATTGAAGGAAAATAGCGCCGCAGGCGACTTTTTTGCTATTAGAGCCAATTTGTGATATGTGTTTATCTCATTTATCGAGCCTGGGCCCCAGGCTAGAGCCCTGTCAGCCTCCCCTTGTGGGGGCCATAGTATGGATACATTACTAACAAAATATATACCTAATACTAAGCTGAAACATACAAAATTAAATTTACATATTAATAAATAAATAAGCGAATAAATATAATATTAGTTAGACACTTACCCAAATCACCAGAGTCTGAGATGCATTACAATTAGCTGGTACTTAACGTAAATACCTATTATATGCACGAATACTAATTGATTATGTCAAATGTCAATGGATTAATAATCACTATGAATATCTATTTTGCAATAGGTACATCCGGCAACTTTTAAATCTCGCGAGTGACTTGCAAAAATATTTAGATATATTAAAAAATATGGAAGTATGTACCTACCTATAAATCTCTACTATAATTTTCCTTGTTTTGTTACCAACTTGAAATCTATATAATATTATTTTGTTTGAATACCTTCGTCTTCAATCGTCGCTGATTCGGCGCCAACTATGGCGCGACATTATTGGCTTTTGCGCAGAATACCTACATAATATAACTGTTATGAAAGGAACTTTAACCTGAGTAAATGACATTATATTATTATGACTGATTTATTATGCGTTTTTGGTGTTTTACATTTGTCATAATATAATGTGTCTAGGTGCCAAAAACGACGTTAAAAATATTTTTTATTTGCATTTGTATACGAAATTGAACAGTCAAAAATAAAATAAAATATTACTGGCGGTGCGTGGTGACATCATACTAAAATCGCCGCGAGTACCTACTGGGTAATAATAAAAAAAAACATCCGGAAAAAAAACATCTCCAACGCTCTGGTTATAATATACTATAACCAGAGCGTTTAGGTAGCTAAGTTTAGTTTAGTAATAACTAAATTTAGGTAGCTATTTCTATATAATACCAAATGATTCTCCTCGATTTGCCGCCCTTCGAGTATCTGCCGCCCCCAAGCGACGCTCAATCTGCCTACCCCCACGGGACGTCACTGAATAGACTGTTTAACCCAGCGTTTCTTAATCTTTTTGATCTGCGACCCAATTTAGAGTAATAATTTTGGTTCGCGATAAAATAAATAAAATAGCACGTACTGAACACAAATTAATTTTATTTTAATAATACTAAATACAGTTTTGGTAAACAAAGTTTGATCCTATGTAAATCTTGGTTTTGGATAAGCTTTGAGAGCTCATGAAACTGTGGTATTATATTAGACAGGCTGCGTCTTATGTATTCATCTGGCTGCAGTGTATTTCGAAATTTGGATTTCATTACACTCAAAGCATAAAATCCTGATTCGCACATGTATGTTATTGCAAAGGGCAGTAGTACTTTCAGTGCTTCGTTTACAACGTCGTCTCGAAAGAAATTATTAGTTTTGATCACTGCGATCGCGTAAAAGTTGCCAGAATATTGTTTTCTTGAGAATCTTTCACGACCCACTAAATATACCAATCGACCCAAAGGTTAAGAAACGCTAGTTTAACCGTTTAACGGATAGCGAAATAATTTCAGTTACAATCACGCATTCGATTACGTAGTGATGTTGACATTCGCCCTGTCAATGATATCCCTAGGTAAAGTGCCACCCTTAAGCAGACTTAGAATGCCACCCCTATCATTTTTATTTTGAATTTGTAAGATATGTACCTACTTACCAATGAACTTTAAATTTACGTAGACACTATCTGCTGACAGCGTATGCGATAAACCACCATTACAATATTTTATAAGATGGGTATTACAGTAGGTACCTACCTACTACAATAGTAAGACTATCAGTATTTTTTATACTTACTTGAAAACCCGCCACTTCTCTCAAAAGTTATAATACTTGTATCCATTATTTCGTCAACCATCCTATATCCTATATAATGTCCTACCCATATGCAACGCATAACCGTCAATCCGCCAGATACCTGAAAAATCTGAGATCTGTTATTTTTAACCAGAAATACATTTTTTAAATGTAGTTTATTAATTATATTGAGTATCGATTGGATACGCAAATCCGAATTACTAGCAGTATTAAAAATATGTTGTAATATTATGTAACCTATATTATGTGCACTGTGACATCTAAAACGCAAACAGAGGTATTTAAAAAAATACGAATTAAATTCCATGTTGATATAAAAATATACGAATCCACTAGCTAGCGAGGCTTTAATATAAAGGAACGTCCAACAATCTCTTAGAATAGATTGAGCTTAGCATTTCAATCCTGTTCAAAATGACAGTGAAAAGTACGCCAAAACTATCACTGACGTCCCGGAATGGTACAAAAAAAATATAAGGCAATGTAAAATGCTCCTCCCTTATCGCTACAGTCACCATTCGTCCATTGGTTTAGGGTTGTGTCCTTTTTTAGTGTCCATCCTTAATTACTCACAAGTAAAAGAAATTAATTATTCTA
Organism: Rhyacophila brunnea; assembly: GCF_057557595.1. Classification (NCBI taxonomy): domain Eukaryota; kingdom Metazoa; phylum Arthropoda; class Insecta; order Trichoptera; family Rhyacophilidae; genus Rhyacophila; species Rhyacophila brunnea. The sequence continues at coordinate 4,861,461 of NW_028232965.1, forward strand.
ATCTACAAATGTCATGCTTTTTCTATTTTCCAGGTCGAGCCGCTTCATCATCAGACAGCTCCCAGTGCAAGGGGTCAGGGGCACCAGCCCGGCTATGTCGGACGCGCTACAATACGACGGCGCCGATGTATGGAGTATCACTCACCTCTGGCCAACCAGTCACCATTGTGCAAAAGTTCCCAGATCTTCTGCAGCAGGTTGTCTTCGAAGTTTGCGAGTGAGTAATTAATTCCTCTGCTTTTAATTTTGCCAAAGCAGTGAACGAATAACATCTTTCTGTTATTTTGCTCTAAGCAAAGTTGATTTTATTCTTTCAATGCCACTTACTTATGTAAGTCTGTTAGCACCATTCTTCGTTATCCACATAATGCTATAAATACTTAGCAATTTTTTATGAATAGTTATAAAATGGCTTCTCGTTGGCTGTTCTATTTCAGATTTAAGCAATTCTAACTCTTTTTAAAGTCGTAATTGACTGAATGAGGATCAGAGGGAGGAGGAAAAGTTAATCTTCTACCTTATATTACCAATAACAACTGTCTTGTGCCAGATTATAAGGAGTACCTGGGCTATTTATCATCGACAACGTAGTCTTGGCAGCACATAGTTTCTAAGAATTAAAAAAAATAGTTATAGTAAATATCTTTACGACAGTTTTTAAAAATGTACATAGTAGTAAGTAGAACAAGAGCAGATTCTTTTGGCATTGCGACCACGACAAAATCACTTTGGAACGGTGTTGGTGTAATTTTAAAGTAACGATACCAACACCTTAATGAGTCATCTGCACTGCCAGAAGAATCTGACACCATTTTACTAATTAATAGGTAAATTTTGTGAATAATCAACTTTTACGATTCACGTGATTCGATTATTTGATACTTTAAAAATCCAGATTAGCTATTTGAATTCTCGAGAATAATAATTTTTACAGATTTTTTTAGTAGATCTAGAAAATTTCCTTAAAAGCCGAAAGTAAATCTTAAATGCATATAATATTATTTTTAAAGATTGGACAGTTTGAAATCGAGGATAAAAAAATGAAAGCTACAAAATAGAAAATGAAATGTATAGGACAAAATGAATTTTATATAGGTACATTCTTAGTTTATTAAATTACAATCATCATTCATAATAGTATACTTATCAACAGTGGTTAGTTGCTTCACAACATTACACTCGGTGTGTACACAACACATACGTGGTGGGAAATTCTCGAAAATCTCGTCAGTAAATTCTTGAGAGAATTTTGAAATTTTATAAAAAACGTGTCATATTCTCTTGAAACGAGACTCAATATTTTCCACTGTGTCTCGAGAATTGTCGATCATAACTCCGAATGTGCGTAAATTATATATTTTATAAAATAAAATTATCGCTTTGTCCTCCGAAAGCAGACCTATATATTTTTAAGTATAATGTCTGTAGTAAGATGGCAAAACACGATATGTCCGTTTTTCTAAATTGTTCAGGAGAGCAATTTTAAGCTTCGAAAAATATTCAAACAATGAACAAATCACATATTGACACAGCTTATATCTCTAGACATACCATATTTTAATATATTGTAGATCTCACTGAGACGAGTCTGAATGTATACATAACTCAATTTGCCAAAAAACGAACTCATGTTTTGCCATCGTACTACAGATAGATGTAGAGAGACCTTTCTTATTTTATTTTTCAAAACATCAAATAATGCAAAAATTGTGTCTTCTTTCTCGTAAGATATTTTAACAGAGTTTGATCGCCAATACCTGTGACTACCTGATTTCCGGAACAATTCGGTGGATTACTGGGGAATGTTTTATCGCTATCCTCTTATAATGTGGTCTTTTAGTTTACTATTGGTTCACGGTATTTTCTGTATGTGTCTATAGCGTCACATATTGAATGTCTCAAGTATCTGGGATGTAAACAAATATTATTTATTACTATTTAAAAAATATTCGATATGCTTGTTAAAATTAAGACATATTTTTTTAATTCACCCACCGTTCTTTTTTGCTAATTTCAATTTTATTTAATAATATAATAATACATTTGTGTATTCTTATCTCATTACAGAGCATCAGATTGCGACGTAGTACATGGTCAGTGTACCCAAACCTATGTGCCATACCTATTCCTGGTAATCCCACTGGGTCCTGTTACACTCACCGGACAGGACTATGTCCTCGTGGAATCAGGATGTGTATGTAAGCCGAAATACGCCTCAAAGTACGCCCCTGAAGCCAACGCCATATCCGCAATACCGTGACAGAGTGAAAAAATACATAATGGTATTAAATTTTCTTTCCAGAACTATAACTACGAACTATGTGCGATAATACTTATTATCCATTTATTACAATCAAGGATTGGTGGTACGAAAAAGTAGGGGTAATATTATGCCATGTTTTATAATAATGTTGCTACTTTACGCCATGTAAAATAAAATGCCATGTTTTTTCTTCTACCAACATTAAGGTGAAGCCTTTACTGACCCGTTTTCAAAGAGGCACCTAGCGGAAAAATACGAAGCTTGCTATTTTAGTTTTTTTTTGATAATTTACAATTTCAACTGTATTAATTAATAAATATGTATCTGAACATTAAAAAGAAAAATATTTTTTATTTTATGTCAAAGATAAACTTACAATTGTAAAAAATGTAATAAAATGTGAATTTGTTGAATCGGACCGCATCTTATTATTACATATATTTTATGGTCATATTTATTATTAAAATTTAGTGTATTGAGTTTTCTAAGCATCGCCTAAGAGATTTTTGACTAATTCATAGTTTTAAAAATTTAACATAACTAAAAAGGATTTCAAGTTATACACATTTATATTTTTTATAAAAATCGATGTTTTTTAAAATAGATAAGTATAAAATCATTAAAACTATGAATTAGTCAAAAATCTCTTGGCGATGCTTAGAAAACTTTATAAACTAAATTTTAATAATAAATATGACCATAAAATATATGTAATAATAAGTTTATCTTTAAATTAAAATAAAAAATATTTTTCTTTTTAATGTTTTCCGATACATATTTATTAATACAGTTGAAATTGTAAATTATCAAAAATAATCTCAAATTGCAAGTTTCGTATTTTTCCGCTAGGTGCCTCTTTAAAAAAGGCTCAGTAAAGGCTTCGCCTTAAACAGTCCGCATTGTAATTAGATTAATTAAATTAGCCATCGAAATATTTATGTCGAGATATGGGGTGGGGCTTAGTGGGTGAAAACAGTGTGTTTTATTTTAAGTAAATACTGATATTACCCGTAGTAATTTTAACCATTATTTATTGATAAAATGTCTAAGGAAACCAAGTGCTATTTTTATTTATTTAGCCTACTTTTAATATTATTTTTCAAAGGGTAAAATGAGGACAGTTTTCTACAACGCAGGCAAAGCTCTCAAAGATTACAACAGATTTAATGAAGGTATTTGCAATTTTGACGATATGGTCAAATGGAGAAGGCAATGAAGAAAATTCTAAAATACACACGTGGAAAGGTTAAGCCTACATAGCCTGATATACGTTATCCTGGTAGACTAAAAATGGAAAGATACCTGGAATTGAACATCACAATATCGATATATTTTTTTAAATTAAAATGGACCAACACCATTTATGCTTGTAATAATATTTGTTTATGTGATATGTTGCATTTATTGAAAAAAGAATCCAGTAGAATGGGGAATGAATGAATAAAATCAAATACTTACTTGGTTTAAATTAACTTTTTATCGTTAGATTGTTTGGTGCGGGTACAAGCATTTACTTAAAACACAAGAATAAATAGGGATACACTTACTTAGTTTTTTTTCTTTTTTGGTCATTTAAATTATTAAATCTTTCTTATTATTTTATATATCATGGCCAGACACCAATAAGTGTTTAAGACTTATTAAATATGTAGGTGATTTATTTTAAAATTATTAATAATTCTCTTGAATCATATTGTCAAAGTAATAAATTAATTTTATTTATTATAATTCTATTAAACATATGACGTTTTTATTCCACAACAGTACGCAGTGTAAATTACCATTTTAAATTGAAATACACGTATAAATATTTCAATTAAAAATTGCCCGCAACTAAAATTGGACTCCTAAAGAAGATAAGTCGTGGAGTTTACAATTCCGGGATCCAGGGATTGAATATTTTGGAATCCCGTGATTTTTTACATACATGACAAATTTTTATCAATCTAGGGAACGGTCGGTTTATAAATACAATACAACCTTAGAAATATACCACGCATCTAACATTATTATGTAGTCTGAAATAGTATGAGGGCTCTAGAACCAAAAATTGCAATTTACAATTTTTACCAGTTTAAAAAAATGGCATATTTCTCTCTTATCTCTGAAAAAAATATTCTAAAATGTTATATGACGTTATTAGTATACAAACAACGTTTAGGAATACTTTTTTCAGATATTATATACATATAAGGAAGAATTAAGACACGTAATGACCACATTTCACGAAAATGGAAACTGCATTTCTAAAGCTCTTATGCACTATTCGTATACCTACTTAAACTAATGTCGTAAGTATATAATGCTAGATTTAACTACTTCTTGGTTGTTCACAGTATCCAACACCGGAATCTTGATATTGAAAAAAAAATACTAATCATTTAATCTATAGATTACAATCCCTAGTAGGTATATTCAATTGTCTTTCTTAGAATAATGTCATGACTTATGATTAATGATGACTTTCCATTGATCATATAATAATAAAAGATAATATGTATGTACAAAAATCTGTGGGTATTATTTTGTTAAAATTTAGTTGCGGCTGACTGTCGGTTTTTATCGCTATATCCAGATGTCTATTAATTAGTGTATCCAATATTGTAGAAAAATATTTAAAGTCCGTTTCATTATTTTGTTTACGTTTATAAAAAATATACTTAGCTAAAGTGATTTTTTTAAATATAGATAAATAAAACTGATCAATTATTGTAATAGATATAATTTATTTATAAGAATATAGTCCTCTACGTTTTCATATAACATGGTTAAGACTCGACAGATGTATGGCTATTTTACAAAATGCATTGTAAAACAAATTAGATCTTAAAAACAGTGGAAATACAGCAATAATTAAGTAAACATTGAATTATTGCATTTTTTCAAAATATTTTTGCGTATAACTTATTGTAGCAACTCAATTAAAGGAATAGTGACAATGAAAACGTTAAATTTGTGAGACAAAGTAAATAAAATACTAGATTTAATTAAGATTTAAAGATGATACTTAGAATAAAAAGAGTCAATCCAATAATAAAATTTGGATTGGTTGTTATCAGAGGGGTAAAAGAATGACTAATAATTTATTACAGTTTGTGAACGTCTACTTGAATGAATTGAATATATTATGCATTATGTATGTTAGTATTATTATATAAAATAAAGAATATATGAATACCTACAGATTTGTTTTTAATTAGAACATAGTTTTTCTTAATAATAATTATTGGTTGTTAAAATAAATGCAGTGCTTGATATTTTAATATAATGGAGTAACCATTTGTTGGTAAATAATTCTATGTCGATATTTATTTTATAGAATATTATTTTCATAATAATTAAATTCTTTCACTAATTTCTTCATTGAGGTATCTAATAAACCGATTAGATGCTTACTATAATCAATTTACTATACATACTAGTAATTTTTTGTCACCAGCGATCTTTAAATAGTTATATAATTGAGTCGCCCATTTCCAATAATCATCGTGTCCAGTTTTGACCAAAAATGAACTGAATATGAAATTTTATTCGTTATTCAAAGGGGCACACACATATTCTATAAACAATTCCAAAACTAGTATTTTGCAGTCAGTATAATGATTGAAAAACATCATCCAATTTCAAAATGCATCTTGTCAAAACTGACACTAAACAGTGGTCATTTTCAAATATCATCTTTTCCATTGTTACAGAGTGAGTATTTTGTAAATGTCGCTCAATACGGGAATGTATTTATCATGTTCCGCAAAACTATCAAGTGTTTGATTGGAAAAGATCTGTAGTTAAAATATGAAAAGCACCCTCCCAATGGCCAAAAAAATAGTTATTTTTCTATGTATAGTTCCATACACGTTTTTTGTAAATATCAATAAACAAAACAAAATGGACAACATGAATTTTGGAAATAGGCGACTCAATTTAAATATACACAATGCTACTTACTTACTTAGGATATGTGCTAAATTTTTGAGCGACCTAGGCGATATTTATGGCCTAAATCCCCTTTATATGTCGTAGCTATCTGGAGGGTAACATGATTTTTTCAGTTGAATGGAACCTGGCCTCGGTGGCTTCGCGACCGACCGAGGCCAGGTTGGAGATCCGTGTGATTTGATCTCTAGTAAGTATTTAAAAGAGTTTCCATGCGCTCAAACAAAACAAGGGCGTCCGTCAATTCAGGTGGACTTCTTCGGCATCATATCTTGCATCTGGTGATTCGGTTTCAAGTTTTCGGGTTTTTTAGGAAGAAAGTGCGCTGGTTCCTCTGTCTGCCCTGCTCCGTGAGTGGGCATTCCTCGTCGCTGTCGTTTTGCGTCGATTTTGGAGCTCTTTTCTTTTTGGAGGTTGTGGACTTCTTCTTTTTTTTTTGAATAGTTGATATGTCTGGGTCCGGATCGGCTGTTGTGCTGGTCTGGGGTGCGACTGGGTCTGAATCCTCACATTCGGACCGGACTATCTCTGTCTTCTGGAGGAGTTTATCAGCGTATATTTTGGTGATTGGTATAAATCTCTCAAGGAGTTCTGTGTCACTATATTTTTTAGTTAGTGTGATGTCCGAGGAATTGTCTTGGTTGTCGAGTGATGAGCCGATATCGTCTTCTAAGAGCTGCTCCAGCTCTAGTATGAGCAGCTCCAGGCTTAGTACCTCTATACACACGCATTTGATTGATAATATTTGTAACGTAGAGCCAGTACCTATACTCTATACGATTTTTAACCTAAAGTATCATATCATTTAGTTAATTCACCTTTTGAGTATATTTATGACAGAAACCTAAACTTCCTAGAATCAAAAAGTCAAAAGTTCATACCCATCAATCAGCTACATAAATCTGTAAATAAGTTTTCGCGAATTTGTTCTTTCAGGTTTAAATATAAGTTATTGGCCGAATTCCTGAAGCTAACGCAGTGGAGGAAACTTTGGCTGGACATAGGGAAGTAAGGATGTTTCCTGGGGAAGTCCAAGCCCCGCATTAGTTTGCAGCGCAGATAATGATGATGAATATACGTACGTGTCGATCTATATTCTATAGCATTGAAGACTTCTAATTTAGGTCTAATTTTCCAGCCATCACACTATTTGGGTACAAATCAATATCATAGGAAAAGTAAAATGCATAAAAACGGTAGGAGACTATTTATTATTAGGTGAGTATCACAGATATAATTATTGTTGGTAATATTGTGGCTGCTGCTGCTGAGGCTGGGGCCTGTAATATTGTTGCTGTGGTCTGGAGACTGGTGATGAGGCTTCGAGATACTGTGATTGTTGGTGACGAAGAGGAGATTCGGTGGCGGGCGCTGGCGTTGGTACCTTGACTACGATGTCTGTTGGCTTGCGTACGACCTGGGAAAATAAATAAAATTTAATATTAAGTAAGTATACAGCTCTAATATTATAAAATATAAAGATTAACAATAAGGAGCACATTTCTATTACAAACTTTTTAACATATTTTCTTTACAAAATATTCATAATATTTAAATTATTAGTGCTCAGTGATTATTTTCCAAACCCAAAGTTATTTGAGATAAACCGTTAGTTATATTTTTTTATGTTGAAGTTAATTGTTTAGATTTATACAAACACCATATTTTATAACTTTCTCACTAGATAATTCTAGAAACTTTCTACTATATAATCTGGAATTTTTGTAAACAAAAAACTTATGATTTTTAACTTTACAATCCATTAGTACGAAGTTCCTCTGAACACTTTTTCCTTGTAGATTTAACAATTTAAATATTTGTCGTGTTGAACAATAATATAATCATTGAATGAATATGTTTTATGAGCACAAACATGTGACCCAAAAAATACGAAAAAGGGGATGTTTTGATCCTGCATAGAAGAAAAGAATTTGCGTGTTATTTCCCCCCTTTGCCATAGTCACGCAGTCGTCTTTTCAGCCACATGATTCGCCTGCAATACTCTGATATGCATTTATTTAAATCTATCATAATTTATGGCTAAGAGAAACCATCCAAGATTATGAACTACGAGCTTCTCACTTGGTATCCACCATCTATTATAAAGATTGTTTTACGACATATTTATGTTTATCTCATATGGTGAGATTTATTAATTAGTATGAGGAAACTCTCCATATGATTGACATACGTGTCGTAAAATTAATAATCTTTATATTTAGGAAATATAAAGTATACCTAAACTCATGCATTAATACCAATTTAACACCGAATCTCTTGAAGCTTGAAGGGATGCATAATCTATTATAAGTAGGCACATATAAATTAGAATAATTATCCAAACATAGATACAGTATAATAATTTAGATTTTTTGAATGACGGAATAGAAAAAAAACTGTCGATAGACACGGTTATAAATAATATTATTAATAGCTGTCTGATAACAGGCGGTTAATAGAGCAGGGTTTGAAATGGACCGGATCCAGTTTGTGTAATCCCCGATATTGTCGTGGAAAAATAGATATTAATAAATTATTAAAAAATTTTATAAAAAATAAAAACTTAAAAATATATTATATTTTTAAGTTTAATACGAAACTTGTCGGACTCATGGTAAAAAATATATTTATGACGTGTCGTACGCCCGTATTTGCCTGCGGCGCTGACAACTTTTATAAACCATACGTTTAAAGACTATTATTCCATTTGACCATCTGATATATAGTATATATAGGTGAATAACGAAAAATCCAACATAGTTATTTTAATATAATACACAAAAAAATATTTAAATATAATATTTTCGGGAAAATGTTAAGCGCTACGATTTGTATTTTTTTCATTTCGAGCGCTGTATAGATAACTACTGTTTTGGAAGAACGGATCTTGGGCATGCGTTTAAAGGTTAAACGCAAAAGCTCTGACGTGGAGAAACTGGCAAACAGTGAAACTCCAGCATACAAAAATATGACTGGACGAGGAATCAGCCAGTAGTGTTTGTTCTGGGCAGCACGTGATAAAGAAATCTTCAGTAGGTACAGTAAATTCCAACTTAAAACGACCTTATGGGAGCAAATGTTTTCTTATATAATAATCTCACCTCAGCTTTGAATCCTTCCTTGGGATCAGCCGTGTATGTGACGGTTCTGATGAATCCATCACTGTCGACGACTGAGTAGCTTCCTTTGATAACGTCTCCTTGTCTTTCTTCTTTCCTGTTTTGGTAGTTTGTGTACTGGTCATCATTTACGTCGAATCCAAACTGATAGTTGGGGCTTGGCTATAATGCAAAAAAAAAAAAAAACGATTAGCTACTAGGTGGAAATACCATTCAAGAATGTAAGAAAAAAAATGTATAAATTCTTGTTAGTTATAATGGCATCTATAAAAATAACAGAACGAGATTTACTAATCCCCCCCTGTAAAGTTGATAAGCTGTACATATTACATCTATCAGCATTATATATAATCGCCAATGAAAATGTCTTGCTTTTGCTATAATAATTAATGCCAGAATGTCTCCTAAAACCTTCCAATAAATCTTTGTCATGCTTTTCAAAATAGTTCACATTATTCTAAGGAACTACTACAATATATGCACGTAGGCGCCTCTCGTGTTGCAGTGCGTAAAGCGCTGGCCTTCCACCCGAGAGTTCTGGGTTCGATCCCGGTGAGGACACAATATTTATATGTTTTTCTCAAAGCCTGGGTGTTTGTGCTTGTTCAAAATTACTAACAACCCCTTGTACGAAAAAGCAAGGACATGTTATCACTAATTCTAAAAAAAATGTATGCACGTATAATTTAATTAATAAATATTTTTCAATGCTACTATTGTCATTTGTTTTATTCATCTGTCATTGTATTTTTAAAATTGGAACTGCACAGAAAATCGGTGCACATTTCAGGTTTTTTTTTACAACGTTTTTATTAGGTCGTATTCTTATTTGTCCGGTGGTTGTTTATCCAGTACAAATCTTGCAATCAATTTTTAACTAACTTTCCGATTAGCAAGACATTTGAAACTTTTAGAATATATGAGAACATGATGCCAATGCATTTTTTAAAATACTTTTAGCCATCTTTAAGTAGAATTGAATTCATTCTTAGTTAATTCTGTTTTGTATGGAAAGTTATTTCAGAAAAATCCGTAAAAAGTAAAAAACTTATATTGGTTGCTAAGGGTGGTCCTAGCAACTAAATTATTAATATATATACGTTCGTTACTATGGAAATCAAAATGAAATGTCAAAATGACATTTCAGTATTCTATATTTGTTTGATTGTTTTTTATTTACTTCATATTAAGTACAAGCTTGAGCATATTGAGCATAATAATTCAACAGAAAATTTAAAAACGTTGTAAGTATATAAAAAAAAATTATCTTGTAATTATTTCTTTACACTTATTACGAAAGTATGATTTATATTTTATACAGAGTACCTCCTTACATAATAGTATGTCTCGTCTAGTTGAATATATTCGCAAATTGACTGGGTAGGTACGTAATAATTCCATTTATAAATTGGTGTCTCTTGAAAAACCTCTGCAGGATATAATTTTTAAAACTAGCTATTAAACATACCTACTAATTAAAATTTAATTAATAACAAACTGTTGGACACATTAATAAAAAATGATGTATGCATAATAGTAAGTATTAATAAAACGTAAATTGTACATCTTATTTGAAGTAGACAATATAATCCTGGTAACTACTTACAATATATTAAGTATTAATCATTTTTTTTTTCAATACGAATGTTTACATTAGCAATGTTTACGAATGTACTTAATATTCTTCAAACGTATATTTTACGCTGTTTCTTTAGCGCCAAAATCATTTCGATCATTTATATTTTACTCAATATTGATGAAATGAATTGAATATTAAAACAACAGAACACCTCAAAAAAGGCGGAAATAAAACGTATTCCCGCGTATGCTCAGGTGTAAAACCTCTGCTCACTGAAGAGAATAAAGATTTTCCGTTTGCGTACGATGAAAATATAATGAGTCTATGACGTATATATTATCATACGTATATATGCGATTTAATGAAGCGTTTCTAAAAACTCGATGTACAAGTCATCCGTAGTGCAACAGTTAAGGCCAAGGCCCCCGTAGTGTCAATAGCCTGCTAACGCGAATGTAATAATGAGTTAGAAATACTAATTACGTGAGAAAAAAAACGTAACATTCATTGCGCTTAATTACAATAATAAATGTTATAATATTCACGATTATTGCTTCGATTTGATCGAGCCACGCTTCCCCGAGTATCGAGATAATTTGCATTCAGTCAACAACCGTTGCGTCGGACCGTGGAAGTGAGACTTTGGGTAGTTACTTTGCCGTTATGCTAGCAGGAGAAAGTTAAATTATTATTGCATAGGTATAGCATGGACAGTTAGTTACCTGCCGTATTATACCCTGGCCTGCCTGGCACACGATTTTGAATAGGATTCAATAGGTACTTAAAGATTTATCGAAATATTATCGAGTAATTGCTTGGATAGGTAGAAAGTTTTCACGGAACATGTGTAGTAAAATTATTAATGACTAATAAATGAATAATGGTCACGATGGATAACCGGTAACGTGTCGGCTTATAATATTATATGTCCCGGGTTCGACTCCCGAATCTGTCAAATGTACATATTGATTTTTCAATGTGTGTTTTTGCTTAATAGGTTGAGAATATTGTGGCTAACATCCATTTTAAGTAAAACCAAAAATCTGTTAATGCAATCTCCACTATTACTGGCAATGTGTAATTATAAATTAATTAAACTATGAAAAATACTATATTATAAGTACTTGGGTATAAATGGCTGCATTACTTAATAGACTGCGGCTTCTATATCGAGCAGTGGCGAAGGGTGGAGGTAGGCTGTCAAGATCCGACATAAATAGTGCACAGTAAACTTTATCAGCCATACGTGTGTGTTTTCATTGAACTAAGACTACAATATGCAGATAGTATTAGTTAATTCTTAAAAATTAATTAAGCCCTGCGTAAACCAAACCATAATTATTGACAATAGTCAAAAAATAGTTGTTTGTATTTAAAATACCTATCTAAAATTATTCCATTAAATCATACATAGTTTTAGATATTTTATTAATAGAAGAATATTTTTTTATCTTTTGTGGTCTGTAAGCAGGGCGTAATGAATTTTAAAAAAACTAACCAACACCATAATATGTAATAATGTATTTTAATACAACGAAAACAAATAAGTATGACTGAAAAAGTGTGTACTATTTTTACCGGATCGTCCATATCACTCATAAACTATTATGGTTTGGCTTAGGCAGGGTTTATTTTTAAAACTAACCAACACTATCTAAAAATCTTAATTCAATGAAAACAAATTTATATGGCTGACAAAGTTTAGTTTGGAATATTTATGTCGGATCTTAACAGCCTATCTCCATCCTTCGCCACTGATATCGAGACATCACGTCATCGCGGTCGTTTCTGTAACTAAAACCGTTGCAATACCGCTAGTATGCAATAAACGCGTGGCGTAATACTGTAATCGCATACAGTGCCATGACGTAGATGTCAATATATAGAAAGCGCACAGTAGTATAGACCCGAGGTGCTGACAGATTTGGAGGCACGTTTAACAAAATTTGCCTATGCTTTAAAAAAAGCGACGTTTAGTGAAAAAATGCGCATCTTTAAAGATTTTTCTTTAGAAGCAACCGCCTTATCTACGTAATGTAAAACCGCCACCGGATATAAATTAATGTACTATAATATGAGGGGTGTAGAAACAAAAGCGGCTGTTTCCACTTTCACAAAATGTTGGAAAGTCAATAATAACGTTTTATTTCTTTCCAAGGCGTAGAACTTCTGAGAAAAGTATTTTCACATGTTCTTATAAGTATTACCTTACTAATTTAACATATTTCAATATAAATATAATTGGACCACAGACGACCAGACCAAGGCTATATGAATGTTGGTAGATCTAGTAGAGAACCTTTTGAGAGCAAATGTCTAGTTTAATACTACCATCAGGCGCACACACAACTGGGGTGGGGGGTGGTTCGAGTGAATTCAAGCCTAGACTCAACTATTTGTATCACAGAACAGATTTATAAGAAGTGCAAAAGCCAGTTCTTATAGAATAAGACTTTGAAGTCAGTTTTCGTTTATGACTACTTGTACGGTCAGGCTATAGAACGTAAAAAATACGAATACAAACTTTAATGTATAATTATTATACAGACGTAAATATTGAAAATAGTATAATGCTTTATCGCGTGTTAAAGTTTATCCCATATTTAATTAATTATACACATTTTTACTGCTAAACCCATGAAGTAACCCATTTTCCGTATTTTTCTGTTCCCTGTACTTAGTACCTACGATATAGGTAATAATCATTTGTATTTGTTTAAATTTGATATTAGGATACTATTAACTTTTACGAGCGATAGATAGGTATTAACTTTTTAAGTATCGGGGTAAGGTAAAATGAAAGTTTTGATTTTTACAGACGTGTAATGTTGCAATCTAAAGACATCTTTTTGTTACTTGTGATTCGACGAATAACTCTAAGTACATAAATAGTTATTATTCAAGTGATGTATAGCTAAATCATTTAATTATTAGTAATGTGCAGTTATAGTTTGAATACTGAATAAAATTTTCGAAAGTGACTAAGTGACTGTCTATTTATTATATACACAATTAAAACCTAATTTTGGAGCTGTATTTTATTACGCATTTAAAGTAAGATTCTAATTGGAAAGTAGTTTTTATTAAAAGGTAAGTATTATTTTCTTTAATAATAATTTCACTATTACATATCGAGTTTTATAGAGTGTTCAACCTTCGCAAGTATTCACTTACGTACGTATACGCATTAGAGATAATTATTTTCTCATTTTAATGACATTAGATATAATATACGCGCTATACCCAAAGGCAAAAAATTCAAGATCAATGCTATATATTTCAAACAAGAACTGGGCACACTGACTATTGCGATGTACCAAAATTATTTATAGTTAAATTATTATATTTGCATAATAGTTAAATAAATGTTATTTAATGAAAGGTGTCCGTTTTATATGAAAACTTACTTAAATTACAAAGATAAGTAACAGAAAAGTTTAAAAAAAATAATGGATAAACTCATTGTTTCATGTTGTTATAACCAAATAAAGTGCATTTTTATTTTTCGTAAAAGTCGATGTTTTTTTAATTTAAAAAAAAACTTCATTAAAACTATCAATATTTGACAAAACTGTACGAGGGTCTCAATAAAACTTATTAAACAGCATTAAATTGATGATTTTGTTAAAAAAAAATACTATATCAAACAATACAAAATTACGTACAGTCGAACCCTTACTTTTAGCTTTTTTCTAAATTGTCGCTCTCATTTTGAAATAAAAAAAATATTTTTTATCTTCCCCATTGTATTTAGATAGAGATTGGCCAATTAAAATATGTTTGAAGTTCATTATACCAATTAATCTCTATGTTTTTCCCCCTTAATGGAGTACCTATTATAGAAGTTCAAAATATTTTTTAATTAATGATTGAACGAATCGTCAACAAACTTAATTAAGTACACTAAACAACAGCTGTCAAGATATCGGATACGAAGGTTCATAATGATTATAGTCATCCCAGTTGTAACCAAATATAAAGTGCAATTAACTAGTCCGGGTTTTATCAAGATTTAAAATTGAATCAAAATAATATAATATACTTACACTGTTTGAATATACGGAAGAATATACTTTCAGGTATGCAGGAAAGATTATTTAATTATATATGTCAAAATATATCAATGTCTTCCGAGGAGACAGCTAACTTGTACAAATTTGTGATAGTAATAAATTTAAGGCATTGTATACGTAGGTACTTACCTATCTAATGTTAAAAATAATAATATAGTGGTAAAAAAATACTTTTTCATAGTACTAAAAAAATTGTTGAGTATGTAATGAAATGGTGCATAGTTCAATTATGTTTCGCAATGAAAACCATATGGACGAAATTGCACAAGAATATATTATTAAGTAAAAAACCGTTTCTGCATTAACTAACAATTCCGATTAATTAAAAAGTAGGTTACTAAATTTGAGTAAATAAAAAAAACTAATAAGCGTAAAACACACTGACCTACCATTTTTTTTAGTTTTGTATTTTTATACATATTTTATTATCGAAGACATTATATTATTTATATATTGGAAAATGCAAGGAAAATCTTAAAAATTCTAATTGAAATGTCCAATGGCCTTTAAAATTTTACGTATTGAATATATTTACATTTTTTGAAGAAAGCGTTTCAAAAAAACGTCAAATACGAGAATATATTTCATTGTATTTTTAAATGGTACAATGCAATAATTACATGAAATAATACAATGCAATGTTTTACTATATATGCACTTACATTGGACACTCTTGGATGTTTTGCAAACAATAATTAATTCGGTATTTTACTCGCGATGTCATTTCGAGTAAAATCGCAGTATGAATATAAAATTATTCCACACGTAAATATGGCTCGCGGGTTACGAGAGCGGTTTACCATTACCATTACATAAAGCAGGCTTGATTGC
This sequence comes from Rhyacophila brunnea, assembly GCF_057557595.1. Lineage (NCBI taxonomy): Eukaryota > Metazoa > Arthropoda > Insecta > Trichoptera > Rhyacophilidae > Rhyacophila > Rhyacophila brunnea. Next base: position 4,877,259 of record NW_028232965.1, read on the forward strand.
TCCAGATAGAAAGAAAGGGCATTACGTAACAACTTGTTAAAATTTGTTCGGCGCAAATCAAGTCACGGTTAAGAGAAAGTCTGACTGTCCACTGGTTGAGTTTGTTCGCCGCGAGACCAAAATTAATACTCAACAGGGTCACATCACACTTAACGATTACGTTATTGTGTTATTACACATTAATTTTTTACAATGAACTGATTGCTTTAGTTATAAATTGTACCCTACTTTTTATTAAATATATCAAAGATAAATCTGACAGTCATTACGAATGCGGAAGGTTGAAAAAGTCATTATGTGTTACAGAATAGTCTCAAATATTTACAATGACTATGCCAATTTGGTAGTTGAATAATTGTTAATCTAAGTATCGTGGTACTATGCTGCCTTGCTAAGTAAAAGAAGGTATTTTTGATCTTAGTGAAATGAGAATCCAAGTTTTAAACTACCCTTTCTTTAATATTATCTAAAATGATTGGTTTGTTTTGACTTCATCTCTAAATATGTCATATTCAGATATTATTAAACAATTTATTCAATAATTTTACATAATATACGAGAAAAGGTAGTTTACAACTTGGGTTCTCATATCAATAAAACCAAAAATGTATTTTAGTTAGCAGGGCAGTATTCACTACTATGTCATTGCACAATTAATAATGTATATCCAGTTTTTTTAATATTGAAATTGAGTTATTAATTATTACAAAACGTCAGTAAGCAGTAAGCTATGTAAAAGAATTGTACGTCCAAATAGGGTGATTAAGAAGACATCGCATCTTTAAAATTCCTAATAAATAATGTCAATTTTGCAAAGTGGACATTGCTGGACTAATACCTGTGCACTAACCTACCTATTTAAAAAGTAGCCTAGTGAATTGATTATGTTATATGACGATTAAGTTAAATATTACGTATGTATTAAAATATGTACCAAATTTTCAATAATCTGCGATTGTTTATACGAGCTCCAGAAAATAGCGGAATGGACGCTAAGCGAGACAAACCGGTAAGACAAGAGTGATGTTAGCATTTCGGCTATAACGACCATATACCTATAGTATGCAATTTACAACTCATACCACTCGCGCACGTGGCTATTCGTTATTCTGTTACTAGATATATGAATTACTAATAAGTTTAAAAACAAATTTAATGAAGACTTAAAAAATATAAATTAAAATTTTAAATCTCATATGTCGTGGAAACCGTGGAAAATAATTTTCATTTTTAATGTTGCCTGTATTTAGACTTGCTACATTATTATATCGTTTACCGTAGATGCTTCTAAATCGCAAGGAGGCTTTCATTCAGGGAATTAACTCAGGTTGACGACGAAAACTCCAAATCGAAAGTAAATAATTTATGTAAACAGTATATATCGTTATTTCATGGCAAATAGTCACCAAAAAGAAATATAGTGAATAATACAATCAATATCAACATTTATTTTACTCATTGGTGAAACCCTGACATAATATCTGTCATAGTATAAGACACAATTTAACTTGATATATGTTATGGTATATTCATAATTAAGTGGACTTTGCCGAGAAATATAATCTATGCGGTCTATTACGTAAATTATACTGCCAATATTAAATAATAAATGGTGGTTAATCAGCCGTATAGAAACATCCAAATAAGCCGTTAACCTCTTCCAATACTTTTAATTGCCAAAACTAAAATGCTTGCAAATATTTTTTACTTCAGAAATATAATTGTTTTGAATTTTGTGGAATTTGGACACGTATTGAAATTATTGTTATACATTATGTTCTCGTTGTTTCAAATTTTGTGACATGGAAAAACTGTAAACACTGCAATTTATTATCTGTATCGGTCTAGCTAATTATTATACAACCGGTAATTATATTTTCGATCATTAACTACAGGAGGCTGCAGATATTGGAAAAAATCAGTTGTGTATTTTTATACCGATTCAAATTAAAATAACTAATAAACATAAAGAGAAAAATTAAAAAAATTCACATGTCAAAGAATGTTCAGTAAATCTTACTTTTAAAAGATATTTACTTTTTATATGCTTCAAAGATACATAGATACCCGTTAATATAATATTACAAGGAGGGTTAAGTTGTTGCTAAACAAATAAAATATTTTAATTAAGAGCACTGCGTTTGACACGGTACCATGTTGTAATCATTATAATATTAAGTAATAATAAGATAATATATCACTATGCGTTGATCTCGCGACTATTGCTGACTAATTATAGAAACTTGTATTGGACTGAAGTTTTCCACAATTTAAAGATTTTATAACAAGTTGAATCAGGTTAATAAAATTATGTAGTTATTATTATTAATTCTAAAGTAATCTTATCAGGTGGGGGGGTTAAATATATTTTAATAAAGATTGAAAAGACATATATATTTTTATAAAGTTTGGGATATATTTATGTTGAAAATTTACATTGAAGAAGTTTTATTTGAGTATGAATAGGATGTTATCAGACATGGTAATACTGATAATGAAAGTAACAGATTTATGTGTGAAGAATAGTGAATGCAGATGAATGAAATGGAATCATGTTAAAATGATTAAATTTAATATTGAAATACAGCATGTGAAGTAGGAAGTTAATATTAGTAAAAAATATCCATGAATGGAAAGGAGGGACTAGAAGTGAAGTAGAAATAAGATTATAATATACGCCATTTTTTAAAATATGAATCTGGAATAGAATCAAAATCATGGATGTAGCTTTGATTCTAAAATTAATACTAGGAATAAAATTATTGCCAAATAGTATTTTTTATGCTTTTCACGAAATACGATAGTGAAAATCATCTGGTCGATTTATAATATTACCTATAAGATTTTCAATGAGAATAATTATTTTAATCCATGGATACACTACATTTTATTAAATAGATTGGATTTATATATAATTTTAAATTGAAGTTAGGACAATATATAAATTTATTGCTGATTATAGAATACTAAAGTGCCTATGGATATTAGTTAATGATTTAGATTAATGTTATTTGATTAATATTAGTCAATTTTTACGAAATTAAATATTATTGTTGATTATGTCAGTATAAAAGAATCGTTTTATTTCCTGAATTACGAGTCCAACAACACTATATTAATTTTACTCAGAATATGAAATTGGAAAAATAAACTTCTATAATAATTATTATTGACAGCTAAATTTACAAATTGCTGCTCAGATTCAAGATGTCATTAATTTGGGGTTGACCTTCATTTAGTAGGGATTTACCTGTTTATGGTGTTAACGTCGTGCATACAATGACATCTCGCGCGTTATTTAGGGGCGGCAATTAAAGAAAAAAATAACGTGAGTTACACCATTTTTTCAGTAGCTTTAGTGGAATTAAGATTTTATTTCGCCGGCGGTGCTTAAAGGCGTGCATGCTTCAAACACCAGTGTCTCTATAAGAATATATGAATTTAAAGATTTAGATTACATTTGTCTGTTTAAAATAGCCGAGAACATGTAATAAAATATAGTATTTGTCACATGATGCACGAAGCTACGTAAAAAAGAGTTACACAAAGTGGTAACAAAAGTCCCCTAACTAAATGATGGTATGCATGGGGTGATATGATTATTGTATTTTGGGAATAAGATGTAATTGATAGGCACCTACATCGTAATCTTCGGGAAGCTGCTCCTCTTCAGCTTGTTGAGGAACTGGACGAGGTCGCAGCTGAGGTTTCGGTCTGTACGCAGGCTGCTGTGGTTGCGCAACGTATTGTGGTTGTTGGACGTACTGTTGCACGTATTGGGGTTGTGCCTGGGTTTGCGCTCTCTGGACCTAAAGAAAAAGAGATATATTTAATTTACCAGTCTAATTTTTTGCAGTTGTATAGGAGAATAACTCTGTAATCTGAATGCTCAGGACTATTTATAAAGGATATACCTCATAGCAATATTGGGTGTGGTTGTTAAGCGTTCACGGAATATAAAACGACCGAAGGTACAGTAAAAACAAAACAATGAGTCGGTTGGTCGATGGTGTGCGTGCGGATGGGGAGCCGTACTAATTACCTGGCAGCAGGTGAGCGCGTATTCGTTGGTATACAATCAATTCACGAACCAAATCATTGTTTTGTTTTTACTGTACGCGCGTGAAGATTGTCATATTATTGAATTAATACTATTTACATGGTTATTTATTAGTAAAAAAAATCACCATGGTATTTTGGTATTAACATATTAATAATTGCATACTAATCGCCTAGTTTCACCACAATTAATATTTTATAATGATATTTGAAGCGTTTCCTTTACAATAAATTTTAAATGATTTCAGTTTTCAAACTTTCCATACTACAACGTATCTATGATATACGTTGCGGTATATTTTTAACACTATCATGTCATGAGAATACCGATCACAGTAGTGAAACAGACAGAGTTGAGAAATTACATATTTATATATTGTGACTTTTCCAGGAATCGAACCCAGATACATTGGTCTGAAAAGCCAGTGACTTACGCATTGGTAATTGGACAACACTGTATAACATACTTTACGATGCTTAAACTATTGCTTCAACACGCTTGACATATTATAATATATTACATAGAAGCGCCTAGTTTCAAAAGCCCCTAAAACGTTTTTTGAATATTTTTGAGTTAGATAATATGTATTTAGATAGATATTTTTGTTACCTATATGATGGCCAAGGACTGAACTTTAAAAAATGCCAAAAACTGTCAAAAATTAGGGTAAATTTCAAAACCCGCTAAAATGGTTGGGTGTGCTTTTCAAATACCCCTAAAATGGAAAGCCAAAATACTCTTTAGAATGTAACGAATTAAAAAATAAATACATAAAGTTCACAGATTTTATAGATATGAGTTTTTCTCATTTTTCTCAAAACTACCTAAAATCGTTTTAGGGGCTTTTGAAACTAGGCGCTTCAATTATGTATAACACCACACCTGCATATTTTACCACTTTGATTACCTTTGGTAATGCAAATTCTCATAAAGAAAATACACAAACCCAGCTCTATTGCTAGTACAACGACTGAATGACTTATTTCTAAAGTATATATAAATATATATAATACTTATATTAATATATGTATATATATTTTTTAAAATCAAAATAAGCTTTTAAAAAACTGTTCTTATGCGGGGACTGAAGAAGAAATAAAGAAAGCTAAAGTTTGTAATTTAAATTTGCCAAAGATATTTTTTTACGAGATTTAAAAGGTTCTTTTGAACATCTTGCGTCTCATGGGATAGGCTGGCCCTGCGCTGCTTAGGGGCGGTAAATTAAGAAATGAATACGATCAGTAGAACTTTCCCAATAAGCAGAGGATGCGGTTGCTTCGTTAGAAGGTGTCGACATCAAGTTTAAAGAAATCACAAGGGGGCATCTGTCAATGCTTCAGACCTCCTTACCTAAAACTACCATTGTTTGAGAGTAGGTTTCATAAAAATGCTCTAATCGTTAACACTTTGCCTGTACGATGACGCCATCGAAATAAGCTAAATAAAATTGACATGTAAAACAATGATACAACTATCGTAAATACGACATCGTTACAGATGTACTCTTTTCCTTGCACATTGTATCAGCGTCGACTAAGTATGTGATATTATTAGATCGTGGCATTCATATTAAGTTCTGATATATCAAAAATTATTGCTGACTGCAAACTGGATTGTCTTGTCTTGGGGAAACTTGGATCTGTGTGCAGATGTGTAATTCATTTATTGATTAAAATAATGTATTCCTATACAACTCGTGTTCTACAGAACCACTAGCCGGAATGATGCGCGATAGTTGAATTTATAATAGGAAGGTATGGTCTATTACCGAAAGTTGAGGCGATCTCAGATACGAAAGATTAAGCGTATTGGTGTATTTTTGAGGAATACAGTATTCTTTTACATGCTATTCCTTTTTTGATTAGTTAATTTTTATTCCTAAATCAAAGAATCTCCTTAATTAAAAGTCGATTTAAAAATTTGAAACATCCTGCTTATAAACAATGCGTCTGTGTGAGTAGTCTAGTCGCCTCAACTCTGGTTGTGCCAACTATACGGATTTACGTATAATATACTATACGGATAATGTGTATATTCGCACTGAAGTGTTCTTCTCTAAATAATCTCAAAACTCTTACCAGTCCTTGGACTCCACTGTTTCTGATTTGCTGACCCTGGCTCTGGATGTAGGCAGGTTGTGCGCTGGTTTGACTTTCTTGTTCATAAATTGGTGCACTTTCTTGTCTTCCGCCTTGCTGATGCTGTGCGAGGTATTGTCTCAGGAGGTGTGGAGGGAGGGCAACATTCTGCTAAAAATAAATATAGATAAAGTAAATATTTAGTGGTTTTTACGCCTACGATGGCCGAGCTTGACGTGTCAGCTTATAAAATCATGGGTTTAGGGTTCGAATCACGGGTTTAGCAATAATTATTCACATATTGTTTTTCAACGTGTGTTAGGTTCCGTAGCATAATTACGACTAATACGTTGATAAAATGGCGAACATCCATTTCTCATAAAATAAAAGTCTGACTTCTTTATGAGGTGCCCAAGGTATGGATCGGATTGTAGAACCAATGAAGTATGGCTTTGGTAAATAATCTAGCCATAGCTATAATATAATATTATCCTTCTTTTAATCATTTGTATAATTAACAAACCTTAATTTATTATTGCGAGTATCTATAGAGTGAAATTATATTAATAAGTAAAAATAAAGTTTTAGTATGTAGTGCAGAATATCCCTTGTAAGTATATAATATTCGTCAATAAGCATAATAACATGTATTATCGGACATTAAAGTAATTGTATGTTTAAATAAAATGTGGTGAATGTATAAAGACTTTATTATTTATTCATAAAATTTGAAACCCATAAAATACTAAAGGTTATATTGTGTAAAGATATATTTATTAACCAATAATTGAGGTGATTAGAAACAAAAACGGTAGTTTCCATTTTTGTAAAATGTTGGCGAGTCATTAAAAATATTTTGTATCTTTCTTATAGGTATGTATAATTTAAAAAAAAAAGTATTTTTAAATGTTGTTTGTATACTAAAATATATAAGTATATTATTTTATAACTTGTACCTTTTTTCAGAAATGAATCCTATAAGAGAAAAATAAGATATTTTTATTGACTTGCCAACATTTTTCAAAAATGGAAACTGCTGCTTTTGTTTCTAAGCACCTCAATTGTATTATTTTAATACGAGATATAAAATCTGCAGTGGATACTATTGGGCACAACGTACGCATATAAGAAAATGCACGGGAAAGGGTGTTTCGATGTAGAGAATATATTATCAAAATGGTTAACAACCATTCCTTCTAAAAAAATAATATTGTTAATCAAAATTCAATTGCGTGAAGGGCCCAACATAAATTCGTCGGCTTAACTCACAAACTGCTCTCCAAAATCCATGTTGACAGGATAAAGAGAATAATTCATATAAGAACTTTTTTGAGGTACGGTTAAATTTATTTTTTTACCTTGAATGTCAAATCAATATATTATATCGTTATTTACTTAACATATCTGAAATTCAATTGGAAATATTGCTTACCGCCAAATGTATTTAGTTTTTATACTCTCCTGAACATTTTGCTAAAATGTAGATAAGCAGTTTGTACGTTAAACAGACGCGACTGTTTAATCTGCAACCCAGCTAATAATAATAATTTATTTATTACAAAAAATAGGAACACACTGTAATAACAAAATTATGACAAAAATGTATCTAACCATGCATTTATAATAATTACACTTCACTTAAGTAGATAATCAACATGATTTCTTTTAGCTGTAAAATAATATTTTTTTTTTTCAAAATACCTAATAATATATTCACTCATCGGTCTGAATAATTTGAATAAACTACTGAAGACGTAAATATAATACATTTACCCCTATCTCAAAATCATCCCCTAAATAGTTTAGCAATTTAAAAATCGTCCACATAAAAAGTTCAATGAACACGAACAATACATTTATATTTCAATTGTACAAATATGTGATATACTTGATACCGATATTAAAAGTTTTTTTACCTGTTGGGGATAGGGGTAGGCCGCTACAACGCTTAACCCTACAAAGAGCACTGCACTAATAATTTCAACCCTCATTTTTATAACAAGTTTTATCGCACTGTGTTTTATTTTCACCGCGGATTAGCTTAGTGGTGAGAGTCGTCGCGGCTTTGGTACACACATTATCTCGTATGAGAGTTTATATACCGCCGCCCCCTCTTTTTTGCGATATAGTTTTACTTTCGATATGGGTTGTCTGTTTTGTTTCACGTCCTGTGTATGCATTCGATATTATTACTGATGGCACTCGAAAAGAAATAGTTAATGGATTAACCAAACACACATACAGTGGGAACTTGAACCGGAAAAACGAATAACCTTTCCAAACGAAATTGCGGTCCCGAAATTGCAAAGTTTTACCAAAAATATTCATAAAATATATTACAACATTGTTATTTTTAATAGACAAAGCCAGTCGTAGTTTCCAATCATTTAATGATATAAATTAGGATAATAGTATTATGTTTGTATACTGTATATAATGCTTAAATAATATATTTTAGTACTGCGATGGCAGACGGTTATAACTGCAGTTTATAAAATTTTTGAATTTTCTACTATAATAATGTTCCAAATTGTACATTCTTCAATGTAAGAAATTATTAGTGCTACAACTTTATTATTAAAAAGTTGATATGGCAAAAAGTTATATCTACTTAAAATGTAAGATAACAATAAAAGTTCAATCTTTTAAAACAAATTGGGATGCTAATTCCGCTTTTTTGATATAAAATACTTTAAAATATCTAATAAACTAACTTGTCAGATTGATTTAAAACTTTGTTTTTGCTCTCATATAAAATTGTGTAAAAGGCAATTATAACCGTTTGCCATCACAGTACCGATTTACAGAAATATGAGCATTTTCGTATTTTAAAATTTAGATCCATTCGTGGGTGAAAGAAAAAGGGAGAAAAGTCTGAAAATTGAGTTATCTAAATGTGACAAATTAACTACAGTGTAAAGGGCGAGTCAAATCAACGCCGATGATTATGCAAATTCACACAGTAGGTACATACAAAAAACTCAACCTTCGCTTGACTAATTTATAAAAAATATATTTCTCTCCTAATCACCTAATATAAAGTTAAAGTTATTTATTTTGAGATGAAAGTATTAATTGTATAGTATTAATTTGGACGTTTCACGTGGCTGGGTCATGTATTCCGGATGCTGCCAGAGAGTATGACACTCCATACCCTTGTGATAGTATGAAAACCCTAGTATTAATTTAATAGTAACTTCAAGAATAGATCTAGCGGGATTAGTCATGATTCTATAAAATTATTCCTAATAACTACGCTCTCTGGTGTGTTAGATATATTGCCAAAAAAATGCTACCGACTTTGTAATTTAATAACTACCAAACTTGTCATGGTTCAATATATATATTATAATATAATATGTACCATCGACTTTATCTGTTGCACATACGTATATATGCCTCGATTGTAGAAGTGATAGGTATTCCAATTTTTCAAAAATGCTTCTTTCCATTTCAATTCTGGTACTTATTTCAAGTTCTGGAATCTAATTTTCCTGAAAACAGGAAAATGTAGACTTCCCTCTTTATCGGTTTTATCACAGCGGACATTATTTTTTTATTTTTCTATTAATGAATACTTCGACAATTTTCTTTCGATGCAGATGATGCAATTTATTCGTTATAAGATTTAAAAGGGGCCTTGAAATAGTTGAAACCTGTCATACAATAAAATTATTTCTCATAAATTGAGTATAAAATATTATAGAGAACATTATAGACTAAATAAAATAGTATAAAATACCAGTATAACAAAAGCCTTGCAACTAATATCATAGAAGCCACTCACACAAGCCACCAGAATAACATAACCACTCATTATTTTACTGACAGGATATAGTGTTTTTATCGTCGGTGGGGGGGGGGGGGGGGGAGATGCTCAAAATTCATCAGTGTCTCAGGCCACCAAGTTCCTACACCCGTTACTGGGATGAATATGATATAATATATGTAGATAATACTTATATGCTTCACAACTTTGAACTCGGGCTCTAGGATGAAAATGATGTAAGTGTAAGTAATACATTCTAAAATATTTTTTTTTACATTTTATTATCTATTTATTTTCTTATTGATACAAGTGAATATCATTATCGATCTCATTTTATGCGAGGTAATCAGGGAAAGAGGCGTGTCAGTGAAGTAACAAAAAAAGTGCAAAGTTATAAAACGTATACTATACCTACGTTTATTATATCATCTTCTTCTTCTTCTTCTTTGGCCATATCCGCCCCTTAATTGGAGCATATGGATACCACGTGGCGCCTCCAAGAATCCTTGTCGCTCGCCAGTCTTCTTGCTTCGTTCCAGTTCAAACCAGCATCCCTTAGCTCCGCCGTATACACTATGTAGATAGTATTTAGCGGCCTTCCAGGACACCGGAATCCGGTCGGCTTGAAGAACAGGCAAGCCAGGTTAAGGTTCTTTTCTGGCATCCCCAGCACGTGGCCGAGCCAGGTCCAACGTCGCCTCTTCACTTTTAGCTTTCTTCTTTATTATATCATAGTCGTTCATAATCCTGTTTAAATTTGAAAATTGAAAGAGATGAATTGGATAACTACACATTGTTTGCAATCCCCAGGGACTGTAAAAAGTGGAAGTTTGTACTATGTAGTATGTTCTAACTTTTATTTAAGAATATAATTATGTTTTTGAATATAGGCACAGATGTTATGATGCTATTGTATATTATAACATTTACATTCTAATTGACATAAGTTTTATAGTTCTTTGCCTAAAGTAATAATGTTTTCATGATCTTTTTCATACCTACTTAAACGGTCATTGAGAATGATCTGAATCCGTTTTCCATTATCATTGGTGAGTGTACATAGTGCCCGTGCATATATTCTATACACAAGGCTGCTATCGGCGGATATCGAGGCTAGTTTATCATATGTATGTATTGAGGTATTATAATTGTCACAATAAGTTAACCGTCTAAACTGGCAATACTGTTTATCTCGCTCTAAAAGTTTACATAGCCAAGAGAGATGCTGTTCTTTTATTGTACCTACTAATTATCCGATAGCAGCCTTGTGTATATAATAGATGCGCTGAAGAGATAGAAATATACGCCTATTTGACGCTTGCATTCTGACGGTGCTGCTTTACGATAGCGAATCATGGCACCTTACCAAGGCTCAAAGCAACCGTATACTCAGTTTCTAAAACAGATGTTTGCGAAGGATACTGGGTGTGAGGTGGTATGACTTTAGGAGCAACGAGGAGGTAAGAGAATGCACCAAGCAGCCTCCATCACGCTGAGAGTGAAGAGGCGACGTTGGAACAGGCTCGGCCACGTGCTGCGGATGCTAGAAAAGAATTTCAACCTGGCTTGCCTGTTCTTCAAGCCAACCGGATTCCGGCGTCCTGGAATGCCGCTAAATACTATCTATAGACTATAGAGTGTAAACGGCGGAGCTACGGGATGCTGGTTTGACCTGGAACGATGCAAGAAGACTGGAGAGCGCCAGGAATTCTTGGAGGCGCCTCGTGGTATCCACATGCTCCAACTAAGGGGCGGGTATGGCCAAATGGCCAAAGAAAAAAAACCTCAGTCGACAGTATTAAATTCTATTTAACTTATAAAAACACTAATTACAGCATAAAGGAATGCGGCTTTTTTGACTTCAAATAATGTTCTACTAAAGTTGACTAAGCATCATACTGTAACAATATGTTTTGGTCTGATTAATAAATTGATGTAGTAAAGTAAATTTTATTGTATCTATTGTTGTACCGAATAAATCTCATTCCGGAAGTCTACGATATGTCAATTTCAGCCGAGAAATATGTCGGCAGAAAGTATTGTCTTGATAACGTTTGTCTATTTATTTATTATTTAATAATACCATTGTGTCGAAATGTCGTTACGTGATATATATTGACATGTTTTCGAAGCGGCTTATTACTGTGGTGTGTGGGAAAAATTGGGTTATGTAAAGTTTACTTGCCACTAACTATGATACGAGTATCACTGAAACGTAGGTATACCGAGAAGTTGGCAAGAATTTGGCAATTGATAAACCGCGAATCGAACGATAAAACCGTCTTAGTTATAAATAAAACAAGTTATACGTCCAAATCCAATATAAATTTTACTCTTAATCATAGCTGTCAGATTTTATGTGTCAATATATAGGAATGTTTTATAGATAGTTGGTTGGGCCATTTATGTTCTCATTCCACTCCTTATCTCCTCACCCACCTCCAAATCCCCAGTGTTATTGATACCAGACAATCAATAACCAATTACGGATCATGAGAGACGGTGACGAAGAACATTCAGTTGCATCTCGACAGCGGGCGTGAGGGGGCTTCTAATAGCTTTCCGTCTTTTAAGTGATTGACTCAATAGATACAGACTCAATCATAATCTATCATCATCATTCATACATCCTCACACATAATATCCATAAAACTATGTCACAAAGTGCGTGAGTGTACAAACCGGGTGACCCAAAACAACAACACCGCGCTAGCAAAAGTTGAAACCAGACCACGGAGCCATCATACATCATCACAAAGGTCAGTGTCTGGCATTCTGTTCCATCGCCCCCACCCCCAGATCCGACCTCCTCATCTTCCCTAAAAATAATTACAGTCCACTTAAAAAGCTCAACCAATAGTTAATCAATAATTATTAAGAATGACAGATACTAGGTATTATCACTAAAGGTGGAATTGCAACAATTAGTGTGCATTCAACAACTACGTATTATAAGTACACAAGTGGAAAATTGGTAACTGTTCCCATGACTGTGTATTTGAAAAATATTAATTATTAAGTCGTAAAATTATTCGCCACCTTTCGGATGTTATATTATATTATATGAAACCTCGCTAACGTCATCAGGTATTTCCCTACCCAGGCTCTGAACTTCGCCTTCAAGGACAAATACAAGCAAGTCTTCTTGGGCTAATAATAATGGTTAAGTGCCAAGAATTTCGTTGTTATAGCCAAATATTTAGCAAACCAACAGTGATAGTACAAGAGCGATCTACCTACTTCAGTGGGTCTATTCTATACACACGGCGGCCATTAGTGGCTATCGACGGTAGTTTATCATATTTATGTATTGAAGCGGTTAATTGTTACAACGAGTTGACCGTCAAAACTGTCAAAAAGTTATATGTTTTAATAGCTTCTCTCTTGGCTGTGTTAACATTTAGAGCGATATAGACAGTTTTGACAGTTTATAAGGCTTACTTACTGTAACGATTATAATACCCCAATACATAAATATGATAAACTACTGTCGACAGTCGCCGATAGCCGCATTTTGTATAGAATAAACCCACAGGATTCACCAGCGACGTCTCGTAGGGGTAGGCGGATTGAGCGTCGTTTGGGGCCGGCAGGTACTCGAAGAGCGGCGAACCGAATAGAATCATTTGGTATACCCATATAGACATAGATACACAAACTTAGTACCTAATAACGAACATATCTTTCCATAAAAAATTCAGCTGACTGGTTGGAAACAAAATGTATTAATTAACGTATTTTTTTTTTTGTCTGGTTTGCGATGTCTAGTTTACTTCCGTTGACCTTCGACGTCCATGGTGACCATAAACGACACGAGCACGGATGATAAAAAATACTCTAAGTATAAAAAAATGGGGCGTTATTTTGGCGTTGCCCAGGGGCAGCATTTTGTCTAGGGATATCACTGGGATTCACATTGCAATAAGGCAGGGTCTGGCGCTGGACCAAAAGAAATGGCGCGACCTCACGCTTGCCTCATGATTTCAATAGTAAGAAATAACTAATTATTTTATTATTTAGTTTATAATGGAATGAATAGGGCAGTCTAATAACATTATACTATATGTTGTCTTTAAATATTTCTGACAGTACAAATGCAATAATTACATTAAATAACATAATATTATAAATAACTGGTTAACTCTATGGCAGCAAAATGATAAAAAAAATATTAAGTCAAAGTAGGCATACTAAATCATTTCCTAGTTCTTATGAATTTCATAATATTCATTTCAAAGTCATTGGCGAGTTATAAGAGATGGATTCAGATTTTAAAATAGTATGATATTATTAATTATAAGCATATTATTATTAGTTATTATTATTAGTTATTGTATTAGATTATTCAATAAATAATGTATTATAGTTCATTTGCTTCGTTAAAAATAAACAGAAGCATGATTTTTACAATGTTAGCTTTCATATGTAAATATAAACCCATTGCAACGCAATTTGCAAGGAGGTCTCCAAGCTTTTCATACAGTATTAAAAAATTAGACGTTAAATATGCATGTATGTATATCGATCTGTCTACGCAAATATAATAATATAATAAAACTATCTTGGCTATCCAATCTCTTTGCTTGGGACATTTTAAACGAATTATATAAAATAATTTATATATTGGTTTAATTTCAATCATCGTAAAGAAGTGTCTTGTAATCAGTCACAGTCTGGAACCTCTGTTAACTTTAAACCACTACTACTGTATAATGGGTCTAGGACGATTTGGCGCCGGACAACTGGACGCCACGCAATTCGAAAATAAATAGACGTTAGGTACTTATACGTACTTTAAAAAAAATATTTAATATTATTATTTATATTTAAATTATTATAATTTTATGATTTAATAGTTGGTGAGAATTTAAATATGCACACGTAAATAATGATTTAATAGTGCATATGTATAAGTTCCAACGAATTTTTTTTTTGTTATTGTTTAAAACCTTGGGCATGGTAATTCTCAATCCGCAAAAAAAAAACATTATGTTAAGAACAAAATGAATTAAAACTACTAAGTAGTTGGTAGAAACTGATTAAAATTCATCGTCTAAGTTACGAGGGTGGGTCAATAAGTCCTTAGAAAAGCCGACAGGTGGCGCGACTAGTACTGTAAGCGGTTTGTTTTCATGCAGCGGCACTACCGATTCAGTATGCTGCGAAGTTTCAATCAGATTGGTCGGGTTGTTGTGTGTTTCTCGTACATTTAAAAAAAAAATTGCTTGTGGAAAATGGAAAAATGGAAAATGGAGAAAATTGAGTTTAGAGCTGTTATTAAACATTTTAATATAAAAGGGTTAACAGCAAAGGAAATAAAAAATGAGTTGGATTTAGTTCACGGCATATCTGCTCCTTCACTTGCAACTATTTATAACTGGTTAAATGAATTTAAACGTGGTCGTACATCAACAAAGGATGAACCACGCTCAGGACGTCTTGTAGAGGTGACTACACCAGAAATGATCAATAAAATCCACGATATGGTGTTAAGTGACCAAAGATTAAAGTTGAGTGAGATAATTGAGGTTACAGGGATCTCAAAAGGTAGCGTCATTTATATTTTACATGACAAATTGGGCATGAAAAAAGTTTCTGCAAGATGGGTGCCGCGTTTGCTGACAGTCGACAATAAACGCAATAGGGTGGTGGCCTCTAAAGCCCTGTTGTCGCTCATGCAACGCAATCCGGATGAATTTTTTCGTCGCTTTGTGACTGTAGATGACACATGGATACACCACTATACTCCCGAGACGAAAGAACAGTCAAAGCAGTGGATTGCAAAAGGCGAACCATGTCCAAAGAAGGCGAAAACCGTAAAATCAGCTGGTAAGGTTATGGCTACTGTATTTTGGGATGCACGTGGAATTATTTTCGTTGACTATTTGGAAAAAGGGAAAACAATAACAAGGGATTATTATGCATCTTTATTGGACCAGCTAAAAAACGAAATTGAAGAAAAACGGCCTCATTTAAACAGGAAAAAAATCCTCTTTCATCAGGACAATGCCCGTGTTCACACATGTTTACGATCAATGGCTAAAATTGAAGAAGTGAAGTTCGAATTGGTCGACCACCCACCGTATTCGCCAGATTTAGCCCCCAGTGACTTTTTCCTTTTCCCAAACTTAAAAAAATGGCTAAGTGGACAACGTTTTTTTTCAAATGAAGAAGTTATCGATCGGACAAATGCTTATTTTGAGGACCTTCCGAAAACTTATTTTTCTGACGGTTTAAAAAAAATTGAGAAACGTCTAACCAAGTGTATTGAGCTCCAAGGAGATTATGTTGAGAAATAAAAGAAAAATACAAAAATAAAAACTGTTTTAATGCTTTTTTCTAAGGAATTATTGACCCACCCTCGTATGTTTACGTGTCTACGACAGTGCGGCGTCCAATTGTCCTGGCGTCCAGTTATCCCATTCCCTGTATAATATACTTTTCTACTCCTTTTCTACCAATAATAAGGATTAGTGGATAACCAACATTGACATTTGGTAAAATATACTCTCATCCTATCACTCATCACGCCAAGTTTTTACATCCGTTAAGAGTTTCAACCCTCTTAAATCAACAATAATTTGGCAATTTATTAGCCGCCCCTTTTAAAATTTATGTAGATCATTTTCTCCTCCATTTCGAATTAACTTAAGCGTACTTAAACTAGAACATAAATAATTGTATGTTGTAAATAATTACACTTCAAGTGAAACACATAAGATAGCTGGATTCCTTCTTGAATGTGCTGGGCAAATATATATATTTTATATTGAAGTCGCATTCAAAAAAAAAAAATACTTTTCTTCCCTACAATAAGGTACATAAATATCTATTATTTTTAGCATATCAATCTCTATTGATATTTGACTGGGTGAATTGAATCGATGTTTGCTTAGGAATGTTATGGCGTAAATATTTTTAGTTCATGACAATATAGATAGAAAATTACGTTTCGCATTAGCAATTTAACTATCTCAAAGATTTTTGATTCTTTTGGTTGTTTGGCAATTTACTTTGACATGACTTCCCATCGTTAAGGAGATCACATTTTCATTTTCTTTATGAGCTTCATTTTTTTATTGATGCTTTCAATTTAATATAAGAGACCCCTAACGATGTAGAGGGTTTGAAATATAGTCCTTTTAGTTTAGCCCTATTAAATCAAGCCTTTTTCATAGGTACTGTGTAAAAAATAATTATATTTGACGTGACAATCACGATAAGATTAAAAATCCAATTCGACTCTAGTTAAACGATATCCGTTTGAAACAGGCTCCAACAAAGAAATGTGTTTTTCGGTCTACCGGATTAAACATTAAACTAACTTTGATCCGGTTAGTATGCACTTATTTTGGCCAATATAATTAGACAGTACTGTTTTAATATAACAAATAATAATGTACCTACTCTTTTATATACATACTTACATAGTGCACTTATCTTTATCACAATATAATAGTGAACTATGAAATCCACGATCTATTTTGCATGATTCATTGGATTTTAATAAAGGTTAACGCCTAACTGGTTCAATGCAATGAAGAATTTACCTTTTACAATTTATTTGTTGCGCAAATAAATAATTGCCATGCACCTTTTTAACGATAAATAAAATTACTATTAATAACAATTGTTTACAATCATGTATATATTCTTATAAAACTGTCATCATAAAATTAATTTCCCTGGTAAAAATTGACTTTTATTATGAGACTGTGTACTTTCTTTATTGCAACGTTTTTATTAGCTCGTATTCTTGTTTGTCCAGTGGTTGTTTGTCCAATACAAATCTTGCAATCGATTTTTAACTAACTTCCCGACTAGCTAGACATTTGAAACCTTTAGAATATATCAGAACACGATGCCAATGCATTATTTTAATACTTTTAGCCATCTTTAAGCAGAATTGAATTCATTTTCAGTTAATTCTGTTTTGTATGGAAAGTTATTTCAGAAAAATCCGTAAATAGTAAAAGACTATTATATGTTTCTAAGGCGGCGGTCCTAGCAACTAAATTATCAATATATACGTGCGTTACTATGGAAATCAAAATGACATTTCAGTATTCTATATATTTGTTTTTTTTTTATTTACTTCATATCAAGTACAAGTTTGAGCATAATAATTCAACAGAAAATTTAAAAACGTTGTATTTAAAAAAAAAATATCTTGTAATTATTTAATATACAATACAGTTCTAAGTACAAATAATGGGTTGGCTGGAATCTAGTAACATATGAATTACTGACGTCTTTCTAAGCGGAAGAAACCCTTTCCGATAATAATTAATAAAGTATGTGAACGCAGTACGATATGACATTATTATCAGGTGTTCTGTTAATTGATTAAACGTTTAATTAGATCTTATTCTATCACATTAATAATATATAATAATTATATTACATAGCATTTTATATCCAAAATATTACGACCATTTATCTATTAACCACTTAAAAGTAAATGTTATTTGTTTTAAAATTGTATAATATTAATAATAATATGTAAGTAATTAATTGTTTACTGTCATGCTTCTGTATTTCCCTATTACTTTGTAAAATAATTAATGAATAAATTTTATCGAATTACATTATGCTAGTAAAATTATAATAATATAAATTGTCATTATTAATATTGTTATCGTTACGTAAGTGTTAACGAAAATTTTATAAAATTCTGTGATTTTTGCACGTTGCCTTTCTACATGATTTTTTAAATAATACATACCTCTTAAAAATATCATTAATTTCACAATAATTTTTATCGGCTATCGTCGACTCTTTATAAACATTATTTAGTAGTATTATAATATACAAAATAAAAAATCTTAATATATATATGTATTACACAAAAATATAAAAAAATAACAATAATTAATATTATATAAACTAGAAAATAAGTAGATAATATAATCATAGATAGATATATATACATAATAGATATATTCATAGGTTATATATATATTCATTAGATATTGTCAATTAACTGTCATTTACTTTTGTTTGTACGAAATAAAAAGGCTTTTTTTATTTATTATTTTATTTATTATCGTCGACTCTATATAGGTGACTCGACTCGAAATCGAAGACTCGAAATAGGTGTATCAAAAGATAATATTCTGAATATATTATTAAGTTTAATAATTAAAATATGACGGAACTTCTCGTTTGAATATTTAATGTTGTTTGTTGGAAAATAATTAAGTGAAACGAAACAAGGCCATTTATACTTTGAACTAGAATACCGGTAAATAGGAATAGTATTAATAATGTGTTAATATATTTTCACTATTCAAGAAAGACATCATTAATGATTATTGACAGTTTCGTCTAAGATAGTCATGAAAAATCAGTAGATTTTCATTATTGAACTATTTAAATTTAAGTTGAATTAATATTATTACGCTTTTTAGACATTTTAGTCGAATATTTTAACTGACAATTTCTAACATTATCTATTAGTGTGTAATCAACTGATACATTGTAATCTATGATGCTAATTAAATTAAATTACATACGCGTCGAAATTTCAAGAAAGAAATCATTTTGAAAGGAATGGAAAAGAAACGAAAATGATAATAAAATGGATAACTAAGTAAAAACTCGAATGCAAATTACAGAAAACGAATAACAATTAAGACATTTTTTTAAAATGCGTTGTTTGTTATAATATACAATATACACGGCAAGCTGTTTTGTAATATTATTACTTACTGCTCGCTCAATCGCACGGTTATGTGAAGTTCATACAAAAGAAATCATTTAATTCGCTTCGATATTGTGACCATAATACAAAATTATCTTTTAAAGTAGTTAAAAATACGATAAATATTGAAACGATGCAATCGCTATTATTCGCATGGCAGCATTGCGTGAATGAAAGGAGAAAAAATAATACAGGGATAACAATAGCAAGAATACATACACACAATCGGTTAAATAATCTGCAGTTAGGGTGGTTATCGTGTCGAAAGGAAGAATTGACACTGTCTGTTATGCCCCTGCTCCATTTTTAAGTCCGCAGACTTGGTTCATTGAATTTTAAACATGTTTGATATTTTACTCGCCGAGTTGCCAGATTTATCTGTCAACCACTATGTGAATTCGATCTAACAGTCGGACTGTAAAATACATACAATTGTTCATTTTTTTTTATTGATTAACTTGTTAATTTTAATATTAGAAATTACGAGATTAACCAAATTATTATAATATTTAAATTTAGGATCTTAAACGAAACCTAACATAAAATCTGTGTTGTTTGTACTCCTATATTATTATTTTTTAAATATGACATATGTTGAAGCTCGGCTTTTTTACTTGTTTACTCGTCAGTCAGTGACTTACTGTCCTCGGACTTTTGGCTCATCAATGGAGCGCCTGCAATAGGTACATACTCTTTTTCTATATTCTAGAATATAAAAAAATATCCTTGATTCGTAAACATGTAGATCATATTCACTGTCTTGGGTAACCGGACAAAACAGAACATGAAAAAACAGAACAGTGAAAAAACAGAACAGCCAGGCGAAAAATGAAACATTATTTTTTGTGGAATCTATTTAGGCTAGGTTAGGTTAGGTCATTATTTCGTTGTACCTAGTCACCCAATCATTTTAAACATATTATATTGATTATTATGAGATATCCTAAGCTTGCCGGCAACACCGAGTTAAGTCCCGTTTATTTGAGGCTCTCTAGCGATTAGGAATGCAGAAATTAGCTATAGAATTTGATTTGACGGGCCCTTTTAATTAATTTTGTAATTTACGTGTTAATTTGCATTTGAAAAGTAATTAGCAAAAACACAATTTTGTGCGGCCCGTAAGCATTGGGTTAAAAAGCTATCAACATAATAGAGATAGGACAATTTCAATATTAAATTTATATTTTTCCTGAAAGGACACAGTTATATTTATCGTTGTTCTGTTTTGTCATGTTCTGTTTTGTCACTGTTCTGTTTTGATATGGAACCTTTTATTGTTAACACGTGCATTAAAAATGGATTATGTTTCTTTTCTATTTTTATTGCCATCATATTCATATATATTCATAAAATATATACTAATTTGTTTAGTCACATTAGGTCACATACCTTTCGAATATTTGCAGATTTATTTCTACTTTCTTTTTACTTGCATAAGTAGGAACTACTTATTATTGTTTTGTATAAATAATTACAATAAACTATGGTCACTGCAATATAGGCTTCACTTATTCACTTTCCTTATTCAATAGCGACGTACCTACTTAAAGAAAGCATGCGATTGTAAACGGTTTAATACAATTTAAAAAAGATTATTTTTGACGAGTGCTGCGTCATTCAATGGAAAATCAACATCCGTTGATATGTAGATTGGTGGACCTACCTGTTTCATTTATAATTTTTTTTTAAATTTATTATTTCGACTATTGCAAAAATATTAAACGGGTGGACATTCATTTATTTATTCCACATTGATAAGACTATATTGAACAAGCACTCTGATTACGGCATGTTATCAAGAACTTTTATTTGGGTAATTTTAAGTAAGTAAATTATTCGAATATTCAAATTAATGTTTACCTGAACTTTCTTATTGTTTATTCTTAGATTACTAACCTAAAATAGATAATAAGAAGTCAGAGTTTCAATAACTTTTTTCAACGTAAAAATTGTTGAATGAACAAATTGCATTTTCACTTTAATTACCTACACTTTTTTAATAAGTATAGCTACAATAATATGATATTATGATAACTAGGCACAATGAAAAATACAAATGACTGTTTTTGTCGGTTACTGAGTAATGAATTTGTAAACTAGTGGCAAGGTGGACATATTTTTTCGGACGGACGGATGGACGTTTTTGAATGTTGAAAATTTTGAAGAACTGTTTTTTTTAATATGGACCAGTGCATTCGGAGATTGTGTATTTATTTAAAAAATAAAAAGTACAATAAAATCCATTTTTGAAAAAAATCTGTTGTTAGGTTCTGAAATTGGATAGCCGTATTTGGTAGGTATCATGCGAAAAGACCACATAATAAATCAATGAATCAGGAGGAAGACATGAGTAGGTACGTGATGTGACAGAGGTTGGCAAGCTGATAAAATGGCAATATGCCAGACATGTCACTAAGTGAGAGGACAACTGATGGACAAATGCAGTCATAAGAGTATCTATAGTCTAAGAGTCATACAGTGTTGCCGAAAGGGCACTAAATAGTCATAAAGGCGCCCTTAACCACAATGAATTTTCGTATATGTATACTATTGTTTCAAGTGGATGAATCGTAAAATAAACTGAGTCTCTCATATTATGCATACGTAACTCCCCATGGTATCTGGAAAATAGGGCAAAATCACTGACGTAGTCAACGGTTTCGAGTGGTCAAGGTCCATTAGAAAGTCTAGGGTAGACAGCAGCAAAGCCGTATTGTACGACTTTGGAACAGCACATAAAATTTAAGAAGTCGCTTGTTTATTTGGGCACCATCTAGTTCTGATTTTATTAAGGGTGTCCTTAATACAACTATCTATTACATATTTATTTTAATGTAGGTATTATACATTATAATATCCACGATTTATGAAAAGAATCAACCTCTAAATAATTATTTTTATTATTATGTGAATCGAATTCAGAACCCTTACTGTATCAGTACGATGCTTTTACCACACTGACCACAGCAAACAATTAAAATACCTGTTTTATGTGAACAAATATTCAACTCGGTTACCTACCTATTCTAATGCAATAATATGGCGGTGACTTTTTGACCAAAATTGATTTTGCAAATTGATCAATAAAACCAAAAATAATATTACTTAGTTATTTTAAGTTTTGCAAGATTGTCAATCGTGCAACGAAAAATATCTCTTAGCCTTTTTAACTTCTATTTTATTATTCCATGATAAATTGAAAAAGTAAATATGTGTGCATTGTGCTCATAATATTATCTAAGTAATTTAACACGTAGATATTTAATACATAATAATAAATATAACACATTTCATATTGTACTTATATATTAAATTGAAATCATAACATTCATTACTAAACTTTAACGTTATATCTGTAAGTACCAATAAAATTAATTATAATATATTTGTAACATTAGTATACCTAGGTACCTTACAAAAAACTCACGTAAAATGCTGTTACATAATAACTAAGTAATAAAAATATTATTTAAATTTGCACTTACAGTCAGTCTAAGAATGTATCTTTCATAAAAATGTGTTCTGACAGACAAATTAGACATGCTATATTAGTTTATTTTTAAGGTCAACGCTATCAGGAACAAATTATGCTAAGTGAAATACTTTTGGTATCCTTGGCTTAGAAATTGGATTTTTATTAACGATTATTTTTTCAATGTTCCGGATGGGCTTCTTTTGAAACGCGAAAGGTTAATAACTACGGTAAGCCCAAATTTGGTAAAAATGAGTTACGATGTTAAAGTTTCATTTAGGGTCTAGGACGATTTGGCACCGGGACAACTGGACGCCACGCAATTCGAAAATAAATAGACGCTAGGTACTTATAGGTACTTTTAAAAAATATATTTAATATTATTATTTATATTTAAATTATTATATTATGATTTAATAATTGGTGAGAATTTAAATATGCACATGTCAATAATGATTTAATCCTGCATATGTTCAAGTTCCAACGAAAAAATAGTTCATTATTTTTATATAAAGCCTTAGGCATGGTAATTCTCAGTCCGCAATAAAAAAAAACATTGTATTAAGCGTAAAATGAATTAAATCTACTAAGTAGTAGATATAAACTGATTAAAATTCCTCGTCTACGTTCTGTATACGTGTCTACGACAGTGCGGCGTCCAATTGTTCTGGCGTCCAGTTGTCCCATTCCCTTCATTTACGTGGTAAATGACGTGATAAGATGTCATGGTAAATATAAGTAGGTAAGTACCAAACTCATAATGTTTTTATTAAATAATAAGAAAATTGTCTGTGTCTAAAAGGCAAACTTTAAAATAACCCTTTGGATATAAAATATTTTAAAACTATAAAGACACAAAAGATAGTATGATGTACTTATAAAGATAAGTAGGTGGACACATTAAATTTTAATTTTATCATTAATATTGCCAGATGTTTAATGCGCGAAAAATTACTAATTTGTCTTTCCTGTAAATATGGACATAACCTAGTTTACCTCTTGCTACAGCTTATATAGGTTTATGCAATATAGGCACAACTAAATTGATAAAAAATCATGATGAGTTTTTTTACAATGTCAGATCTTAAGATGATCATTTAGGTATCCACAGAGTGATGTTGCAAACAGATTTTTGTTTTTACGATAAATGGATGTTAGCCACTTGCATAAAACTTGTTAGGTCCATACTCTGACTCTAAATACACATTGACATGCATAACAACATAAGTTTATTTTTTTACCAGACCAGGGATTCGAACTCGGGACGCATGACATTATAATAATATGCCAAGGTATTACCCGTACGGAAACTATGATTTAAATAACTAAGCTGGTATAGATAATATGTAGATGGAATTTGAAAATATCTTCGTATTCGGAAGAAGGACACCTGAAACGGAAACGGTAGATTAAGTAAACGATATTGGGTTCGGGTCCATTTTACAACGTTTTTATTAGGTCGTATTCTTAATTGTCCGGTGGTTGTTTATCCGGTACAAATCTTGCAATCGATTTTTAACTAACTTCCCGACTAGCTAGACATTTATACCTTTCAGAATATATCAGAACACGATGCCAATGCATTTTTTAATACGTTTAGCCATCTTTAAGTATAATTGAATTCATTTTCAGTTAATTCTGTTTTGTATGAAAAGTTATTACGGAAGAAATCCGTAATCCAATCCACTAGTATTGGTTGCTAGGTCCTAGCAACTAAAATATTAATATATACGTGCATTACTATGGAAATCAATATGAATGTCAAAATGATATTTCAGTATTATTTCTATCTAGTATTTTTTTTGATCGTTTAAGCTAGTCAAGTCAAGTTTATATGATTCAACAGAAAATTTTAAAACGTTGTATTTAAAAAGTTCTTTATTTCTTGTAATTATTTTTAATATGTATGATTCTGAAACGGTTAACGTGTATTTTAAACATAAATAGGTACCAATGTTTGAGACACCTATGCACACACTGATTTGAAAACTAATGTTTAAACCAATGTGAAAACCGATGTTAACAGGGATTTGAAGCTGAATCTCGATATAACTAGTGTTAAGTCAAATCGCTACGGTGAGTTGAGCGGCAATAATTACATATTACGCAATATATTATAGTTAACATCTTTCTAATCCATTCATATGTTAATACTAGTGGAATCCGTTTGATGTAAATAATTTATTTTCGTCTTACATTCTTACATGTTCCGCTAATTCATAACAAACAGTTCGTTACACACTAAATTGAAAACGCACGCAGATAACTTTCATCTACACTTTAATATGTAACTATTAAATTAATTAACTATAATAATTAATGAATATCTATTTTATGGTTATGTTAATAAAAAAAACGCTCTACGGATGTGATTCATACATTATACATGAAAAAAAAGTGGTCACGAAATGTGTAGAATACTTTCGTTATAATTTTTGTGCACATTACGTAAGAAATAATTATTATCACTCTTATTATATATTATTCTTTCTCAGGTCAGTGAATGATACAATAGTTTTTTTACCTGTGTATTTTTTCAATGTGTGAACAATTAGATAAGAGTGTGTAAATGCGTAGTTATTACTTAAACAACTTGAATAAGTTGTTCATTTTAGTTGCATAAATAGTATTTAATGTCAATAAAATATTTCTAAAAAAAATTCATTGGAAAAATGAAATTCCAAAACATTTACAAAAAATGGGTTGTATGTTCGAATCACTTGTCCGGCAAAATAAAGGTACTTCTTGTTAATTTTTCCAATATATTTTTGATTCAAATACCATGAATATGGTAAGGGAGGGGGAGGGTCTATTAAATAAATATCCACATTATTTTTTATAGATTTAGGGGGCGGCGTGAGGGGGTTGGGTTAACAAAATTTAGCAGGTGCCATTGACTCCACATTTACCACGTCTACTACTTATAGCTTCTCTTCGCTTCAATCACCAACCCTCGCATTGACATTATCGCAGGTACACCCCCCATATCCAGACACTCTACACTTCGAGTCTGGCTATAAACACTTGACCTGCATGTATAATTAAGATGTCGTATCCACAAGTCGTACCTACATATTCAATTTATCTAAATGATTTGCAAAAATATTTTTATTACTACTATGTTATCGGAATGATTCTTTGCCAATAACTGTTAGGTATTATATTATTATCTACAATACAAATTTACAAGCATACATTCAACAATTTTCTAAGCTTCGTAGAAATGATTTATATCAGTGGTTTCCAAACTTTATATTACTACGCCTCCCTTTAAAAAAATCAAATCTTGGTGCCTCCCCCCCTTCATTTCATTAAATAATACAGACACCTTTTTAAATAGTCAACAATTTAATAATACAAAAATGAATAATTATAAAAATAAACAAGGTTTTACTACATACTTTGTACTTATATTATATTCATTTTTAAATTAATTTGTTTTTCAATCCAAATTCATCATCGTTCATTGACAAATGGATTCTATCATGGGCCTCGCCTTCACTTTGTCTTTTTAAATCAGTGAATGCATTAGTGGTCATTGCATAGATTTATTCACTCAATTTTTTTTAATATCAACCAAATAGACAAGTTTAACAATAAAATTATCGTTCCTAAACAAATTTGCCTCAAATTTTAACATTATGATTTGACCCTTTTATTTCATTTTTCACGAGATAGCAGCGCGCTTGACAATATTATAGAAGTGAGGTATTATAAAATTAGTCTCCATATTTTCAGACAGGTTTGCAAAACAACCTTTTAAAGGACTGTTTTTTATGTAGTTTATAACTAGCGGCCGTTTTATAAACTATGCATTTGTAAACTGCAAACCTGTGGCTATATTAATTGTGTTACAAAACTTTTCGCGCCTCCCTTTGCAACACTCCGCGCCTCCACAGGGAGGCACGCCACCAGTATGGAAATCGCTGATTTATATATTTTATATTAACCCTTTTCAAAATAAAACTGATAAAGAGCTGCAACTAGGGTAGGAAAAAAAGTATTGATACATTTTTACCAAAATTTTGATACTTTCTTTTAATAGTGATTCCAAGTATTGATACATTTTCTTTATAAGACAGTCCTAGTTGCAATATATTATTATGATTAGGGATTATGGGGAATGGGACGACTGGCCTCCGGACAATTGGACGCCGCACTGTCGTAGACACGTGTAGACGATGTATTTTAATCAGTTTCTGTCTACTACTTAGTAGTTTGAATTCATTTTACTCTTAACATAATGTATTCTTTATCGCGAATTGAGAATTACCATGCCTAAGGCTTTATATTAAATAAAAAACTCTTTTTTCGTTGGAACTTAAAACATATGCACGATGAAATCATTGTTTACGTCTGCATATTTACATTCTTACCAACTATTAAATCATAATATAATCATTAAAGTATAAATAATAATATTGAATATTTTTTAAAAGTACCTATAAGTACCTAACGTCTATTTATTTTCGAATTCCGTGGCGTCCAGTTGTCCGGTGCCAAATCGTCCTAGACCCGGATTATGACAGGGATATGTGAAATTGTGAGCAGGTTGGAATTATTTTCCAGAACTAAAGTTAATCGAACAGAATGATGTCCGATAATATATCAATGGTGCTACGTTATCTGTTTTTTTTATTTTAATTTAAAAATAAATTAAATTTTTCTTGACCATGGTATACCTACCTATGCAATTGTTTCAAATCTCTAATAGAACACACTTTAACCTTTTCGTTACCTACATATCTCTAGGTACTATGTTGTTGGTGTGTACATAATAATAATATGTAGGTAAGTACCAAACACATTATCTACCGTCCATACAAATAAAAGTGGCAATATAAAATTTAATAAGATTACGAAAGTAATGGAAGAAGTGCTTGATAATTACAAAAAATAAAATAAAAGCATTTGTTTTAAATGTTATTCAAGAGTAATCTGAATGTTTTTAAAAATCCACTATACCTACCTATTAATTTGGGTGTAGTTCACAATCAAATTGCCTTTGATATTACAGACGATTCTGCTTGATCCCTTGATCATATTAATATAGGCAGTCGGTTATTTGGGCCAAAATGTCCTATAGATCCACCAGTACAAGTTGTCCGCTGAGTGAGGGCACCATATGCTAACATTTGACATAGCATTTCATACTTTTATACTGAGATGAGCTTAGTTCTAAATTCGAACACCTGATGATTTATAATGGTATATCATAGTCCCGATGTGTCCCAAATAAGCGGGTTTGACTGTATTTATCAACTTTAAGAAAAATATTTGATTTAAAGCTACTAAATAAAATTCATTATTAAAACTACCGAATATTCACAAAAAGCGTTAAGTTTTATTAATATATTATTATTATTTATTTTAAATATAATTTTATATTACATAAAAATCGTGAAATTAATGATTTGTGTTATTCGGTTAGAAGACAATTAAATATGTATGTTAATATTCTAAATATTTGAACTATTTCATCGAGACTGAAAGTTTTGCTCAAAATACTGTGACCATTAATCACTTTCATTTTTATTGACCAGTGATACAGATGAATAAAACTTATTTTGCGGTTATGCTTCTTGTTATAAATTTTGTCTGTGAAATAAAGTAACAATGGATAAATATTATTGTTTTTAGAACACAACGTCGATGATATTACAGCAGATAATAATGATGAACAAATAATTTCATGTTTCACATTAAATTAGGCTTGACCGAAATGAATAAACATTTCTTATTATGTCTAGGTAATAATGAAATTGTAGTGTCTTTCTGTTTATCTGTTTGTTCAGATATATGTATGTAAGTCAAAAACTACTGGACCAATATTGACGAAACTTGTACAACATATAGACGACAAAGATTATTCTTAACATAATCGTATACATATTATATATTCTTTTTTAACTACAACAAGGCAGTGCTGTAATGTAGTAATATTAATACTATCGACCGAAAATATCTACTTGATGGAATTTGAATTTAAATTCTAATGGATTTAAGTTTTCTACTATTCCATTGAAGTCGTTTTTTGCGACCCGGGTTTTGCCTTTCGGCATCTTCAGGCGCCGTGTACAGTCACCAAAGGCAAACACACACTGACAACGAACTCTCTTGCCTTTGGTGTGTGTGAGTGTACACGGCGCCTGAAGATGCCGAAAGGCAAACCGTGGGTCGCAAAAAACGACTTAAATGGAATAGTACAAAACTTAAATCCTTTAGAATGTAATGTAGTAATTTAGTAATATAAGAGAAACAATACCCAACACCCAGGCTTTGAGAAAATCACATACATATATTGAGACCTCACCGAGGTCAAACTCGGGGCCTCCGGATCAAAGGACTACAAGGGCCGCATGGTGCCATCTTAAAAGAGACATCTTGAGAATAACATACTTGCAAAAATATGAGAAGAGGCGAGGGTTTCGTAACGCTCGACTAGAATTCAATACAAAACAAAAAAAAAACAAGCTACGTATTTATAAAATCTATCTCAAGTTTTCCCATTTCAGTTATTATAATAGTCTTAGGTACTTGTACAATGTTATCTGAAAATACATTTTTGGACAATACATAATTAAAAAACTCATTTCAGTAGTTTAAAAAAGTTTATTTTTTTTCAACAACAAAAAAATGTAAAACAAAAAAGCTGTGATTCTTTATCACACAGTTATTTCTACTTGCGTTGGTGATAATACATTATTTTGAATTTTTCTTCTGCGACACTAAAATGAAAATATTTTTGATAACATCCGTCACAATTTCAATGGAGGACACAATATTAAAATTATGTATATTATCCATTACAGAATTGTCTATGACTTGTATTATATATTTGTCACTATCTCGGCAAAAACGAGACGTTTTTGAGAGCAGAATTTCGCCAGGACTTCATGTTTTGGTCATTCATTTGTAGTTCTAGTTGCCTCCTCCAGCGTATTTGTGGCCGACATGGTGACGAACTCCCCACTTGAAATGTGCGTGTTTGTCAGTCTTCACGTAGGTGTGCACAGGACCGGTTACTCCATGGTGTGGAGAACGACGGCTTCTGACTAGTCTGATGACTTCATCAACTACGTGAACGAATACAATCAATGATATATTAAAAAAATATAGGAAGATACACAATATTCGCAATAACAATGAGAAAAAGATTTATATTTTAAATGTATTTTTTTTCTTGGTGCTACAGCCCAAATCAAACTTTGGGTTCTACAATAATTATTCTTCTAATTCACAATAAGTATTTTCATGCCAAGCCTGTACTCCAAGCAGCTATCATAAATCAAAACTGGGCGCAATATTGCATCTTTCTTCCATGCGCATGGGTGACGTCACGTGGCTAGCCAAAATGAATGACGAAGTGCGATATTTTGGTATTATACCTGTGCCACATGTTGGGTGCAATCATTTATTTGCGACCTTAGCTGTTTTTTTTAAACTAAAATGTCGATTTCGTCGCTGTGTGGAGGTATATTAAGAGGGAGAGGCACGCCAGCAGAGAGCCTAGCGGAAAAATACGAAGTATTTTTACAAAAATCGATGTTTTTTAAAATGAATTTCAAAAATATTAAAACGATGAATTAGTCATAAATCTAAACGACAAAAAATCTGAAACTTAATAAACTAAATTTTAAAAATAAATATGACCATAAAATATAATGTAATAATATGATGTGACCCTGCAACGAATTCACATTTTATTACATTTTTTTACAATTGTAAGTTTATCTTTAAATGTAAAAAAAAATAAAAAATCTTTTTAATGTTTTCAGATACTTACATATTTATTAATTAATACAGTTGAAATTGTAAATTATCAAAAAATAATCTCAAATTGCAAGCTTCGTATTTTTCTGCTAGGTTCTCTGCTGGCATGCCTCTCCCCCTTAAATTAGATGTGTTTTGTGAATACCAACAAAATCACATCGACGTATTCGACGTGTTGCAGCCGAGACGAGTTAAGATGTGCGACCCGGCTAACGTCATAACCTCACTCCGTCGTGAAGCATTTTTTTTAATTCCAGTATTTTTACAACAATAGTTCCCTATCTCCTTTCAAAGGTAATATTATAATGGAATAATCTTTGCTTCTTAATTAAAATCTGCGTAGTTCTTTTAGACTAATTTTATTTTGTTTATAAATAACACCATTATATTGAAAAAAATAGTATGTTAAATATCTTACCATCGGGATAAGCATTGAAATTAGTATGCGCCTGGGTTAGAACTGCAAATAAGACGATAGCCAAAAGTGTATACTGAAAAATAGAAAAATAAATATTGAAGAGGTCACTATAAATTTAGTACACAACTATATAATATTACAAGGTTATTATACAATTTTTATTTTAAAATTTAATGACGAACTATTTTTATTATAGTTTGGAGGTCTATTCTTTGGATCATTGCAGCTGAGAAATATCCACAAATCCTGTAGAGCCATAGCGAGCATGGCCAACTAGGTACCTACTCCAGAAAAGGCGTGGTAAAAGTGGACCAAAAAACAAGTACACTGACTGTACACGAGAAGATTGAAGTGAACTGGGGTGACTTAGTAACTAGATGATAATATGATGATAATTCGATGGAGGGGAGTGTATATCATGTCAAACACCTCACTGGTATGTAAAACAGAGGCAAAAATGAATATTGATTGACTTAAATAATAACTAGAATAAGTTGATATAAAACAAATGATTGCACGTAAATTAAAATGGCCCCTTCGATCATAAATAAATAAGACGTTCCTGTTGCATTCTTTCATTGGATGTATATTTTTGAATTTTTGTCCCTTATACCTAATATTAATATCTAACGACCTATAAAAAAGCATTTAATTTGTAATATTTTTATTGTATTTTTTGTGTGTTATTAACTTACAATTTTGAAGTAATCCATTATTAGTTTGTGTTATATCGTTGTCTGTACAATGCGACAATGTCTTATAGTGGTTGCGTACTGTCACTAAAAATTAAGTGAAATATCAATTTATACCTCTGTCGAGAGCAAAACCGCCACGATTTCTTATTTCGATACGATAAAAGAGAGTCACTGAGAAAACGGAAAT
Source organism: Rhyacophila brunnea (assembly GCF_057557595.1). Classification (NCBI taxonomy): domain Eukaryota; kingdom Metazoa; phylum Arthropoda; class Insecta; order Trichoptera; family Rhyacophilidae; genus Rhyacophila; species Rhyacophila brunnea. Next base: position 4,909,414 of record NW_028232965.1, read on the forward strand.
ATTGCATGGAAATTTACAAGCAAAAACCGAGGCTTTGTCAGTCAGTTAGGAAATACCTAAGAAAGATTCAAAGAGTTTTTTTTTTGTTGTCGAAGCAGAACGGTTGAATGATCCGTAGCACTGCAGTTTTCACTTGTCCCCCAGATTGGAGTTTGGTGGGTGATCGTTCCGGAACGATTGGACACGGATGATGGTGCGAAACTTTTGGGTTTTAGAAAGATTTTTATTTATAATAATGGTTGTGCTTGATGAACTTAAATTTTATTAAAAAAAAAAAAACAAAAAAAACATATTGACCCGTCAACTTATTCAATCATCCGTTCCATATTTTTTGTGATGCTGTGGTCACAAATTAAACATTAAACCTTTTTGTGAATAAATTGATTTATCGATGTCTTCTATTCAAATAGTAATCCGTCGTTTTTTCATTAGTTGATAATGTTACCAATAATATTTAAATTACGAATGTCTCGAAGGTGCAACCAACGCTGAATTTAATCAGATACAATATTGTATGGCCATATTAATGTGCTAATTATTGATCACCATATTTTTAGATATAATTGTCGATTTACCTGCGATAACTTAAGGACAAATTATAATTACACCGGGAGATTCACATGCCGCTCATTTGCCACGATAGTCCCCCTAAGCCGGCGGGGCTCACATCAAAACTCGTCTCGCCTGCAACCTATCGAATACGTCGATGTGACGTCATCGTTATTCATAAAATACATGTTGCCAAATGAAGATCCGCAGATTGGTCGAATGCGACTTTTTAGTTTGAAAAAAAATCTATTGTTGCAATCGACAAGTTGCATGCTTCTCGGGCTGCGAGTCGAAGACGCTAGGACGCATACAAACGGCTATGACTTAGTCATTCCTATACCGGCGAGCCGATCACCGCATCCAAATATTTATACATTTCAAAGGTATGTCGCTAGGTAGATGTGCGCGGTCTTCATATGCAACACCGGATCGATGTTCTTGGAAGGTTTGATTTATGGCTGGGTGGCAGACGAGGCAAGTTTAGATGTGAGAGCCTGTTAATAGTCTGCATCGATCGCATTCGATCATTGTAGTCGCGACCAAAATATAATAATTTATATTTTAGCTTTTATATTAACGATCGAAAATGACATTGTCACGATTGGGAGCAATTATGGATAAAACTAAACGTTGACAAACGAGGAGAGTTCAAACATTCCTGTTCTCCATAAAACCCCAATGCTTCCATTTTTTCTAGGTACAATATAGTCACCTGAGATAGGTATGTACCTATAAATAATATGGCCTTAGGTTTCTTGCTATATCTCGACTATCTAATACTTTATTATTTTAGGCTGTCAATTAGTCGTGAAATTATCCATAATCTCCCGGTAACATAAATGTACTAACGTCAGTAAAAAATCACGATACTATGATTACATCATAATCGAATCTTATCATTATTCTCTTACTGCGAATGATGGTAATTGGAATGTTTTCTTTTCAGAGGGCAGGAATAAAGTTTTAAGCAATATTTTAGCATTTTTTTATAATTATCCTAATCAGACGCATGAATTTTTTTGATATGGAGTTAACGTCATACCGATTTAATGTTACACGCAGACTGTCTGACGAATAATTTTTGAATTGTAAGTAGTCCCAGTAATTTTGCAATAATTTTATGGTTTGACATTATAACAATATAGTTGATACCGTTTTTATTTAAGTATTCAATACAATTTAAATAACTTCTGAACATTTGATAAATACCTATATGGTTAATTGGTTACTCACAAATATACAATATATATATATATATATTCGTTGTAAATGTACAATAAGAAAAGGTGATTTGAAACCCAACGATTTTTTGCGTTACCCTGAAATTTCCACGTAAAAAATCTTATATTAAAAGGATTGCGCTACCTATACGTCATCAGTATGAACCTTTACCGACTTATTTTAGCATTGTATTATTTCATACTCACCCCTTAGTTAATTAAATCATATTACCTATGTTCTTTCAAATAATACCATATAATATCAGCTTTCCCAAGTTTAAAAATTTAATAGAATTTCAATTAAATCGAGATGACTATTATATTAATGCAATTAATTCTGACTAATGCCAATGTAAGTACCTAAGTATAAGAAAACAATAATATTTTCTTAATAAAAATAAAATTATTCTATACAAATAGATTTTTTATCTAGCACGAGACTAAATTATTTGTTAAAATTAATATCGACTTTTGAAAGTGGCTTGGTTGAGCCATCCAACCGTTGGAGTGTGACCGCAACATTATTGTTTTTTTTTTGTTGTCAATCTCAGTTCAATTTCTCGAGGTTTTATTTCCGAGTTGTTTACTTTGTCCGATTGCCATAGTAAGCGTGCTCCACTTACGATGAAAAATCTATCGCTTATTCACTCTAATAAGTCCAATTTACCTTTTCACAGCTTTTTCGAGACTTTGCAAAACTTTTTTACGAGTGGGTAGTCACCGGATAATTTGAATATTTTGATACTGCACAGTGTCGTTTTGGATGCGTGCTTCCTTTTGTATCGGGCACAAATAAAACAAAACCTGTACATAGTTTCTGATGAAGTATGAAGTACTAAAAAAGTATTGGATACATTATTTTGGTCAGGTGCCTGAGACAGTAATGTCGTATAAATAGTTTGATAACTGGTAGAGTAGGTACAATAGCCATTTAGTCGTTTCAGTGTAAACATGAAAATCAACGAAAACTTGTGTGTTCAGGTTAGGAGAAAAATTTAATAAAATTAGTAATAAGCAATAGAAATACATTACAACAAAAATAGTACAGAAACTGATTGCAAGACTGAAGAAAATTATCATTTCAACAACGTTTAAAAGCATTGATTCATTTTAATTCATACAATTATTAATAATAGACAATTATTGAGATAGCCATAACGAATAGTGTGTCCGTTGTTTTAATTATAAAAAATTAAAATTCGAGAAATCAAGTGCCAAATTATTTTGATGTGTGATCATTAATCAAAATATTTTATTCCTTGTGCACTAAAATTTAATATAAAATTAAAAAATGTTAATTCAAAATTTTGTGATAATAAAATTTAATAAGACTAATTTAAAAATAAATAAGGGATGTATACACGGACGTAACGGCTGCAATGTTTTCTTTTTCGTCAATTCCGAGCAATAAATAATACATACCCAATTAAGAAAAAAATAAGTGTCGGAGTATTGAAGAAAAGTGAAATGAGATTTGATTTTAGCTGGGGGTGGCGCTGCTGGCTGTCGTGGTATCGTCTCACGCATCAAAAGTAGACAAAGTGAACAAACGCCAAGTTGGTGCAGACAAAGGCGTGGTTCTGGACACCACCGAGGACAGAGCTGCCGAAGCCACAGGATTTTTAGGACATGGGCATGGACATCACGGGCACCACTCGAAATATTTCCAGTCAGTATTCTCCTAACACGTTCATAATAAATTACAATATTTTTATGGGCCCAATCAGTTTTATAATGTGTGGAATTTATTATTAAAGTACATATTATTATATTGTATTTTGAAGTAGGTACTACTTAAATTAAACCAATTGAATGATTGTAATATTATAAATTTGGTTAAAATACACCCAAATATTATTATTTTAACCATATAAACAATTAACTTCAAAAACCTATAAATTAAAACATCACATATTAGAATGTAGCTTATATTGTTCAAATTGTTTCATTAACGGACATGTTCTTTAAAATATGTAAATTACGAGTCAATTATTATATTCGCTTTTAACCGTACAATAATATGATCCTTTACGAAGTGGAGGTGATCTGATCAGGGTGTTTACAAGGAATGATTGTAGCCATTCGCTCAACCTTTCTTAAGTGAATATTCCACACGGGTATTCTTAAAAACAGTCCATTTTTTATTATTTGACTATATTATCTTTATTTAAAAATAAGCACAGCAAATGAATAAGTACCTACTTTATTGGTACGTTAAATATATATATTTCATCAGATAAAATAGAATTGTCAAAATCCCAAATTTAAAAAAATATAGTCGTATTAGTAATAGGTAATAATGAATTTATTCTCGTATTACTATAATTTTACGGAAACGGAAACGTTTAATATAAGTATTAATGAGATAAAACTCAACAAGTCCCATACGATGAAACATTCCTAAATTCTTTGGCATTTCATTGCTTCACTTTTGACAGTAATAATTCATATTTTTGAAAACCCCAATCAGAACAGGGTGACAAAACTAATTATTGTATCCCAACCCTAAAAGACTAAAAAGAATTTTTGTTCTGATTCGAATCTCTACATTAAATAAAATACAATATAATTCTTATAGGGACTTTTTCTCTGCCCAGTTGGCTCCTTATAAGCTAGAATTCGGCCATGTCTGTGAAAATCCTGATGACTGGGAGCAGAGATACGAAAAGAAGGATTTTAAAAATCATAGAGACCAAGGAAAAGTAAATCAAAGCCTTTTTTGACCTTATTGACTAATGGTAACTGGTGCTTCAAGCTTTAAATAAGTGTTAATAATTGTTATTATTTATTGGAATGCTTATTGTAAATTTAATTCAACACTTCTTTCTCAATAAAAACTAATACTGACGAGTTTTTAACTTGAAGTTAACTTTTAATCAGGGCTCAAGAGTTTCGTAAATGAAATATAATGAATTCCTATACAGTTAACTGTTGCTATTCGTTTAAATTTGCGGTAAATATTGGTATAACGAAATACTATAATAATGTATGTATATCAAAATAATGATGAATGCGTTATTAATGAACTATTGTTTTTTTTATTTTACACACTTTTACTACTCGCAAAAGAAATTCGCTTAAAATGCCTACCCCTAAATTTTAATTCATTGACAAAAAATGTGTTCACGTGCAATTGATTTGTACGACTTAGTTATTCAAAATTAATAATTAAGTAAGAAACGTTTTTAACTAAATAAATTATTTATATTAGTATTATCGATTGGTTCATGATAGAAATGACACAAAAAAAAATACTCAAAGTAAACTTATATGCCCAATAAAATATCTTAATTATTATAAGTTTGTTTCCAGATACTATTTTCATTACTCAGTCAAACAGACACATTACAGAAAATGTAATAAAATAAGTCATTAATCATTAACACTTACACTAAAGTTCTGAAAACTCATATTTTCCTAAAAGCGAAATCTCTCTAACTGGGCATTTTTCTCTTCTTTATATATGAACGCTTCACTCAACTCTGGTGTCGTCTGGTTGGGGCATTCAATAACCGACTAATTTTCCGCATCTGAATGGAAACTAACCCTGGACTTACTGCTAATCTGACTGCGGGCTTACCGCTCTGTCTGTGGTGGCTTTTTGCTGAACCTTCGGTGTAAAGGTATGCTCATGTGCCGCATAAAGATCACTACGAAACAGGACACAGGAAAGGAAACGAACATCACTTCATTGAACGACACGAAAAGGCTCATCCTCATGAGGGCGAATTCAAAACTAAAGTACGATATTAATAATCAATCCTATATAACAAACATCTTCCTTTTTCACTAACAATTTTTAACCGAGCACAGCGGTTTTTATTGAGATCTCTCGTCTCCAGAATTCTCTAAAAAGTGTGAAAAAACTTGTTCCTTGACATTTTTTTTTTTATAAAATTTCGAGATTCGCGTTTCTCAAGAACTCGTTGATATACCCATAAGTTTTTTGATGACGTTAACTGTCAATAAATTCTTGGTAGAAAGACATTTTATTAATTAAAATAAAACGCAATAGGTATATATTTCAAGTAGTTTAATAATCATTAGCAGGGTTATTCTACCTAGTTAATACGGTAACACGTTTTTGTTATTTTTCTTGATCCAAAATAACACGGATATCACTAAGGGCAATTCCCTATACAAGGCGGTTATCTATAATAATTTGTAAGCGGACTAAGATACGCGGCACTGAATCTTACTTGATTCCAAATGCATCCGGTTAGAATCTCAATTTGGACATTTTATCTAATTAGAATTTTTGTGGATGCATTTAGAATCATGTATGACGTATTTTCTAAAAATGTTGGGAGACTACCAATGACATTTGACAGCTCGCGGTAAATTTTCAAAATCACTACATCTCAATTCTCAATATGTAATTGTCGTATTCATGAGCGGTCGTGTTACAAAACATCACGTCGGACAGTTCAAATCCCGGGACAATTAACTCACAATACAGCATATTCATCACGTTTTTATTAATTTTTGAGTTAAGTGATTTCGTCCGTTTCAATGGTACATTGTTATCAGTTAGTGTCCCATGATAGCGGACGAAACCGGTGCCGATGTGAAATATGTAGGTACTACATATTGTGTTTTATTTTAAATTAGTAGTAAAACTAGGTATACATGCCACTGACAGTAGTTGAAATAATTTCCGATAGTAAATTCATCTTGTACCAAGTTTGTATCTTATGTACGAATGCGTGGACAATTTAGTCCACATTTTCCCAAATTTATTGCATGAGATCTTCAAAATATAGATATGTAAGATTTTCACCGGAATATCAGAAAAAATACAAACTGGAAATTTGTCCCGGTGAAAAAAAAAACCTTTTTTTACCCAAAATATTCAAGAGAAATCAAAAATCTAGAATTTTTGAGAATTAAATATTCACAAATTCTCAGATCTTGAGAATTGAAAAAGTCGAACAATCACAAGTTATTCCAACAATTACTATCATGCAAGCAGTCGACGAATATTGTTTTTGATTTTAATAATGCAACAATAGTATATAATAATAATATATGTTTTATTCCAAATTATAGAAAATACTTAACATACAAATATTTTGCCACAAATGCTTCGCGTACGTACTTATTAATTAATTAACTGCCATGCTTCTAACAATTATTTTAATAAGCCTTGCATATTATTATTTTATTTGATAAGTAATTTATTAATTGACCACTATTTCATTTGTATAATTCCATTTTTTAAAGTTCAATTACTCAAGTATATATCTACTTAAAAAGATATTGTAGTCGATGGCTATTTGGCCTTACACATAATTGATAATACTTGTGTAATTTGTTTAAAAGGGTAAGTCATTTAAATAGCTTGGTTAAGTTCTATATTATCTACTGCTTGTAAAATTATGTTGAAAGATCTTGTTCATTTTTATATCTGAAAAAAGGCCATCTACTATATTTATATATGGGATTTTTAAATTAAATTACTGACCAAATCAATATGATATGTTAACGGAATTGAAAACATTTTACCTAATAAAATAGTAGAGTGATTCTAATAAGCACCATGATGAATAGGTTCGTTGGGGAGACAAGCACGGAGGATACGGCGAGCACTATTGGGACTACAACCATGCCGGACATGGCGACAACCATGATGAAGGAAGCGAAGCGGTAGCCGATTACCAGGCTTATGATGGAGACAACGCCAAGTCCACCCGCGAGAAACGTCAGCCTGCCGCGTCGCAACAGTCCCTGGTGCTCGACCCTGCCACCGGAGAGATCATCGACCAGGTCACCGGCCGCAAGTTTGTCCTCAAGCCAATCAACTGAGAAAACATTATGCCAAAGATTATCATGATTAATATAAGATGACGCGAGGGAAGGAGACGAAGATTTGAACATGTGTATTATGTGCAGTCATTCAAAATTTACAACCAATGATTTCCCTTAAACTAATAATAAAACAACTATCCATAAAAAGTGGGGTGAGACTGTCCTCTTTTTTATTATATAAATTTAAATTCTTAATAACCTACATAGTATTTGTTTCGTAAAATTTGTAAAATTATGTAAAGATTATTGAAGTACCTATTTCCAATTTTAAGGGGTTTTCAATGATTTAATTATTCAAACGGAGCTCCGGGGAGAATTATTCCCCAGGACTTCCTGAATGACAACACAATACATTTTGGAAAGGTTTCCCTGTTCAAACTGTGTTTGAAGGGGATTGGGGTTGGAGATAAAAAGTATTTTAAGCAGCTCGTCGAAAATAACATATATTCGTAATTGCGATCTGTTGTATCAAATCTGATATACCTAGTTAGTTTATTACCAAATATAGTTTAGTTTCGATGACTTTTATGTTTTTGTAGTAGCAGAGATTAATCTTGCATCATTGACACGACATCAATAGACGAAGAGCGATTTCTGTTATGATAAGATTTTTGTATTATTTTTCTAAAAGTTCGTAAATATTTCAAAAGAAATGAAAAAAAATCCGACCAAATAAAATTTTTGTTACCGATTTTTCGTTTTATTAATATCATCGCTACCACATATTACGAGTGTTATAATGACACTATATTATAAAACTAATATTTTTTTTTCAGATTTTACACGAATATTAATTTAAAATTTAAAAAACGAAACACAGAAAATTGACCATTCATTTGTTTAAGCCGTGTTTTAGTGAACTCTAAAAATCAAGGAAAATTACATCACTTGTCCCGTTATCCTTAAATCACAATAATATGACTCGTATGGCTTCAATATTCGACTGCTAGCTGTCGTCTTCATATTTTTTTTTGTTTTTATTAAAAATGATGTCACATAATATTCTATTGATTTTTACGATCAATATTTTATCAGTTAATGATTCCCTAAAGGGTAGACTTTGTAAATTGTACATATCACTAGTTTCCAGTAAGTACTACTGCCGCCATCTTGGAAAGTAGTGGCGGATTTAAAATAAATTAAATAGTAAAATAAAATAATCTAATATATGACTAAAATGTACAGTGAATTAGAAAGTGTCTTGAGAGATCACTTCAATAAATTCAAAATCTATCATTTGGGAAAATGTTTTGCATTCGTTTTTATAATACAAGTGGGTCTGTTCTATACACAAGGCGGCTATCGACGGTAGTTTATAATAATATTTATGTATTGTGGGTTAACCATCTAAATCAGTGATACTCAACCTTTTTTTTCTTCGGGCCAAATACATATATTTTTAAAGTAACGCGGGCCGCATCACTACTGGTGTGAAGAAAAAAATCATGAAACCCCCCCTTTTTTACAACACATTTTTGAGATTTTAAAAATTATGCGTGTTTTTTAAATTAATCGTGTGCAATAGCAACACTCTTATACCAGATCTGATGTGGACCATAATGACAATCATCTTCGGGTGTCACTATCTGTGCGTCAAAGTCGAATCGAATCTCAAGATATACGAAATTCCTGATAATAAATGTGTTTCGGGCCGCACATAAAAGCTTCAAGGGCTGCATGCGGCCCGCGGGCCGCAGGTTGAGTATCGCTGATCTAAATTGTCAAAAAGTGCTATGTTTTAACAGCCCCCCTGGCTGTGTTAACTTTTAGAGCGAGATAGACAGTTTTCACAATTTAGACGGCTAACTTATTGTAACTATTATAATACCTCAATACATACATATGATAACCTACCGTCGATAGCTGCTTAACACCGATAGATAATTTATATATTTATATACATGTATGCAGACTTAGCAATGTTGTTATAACCGAAATAGCTATATACAAAGAAATATAAATTGTTGACATTAGATATTAGTATAAAATATATTTCAATCAAGTGAGTAGGTAGGTACCTAAATGCTATCTTAATTATTAATAATCTTGATTAAATTAAACCTCATATGAAATTGGAACTTGCCATACTGTCTCGTTACTTGGCATATGTAAACGGATTATACATTGCATACACAACTAGGTACTGCGATATCACTTAGAATGTTCTTATGCAATAATAGTATCCCTTTTTTACGTAGCTATGCAAATTTGGGTCGCCAGACAATGGATCGACCTTCCTCTTCCGTTTCGACAGGTAGACCAAAACAGGTTTTCACCCGACGTCAAATAAATGGTCAAAAATTAAAAGGGGAGGATTTTCAATGAATAGGACATCGCAATCCACCCTAAGAAAGAATTAAAAATTACATGCGATATGTATAAGGGTTGAATTGAATACTTTCTTACGCTATCATATCCGGATAAAACCGGTCAACCTGCTTTTTTTGCAAGGAAGTATCCCTTGGTGGACATATTTAAATGCGAGAAGGGATTTCGACTCTTATTTGTCTAACCCGATGATCGTATTTTGTTTGAATTAAATTACTTCCCACAGCTAGTTGATATTCAAATATAAATAGCCAAAGTGGTCTGTCCAGTTTTCCACTGATGGGAACGTGTGATTTTAAATGAAGGGTTAGTTTTACTGTATGGTGGTAGTCCATAAAGACTATGCATTTCTTACACTACTTAGTATGGCATTTTGGTTAGGGATTTTTAGACCAGGAATTACTGACCTTATAGATCCGATAGTCATTATTGTTATCAGAATCTCCACATAAGAACGGCGCAAGTACCATTGTAGTTTACATATAACTCCAGTATGTTTTCATGTAGATTTGTACTCTTTTCGTTTTTAGCAAGTCTTGTATTAATGGGTTGTAAACAATTGCATGCATTTTTGTGTAACGGACAAGTACGGTGTGAAATAAATAGTAGACGGTAAGTGAATACAATAAATTTGATTCCCCGAAAGACAAGACATTAAAAAATAACGAATTTTAGGGATTTCAGAAGGGGGGATAATGTTTTCTTGAAGGCATTTTTATGACCCTTTAGTCTAGTTCTATTTAAGATCTTGAATATACACTATTCAATATTTTTCTCAAACGTTTTTCATATTTTTCCGGTGGTTGGATTTAAAAATAGTACTTAAAAGTGGAAGGAGTAAATTAAAACAGTAAGTACAGTTTAAGTACAGTACAGTACAAGTTTTCTTGAAGGCATTTTTATGACCCTTTAGTCTAGTTCTATTTAAGATCTTGAATATACAATATTCAATATTTTTCTCAAACGTTTTTCATATTTTTCCGGTGGTTGGATTTAAAAATAGTACTTAAAAGTGGAAGGAGTAAATTAAAACAGTAAGTACAGAATGCTTTGGTTATTTTTATTATTTGAAATTTACCCCTATTCAAAATTTACACAATCATATTAATATTTCAAATTAATATTCATATTGAGTTGTTACAATATTGCTAAGTTGTTATTAATATACATAGTGAATAGTTACAAATTAATCTATTTTATCTTCAATACAACAATTATTTCCAGTTAGGTTTAAATAATATTTTAAAAATATTTAAATCATAAAAATATAATATTAAGTAATTCGGAATATTCTCCCCTCAGTTAGATGTTATCGTTTTTTTTGTGGCGTTCGATTCCGATTTTTTATAACAATAAAAAAATAATAATATATAAATAAAATTCAAATAATCGCAAGATACAAAGATGACATTTTCTTGCGAATATTAATGATACTTCTGGTGGTTGAATTTTGTTTTTCTTCCTTAGACTTCACTTATCTTTGGTTTTTTTTTAAATTTTTCATTTTGTTTTCCGAATTTTTTTGTGATTTTTTAATATTTTTTTTTGTTTTGTCAATCGTAATTGACGCCTACGTGCCAAAGTTAATTTCCCGCGAATTTCAAAATGTATTTCGAAAATAGAATGTTCGCGATGTGCTATTTGGCATTTTAGTTGCAGTCCATCATAATAACTTAACTTGTGTCGTTTCTGTATGTGATTGTTTATTCTGGCTCATTAAGACGGAGACGAGCAAAGTCCTCGAAGACGATGTTGTCTTCTTCTTCGTTGGTGTAAAGAGAGTTCTCGTAACGGTGACGTTCAATTGACTGCATCTTCTTCATCGCATTCACGCGTTGACGCTCAATAGTTCCTGAGAAGATCAAAATATAAAACAATTAATACACTTCACGAAATAGATTGAACTTACCAAACAGTACAGTTTTATTCAAAATATTATTTAATAGCATCATTTAAAAAAAAAAAGTTAAATAATTACGTTGGGAAGTAAAACACCAATGTTACAAAACGATAGATAAGAATTTAATGCTATCGCAACGTACCAGGAGCCGGATGCAAAAGTTTGAATGGCACATCAGTCACCAACTCTCCTCCCAGTGTTCCGCAGTTCAGCTTCACGCGGAGGGAGTAGGAAATGACGATACCGATGGCTTCAGTTGGGCACTTTCCTTCAGCCACCAGCGTAGAACTAGCAAGGTTCACGTCATCCTCCTTCAGGTGTCCGTCCAGAGCGATTCCTAAAAATAATTGAAAGTGTTAAATTCGCTTTATTAAATCTGTATCGATCAGTTGTTTTCTAATGAAGGGTTGATTATTGATTTTGTTAACTTTATTCGTTATCCAAAGGACAGTTACTTGACCAATGATTTAGTTTTCAGTTATATCGATAAGCCGAATTATATTTATTGATATTTTTAGGATACGTAACATTTTATCCCGATACATAGTGTTAGTGTTATGTAGAATAATGTAGGTATCTATTATGAAACCATGTATTTAAAAATAAATTATTGCAAACGGTGTCAGAGAGAGTAGGTGAAAATCTACCGCGTTTTATTCATCTTACTGTCCCTTGAACTGAGGTAAATTGAATGCTTCAAAACCAATTCTCGTAAAACTATCTGTAAAAGATAGTAGTGTTTATGTACATCAGTAGGTAGCTCATTTTGAGAAAAGTTGGTATGTTTACCACGACTATCCTTGTTGGTACGAGCAAGTGGCACGAGATAGAAGGTCTTGGAGAGGCTGGCTCCTGGGGTAATAGGGCATCCCTCCCTGCTCTCGAGCGAGGCGACATGTCTGCTGAACTGCGAGTTGATCATGGTGATCTCGCAGTGCTGGATGACATAGCACTTCATCCCGCGGACGGACTTCCTCGAATTGTTGGAGACGATGATATTGGCAGCGATCTTCTCGCCGTGGTAGTATGTTTCGCGGTCCAGTGTAACCTCCAGGTTGATCTTGCCGTTGCTGAAAGTGAATCCCTTGCTGACGAGGGAGCTGGGGAGACGTCGGCCACGGGTTGCAGGAGCATATTGCAGCTATCGAAAAAATATTATTTATTAGTAAAAGTAAATTGAATTTATTCGTTAAACATGTTAAATAATAAAGCTCAACTTATGCGTACAGAAGTAATTGTTGATTGTTATTATTAAACCGCGATTAATAATAAAAAAAATAATGAAAAAATTGTCAATCTAATAATTTATGTTAGAGTTTCTATTTTTGTAGAAATAAAATCAAGAACATCAAATGAGTGGTATGCATGAATTCATGTTTAAAATGTGTAACTTAAAAAAATGATTTCAAACATAAAAATAAAATTAGTGGAAAATGCAATTCGTATGTTAGGATAGTTATTTATAAAATTTAAACATTGTACGTCTGGAAATAGAAAATATTTTTACCTTCTTTATAGCCAATGTGACTGAGCTACGCTTGTGGCCCTTGTCTTCCTCATTCTCAGCCACATACGTCCTGACGCTGTATTCGACTCCCAGAGGTTTTCCTTGGTCATCATCTCCAGGTTGCAGGGTTATCTAAGCAACAAATTATTCATTCAAACAAGAGCACGAAAATTTTCTTCAAAATTATATTTGCATTGGATATTTTATCGTAGAATTATATTTTTGAAGCAAAATTCCGTAACTGTTTCAATTATATTTTGTTATCTGCACAAACAAAATTAGATAGATTGTGAAACTTTGGTGAGTTTTTTTTATTCTTTATTTGTATTAGTTAATAAAATAAATCAAGGTAAAATTGATGAGATTTTTTTCAAACCTTTAATTATAAATGACGAGAGTTTTATCTCACAAGTAGGTACGTAGGTACTTAAATTTATAGTGGATTATTTATATCCTCGTGGTGAGATTAAAAAATAAAATAGAGAGTTTAATAAAATAGTTACCGAGCTAGGAGACATATCCGGGAATGGGAAAGTGAACGGGAACGCATTTGGTCCAAGCTTTTTCAGCAGTTTTTCTTGGATAGCAGTCAACTCCATTTTGCTGTTGATCATTGGGACGACTTGTTCGTGTGATAGTACCATTTCCTTGGAAAACTTAATTCCCATGACCTCATCTTCTTCGCGACCATACCGATAAGTGGTGACGAGCTAAGAAAAAAAAATGATCTTAGCACGGGGTCGAAAATTTTATTACTCTGTTTCACTGGTTATACTTGAAAAAAATTTATACCTGGCTATAAATTTTTCTTCCTTTCAAATATTCATTGTCTACAACAATTATTCCATCGACGGGATCACAAAAATCTAAATGGTCGATGAAATCTCGCCTGCCTAAGTACACGGTCACTTTTCCATTTGGGGTTGTCTTCTTGAACACCTTCACCGCTACCACAAATACCAAACTCAAGAAAGAAATCATTTTTCTTGATTTTTGATCACTTGAAACTGCAAGATGAATTATATTGTCGAAAAACGATGTTATTTTTTTCGTAGATGTACTGCTTGAACAGTGGAGTCCACCAGAAGTGAAGAGTATCAGAATTTCCTCGGTTTTTATAGTGGTTCAAATTTTGTAAGGATTCATATTCAATCGATCACCTTTTGTAATAGGATTGCATTTTGGCGGGGGTGTTCAAATAGGATTATGTGACGTGTCGCTCAAAGAACATAAACATACGTTATTGATTTGCTTTTAAAGCCATACATCTGCGAACGTATCATTTTTGTATGTGTGTAACACTTTTCCGCCGACCGAATAGAATGACAAATAATCAAACATGGCTGAATTCCTATCTGTCTGTTTGGCATGGAATGCCTGTAATATTTTTGTTTTGTAGACGAATTAATGGAATTTTCTATAAACGAAAATGCAAATAATGTTGAACATTGTGTAGTTGATAAGGTAACCGATGTATTATTCCGTACATTTAATGAAATGTCAGATAAATCTGTCGATTAGTTTCGAGATGAATTCATCTGTCACTTGGAATGATTTTTAACAGATTTTTTTATAAATTTACAGCTCACTGCTCAAAATGCCTACGTTTTTGACTCCTAATCGACATGGGTATAGTGTTAGGTTTTCACCTTTTAATCCGGATAGGCTGGTGGTAGCTACCAGTCAATATTTTGGATTAGCTGGAGGTGGTACCCTATTTTTGTTGGAATTGTCCCCTGACGGATCCGGCATATCAGAAATTCACACATTCCAATGGAGTGATGGATTATTTGACGTGGTATGTAATTGTCAATATATTAACATTCATAGGTATACACATGAATAAATTGATCTGTGACATCAGAGGGTATGGCAACGTTGAATATACGATTAGGATTAACTTTATTGATTCACAGTGGATATTGTGACGGTTGCGATGTACTTACTCCTAGCCCGGTTGTGGACGTATACATATTTTCAAGGGCCGTTTAACTTCCATCTGTTTCTACTTACCAAGACATTTTTTATTTGTTGATTGATAATATAAACGTTTCATGTAAGTGTGACACCAAATAATTAATAGTAATAATAAAAGTACTATCTATAAGGTAGTCATCGGCGTTCAGTATCTGTGGAAATCTTAAATATTTTCTTTTCGATTATATCTGGATATTGTATCTATTTGTAGGTTTGGTCCGAGACTGATAGCAACACTGTAGTGTCCGCTTCTGGTGATGGCGGACTTCAAGTGTGGGACGTATCTCGTCCTGCGGTAGCCCCCTTATCTTTACGAGAACACAAAAAAGAAGTTTATTCTGTGGATTGGGCACGCACTAGACAAGAACAACACATACTTAGTGCCTCTTGGGATTGTAGCGTTAAATTGGTAAGATTTGTTACAAATTTTCATTTAATTATAACTGTGGAGAGAGACTCGATAAGAATAGAACTAAAATAATCGAAATGATGGCCACTGAAAGGTCAGATACTGATATGGAATTAGTTGTCAAGAAGGTAGTATTAAAAATAAACCAAAGCTCTTGTACCATACCTAACCTAATTGTTTCTGTTAATTAAGTATGAACTATGATTTAAAGAAGAAGAAAAGACTATTTGGCCGTGCTCCAAATTTGTATATCGGCAAAAATAGTTTCAAGGCTATACTTCAGTTCAGGTATGGTCTAAAAAGATCGTGGCTAGGCGATGTGCGGATTGTGCGAATGACGCGTGCATAACGAAATATAATTTGACATAAAAATCCAACATGCGTCCATTTAATGTTATGTTTATTGTTATATTACTAATAATAATAGTATATTCATTCTGTTGTTTTCTTTTTTGAGTACATACCTATGTAAAGTTTTTTAGTCATCTTTACACGATTTAAGAATATTTTCACCTGACGCCATGACAAAACAAATCGACGTGCGGACACCTCGACTGTCTGTCTCCGATTGGCGACTAGTGAGAAATTTCGTCGCACCTACTGTTGAAAATTATTTCCCGTTTCACTGAAGTACGCTCTTAACACCAGAACATGACATATTGAACAGTGTGAAACCAATTTTAGTTATCCAGTCACTAATATTACTGGATGTATTGCCATATTCCAATGAACATTATATTCTTTAAAAAAATCATGAAAGTCTAATTTGTGTGTTTTTCACCCTTCTTTCCACCAGATGTAGGTAGATAAATTATGTGATTAGATTTATTTGTAATATAACATTTTATTTGATTTATGTGCTTATATACAAATATGTAAAATCATATTGGTTCATTGGACTGATTATAAAATGAAAAATGCAATTTCCTGTCTTATCTGATTTTATCAACTGATTTCACAGTACTAAGATTTATTTATAGAAAGTGAAATGTAGCTTGTTTTTCATTGATTTTGTATTTGCCTTTAAAATGTTGTTTCACAGTGAGGCGTTTTCCCTGTGAGTTTGGGGCAATTGCAACAGTTGGATTAAATTAATTTTTTTTTTAAATTCATAAACGCTCAAATAATCTTTTGAAACTTTTATCACATACAAAACAATAAAATGATTTTTTTTGTGTAAAGTGCGTGTATTTTGTTGTTTATTTTAATTATCTGACCCTTTTGCCCTATGCTCCTTTTTTGAAACAATTAATATAGGGACAAAATATAATACATTCTGTCTGTTTCATTTATTATAATGTTTTCTATTACCATAAAGATGTGAAATGATATTGTGTAGGTAATTTTTACAGGCATATTTAAGTGAGACATTTCATCACTCATGAAGTTGACTGAAGCTTAAGTGGCTTTGGTGTCGGTGTAATGTTGCCACTTTAGCCAAAGGCCGTATGTAATCTTACTAATGATATTGATATGTGAAAGACACAGTTAGAAGTAAGCATCTTCTTACACATTTTACCTACACTTATTAATATTCCTTAAATAGCGTGCCAGCTTATACCTATAATATTTACAAACATATGTTTATATTCTGTAATATTTTAACTTATTCCAGTGGGACCCGAATAGACAAAACTCTTTGAATACTTACTTAGGACATTCTCAATTGGTTTACAACGCTATGTTCTCGCCGCACATTCCGAATACATTTGCATCAGTTTCCGGTGATGGATATCTTAAGATTTGGAATAGCATCAACACCGTTAGACCCACAACCAGTGTCAAGGCTCACGAAGCTGAGGTAAAGTAAATATAATAATATCACGATACCCAAACTAATTTATTTTTTCCATTCTTCGACTATTTATAAAAATACATAATTGACTGCCGATGAATAATATTCCATTACCGCAATATGTACTCATAGAAGTTCATATTTATGTATTTGTTTTTCGTAAATAATTCATACGTAAACAACTCGTGCCAGCCTCTTAATTTGTGGGTAGTCAGTTTGAAATCTGCGGCTGGATAAAATTCACAGTTGTGTGATTATCCAACAAATATTTATATTAAAACAGTCTGTTTCCCACTAAACTGTAAACCCACTTTATGGAGACTTATGCTACGTCTTGTAGCAAAAATGTGAAGTCTTGGTCATCTGTAGAAATCTACTCGATTCCTTTCTGACTTGTGAATTCCCCTTACGTTGGCTTAGCCCCAAGAATGCAGTATTTGCAAGTCTGAACGAGTATAAAAGTGGGCTTGATTTGAGTTACATCCTCTTTTAAAGCATAACATTGTATATCTAATTCGTAGCAACATTTCATGAAGACACAAAAAAAAATTGGTGTGTACTTATGTACGCGCGTTAGAAGTTATACTTCTTTGGCGTAAAAAAACTTGTGATAAACTAGATTCTTTGACTAGCTCTAAATTATCTTGTTAAATTACACACTCAAGAAAAAGGACCGCTTATTGGAAGGCCGTTGGTTTATTTCTATACACTTTAACTTATATAACTAAATTATATAACGGTTGCTCGTTGTTTTTATTTTTAAAGTACAAACTGTCTCTCTGACGTTTAATCGTTTGTTTACGTAAGGAATTGCAAATGGCCGACAATAATAAATTCGCTGCCTAGGCAACGGAACAATTCTAAACTATAATATTATACTGTATATACTGTATAATCGTCACGATTGCAGTACCATACTATGGCATAAAGATAGTGTGTTCGGCTTATACCCAAACGATCGGTGGTTCGAATCCAATCGAGTGCGTTTTTTTTCGTGTGAAAAAATAAATTATGTGTTTCATGTCACACGCCAAAAATTCACTCTGATCTGATTTCCCAAACGCGCCAAAAGAAGTATAACTTCAAAAGACATACATAATGCTTTCCTTGCGACAAATATAGTATTAGACTATCTATAACGCTATATGACGTATCATGTCCATGACTGTGTAAGAAAAGTTACTTTAAAAGATAAACAGGGCAGGAAATCACTCTCTAAAGTAAAAATAAATATTTAGTGTCACCCATATTTTCTTCTTCTTTTGTATAAGTAACACAAAATTGTGTTTGGAATCAGAGCATGAACCTGATTAATTGAGCAAGGGGCTGAGAGAGAGACAGACCAATACGACAGAATCGATATAAACATCGTCGGCTATAGCACTTATCTATCTATTAAAAAAAAAAAAATATTTAAGTGTCTATGTTAAGTTATACCTATATTTTAATGTAATACTGATTTACTTACAACAATGTGTAGTGTAAAATCAATATTGCTTAGCACTGCAGTATTTCTGTTTACATAACTATTCAAGTGGAAGCCTACGGCAGTGTTTAGCATTAACTGTCATTAAGGCATTCGTCACGCGATGTATGATATACTTTATATTATGTTCAAATGATATGATACTCCTCGTCACAGATGGTTACTTGTGACGTAGTAACCTTTTACATTTAAAAAACCAGGTAATTCTGATTGTTGTCTACACGTCACGGTATACAGAAGCCATATAAAGTTCAGTGGATATACTTGTCTCTAAACCAAAAATGCTACTTACTTGACCATATCCATGACTCATGAAAACTTTAAAATATAAAGAAATTAATTATGATGTAGAATGTACAAGACAATATTTTTTTCATCACAGATATACATATTAATATTTCATTGGACTTATTTTTGTAATTTTAATGTGTAAAAAAAGTTGAATCACCATTGAGCGGTGGTTCATATGAGGGCCCTACTCGCAAATATGATAAAATGTTTTTTTTACCTAAAAACCCCATTTCGTAATTAT
Organism: Rhyacophila brunnea; assembly: GCF_057557595.1. Lineage (NCBI taxonomy): Eukaryota > Metazoa > Arthropoda > Insecta > Trichoptera > Rhyacophilidae > Rhyacophila > Rhyacophila brunnea. The sequence continues at coordinate 4,928,925 of NW_028232965.1, forward strand.
TGATTTCTTAAAATTGTACTTAGATATGTATGTACATCTAATATTATAATATTAACTGATTCGTTTTCCTTCTCCAATTTCACAACTAATGTATCACAGACTTAATTGTTTTAAATAATCATTTATAAACAAAAATGATTTCAAATTAAAGCTTCAGCATCATTGATTACCTTTTTATGTTTTATTGCATGTTTGTCTATTGAACCATAATCAAGATTATCTAGTATAAACCCTGTTTAGCCTTTTATATGCCTCACAATTTTACTATGGCAGTATCTGCCAAGTCCCAGCTTTTTAACGACACACGTTGAATGTAGAGCGAAGCTCTTACTAAAATTGCTGTAATACCAATAATTTGTGGCTTAGTATTTCATTATTATTCAAACAGATGTCACTGTGTGTTTAATTTTTTAGATTATGCAAATCAATCGAAAGTGGCCAGTAATTTGAGTTAAAGTCAGACGAGATAACTCGCGAAATTTATATGTGCGACCTTTCGATCATGACCTCATAAAGCGAGAAAACTCGCTGAAGGCATAGAACTGGTTAAAGACTGTATCCAATTCTTGATAATCCTTGACAATTCTTGATAAAATATTTCTTATTTCAAACATTAATTAATATGTTTTGATGGAAGATGATAATTCGAAATCCATTGATAAATGATCGTTTCTTGCTTAATATTTTTTGAATTTGGTGATCTCTTTGTCACTGTGGGGCCCTACTCTTGTTTGCACACGGAGATTTGGTAAAGCTGTTACCATTTCAGCCCAACGTAGATATCCACAGACTTTTTATCTGAATTGGTTGTTAGGTATTCGCTCAATCTGTTGGGTCTTTGCTCTATGCCTTGGATCCAAACATACACATTGATTGTAAAACAATAGAACCTGTGAATTTGTTCCAACAATGTGATTCAACATCCGATCCGCTGATCAATAGGCGAATATTCCAACCCCTTCTGCAATTGAGGCAGTTTAATGTGTGAATGCCTAACTACAATAATATAAATGACTATTTTCAGTAACATGATTTAAGCCGGGAGGTTTTGTATGGCGGCAAATGAGAGGCCGAGAATTTATTTGCAAAAATAAACTTTTTTTTTTTTTAATATATTGAAAGTTTATTATAAACACTTACCAATCGTAATATGCTAAATGTCTCATTATTGGACCAGTATTCTTCCGAATTTAAAATTATCCAAAACAAACGCCTGAGACTGGCGAGTGAGAGTCTTCAAAGACAGGCGAATAAGTTCGTATTTTTTGTATGGCCGACACTATACCTGGCCATATCCGCGAAAATGTTCACTTTGGCACAGAACCGGATAACTTATAATCTGTATTTCAATTAACTGTATTATACATTTACCTATTAACGGTTACATTTTCAGGTGTTGTCATGCGATTGGTGTAAATACGATCAAAATATTTTGGCCACTGCTGGTTCAGATGGACTTATACGAGGCTGGGACATACGGAATCTGACAGCTCCGATTTTTGAATTAAAAGGTATATTATGTATTATTCCCACATAATATATGTAAATTAAACAAGATTTTTTTCATGATATTACTATACATTTGAAATTAAGCCCGTCATACATTTCACTGTTGGTAAAACAATTCAATGACTCAACATTGTTGGTTGTAAAAAGAGGTTACTCGCATCTAAATTGAAAGCGATGAGGCACGCTTGTTGCTGGCTATGGTTGGCCATTACCGCATGTAAATGGCTGTCAAGTACATGTGATAATATTGTACAAGGAGTTGAGAAATAAGTTTTTATTAATATTTATGTATGTCTCTTAATTGATAATTGCTTTTATTTCTATCCTACTTCCAATTTGGTAAAATCCCTTTTGACGGCTTAAAAGGAGAGAAGTGGACTAGTTTTATGTAGAGTTCGTAAATAATCAACCGTACTTACCTACATATTGTTAGTTCTTAAAATAATATTAATTTCTTGTAATTCTATTAAAATGTCTTTGTATTTATATTAAGGTTGTGAATATGCAGTTAGAAGAGTTCAGTTTTCACCACACACCCTCTCCGTTATGGCATCAGTTTCTTATGATTTCACTACCAGGTAAATTTGTTTCTCGACTATTGACTGCAATTTACTTTTTATCAAATCGCATCAATACAAGGCCCAATTCATTAAATGTGCCAAAACTAATGTGCCAAAACTTCCTTTTTTAAAAGTGGAAGTTTTCACAATGGTAATATTTCGTTCATTAAATTTTATTGTGCCATCTATGTTGCTATGCGTGAAGTTTTGGTGTACTTTATATGACAATAATTATAGCAACTATCGACAGATGGCATTGTCGTACATCTCAAGAAAATTAATTCTAGGTTGTAATATATAAAATAATTATATTTTTAATATAGATAGCGTATAAATTACCAATACCTACATAAAAAGAAAAATAGTATGATTTTATTCTATTTCCGTAATCTTGATAATAAATAATTATGTGATTCTATATGACATTCAATTGAAAATAAGGTTTGCGAATATTAATTATTTTCTTATATTTCACAGATTATGGGATTTCAAACAGAGTTCAGACCCGATCGAAACAATAAAGCACCATTCCGAATTCACATATGGACTCGATTGGAATACATTACGTAAAAATCAAATTGCTGACTGCGGTTGGGACTCATTAGTTCACATATTTTCTCCAAGATGTCTCCAAGCTATTAACCAATAGACATCGTTTACATTTCTATAAAGATAACCATTGTTAAATAGCATTAATATTATAGACAGATGTATCAATGAACTACATATAATAATTATTAATCGATATATTTATTCACCGCATAAAAGCGTAATAAGCTGAGAATGATATTCCATTAGTGTTAATATATTTTTTTCTTTCAATGAATTGATGTGATGTCAATATTCACTGAATACATACGACAAGTAAATTATCTTTGTATGTACATAATACAATTTTGAATTTGTTTAACGCTTCAGCATTTTTGTATAACCGCATCCTTTGAAACCCAGAATCATACAAATTATTGTAATACACGTTAGGTGTTTAGGTACAATGCTACATTTTTTTTAGTATTTCGTATCATAGCTTTTACTGACAAATCCAAAATGCCTTGTTAATTATTTTACTATTAAACAGAAGAGTGTTGAAATTAGTGGCATCTATGAATAAAAAGCTAAATAATTTCGGATGTAGAAAGGTGGCAGAGAAACGAATCTATACCGTGGATATTTGAATGTAGGCAGCACAAGACAGTGAAATTGGAGACGCTTATAAACAAGTAATGGACAGAGTTAGGTTGATAGGGAAAGAATAAAAATATAACACATCTTTTGTGTCGTAACAATTGAGAATATATTTTATTTTTTTAACCATGTATTTTAACATCTCAGAATACTTATCCGTTTTCGTGTATTTTTATTAATAATGGTCTAACAATCTCTGCCTGTGAAAGGAAAGGGGAGATAAGTCTGAGAAAATGAAACATCTCTTGATATAATATATGCCAATTTAATCATAATGCATATATGCGTAAAGGTGAAAAGGGATTAGTGAATCAGCATCGCTATATTAGTAAATTTTACACATAAATACGGAAAGTTATCCGAAATTCAAGCTTATTTGGTGTCCTGAAAAATAGTGATTTTCGACTTATCTATAGTCTGTATTCTACAAACTGGTGTACACGTCACACGGAAAGCATTGTGCCATTGCGTTCAACTGCTACATGTTTTCAATGGGAGGGAACAAGATGGTTGCTGAACCGGGGGAGGGAAACCTGCACGCCATCTTATAGAAGACAGACTCTATCTTATCCTTTTCTGACAATGAATTTGACATGAATTCTACTGTATTTGTTTCTAAGTTTAAAGGTATTTGTACTTTTTGATAATGATGTCTAGTAAATTTGAGTCGCCTAGAGTCATAACTCACATTTTACAATTTTTTTGAGTTAAATATAGGTACCAAGTGATTGATTCTAAAGACATTAATCTATAATAAAGAAAAATAGTTGGATATCAAAAGTCACTTTAAACCATGTGAAATTTAAAAAAAATAATGTAAATCGATTCATTCATTATTATTCAAGGGGGTTCAATACTTTTCTTCTGATTACAAAAAAACAGTGCTCTGGTGGTTTTTTGCAATTATCTCAAAACTTGATATTTGGAATATGTGAGTTATGACTAGGTGACTCATTCATGAACTTAAAAATACATTTTGTATTCCATTGGAATCTTACAATTATAAATAAATGCTAACCCAATTAAAAACTATTTACAGAATATAAACTTTTTAAACTATTTATTTTGTTACATTGAGTAATATTGGTCTTTTTATTTACAATATGGTTGTTGCTGAACAAATTTTTCATGCCAGTAAAAGTTTTATTTTGGAATGTTGTTATGGAACGTTTATAGAAATGTAAAGCAAAGCGCAAAATGATTGACACGTCATAAAGATCATTGATTATCGGCACATTCATGTTAGAGATATAAAGTACTTGGTGCGTTAGTTAATCCGGTGGTTCCTATGAATAATATATTGTAGAATAATATGTGGTATAATAATGTATAAGATATTTTAAAACATCGGTATTATAATCTTCCTGAATGGCTAAGTTTATTTTATAATAATAATTATTAAATTGTATTTAATTCACATTAAGTATGCCCATTGTTATAAATAAATACCTGCCATTATTAAATTTCATTATTGTAAATGTGTATCGTGGAGGATAGATTTTTTTATTTAGAATTATAAAAAAAATGTAATTTAATAATATATTGTTTGAATGGCAGCTTATGAATTTGTGGAGGGATATTCACTCACGCTCACTATGTCAGAAATGAAAAGAAATCATCTAGTCTTTTGTATTTTAAGATTCAGATTTGATAAATACATTTTTTTTTATTTTACGAGCAAATAACTGAGTTTTATAAATATTTATTTTAAGAGTTATTTCATTTTAAATCTTGCAATATAGGGAATTAAAGGTTTTGTAACTGTGACTATTTAATTTTTCACGTACTTATTTGAAGGGAACAACTTCTGTTTTGTATCAGGAAAGAATTTTTGTAAAGAGAATATTCAATTGGAATGAAAGTTATTAAATTAACTGTGTCATTAAGGAACTTTCCTACGAAAATATAATGCAATTTGTATAGATTAAATGTTTAGGTTTGTGTATATGGTAACAAATAAATAAAGAATATTTCTGACTGCTACATATTCGTATTTTATTCATTTACGTTACAAAGAAGCTTTTGGACCTCTATAACTACATACACGGAGTAGTATCAACCTTTCATTCTACAGTTCTTGATGGCGATTAGTTATGGTGTTTGATAGAAGTAGCCGTATAAATATTCTTATTCTATAATATGTTGGTACAGTGAAACATGGTGACCTGTTTTGACATTTCATTAATATATAGAAATATAATATGACATGAGATTTTTTGTGATTGGTCATCTAAATATTCATAATAATATAACGATGTAATGTATATAGCTGTTACTAGTAGAAACACCTCAAAGGATCTTCTGCTAGTCATATACCAAATCATAAAAGAGCCATGCATATATTCATGGAGGGAATTATAATGACAAACAGAACCTTCTGGACTATTTGGATTTTAATGCTAAATAAAAGGGATATTAAAAAATATACCTACAACTTTAGAAAAGATTTTTTTATTAGTGGACAGTAAATTAATCAAAGCATTTTACATGATTTATACTACAGATTTGTTGTTGCAGACATCGGTGTAGCTATCTCATCGCAAGAGTATTCATGCATTAGGGACCAACCCTGGGAGGGGGCCCTAAATTCTAGTGCGATAGTTTTATCATGCATATCTTTTTTTTGTTTAATCTGACATCCCCTAAGAGAAATTTTCTGTACTTTGTATATTATTGTAGCTATAATTTTAATGTTCATAATACCCTGTTTATATGTGCATGGATTTACTGCTGACAGTAGTTACGTATTATCGCGGCCACAACAGGAAAATTGCTACAAAGCGCAAGTTGCAAGATTGCATGCATGGATCAAAAAAATTCAGAAGCTTCTGAATTTTCACGCAATGATTGGTACTTGCATGGTAACCTGCTGGAAGAAATACAAACTACACCGCACAAAATATTTCGACGTTTACCAATTATCTACGAACTAGTCCGAACCTGACAAATATCACTATACAAACACAACATCGCGTCTCGCTTACGCTTGAGGAATGAGATTGGAGAGACTGTCAGCACTTTTATGTGTTAACAGTTATTACCGCGATAGTTTAATATACACACTATCGGCAATGTTCCCTGTAAGGTGTGCGCGCGCACACCTACCAAAATGTGTCCGCACACATGTTTTCATCCCCCGCACAGTCCTCACAAAAATATTGTAAAAGAAAGTTTCCTTTGCCAGATTAATAACTACAGGTGTGTAAAGCATATGTAACAAACAATTTAAGTGAGCAATACGATTGCTTGCACAGTTACATATAATAGTAAAATAATTATACTTATTAATTATAGAAAACTTATTCCCCAAAAATGTCAAAAAGGAGTGGATGGGATATTTCAAATGCGATCATTAAGAAGAAATCCTAAATATAAATTGGAATGGCTCTCTGAAATCGTTGAAACAGAAATGCCATCTTCAATGCATTCGCAAAAAGTAAGAATTGGTAATAGGTATATTTGTTTATTCGGAAACAGATGATTGTGTCAAATGCATCATTATGCTCTGCAGCAAATATGCAAGGAGAATTCACGTCTGGACTGAAGTGGATCGAATGGAGGTTGTATCTTTTAAAAAGGCATTTAAGTCAAAAAGTACACCGGGGTGCTTTACGAAATTGAAAAATTTGAAAAGAGGTGGACTTTTGAAAATAATGACCCGAAGAACGAAAGAATATGATTGAGATCGCTGAGCGCAAAAAATCTGGTTGTGATCTAGTCAAAGTGTTAATAACATTGATAATGTACTATTGGCCATTATAAAAAGAAATGCTTCTATGCTTTTTATGTACAAGATGTTCATAATCATGTATCTAAACTCACTAAATACACAGATATTCCTGAAAGCTGACGAAGTAAAAATTATGCGTTCGAATTTGTCGAATTCATTAATGCAGTCAGATGCATTGATGATCCGCACCCACAATAGAAAAATTAGAGGGAACGTTGACTATCAGTGCAAGTAAATGCATGCACGTGTACAACAGGCGCCATTATATTGCAAGTTTTGTATGTATATTGTAGCTTCCAGAATTTGAACTTGTGCGACACTCAAACCAAAGCAATCATCTGTACATATGGAGTATACTTATAATTTTTTCATAATTTGTTCTTGCAATTATTTTTTTGTTCTGTATCCTGTCAAGTGTAATGGTTGCAACAAGAGCAACAACATAATAAATAAGAATCGTGTTTAACAATAGTTTGTCAACATAGTTTATTGTATGATCTGCCATCATCATTCATGGAATCTAGCGTCACTCAGAAACTTAGCAACGGCTCTCATGAAACATTCACAATCTAAAGTGCACAACACAATAAATAAAAAACTTAAAATGTGTGTATCAGTAAAGTTAATTATTTGATTGAGAATACGTATTTTTAGTAACATTGCATCATTTTCAATTTTCAACCTCTATTTTGGACATGCATGCGACACCACGCATGTCAAAAATAATATTTCTTTCTACTAATAATTCCGTTTATCTAGGTACATAGATTCATACATAATTTATGACTTCATAAGGACCAATGATAAAATGAGATTTTACAAATTATTTTATCTGAATTTAGAGATGTGAGTTGCTTATTTTTTTAGCGGAACTATTGCCAACTCAATTTACCTCTAGAACAGTGTTTCCAAAATTTTTTTACTTGACGGCACACTAGGGATGTTTATATCGAAGTATTAGCAATTATTGTAACAGTTACAATATACCCCTGCTATATAGCTTATTATTAGTCTACGGCAGTGGTGCACAAGCTTTTTGAAAGAAGGCCAATTTATCTATTTTCTCATTTTTCACGGGTCGCAAACGGTAAAAGTATTGAAAAATAATGATACCTACCTATATTATACTAGATGAGATATACATTTTATTTTTATTTAAAAGCAACATTATTTTATCAGCAACTTCAATCATTCTCCACTCCGCATTACGTGCATATTTGCACGAAGAAAATTAGTTCAGACACGATTAATTTGTTAGAAAACAGTAGTAAGTACATAAAGAAATTTATACACGCACTATACATACATAATAATATTGTGAAATGACTATTCAGATTATATTACCGTTACTACTGCATAATTTGTTCACATATCGAACACAGATTTTTATAGTATTTTTTATAGTATAGATTTTCATAGTCAATGAAAAATTTGGTGATGAAGTAGGTAGGTACTTGTTATTTTGGGTCGCAACAAATGCCATTTCGGGCCGCGTTTGTGTACCACTGGTCTACGGTTACCACGGTGGCCACTAGTAGGTATTTACGGTGAGCAGTGCAGAAGTGGAACAGTGATATTAGTCTGAGCAGTGGGTACTGTCACACCCATGATTATTGGGCCTCTCCCGATAGATTAAATCAATTATTAGGTATAACCATGTCACCTGACCTCCTAGTCAACAATGGGCGTACGTACGTCCAAAATTCCTTGATTAACTGTCAAAATATTCAACACGTACTTAGCACGTAAGAATTGTAAATCTAATTATAATAATAGTATGTCAGAGAAGAATGTGATTTGCCGAATAAAAGAGACGAAAGCCAAAGGAATTTAATAATAAGGAGTATGTAAGGGAAGGATGGAAACACTGTTTGATATAAAAAAAAGTTGAGTAGAGGGTCGCCATTAAAAGAGGCAACACAGCCCTCGCGACTCGGGAGTAAAAAGAAACGACATAACCATGCATGGACGTGAAAAATTAGTTAGAGAAACGGATATAGAGAATTAAGTTTATAGTTAAAGCGAATTACAGATTAAGCAGTACTATTAAGTGACGGAAAAAGAATAATATTGTGAATTGATGGTGTGTCGATATAGCCAAAATATAAAAACCACGTTCTCTGAACGAAACAATCAAGAATTTTTCATTTTACTGCTACCTATTTCAATTATTATTTAATTTTTGTGAATCCCGGGTCCTACCAACATCCCGAGCTAGCCACAGGACCCGGGATATCTCATTACCTACACGGCTGGCTGTGGAGTAGGCACTGACGGAGCAAGTTATTCGACACACTTCTAAAAGAAGAACTTACTAATAGGCAAATATTTTTTTTTTCTATCGATAGTGTTCTTTCTTTCCTACAAAATATTGATGCAATTTCGTAAAATCGTCTGCATTTTCTGGACAAGGAAAAAGATGTGATTATAAAAAGAGGTTGGGGTTCAAAAAGGTTGGGAACCTGTGGTAGAAACATTACCCATTCTATAATAATAAAATAGTCTAGAATCTATATTACTACCTACATGCAGTAGGTACTAGTATCCTCTTTAGGGATAAATAATGATATTATTCCAGGTAAAAGTAATATGATATTGTCAAATTCCAACGATGTTCTTTCCACGTCTCCTTTGAGTTATGTGTCAAGTTTTTACGCTCTGTAGAAATTGAAAATGTTGAAATCTGTTCATGTGGGTGCGCACTAAGGGTTTGCAATCCCGAATACCGGGACTCCGATTGGTTTGTTGGTTGGAATTGAGATTACGTTAGGTAAGGCTAGATTTTTGGGATCTTGGGAAATGTCAAGTTTATCATTTCATCAGCATTTAAACATACGATAATAATTTCAATATTCGACTCTATTCATTAGGGATTGCAATACCGGTATTCCAGTATTTATCAATACCGAAATACCGGTTTTCAAAATCCAAAATACCGGAATTTTCGCTATTTAGAAAGCACACTCGTTTACATTTTTGAAAATGAATTATAAGTTATGTGCTGCTAAAATGCAAATATATTGAGTGAATCCAACAGAGGTAAAAAAATAATAAAACAAATTTCATCAAATATATTTATATAAGTAATTGTCGCGATAAATTATCATAATATTATTTCGAAATAGAAAACATCCGTGACAAAAATTTTAAATTATTTTATAATTTTTGATGACTGTACAAGCGATGAATTTAAGAAGCTTTTCCTGCAGCCGGGACTAATTTGCACTTGATGAACTTCTGAGGGCTTTAGTTAAAATTATCAATATATTCAAAATAACTCGTAAAAAATCACTAGTTCTACAATTATGATCAATACATATTTTTAAATGTAAACATAATAAATGTAGGTTTTCGCTATAAAATAATATTTTAAAACGATTTTAATAGCTATATTTATTAATAAGCACCTACTTCTGTTTTTTTAGTGTTTAAGAAATACCGGTATTTAATAAGAAATACCGAAAAACCGGTATTGACATTTTCATTCGGTATTGCAATCCATACTATTCATGTTCTCATTATTCGTTGGGAAAATTACTCGACTTTTTCATTTACTTATTACAAAAAGATTGAATCGGAATCTGGGGCTGTTAAAAATTGTATTTGGAGGGGTAGGTCGGTATGAGTTATAATAACCTATATAGAGCTATAATAACCTAGTGCTCGAAAATTGTATGTATGCAGTTCGCCGTTTATATACCTATTATTATCACCGTGATCTGATGTACCGAATATAGCATAGAAACCAAAGTACGAAGAGTTATTCGTGAACAATTTAAACGTATAGTCATCGTGTCATCATAGTCATCGTGTTTTAGATACAAAGTTTATTTTCGTGAGAATGAGTGATATTACAATCAAATTGTAATATATAATTTCACATTAATTAATAACATATAGTTTATAATAATAACAAATACCTATGTTCTTTAACTTTTTACGTATTTATAATTATAATTTTTGTATCATTCTTTTCGTCTTCCTAGTTTATTACATTGGTCATATGTTTTCTATTGTAATGGCATCGGGATTAGCTATAACATTATTATAGTAAGTACTTACGTTAATCCTGACATATATAATATTTAATTAGCACCGATTATGAATAGGCGGGGTCGATCCACTTGTGAATGAAAGCCTCTCCTTGCTCCTTCCACTTCTCAGTTCCTTGTTCTTTGCTGCCACGTACATATTAATTTGTCGAAATCAATGAGTTCGCCGATAAAGAAAGTTGATAAAAGTCGCCAAGCTGATGAAATAGCAAGAGGTAGTCCGAACATTCATACAGTAGTATTTAAAGGGTAGTAAGCGACCTCACGGACGCTCGAAAAATATATAAAATAAAATGTATCTAGTGTATTTTTGTTGGAATAGAATTATATTATGTTTTCAAAATTTGTATAATTTGTTTACGTGCAGATGTACTTATTCTGGCCTGGACTAGAGATTATGCATAGTCCAGACTAGGGATTCCAATCCCAGGATCCCGAATCCCGGGATCCCGAGCTATTTTTGATACCTATGAATCCCGGGATTGATAAACATAATCCCGTGATTTCGGGATTGATTTTTTTATCAATTTTTATGGAAAATAAAATAAAAGCGAAAATATAACAGAAAAAATACTTTTAATAAAAAAATAACTACATTAGAAATAAACTGAGTTTGAATGAAGTTTGATTTATACCCATGTGTAGGTTGCCGACTCATTTTATTTTTTCACATACATTATTAAAAATGGAAAGATTGGAAAAAAACAATGCTTCGCACTTTTAACAAAGTAATTCCACCATGATATCATACGTTTTACGGCAGTTTCATTTGGCTGACTAATTAGATTTATGAAGTGGAAAGGCCATAAGTACGCCATGATTATTTGCTTTACTATTTTAAATCTCGCTAATCCATTCATTAAGTCTTTACTATCAGCAACAGCAATCTCCTATTAAATTCACATTATTATTTATATAACAATATTATTTACTGCATTAAACTTGTGTATTTCCAAGATTGAACGTATACAATACTAACAATAAATGTCTTAAACAGTATAAATTATACTAGATTTATTTTTGACCGATTTTATCAACGTTATTTGTAAATATAAATTTTCTATATTAACAATGGAAAAAATGCCAATCCCGGGACCAGTCCCGGGATCCCGGGATTGTCAAATTGTAATTCCGAAATCCCGGGATCAGAATTTTGGCTCGGGATTGGATTCCCTAGTCCAGACCAAGGTATATCGTTGAGTCAACTTAATGAACGTCGCATACAAACTTTTTTCTATTGGAGAATGTATCTACCTTCATAAACGAACATAATATAATATCTGTAATAATAATATGTATCTGCAATAATAATGATGATAACATCATATGGCAAAATCCGATATGTCCGTTTTTCTAAATTTAATTGTTCAAGGAAAGCAATTTTAAACTAACAAAAATATTCAAACAATGAACAAGTCACAAACTAACACAGCTTATTTCTCCCAACCCATAAGACCTAGACATACCATGTATATATTCTTGTAGATCTCAACTGAGACGAGTCTAAAGGTATACATAACTAAATTTGCCAACAAAAAAAAACGGTCATGTTTTGCCATCTTACTACAGCTGATATAATATTCTGATTCAAATGTGTAGAAGGTGTTCTTAGTCTGTACTAGGGCTTTAGAAAAAAATGATAAACAAAAAATATTTTCACCAATCCCGGTAGGGAATATTAACTACAAAATTCCGGGATTGCAATCCCTAGTACACACCTTTCGATTACCTGGAAGGTTGTCCTAGTAGCGGAAAATTGTTCTGGACAAACGTTGGTACATACGCACCTATGATTTTAAAAATGAAAATCGAGGTTCCATGTAATATTTTTCTTTGTTTTAAACATTTTCAGATGGTGATTGTAATGCTCACAGAAAATTTTATATTAATTTTAAATACTAAAAAATAATATGTACTAGTAGGTATGTATTACAAAGACATTTCCTTATTTTATGTTTCGAACGTACCTACGTATATATTCTTTGCCCATGACCTACTAAAGAACTTACATATACACCTTCGTCTTATCTTTGATTATAACATTATTTTGTTACAATTTCCGCGAAGAATATTTAATATTTCGTTATACTAAATACAAATCGTGTAGCTAGGTATGTGCGGATATAATAAATAATTATTAATTTCCGATATTATCAGTTGCGTATTATTTTGATTTCGAGTATTAATTTGTAGAAAATAGAAAAAAAAAATATTTTTTCCAAAAAAACACAACATGTGTTATATATAACATATTATATAAGTAAATAATACCTAATTTAGAGAACATTCTCCGTATTCTTAATATACACATTCAGGGTAAGTATATTCAGTCTGAGTTGTTTATTTATTTTTACTGGGAAAGTGCAAAGTATGGAACAGTTATACGCAGTGCAATCAAAGAGTGGAAAAGAAATGGGGTAGATAAAAACAAGAACGAAACCGTTGTGGGAGGTCTACTGGGACGATGACAATAATAAGGATACGTGCATACTAGAAATATACTTCCCCCAACCAAAGATGTTGAAGAGAACCTGATTCTATAATTTTCTAAAGACGAAGCCTCAACATACTAATAATACGTGTAAAGGTAAAACAGAAAAGGAATGTCTAATAAGTTTCATACAAACTGTGAAGGATCTAGAAATAGTTAGTTGATGTTTCATAATATATACAAATGACACTCGACAAACTGCAAGTTTTTTCAGCGATACGGAAACCACAGAAGGTTTCTGCTGGCAGAATAAGACTTTCTTCAACATCTGCTCCCACCCGTGTTTATAAAAATCGCATATTATTTTTTCTCAACTTAGTACTAGTCTTTTTTTTTGCTACAAAGATGTCATAAATAAGGTCAAACTGTTCAATTTTATCGATAGATTTCTCGCATATTGACGACATGTCACTACCAGTTGGTTGTTATAACGAATGGCACTGGATTTGTGATAAATGTTTTTATTTTTTTCGATGTTTGGTTACGATTTTTTCATTGGTGTGAATCTCAATTATTCCCTAGTACCAGTAGTACCTACCTAATTATATTACTAAATCTAAATGATATTATGTTATAGTAAAACGTATACCTTGTGTAATAGCACCTGTCCTGATCCAGATTTCCCTCTGATTAGCGACGGGCAAAATAACGAGAGAGTCGACAGATTCAAATATTTGGGGGTAGACATGGGAGATGGCATTTTGCAGAGAGAGCTCGCTATCCGAATGGGAATGGCTGGAGCAACATTCAACTCGATGCGGAGTGCCTGGGACTCACTTTAATTATAGTTTGTCAATTTATGGCTACGGCCGTATGTTGTAGCTTAACCACTGGGGAATGCCAAAAGAAATGGCGTATTTAAAAAAAACACCACCTTATTCTTAGGTCAATAATTATTATAAAGCAATCATTATTCGTAAGATGTTTATCACACTTGAATGGTCAAAAAATAGCTTATAATAAGTATCTTCAGAATCTTCTTCAAATGTGTTAATCTTGCCGATTTTTTGAATAATAAAATGCCTAATTCTTGTCAAATTTGGGATCACAGAAATTATCAATATAATTTTTTATCGTAAATATTTTACAAAAATTGTCTCGTCATAAATTGTACTAACGGTTTTATAAATGCGATTAAAAATTAATAAATGTTAAAAATCTTAACACCACTGCACAGTTATGTACCGAAAAATGACTATATTCTAAAACATTAGAGCGAGAGGTTTAAAAGAATACTATTTTATGTAATAAAAATACTTTATGCAGTCATCAAATGTTTAAAATAAATATAAAGGATAATAAGGCTTCAAAATCACATATATAGATTATCTACAACGTTTAAGGAATGTCCAGGATCATGGTTTGAAAATGCAGCATAAGCTCCATTTTGACCTACGCCGAGCATGTCCCCCCTTTTGTGCATATTTTTAAGTTCCAACGAGGAGTGAGTTCTTTTATTTTTATATAAAGCCTCAGGCGTGATTATTCTCAATCTGCAATAAAAAACATTATGTTAAGAGCAAAATTATTAAAACTACTAAGTAATAGATAGAGACTGTATAAAATTCCTCGTCTAATTTCTGTATAAAACGTATATTTTAATTTCATTCGACAGTGCGGCGCCCAATTGTCCCATTCCCAATGGGAAACTGCTCTGTTAACGCTTTCGCTGGGAGACAGCGCATCTTGCTAAAATTGTGTCAATTTCAAACAAAAATCAAACTGGTTCTGATTTGGTCCATCAATCACGATTATAATAATATTAATAATACACCGGTTCGGGCGTGTTATCGACAAGTATATTATTAAGATAGTAACAGTGGGTACCTCTATTCTTAAGTTTTTTTATTCGTGTAATTTTACATAATATTAAGTAGGTACGCAACTACCATAAAATACGTGTACCTATATAATAATATTACATCATTATAAGTTGTTTATAAAACATCATAATATCATTCAAAAGGTGCGGTGAAACAAAGATAAATGAAAAATAAAAAAATAATAAACAAAGTTCCAACATGTATCCTTGTATATACAAGAATTTAATAAACGGTTGTTCTACTCTATAATATAATGAGAATAATCATCATCAGCCGGGGTCTAGTTTGCTAGTAGCTTTCTCCACTCTTCTCGGTCCTTAGTTCTTTGTTGCCACGTACATCCATCGAACTTTATGAGCTCGTTTATTCAGCGGGTTTAAGGTGTTTACTGCCACTTGGGTACCACTGTATAACGGCATTTGTCCAGTGGTTGTTTGCTCGCCGAGCGACATGTCCAGCCCATTGAAATTTCATCTGCTTAGCGACCTCTGTCACATCAGGTACTCTTGTCTGCTGGCTTTGAGAATATTATGTAATAATTATTACAATAATAATCACATAAATATTCAAATTACACTGAATCTATGCCAAGCAATTCCAATGCGCAAGTATTTTGTGAATACAGTACACTGAACCCCCATTTAGACGGTAGATACGTTCCACGCAATACCGTGTTAAAAAAAACGTGTAAAAAAGTATACACTAAAATACTTGAAAAAAATCAAAGGTGCAAAAATTTTTCACTATGTTTTA
This sequence comes from Rhyacophila brunnea, assembly GCF_057557595.1. Taxonomy (NCBI): domain Eukaryota; kingdom Metazoa; phylum Arthropoda; class Insecta; order Trichoptera; family Rhyacophilidae; genus Rhyacophila; species Rhyacophila brunnea. Next base: position 4,945,028 of record NW_028232965.1, read on the forward strand.
ACACATTCTGGCCAAATTGGTCTCCAACATGCATTCAGAGTTGATGGCTTTGCACCGTATTATTTCGAAATCGTGTAAAAAAACCGTGTAAAAAGGGAGTCAGTTTACTGGTATCCTGGGTGATATGTTAAAATTAGGGATTGCAATACCGGTATTCATCGATATCAAAATACAAATTTTAAAAATTCAACAAAAAACACTAATATTTTTGGTACTTATTAAGAAAGTAGAGACATTTCAAAACCTATATCTATAAACCATAAATGCGAAAAAATAACACAATTTTTTTTTGTGCAAAAAACTCTCGAATTTGGTTTTGTTCGGAACAATGTTTTGACGTTTATAGTGTGTGGTTCATTTTCGTAGGACACTCACACATGCAAAACACTGCGACAAAATGTAGTGTATTGGGGTATAGCCTATCTGAATTCTATTTATTGGTCTGTTCTGTGGTTTTGACAATGTGAGCTTAAAAGTTTGACTTCTAGACGGAATATTATACGAGTATTATGCGCCGGCTAGACGGCAGCGACTTGCCTGCGCGGTGTAGTTTGTGCCAAAAAATACGGAACACTTTAACAGCGCTTTTCGGTTTCCGCGAGCTACAGTTTTCCCGTCCATACACACGAGCTTTCCAATACAAACTGGTTTGCGTAGTTAAGCTTGCGGTAAAGCATGAGCGTCTAGCCGGCGCTTTATATTAATTTTCGGTGGAAAATTGTCGCCACCGAGAGAAATTATTAATTGTGAGCCGTTAAAGAGTTGTATTAAAATTAAAAATGTATCAAACGGATACCAGTTAAGTAGTCAATATGAAATACAGAAATACCGGTAGTGATGTTTTCATTCAGCACTATAATCCTTATAATTCTGTTTAACAAACATTTACAATATTTTGTCTTTTCATTCAAAACATACCTACGCTATTTTTATTTTATTCTTAGAATTGGGCTCTATTTCGATTTGTTTACTCCTATTTTGTCACAAGAAGGAAAGAGTAGCCTTGTCATTATCTTTCTTTTTTCGGTTCATGAAGCTACTTCAAAGAAGAAATTGCCTACACGCCTTCTCAATACATTTCTCGCAATTTTCTGAATGAGAAGGTGCGTGATTAAGATAATATCAGAGTTGAGTCAAAACTTTTATTAGGTATTATACCAGCAGCTTTACCTCTTACAATAATGACTATATATATAGGCAGCACTCGAAATGGAAAAGTTTACGAACCGGAGCACTCGAAAATTTTCTGAAGATGGCTTCGGGCCTTGTCAGAATTATTTCGACAGTGTAAGAATTAGCAAGTCATTTGAACTATATGATTTGATTTGAGTTTCCCCATATCTACCCGTCATGTATATGCAGCCGCAGTTTGTGCACGGCCACCTTCCATGAAACTATAAACGTGTCAGAATAAAAAGATTTTAGTGCCACACTTCCTTGTCCCGAAGCGATGCTGCACGGGACTGATTTAGCAGCCATGCACCTTAGTGCTTAAAGAAAGAGTTTTAGGAAATAAAAAGAATCTTGACTTGCTCTGCCGTCATTTATCTTTAATGGCATGAAGTGTATTCTGTACCGTGTACTGAAACTCAGCCGAAACAGAGGAGTCAGGAGTTGAAAGTGATGAATCTAAGGAGGATCGGAATTATTCCATCCTCCATATGACGCAGCAAATTTTTCGAATGTCTCAAAGTTGGCCTTAGTTGATATGAAGTCGGCGTGGCCAATCGGGCCCGTGTGTGGACGGACCCTGGCAAACAGCTCTGCTCGGTCGAATCCCATCAACGGGCAGTCCCAGAGGGAACTATAGCACAATCGACGCATCTACAGTCAGCATACGAGTGACATTATTCGATGGGATCAAAACGTTCGAAGTGCAATAATGCAGAGGCCAGCAGATTTCTCAATTGCAAACTTCATCAACAATGACACTCAATTTACCGAATATTCGTGCATATAATTAGCAAGTTATAGTTGATGAGTTAGTCAGTCTAAATACCGACTGTTTGAGCTGCAAATGAAACTCGCTCCTCTAACCATCGGAGCAACCACCAAATCTCGATCTCTCATCTCTCTTCCTTAAGACTCTTCATCTACACCTCCTGGTCATCCCCAATCACAGCGGTCTCGTCCCTCAACCACGAGATACGCAAAAGATTTTTTTTATAATATGGCCTATCTAGCTCAGACAGTCAAATTATTTTTTCCACGAGACGAAGCGATTATTTAACCGATTACGTAACGGCTCTCCGGTGCGCTCCGGTTCATTTCGAGCCCTGCCATAGGTAGGTACTCAAAGGGATTAAGTGTAACACTTGATTGGGGTTAAAATAACGTTTTTATTAAGGCACTTGAGTCGATAGCTCAGTGGCTAGAAGCTAGAACCCTCGCTCAGTAAGCGTACAATGTGTTTACGAATCATTTTCAGCTCCAGATTTTTTTATAGGTATGTTTTGTATGTATTATATAAATTTTCAAGTTAATGAATACCTTTACCCATGTTAATATTATTAACCCACGATGGCTGCACGGCTTAAGCGTCGGCCTATAACGTCGTAAGTCCCAGCTTCAAATCCTAGGTCTGATAAGTACACATATTGTTTTTCAGTTTGTATATGAGTCAGAGTATGGACCTAATAGGTTGAGCAAGTGGCTAACATCCATTTCTAATAAAAACAAAATCTGTTAATACAAAACTTGGAAAATCTCGCGTGAAAAAAATTACATCTCTAAATACAACTTGTGATTGTAATATCACTCTTACAGGTCTATTTTATATCTACTCGTACATAGTAATATAATAATAAACTAACTACCCGGAACTAAATGGGATATATGGGAGCAAATATGTGGTGTGATGTGAGATTTGCTATTTGGTAGTGAAAGTTTAAATTGGTATGATGAAAAATTCAAATTTTCGTTGTATAATTACACAAAAGTGGTATATTATTATCATATAATATAACCGTTAACAAGTATTTATTAAATAGGTAAATAACGTTTACCTTGCCCGATCCATACAACAATTTATTAGATGAGCAATTATTAAATATGCAGGGCCAAAACTAAGTCGATAGATAAAATACATTTAAAAGTTCTGAGGGCATCTAAGTTTTTCAGTTGAACTTCAATAATACCATCACTTGCCTGCAGGTAGGTCCAATCACTTCCATGTAGTCGCATATGCCACTTTAATACAGTTGAATTTATTTGAGCAGCTTTTCTCGATATGTTGCTAATACTTGCAAGCTATGTCTCAAAGAGAATTTTGAATAATTCATAGCTATAAATAACTTAATAAGTTAAAAACTTAAAATAAGCATCAATCTTTGTAGAAAAAAAGTTAATGACTGTAAATTATCAGTAAAATGTATAAAATCGCATGTTTTATATTTTGTCATTATACGTCCATGGCAGAATAATTACACTGCCCCATAAAATGATATTGTTAGTTTTGGGTGATAGGACTTTATTTATGTTGAAAAGAGGAATCGATCGGGTTTACCTCCACCTTGTCGCCTTCGCTTACCTTTACCGGTAAAATCGCAAATTCATTGCTGCGTAAAGTTTTGAGGCTAAAATATAAAATAACAAAAACAACCCTTTGTTGTTTAATTTTATTTCATGGAAATGGCGATGGTGACTTAACGCTGTAAACAACGTTGAAATAGAGTTTATCTGACATTGACTTCGAATCTCTTCCATTCACAGTTTTTAATCTATGAAGAATTTTGCAACTTGCTTTTAAATTTTTAGCTTCAAGAGAATAATTTATTTATTTATTTAAGAAAACAAAATATTGTGGACGTAACAAATCTAAATTCAAGACGTACACAACATGAGATTTACATTATAACAAATATTACCCTCACAAGAGAGAAGAAGAGAATATAAAATAATAATAATAATAAAATTAAAATAAAAACATACTTAAGTACAATTTTATATTATAGAAAAATAACATTTTTAGAAAACAAAAAACATACAATTTTATACAGAAAAATAAAATTTCGAATACAAAATACATAGCACGTCACAGAAAATATCTACGTCTTTAGGGAGCGCATTGACTAGTCTTGCATCCTTCGCTAATGGTGCCTGATAGGCTTGACACGAGGAAACGGTTCTGATCCAGAATAAATCATGGCTGCGACCACGTATATAATTGACAGGCACAAGGAAATTTAAATTCATTAGGACACCAGGATTGGAAACCATCGCTCGCGATAACAGGCAACAGTGTTTGAAGATCAGAAGAGACCTACGAGATTCAAGAGAGTGAAAGTAAGCATGCCTTGGTAGAAAGGCAGTCCGAGAATAATCATTTGACGAATTATTGAAAGGAAAATAGTTATATGTATGTCTTAAAATAAAGACATCGAAGAAATTTCTTCTCGACGCGTTCTAAAATAAGCTTATAGGAAACCTCATAAGGACACCAGATAATCGACCCATATTCAAGAATGCTGCGCACTAATGAGACGTAGAGTGTATGTGAGACATTTTGATTCTTGAATGGTTTGGTTTATCGCATGATGGATCCTAGAAGCTTACTCGCACGTAGAGCTGTAGAAGTTATATGGGAATGAAAAGATAATGAAGAATCAAAAATTATCCCTAGATATTTCGCCTCAGATTGACGCTTTAATGAACTTTTTGTCATAATATAATTATATTTAATCGGGGTTCTTGACCTAGAAAAAGTATTACAGTAACATTTGTCACTATTAAATGCTAATTTATTCTTTAATAATAATATTACGTTAGTTAAAATAAAATGTCATTCTTCTCCATTTTATATTATATGTTTATGAGATTGAAATCTGGTTTAAAGGATCAATCGATTCTATTATAGTTTTTTTTAAGTTATATTTTTTTTTTAAATTTAGAATCTAATTTGAATTAGATTTTGCTAAAAATTATTGGCACAACAGTCCATCTTCACCATCTAACGAAAAAGTGATGGTATTTCGATAGATAACAACACCAAAAGAAGAATAAAAAATAATGATCACATGACATACAATAATCTTAATTGTGTCGGTGATATTTATTATAATTAAAATTACTGCCAGACAATAACAAAATAAATACTTTCAAGGTAACTTATGAAAATATATAAAATAGTTTAATTTTCAGCATTTTTAAAGTCCTATTAATTTATGTAAAAAATAGTATTCACATTTTCATATACGTATTCATTGTTTAACTCTACCCAATATGGACTATCCGCCACTGGTGCATATTATTAGTAGTGGCTTAAGGTAATGCATTTTCAAGTAGACTAAACTGGCGCCTGGGGTGAAATTTTTCTATGAATTTCTCTACAATTATAATATTCTTCTAATAACATCATCATCATTATCATCATTCTGAATCTATCCATTCCTCGATGAAGGCGTATCCACGTCGATTCCATTTCTCTCAGTCCTGTGCGTTGTGTTGCTACGTACTTCCGCAAAACTAAACCATTTCATCGATCCAGCAGCCTCTAGGTCTATCTTGCAGACGTTTTGTACCACTCGGGTACCACTAGGTCACTAGATTTGTCCAGTGATTATCCCTTCTTCGAGTTATGTGTCCAGCCCATTTCCATTTGAGGTTTTTAGTGAACTCTATTACATTGCAAACCCTTGTCTGTTTCCTTATACAATCATTCCACTTTTTGTCCATCCGCGTTATGCCCAGCATGCACATCTCCATACCACGCCGTGCTACTCTAAGTTTATGGATCTCTATTTTACTTAGGGTCCAGGTTTTACATGCATATTATGCGATTACGGGAAGCACACACTGGTTGAATACTTGAATACACTACACAGTGGAAGGTCATTTTTGAAGACATTATTCAGGCGGCCAAAAGCGCTTCAGCCCAGCTTTACTCTGCAAACAATATCATCAAATCCTTCTATAGACACTTGTTGTCCCAGATAGATGTTGTTTTTTTAATAACATATCAAACACGTCATAACATGATGGCCATTTTCTCTTTTTTGAAAAAAAATACTATCCTGTAGATACCATGTGTTGCTATTTTAATATTTCCGATAATTAAATTCGATTTATATTCGGAAAATGTATGTTTTTTATTAGATGAAACATTCATAATTCGAATTATTATTTGAAATTATTTATTGTGTTGATCATAATATTAGGTATATGGTGATTTCTTTTATTAATTTAAATAATTGTATTTCGCTATAGGTAGTATGTTCAAGAGACAGAATAAATTAACCAAATCCTGTTGCCTACTCATAGAAATTTCACAATACTTGTAATAATAATTATTATCTACGGAAAAAATAATGAATATAATAGGTACCTATATTATATAGAATCGATAACTTGTCGCTGAACAAGAAAATCTCACAATATAATAACCACTATTGACACCACTATATCTTTTGTTCATATTATTGTTGCAATTATATGATGGAAAGAAACTATAGATGAACAATCCAATGATGAAATATTTTTTTTTATAAAAAATGTAGCACGGATATAGGAGTAGTTATTTTTAACACATTTTCAAGTCGTGAAATTCCATCCACACACTTAGTGACTAATTCCGATATCAAATATTTTTGTTGATTTGTAGTTTATAATTATCAGCAATAATAATTTCTTATATTTATTTAATTATAATAGTCCCTGCAAACAACTGTAACTACCTAAGATATGTGGGAAATAATTATTTTAATTTTATTATGAAACTAATTATTCAAAACAGCAAATTGGAAGAAGTCATGTCCTTTTTTCTACATTTACAAAATGATTTTATTTTCACAGCAATTTCTTCTTTTGAATCCTTGAATAAAATTAGAATCAAACGAGAATCCGGGTGTCCAGACACCAGCTATCTTACTTTTAAAGGTCCAATCCCGGGATCCCGAGCTATTTTCGATACCTATGAATCCCAGGATTGATAAACATAATCCCGAAACTTTCGGGATTGATTTTTTTATCAATTTTTTATGGAAAATAAAATAAAAACAAAAATGTAACAGAAAACATACTTTTAATAACAAATAACTACATTAGAAATAAACTGAGTTTGATTGAAGTTTGATTTTATCCATGTGTAAGTTGCCGATTCATTTTATTTTTTCACATAAATTATTAAAAATGTGAAAGATTGTGTGACACCCCCGTATGGTCCCCATTTGGGGATGTCTTTGTGTATCTGGAGACGCCCGAATCGGTATCGAAGCCAGCAAATAATAAGGCGCTGATTACGAAAATAAATAATAATAAAAGAGCCCAGCCGGCAATGCCGTAAATTTTGTAAAACCGTTAGAGATTTGCAACGTCGCTTTCTTTTCGACGACGGTTTCGTTGGAAAAAATCACAAGATGGCGCAGAGATCGCGACAAGCAGCAAAATCGCGACGCGTACATTTCGCCCTCCGTAGAATAAAATTTATTAAAAAATGTAACCATATAGTATATTAACGTAAATAAACTCGCCGTTTTCCATCACAATTCCGGTGTATCAATTATCTACCTCCAAATCCTAAAACGCAGACGATAAACCAGAAACTAAAAATAATAGTGACAGTTGAAATATTCTCATACCAAAATGGAGGGGAGTGATAAGTGGCCCCAGTCAACGTGGGACTACGCTTCTTGATTTTAATCGTCTGGAATCAAGAAGCAGGTAAAATTTCTTTCACCCGGACACACACCTTGAGATCCAAACACCGGAATAGGAAACGGCGAGGAAGAAACATCCAGAGGCTTGCCTCTGGTGGCGCTCAACAAAAGTATAATAATAAACAGTAGAAAGAGGATGCTGCCAAAGCCAAGCCAGTGAAGAAAAGAGCAGAAACACCCGGATTGCGAAGTCATGGCTCCCGATGTACTCCCGACCAACTGCATCCGCCAGCGAACTTGGCCCACGGACGAGTGTATCGGGCAAGACCCTGGCTCCAACGAGGGAAAACGGCATCAAATGCCCTACATCATCAGCCGCTTGAGCCCTCTTCGTCAACCGCAGCGTGTCTGTGAGCCTTGCAATCAGCCCTGGCCCAGATGCACCATGATGAAGAGAGCTACAAAGCGGCCTTCTTCAGCTGAGCAAAGCAGCCTCCATCAGCGGATAGCAGCCAAGCAGCATCCTTAGCCATTAGCATCATAGATTAGTTAGTTTTAAGTTTTTTGTGTTTGGAAGCGATGTATAATAAGTTATTTCAGTGCTCGAAGTGGAAAATTTTACAACCCGGAGCGGTTGTATGAGGCAGAATGGCGTTCCGGTCCATTTCGGGCCCTGATATATTTTTAAAATTATTTTTATAAACTCTAAAGCCATTTTAAGTATAAAATTAAGTTTTCGCATATTATATTAGTATAATATCAGTGCAGTGCGTGTAATTCGATAGCCGCGGCAGGGCAAGCGAGCAAAAAAGGGGGTCGAGTAATGCGCCGGTATGCATTTTCGTGAGGGATCGACTGATTTTCGGACGGTCGCTGTTGGGAAGGCTGGGTGCGACGTCCTCTCTCAGCATCCGCCCGTACGGTAGACATGGGGAGCCGCGAACCACTACGCCCACAAAGCGGCGTAGTGCTGCATCCGAAACTCTCCGGTTGCCGACGGTCCGAGGGTGTTGAGAGGGCTGGGCGCGACGCCCTCTTCTCTCAGCAGCTTTACGGTAGGCCTGGGAACCGCGAACCACTATGCTACAGTGCTGCATCCGAGTCTCTCCAGCCGCCGACGTACCGGGAGGGCTTCGATCCTTCAACGTCTAGAAATGCAACCCCCCCTTATCAAGCCGCCGCACTGTCCAGTTACACATGCTTTCGTAATCAGCCCTTAGTTGGCCCGATCCCCATTCGGGCCTTTCCGGAGAGGTGCGCTTGTGACACCCCCGTATGGTCCCCATTTGGGGATGTCTTTGTGTATCTGGAGACGCCCGAATCGGTATCGAAGCCAGCAAATAATAAGGCGCTGATTACGAAAATAAATAATAATAAAAGAGCCCAGCCGGCAATGCCGTAAATTTTGTAAAACCGTTGGAGATTTGCAACGTCGCTTTCTTTTCGACGACGGTTTCGTTGGAAAAAATCACAAGATGGCGCAGAGATCGCGACAAGCAGCAAAATCGCGACGCGTACATTTCGCCCTCCGTAGAATAAAATTTATTAAAAAATGTAACCATATAGTATATTAACGTAAATAAACTCGCCGTTTTCCATCACAATTCCGGTGTATCAATTATCTACCTCCAAATCCTAAAACGCAGACGATAAACCAGAAACTAAAAATAAAAGTGACAGTTGAAATATTCTCATACCAAAATGGAGGGGAGTGATAATTGGAAACAAACAATCCTTCGCATAATTAACAAAGTAATTCCACCATGATCTCATACGTTTTACGGCAGTTTCATTTTTGGCTGACCAATTAGATTTATAAAGCGGAAAGGCCATAAGTAGGTACACCATGATTTGCTTTACTATTTTAAATCTTGCTAACCCATTCATTTATTCTTTACTATCAGAAACAGCAATCGCATATTAAATTCACATTATTATTTATATTACAATATTATTTACTCCATTAAACTTATGTATTTACAAGATTGAACGTATACAATATTAACAATAAATGTCTTAAATAGTATGATTTATACTAGATTTATTTTTGACCGATTTTATCAATGTTATTTGTAAATATAAAAATTTTATATTAAGGGGGGACATGCTCGTCGAAGGTCAAAATTGAGTTTTTATTGTATTTTTAAACCATGATCCTGGACACTCCTTAAATGTTGTAGATAATCTATTTATATAATTTTGAAGCCTTATTATCCTTTATAATTATTTTAAACATTTGATGACTGCATAAAGTATTTTTGTTACATAAAACAGTATTCTTTTAAACCTCTCGCTCTAATGTTTTAGAATATAGTCATATTTCGGTACATAACTGTGCAGTGGTGTTAAGATTTTTTACATTTATTAATTTTTAAACGCATTTATAAAACCATTAGCATAATTTATTACGAGATAATTTTTGTAAAATATTCACGATAAAAAATTATATTGATAATTTCTGTGATCCCAAATTTGACAAGAATTAGGCATTTTATTATTCAAAAAATCGGCAAGATTAACAAATTTGAAGATGATTCTAAAGATATTTATTATAAGATATGTCTTTGACCATTCAAGTGTGATAAACATCTTATGAATAATGATTGCTTTATAATAATTATTGACCTAAGAATAAGGTAGTGTTTTTTTGAAATACGCCATTTTTTTTGTCATTCCCCAGTAGTTAAGCTACAACACACGGCCGTAGCCATAAATTGACAAACTATAATTAAAGTAGGGAGTAAAATTATGTTAACGCGCGTGTTTGACTCTCACTCTTTCAATGACTAAGTAACTGAATGGTATGATTCTGAGAAATATTTAAGAACTGTCTTTCATCCTTCATGGTTGGATTTGATGGTACCCACTTCTTGTAATCCAGCGAATATGCATCCAACACCAAATGTTAAACCTATATATTAGATTTTGTATCGAAAATAATGAAATGTACAGATATGTATAATATGATCATGAATTACAAATGCTAAGCTATCAATATCGCGGGTGGAAAAGATATAAAAAAACAGAGACATCTCAAACTTGAAAAGCTGTTCTAATATGTATACCTACATATTATACGAAAAGTTTGCTAAAGTAAAGTTGTAAAGATTGTTTATTAAAGAATTTTCATAGCAAACTAAAACACCTTTCATATTTACTAAAATATTCTCCTTAAAATAACAGTAACGTTGTGATGTATGCCAGTGGCGCACCCAGGATTTAATATTGGGGGGAGCCCAAGGAAGAGAATGTAAATTAGTCCCAGAGGCTCTTTTTCTTCTTCACAGCCTAATTTCTCGTTTATCGGTCGTTTGTCTATTGCACTCTGTGTACCTACACCATGGTCCCCACATCCTGAAACGGGCCCTCAGGCTAGGATATTTGGCGGGCCCCCTACCTACCGCTTAAATTAAAGGCAGTGTGAAACACTACATTAACGTTTTTAAAATTGTGTTTAGTTCAAATTAAGGGTAATATACAGTGAATTATTGGCGATTTTTAATACATCTACTTTAATAATGGAGCTGTCGAGTATCGACACATAATATAAAAAAAAAATAATGCACAATTATATAAGCAATTGAAAATATTCATGCTCATGAAGTATAATAGCGCCGCAGGCGATTTTTTTTACTATTAAAGCTAATTTATGATGTGTGTTTATCTCACTTATCTGGTCAACCCGACACGCCGGGCCCCCCACAGCTTGGGCCCCCAGGCTAGAGCCCTGTCAGCCCTTCCCAGCCATGACCTACACCACTCCGGAATTCGGGTGGACACCGAGAATTTTTTGACAGTTCCATTAGGGATTGGGTTTCTAAAAAAACCTGACATTAGTGTTTCAAAATTTTTGTGTTAGTATTAAAAATCGAAGAAATTTTTCTAAAAAGGATGCTGGAGAATTAATACAAATCATTTTTTTGCCGTGTTTTTATTTGTCTAAGCCCAAAGGTATAGTTTATTGGCTTTCAATTTCAATGTTTAAAATCATTCTGATAATTTTCAGTTTTGGGGGGTGCCAGGGCCCCTTGCCCCCCCCTGGGTGCGCCACTGATGTATGCATAGGAAAATGTGTTCAATTCTGACAACGATAATTTTTCATCAAGGATTCACTAGAAGATTAAATGATCGGCGATGCGGCATTTTGCAATATATTATATAAATTGCATAGTGTATAAGCATTATATATTGATTGCCTTGTCTGTTACGCTTCATTGTATATTATGTATATTACATCATTTTATCTTATGGTGTATTAAAATTTTGCGTCTCAAAGTGTTTGCTGATTTTAATCAATACCAATCCAACGAAGCTTCCATTTCATGGTATTTTCAAAAATAAATGTATCAGATCTAAATTCTATAGACGTCCATCAAAATGCTTGCGCGATACTAAATTTTGATTAAGAATATTGTTTATATTTGTTTAAAGTCTTTAATAAAATTTTGCGAAAAAAATGATTACGCTTTATAACTCGGTGTGCTTAGGTATAGTTAATTCTATCATAAATCAATTTTAAAAGTTTTAGTGCTCCAAGCTTAACTTTTATTACATTTCCGAGATTTTATAAGCGAGTCGTAAAGAATCTTTGTATGCTGTTGAATTAAACAAAATTATTATTTTTTAAATGGAGTGTCCATGGATAGTCCACATTATATACGTACGTAGGGATTGAAATACCGGTATCCCAGTATTTTTCGATACCGAAATGCCGGTTTTAAAAATCGGATAATACACGACCCTTATACTAGGTGAGCCGTAGAAGCAACAGTAGAAAAAAAAGAGAGAAAGACAGCCCGAGGTCACATGCAGGATGCGGGTTGAACACGCCTGATGTGAGCCAAAGAAAACTTTTAGATATAGATTGGGTTTATTTCACGGTCAAAGTTAAAAGTTTTGGACTAAAAAATAAATTAATTCATTGACAAAAAATTACCAATTTCATTGTTTGTTTTTCAGTTAGTCGTCTTCCTGTCTCCAAACTCGAAAGAGGGTTCAAATTAGCTGTAAATATTTTTAATGACACCGTTTTTACTACATTATCCATTACTGTGTTAATAATAATTTAGTATCATCGTCATTAAAAACATTACATCTATCTGATATGGTAAAAATATTCTTAATCTAATATATAAAAATCAATATTTGTTTCTTTGTTTGTTCGTATTTTATGCGCTGCCATACCGTTCATCCGATTACGGTAAAACTTTGTCAACTGATTGCTTGCACTTGCGCAAAGGTTATGGGCTATAATCTTATATATAAAATGGAATGTCTGTTTGTCCCGTATGCGTTCCTATACCATTCATCCGATTGCGATGAAACTTTGGTGAGTTGTTGTGTGCACACCCGCAAAGGTTTCTGAATTAGAAAAACCATCTTCTTCTTCTTCTTCATTCTATCTTCTTTTATTCGTATGGTTTCTATACCATTCATCCGATTGCGATGAAACTTTGGTGAGTTGTTGTGTGCACACCCGCAAAGGTTTCTGAATTAGAAAAACCATTTTCTTCTTCTTCTTCATTCTATCTTCTTTTATTCGTATGGTTTCTATACCATTCATACGATTGCGATGAAACTTTCGTCAGTTGTTGTGCGCACACCCGCAAAGGTTTGTGAAATAGAAAACCATCTTCTTCTTCTTCATCATTATATTTTCTTTTATTCGTATGGCTCCTATACCATTCATCCGATTGCAATGAAACGTTCATCAGTTGTTGTGGTAACACCAGCAAAGGTTTCTGAATTAGTACAACCATTTTCTTCTCTTTCTTCTTTTCTATCTTTTTCTATTTGTATTGTTGTGCGCACGCCCGCAATAGTTACTGAATTAGAAAAACCATCTTCTTCTTCTATTCGTATACGTTCCTATAACATTCATCCGATTGCGATGAAACATTTGTCAGTTGTTGTGCGCACACCCGCGAAGGTTTCTGAATTAGTATTATATAAAATACAAAGTTTGTTTGTTTGTTCCATCCAATTTTGAATTTTTTTACAGCATATTAATACTATTTATAAACGTTTGCATATTTTGGATTCGATTTAAATTAAGTGTTCTTTTGTTTGACCTTTACTCCTATTAAATCCTAACAAAAAATCCAGTTTATCGGCTATTTTCAAAATGTGTTTTCCGCTGTATTCCTGATAACCGAACAGTAGCATTGACTAATTCATAGTTATATGACGTCCTTTTTTAAATTGAAGTTTATTATTGGGTTTAAATAAAAAAATATTTTTATTTTTAATGTTCATAGATATGTTTATTTATTAATTAGAAACACATTAAAATGTAAATAATCTAAAACTGTCTCAAATTGCAAATTTCGTATTTTTTTGCTAGGTGCCTCTGATGGGTAGAGTATTCCGTGTCCGGACACTTGTACGTATGCAGTATCACACTTCACCGTGAAATGTTGTATCGGAAATATTATATGGCCGTATATTAAAGACCGTCCAACCTCTTTGGGTCGTATAGTACTGACATAAAATTCATGTCTAAATAAAACACGGTTCTTGTCTGTTTACTCTTTACAGGAAGCCAGAAGCAAACAAATTTTGACAATAGCCGATATAATGGATTATCTTTTGTTAAGTAAGGTTAGGTTTTCAAAGTTCATGAATATTGCCAAAATCAGTTATGAAAATTGAATTAATGTTCATGTTGAATCCAATAAACTTAGAGACCGTGTAGTATACGGCCATCTCTTTCCGATAAGAAAGCTCACGGAGAACTGTGCCACGGTGAAATATTTTACGTACAATTTACATGTAACCAGAGTATTCACCTTAAATTCTTTCGAGTCATTCTGAATGGAAGAGAAACAAAAATTTATGTTCTTTTAATAAAAATACAGCACATCTTATATATTATGAAACATGCAAAGAAAATAATTATTTCTTAGTAGATAGGTAGGTAATATTTTCAGGTTAAGTAAAAAAAAACAAAAAAAAACTTTTTTTCTTCGCCAAAAAAAATTAACAGAGATGGATGTTGTGAAAAGATAATATTTTGTAAAAGTTTTGCCCTTTTGAGCTCACTTTTCTTATATGGCTACCTACTTACTTTTCTTAGAATAAAGAATCGCGCTATAGGGAAAAAAATATTAATTCTCTATTACTGAGATCAAACAGCTTTCCCAATGTTACAGTGTTGAAAATCTGTGGTTCGTTCGTTTTTTTTTTTACTGTAATGAATTAATAAATACAACGTACTTTTAAGCACAATAAAATGAACCAATATAACCTATCCAGTAATCAATTTTTAATTAAAAAAAAACGTAATCAGTAAATGGGCAACCCATGGCCCGCGAGATGCATATGCCTTTTCTAAGGATTTTTAAGGTACCCAGCGCATCCTTCGGCAAATTTTTATACCGTTATCGGGCTGTGAGAATGGCAGCAAATTATAGATTCATAAAATTAACATGGCCGTGTTTAGATCAATTCAAATCTTAACCATCACAATATTATAATGATGGTGACAATACGTATCGATTAAATTGTACCTTTCGTATTTTGTTGCTGGATATGGTAAATTTACTGTAGCACTGCACTTTGAAGTAGATTTATATTATATCGGTAGAATAGGCTACACTAAAAATATGTTTGGATAATTTAACATGCGATTGTCTAATCCCAGAATCCCGGGTTTGAAAATTTTGTACGAAATTACTAGTCAGTTATAGCATGCATAGATCAATATCCTTAATTAAATCAGTAATCTTTTGTATGTGGAGAAACTTGTATTCTATGTTTCAAAAAGTACTATATTCTTGGCTGTGTCAACTTTTAGAGCGAGATAGACAGTTTTGACAGTTAAGACGGCTAACTATTTGTAACAATTATAAAACCTCAGTACATAAATATGATAAACTATCGTCGATAACCGCCGATAGTGTCTATAGGATAGACCCAATGGGGAATTTTGAGTCATACATCGAGTTGGTAATAATGCGTTGGTATAAATAATTAAGTACATATTATTTGTGACTCTTTAGAGAAATTTATTTCTGATTGTGATCGATTCTTGATTTTTTGTTATAGTATCTGATTTTGATACTGTGCGTATCACCACCTTACCGCCAATATTTGAGTTAATTAATAATTAAAGGGTCTTGAAAAGTTTTTATGATAGCGGATTAGTGCATATATTATTATGTACCTATGTCATGTTTTGAATATTTCGAAAATATATTTGGTAAGATTCAAATTGATTGAAATAACAGACGAAATTCATATTCTAGGTATTTGAATGAGGCTATAATATCTTCTTAAATACTTACACATAATATTTTCCGCATCTATTTAAGCATGACAGTATCCACATCTATGAGGAAATTAAAGATACATTGTGAAAATAAAACAGCTATAGATATAGGTACCATCATAAATTGTCAGCTTATCCGTAATATTACGTATGTAAGCTTATCGTAGTATAAAAATTATTGAATGATATCGAATGTTTAATCTGCAAAACCAGCTAACTCCACTTTTGACCAAAAATGAGATTTTGATGGCATTATATTATAAAGCATATTGTTTCCTATGCTTTTACAGAATTTCAAACTCCTAAAACTATAAAAAAATAAATGCATTATCGTCCTTCACACAAAACAGCATGCGCCAAATTTCCAATATCTATATCGTATATAAAAAAAATGCTAAAATAGAGTATAATTCATAGTGCAGCTTATTTGTAAATAAAAAACGTTACCAAACTTATTTTTAGAAATGTTATTTCCCGAATAATTTGCCCAAATACAGTTGGCTGGTTTACAGATTAAGCAGTCAATATATCAAATATTAGCATGTGGCGCCCTCACTCAGCGGACAACTTATACTGTTGGATCTATAATCCTCTCTAAAAGTCTGTCGAGTTACTGCCCCTCCAACTTATTGCAAATCTCTATCATATTATTAAAATATCATGGGAAAATAATTAGGTTGGTACTTCATAATATTTATATAATATCGTTCTGAATCAATTTAAAAATATTTCCAGCTAAGTATAGATTTTACTTAGTACAATAGTACGTAGTCAATCATCACGATCGAATCGATAAAAAATATTACAATATTATGTAGGTATCAAATGTTGATATTACATCCGTAAAGGTTACATTAAAATCCATTGATATGCAAAATTATACTCGGTATGTAGTTATATCACAATATATAAATCAAACTTGAATCTCGATTGACTCAAATCTAGTAAATTGTACATAACGATAATGTATAACTGCGGTGACGCAATGTTTTTTTAAAAATCCAGTTCGGATTTTCCTGTACTGCCCTTATTTATTATGCATATAAAATGCTCGGTAGCTTTATGCGTTACGTGTAACCTTTTAAACCAGGCCTAGCCCATCCATACGTTCAAAATGTGCGTTACATAATAGCGACCGAATTCAAGAGGGCAGTAAAAATATCGATTTAACTCCATAGTAATTTTTCATTTAATGCTGGTGACTGCCGGCCTTCAAAAAAACATTCTACCAATTGGCTACCACTAAAGCAAGAGCTTTGAGAGAAAGATCCTGAGGCGGATATACGGACCCATAAATGATGGTGGGGAGTGGAGAATTAGGTACAACACGGAACTATACCGCTTATACCAAGACTCAAAACTCTCCACCTTCATAAAACTCTAGAGACTAAGCTGGGCAGGCCATGTCCAGCGGATGCCTGAGTCACGGATACCGAAGAAGATCCTCGAAGGAAACCCAGTGGGAAAGGGTGATAACATTACAAAAGATGCCAACCAGCTGCTAAAAATCAAGAACTGGAAAAAACGTGTGGAGGACCTTTCCGGCTGGAGGACGGCGGTGGAGGAGGCCAGGGCTTGACTTGAGCTGTAGCGCCATCAATGAGGAAGAAGAAACAGAAATTAACATTTTATTAATAAGCTTTCGAAAAATTCAGTTTGTACATATAAATAAATATCAGTACGGATGATCCTAAAACTTGTTGAATCAAATATTACAAAAATAAACGTTTTAGTTAAAGTTATTCTTTTATATTGTAACCTACTGAGCTGTAGCGCCATCAAAGAAGAAGAAAGCAAGAGCTATTTAAATCGATTCAACCAGCTGTTGGACCCATTGGACTGTCCAACTTGGTCGCCACAAAGGCCATTTTTTTATGCATTTAGAAAATTTACGGTATCATACTGTCAACGTAAAGATCTCTTTACTTAAATTTTCTGGCAGTTTTGTATTAACTTTTGTTACTTACTAGACTCTTAATTTTGGCTCTACGTGCTCATTTCTACTATGGATACTTTCAACTTAAAGTCATGTAAATTCAAAAGCACACTTGGGTCTATGGCGACCTTAGTCTTAGGTAACTGCTCCTGAGACATTCCCAGTGTGGTGCGGGGTGAGGTGGTTTGGTGGAACCATCAACTTAAAAGTTAATAAACATACCACAAGCGTGGAAGTTCAATAGTTTTGACAGAAAATATGACGTAGTTACTACCTAGAGACTCTGAACGTGAGAAAACGATGCAATTGTCTTAATGTGAGAGTATAAATAATAACGGTAGTAATAACAAAATTTACCTTATGTAATTTTCTGCATAATAGAAGATATCTTATAATAAAATGTATATTAAGTGAGTGATTATAAACAACATAACGGAATACACTAAACGAAAAATCTACTTAATTAAACCAATTTACAGTTTTATTTTTGTTTGTAATGTAAATACTACGGTTGGGCAGCGTTTTGAGGTTTCGCACGGGGGCGACTGGATACCTTCAGGCGGGCCTGTTTCCAACGTTTTGTGAGTTAACGTCTACAACGAGTAATACATTTATGTACCATTGCTTTTGAACCTTTCAATTAATCCCGTACTTGTTTTCAGTAGGTATTTCAAGGCGGGTTTACGAGTCTGGGCTGCTATAAGAATAAGGAAATTTTACGAATACAAGTCAGACTTTGACGTATCCATTTTGGACAAGAAAACGAAAATCTATTTTTAACATACATATCCTATCCTTGACAGACCCACACCATAGAGACATTGTCACCAAAGCAGACAATTTTTTTTTTTTTTGAAAAATCGTGGACACTGTTTCAGATTGTAACAGTTTCGTTATATTTATTGTACATTTTATACAGTAGGTATAGTAGTGAGGTTTTATTATTTGTCTTTCTTAATATAATTGGTGTGAAAAAATAATTTCAAGCTTCGAACGTAGTGGCGCGTCTACTGTAGCGTATTCGACGCAATCGATTTGTCATAAGATTTAAAAGGAGGCGTCAAAAGAGGCATATAATTATTATTAAATGATTCTTTCGACCATATCCGAACCTAAGGCATAAAGCCCCTTGACGCAGCGAGTGAGGCGCTCGCGCAAAATTTCTACAAGTGGCGCGTAAATCATCGAAAATACAACGTAATCAAATACGCCAACGCACACTGGACTTGACGATGCCTTGTGCCCCGCCCGCCGCATGAATCATCGTTTTTGGCTTCTCGGCGATACGAATGAAAAAAAATACAATGGAGTCCATTCATTGAACACGGCTACCAAAATCACGCTGCTCGGAGCGTCGTCGTTCGACGGGCGAGAAGTCATTATTTAATAACAGAGAAGTCATTGTTTAATTTTATTCCGTGTCGTGGTTGAATAATGTCGAGGTAAATATTAATTACAAGCCCCGAAATAATATAATATTTTTATTGCTTTGTTATGAGAGACGCTGTAATAATAATTATTTTGTGCTGCTTGGGCCGCTTATTACATAGGTGAAGGGTAATGCGCGGCAAGAGACGAGTGATTATGGTTATGAATAAATGCTTCATTCGCCGACTTCGCCCGCTCGACGCGTTCTATGGGCACTATCGCTAATAGGATCATATGGGCCTTCACAGAGTAGAGGTTTGTATTGACAGATTTTGTTTTTTTACGAGAAATGGATGTCAGCCACTTGCTCAACCTATTAGGTCCATACCCTGACACACACAAATTGAAAAACAATATGTGTACTTGCCAGACCCAGGATTCGAACCTGGGAGCCACGGCGTTATAGTCCAACGCTTAAGCCGTGCGGCTACCGTGGGCGTGATACCAAAATTTAATTGTATATTATTAGATTTTCGTTATTATTTTTAAGTCATCGTTTACTCAAGGTGAAGCGATTTTTTTATTTTTAAATATTCTGAAAAAGGATATCACCGCATAATCGTATGTAATACATAATTAAGTAGTTACTTTTCCAGCGGTGGTGAACCTATGGCACGCGTGCCACATTCGGCACATGCGGAAATTCTGTTGGCACGCAAAATAAATGTAGAACTTTATTGGGCACCGACGATAGAACTGTCGGCCCTGATTTGGCTGAAATATTCCGAAAAAATAAACCACGACGATGAAAAAAACAATATTTTGATATCAATTTCAGACAGAATTTTGAAAAGGTGATTGGACTGGATTTTTTTTTGCAAGGAAGCGTTGATCGTATAGAGGATTTTTTTGAGAGGAAGAGCAAACATGATTAGAATTTTTGGTAGAATTTAAAAAGAATAATTAAAAACAAAGTCCTCAACCTGAATTATGAACGAATTTATTTAGGGGAAAAAAACGCATTTGTGGAATTAAATAAACCCGTTGATTATTATAAAATATTATAAAAAGGGTAAAAAAGTTTACCATTCGATCACCCATAATTCGCTTTTATATATTAACTATTATCGATGATATTATGGAGGCAATGACATTATTAATGGACGACGCACTCAATACAGTAGCTAGCAAGTAAATTCACGCATTCGCATGTATTGGTAGACGCAATTTCTATTATGCGATATCACGCATCGGGAATTTATAGCAATATGACCTTTATTGTAATGGCGTTAGAGCAGTGTTTCTAATGTCAATGTTCATTTGAGCGAACCCGTTCAAACCAAACCATTCGGCAGACCCAACAAAAAGCATCAGGAATTTATAGCAATATCACCTTTATTGTAATGGCGTTAGAACAGATTATGCCATTCGGCAGACCCGACAATAAAGTGAGTGTCATTTTCTTTTCCGGATGATTCGTCCATATTAATGTCATTGTATGGAGGTGTGAACGTTAAGTTCTAACCGAGAAGCTGTCAGTTGTGAAAGAACGATTAACGGTATACGTAGGGGTTGATGCCATTTCGAATTTCGTGACTTAAGAATATCTATGATAGGTAGAGTACAGTTCCAACCATCGATTTAGTGTTTACCATACGGTATAGGTCTTAAACTAAATTCATATAATTTTTATACCTACACAATTCGTAAAGTATTTGGAGCCATTCATTCGTCGGCGTATTAATATTTGACGGTATGTAGCCAATGGGGTGTCAACTAATTAGTACCTATGTAGTGGTTTTCAGCTAATCATGATGCAGGTTTTCTAAAACTGAAAGTATGTAACGTACAATAATTATTATCGGTTGTAAGGGCGTCTCCGTGAGAATAAAACCTTACGAATTATTGCGGGTAGCAGATGATAGAGTTGAGATCGCCCAGATAGTTGCCTAAATCCAAAAGTAGATAGTACAAGAAAAAAAAGTAAAAATAATTAATTATCTACTTAATAATTAAAAGTGTCTTTTTCTTTGTAATATTACTTTGTTTCAAAGTGGGAGGAAGTATAAAATTATTCGAAAATTAAATAACCTGACTTTTCAATATTAAACTTTTAATCACAACGAAAACGGTTTTTTGTTTAGTTTACGAAAATTTAGCACTACTAGGTAAGTAGTGTTAATCTTTGACTAAAATAGTTCTCTAACATATAATAGTACTTAGGAAAAAAAATCTCTTTTCAAAACAAGATTTTTTCATTAAGTTTCAATGTAATTTTCATTATTAACAGTAAAAAAACTCATATAAAAAAAGTATTTTTTCTCACCAGTCGACTAACTGATTTTAAATATTAGTATATTTTATCACTGTAGCCTCCTTTTAAAAAACTTCTTACTGCCTGTCCATCTATTAAAAACAATATTTTTTCTTCAGTACTATTTTTTTCAGAGAAATTTGAAGTAACTAATAAATTAATCTCTCGTATATTTTAATGTTAGACATTTTGATTCCTTTCAGATTTATAAGAAACCTATTTTTTAAAACTTGAACTTACTACAATATTATTATTGTCCTATTCAATAACAAATTCGACAAACACGTAAGTAAATACAATTTTTGCAAGTAGGTACCTATAGGTAATTTGGTTTTATCATTTTACAAAAATATCACTTTAGTTATTTGATTTGCTTTACTGTATACAATTTACTATGTCTGCTACTAGGGATTGCAGTACCGGTATTCTGATCTAAAATACCAGTTGGTTGGGCTTTTTATAGTGGACTGTAATTGATTTTGACGGAGTGATTGTGATGGTGGATGGGGTGGGGGTTATATGTATGCTAGGCACTGGCTGGTCCCTTTGTCTGGTGGCACTATCATTCGCACGGTATTGTTTGTTGGGTTGGGCTGGCACTTGAAGGTCAGAAATGGTTTAGGTTATAAGTGTTTATAAGCACACGGTTGATCAATGATAATAGCCGGTATCACGGCTTGCCGCGTATTCAAAATCATCAAGTTGACACGCCGCGGTCTGCGAATAACTCAATGTTTTTCAAGCACGGTAGACTGATGACCCGTAACTGAGGTCGCCTGGACTTGCGACAATGACTGAGAATTTGAAGTAGGAGAGAAATAAAGAGATGAGGGCGACCATAATTGGCCTAACCGCCAGTAATTTCGGTGTTAATAATATGAAGAAATTTAAAATAGTGTATCTCAAATGACTGAGTTATCCGATATAAGTGAAATCGTATCGTTAATGGTTTCTGGATTGAATTGTATTTTATTTTGTGCACAAAAGTTGACGCACTGAGAAAAAACAGGCTGTTGTGAAAGAATTCTTTTATATTTTGATGAATACCGGTACTTAATATTATGTAATAATGAAAACCGGTATTAACATTTTCATTTGGTATTGCAATCCCTATCTGATACTAATAATTGACATATTTGAGAATTTATTTTATTTTATTAACTGTCAATTCATGATGGAACTGCATGGTATTGTTGTTTGATTTAATAAAACGCATTTTTTTGTAGTTTAAGTGGAATAAGTACTGCAAAAAAAATTGCGTTTTATTAAATCAAAAAAAAATATCTGAGAATAAAATTGTGAGCAATACATCAATAGTATTTTTTTTATAATAAATTGAGTTTTAATTTCATATATATTTATTACCATGTTGCATAAAGATTAGAGACTCTAAACATGACCCCAAAATGAAACGTTATGTATTGTAAAATGATTGTAACCATTATTTTAGATGGAACTATATTATACCTACGAAAGGTCGCTTCATCAATTTAAGCCGAACGCCATTAGCATCAATATGAAAGCGGTAGATAAGGTTACGAGGGAAGTAGAGCAGGTGACGAAAATACCGAAAGAGACAATCAACTGTTCCAGGAATATCCAACCACGATCGAAAATTATATCAGCTGAACTCTAGAGGAAAACTGAAGTATTGGAAAGTTGTTCTATTCCAAGGTTATCTTTTTCAATAAGCAATAACAATATTGAAATAAATTGAAAATTGTTACACTTTTACTTACACATACAACTCAATTCTTCGACTTGCTTTTCCCTTGTATATATGTAAATAGTATATAACATGAATAGATGTTGTATTATCACCGTTAAAATTTTATTTTAAACATATTATTATTCCTCTATTCTACAATGTCTGCTCCTCAATCAGAGGACATGGACACCACGCGACATCTACAATAATCCATATCCCTTGCCAGTCTTTTCCTAAACATACAGATCGTTCCAGAGTACCATAGCTCCGCCATATACACGTCCTGTAGATGGTATTTAGCAGTCATCCAGAATGACGGAAAAAGGCGGCAATATTATTTGACGCATATGACGCAATCGATTCGTTTTAAAAGGGGAATGGAAATGACTCAACTAGTCATATGATTATAAAATTATACCAAGCTTTTTAAAATGGGTATTTCTCACATATTGAGTACAAAATATTACGAAACAAAATCCTTGCGACTAACTTCAAATATACCCATAACATAAACCCTTAAACAAATAGGTACGTAGTAACACAAAAAATATTCCATTAATATTATTATGTGTCATCAACGTCAATAATAATTATTTTTATTTAAATGGTGTTTTATGTTGTGTTTATGTTATTATGTGATTTATGGTTTACATATTATTTTTTATCGCGGGGGGGCTCATAATCAGTCAGTTCGTGGGCCTTTTCATCCGTAAGCCCGTCACTGGCCATAGCACATAGCGGGCCAGCTCTGGCGTTACTATTTTATCTTCGAAGTGTCAAAAGGCTACATCGTCTTCTGTTAAAATCATATCACCCGACCAATCACTGTCCACCGAAAACACCTGTTTTTAAAAGCTCAGTATATTTTATAATTATACAGTTGGTCTGAGCCTTTGTAAGGTGCCAAGACCCATGGCACATGAGAGCACTATCAACGCTAATATATTACTTGCCTACATGTGTTTAAATTTTTGTTTTCATTTTTAATGTTTTATTTCTTATACCATTCTGTTGAGCTTTATAACCAGTATGCCGCACGATATTTTTACAATTAAATAAGATTTTCGGCTAGATCTGAATAATTATTGAGCATTGAAGATCGGTTTGTGAATATTAAGTTGTCTGCAGTTCTCGAAATGAACACGTTTAGGAACCGGAACGCTGGGTAATTTTCCAAAAATATTAAAATGTGTTGATTTTTGTTACATATAATATACCAACGTACCTACCTTAGGCAGACAGATGCGATAACAATCTTTAGATATCTGATACGCACTACTACTAAAGATTTAGGTAGGTAACGTTTTTAACAGCACAGTCGAAAAAAACTAATTTAGACGAAATAATATGCTGTCAAAATGTTATTATTTTTCTTTCTTTTATCTGGCGCATAGGTATAAGCAGTGTATGGTTTTTCTACCCCGTCAAGACTTCACTGTATTGTACTTATAATTAATAATGCATTATTTACGTTCGTTTGATTATATCGATTAGTAAAATCATATAATATCCACAGACATTGAAGATATCGGAAGGCAAATCCTGTAATACTAAACCAAAATCCTATGGAATGGTACGAAAGTCATTATCCAGAATTTATATTACTTATTTTAAGATTAACTAAAAACTTTAAAACAATACACAATATTATTATTGTCAGTAATAATAAGTATGTATGACAAAAAGTAGTTTATTATTAAACTATATATAAAAAAATCTAAATAAATTAAATGATTTTCATAATAATTCCCAACCTGGAGCTTGATTTTTCCTCTACCACCCGCCACGTCTCCACACCAGTTATGCAGGCGTATACCGTGGCGTAACGAACGTTAGGTGCTCTTCAAAGTAGTGTCGAAAGTTTCTCAGGAGCAATTTCCCAAGAGCTCAGTGAGCGTGATTCCTACTTCGATATAATGTATTACGGTATATTCTCAATGAGAAAAGATCTTCTTGTCGTAAAATGCCACAAGCTTTTTAAAGGCTATGAAATTTAAAAAAAAATCAGGATACAGAGTGGTAATCTCGAGTATTGCACGAACTGGAGTTGCGCTAAAAAACAAGACGGTGGATACTTAGTATAGAAGTAGATACATATTGAGATTAGTAGGTAGGTACTCCATCCCTGTTAAAAGTAGCAATTGACTGCGAAAAGATAACAAAAATCATCGTTGACGTACGATAACGGAAATGGGATAGAAAAATGAAAGTGCCCACCTATATAATGTTTGAGGCTTTCACGGTTGCTTGTTATCGTAATAGATTTTTGGGTTATCTCTGGTCAGCGTAACTGACATGTTACAGTTTCACCCTCCTTTTTACTCTAAGTAACGTTTGCTTTCAGCCAAATAGACGCTGCCGATGGCCTACGATGGCCGATTAGTTTATAATGTAGTGGCTCCCAGATTTGAATCATGGTCTGGCAAATACACATATTGTTTTTAATTGTGTATTTGGAGTCAAAGTATAGACAATAATAACTTGAGCAAGTGGTTAAACTCAATTTCTCGTAAAAACAAAAAAAAACTGTTAATACAAAACTCAACTCTATGGAAGCCCATGACTTATTCTGTGTCCAAACTGTTTCCTCGTGTCATGCACCATTAGCGAGGGGTGCAAGACTCGTAAATGCATTCCCTATGGACAAGCATATACGTTTTCAACGATATAATTGGCAATTTGTTTCTGAAACTTTATTTTATTGTATAATTTTTTTTTATTCTTTTATTATTATTATTTTTCTTCTCTCTGTAATGTAAATCTCATGTTGTGAACGTCCTGAATCTTGATTTGTTATGTCCACAATGTTTTGTTTTCTTAAATAAATGTTATGACTTCTTAGGATCGGACTACGTAAAAAAATATACCCAACGATACATTTCAATAATATATTATATTTTGAGAATGGCCTCTGAAAAGATTTCGAAACGTCGAGAAAAGAAGAGGGAAGAACACGAAGTGACAACTCAAAAATCTGTTTCGATAATAATTTCTGATTTTTTTAATATTATAAACCTATTTTAAGAAAAATGCTTTGAATTGCTAATAATATTATGTAGCAGGCTTGAATAAACAGGATAAAAAGCAATTTCTTGTTTTCCTATCAATACCTACTGTAAGTCGTAATAGGTATCTTATATTCACAATACACATATACAGGCATAGAGAAGGGCGCTTTCTCCCTTTCGTTTTCAATCTTTGAAAGCTCCGAATAAGAAGTGAAAAAATTTGCTGACAAGTAGGAATCTAATTCCTATCATATTATAAAGTCTGTTGAGATATTTCCTTAT
The DNA here is from genome assembly GCF_057557595.1 of Rhyacophila brunnea. Lineage (NCBI taxonomy): Eukaryota > Metazoa > Arthropoda > Insecta > Trichoptera > Rhyacophilidae > Rhyacophila > Rhyacophila brunnea. The sequence goes on from NW_028232965.1 coordinate 4,971,505, forward strand.
TATATAGTCATATTATACGAAGCATATAGACCCGAAAATACGAATATATTTTTTTTAAATCATGGCAGAGTATAAATTGATTGAATTATTAATAATTTAAATATATTCTTATCAAATAAAGAAGGTGTCAGACGTATAACTACTAACTGTATGTGTTATCTAGTGATCCTCCTATCATCTCGCTTGTCAGGTTTTCAGTGTTCGAGATTTTGGGTTTCGGGATTTTTACCTAAACATGTGAAGCTGTAACGGAAAGTTATTTAAATGTTATTTAAAAAAAACTTTTTACTGGATTGGAGAAGGTCTGTTCTCAAGAAAGCTTTACTAACTTGACCATACCAGTGCATCCGTTCTATACACAAGATTTCTATCGGCTGCTACGGCAGTTATGTATTATAGGTTTGTATCGAAGTATTAGCACTTATTGTAACAATCACTATACGGTAGCTGTAATTGTTACAATAAGTGCTATGTTTTAATAGCACCTCTCTTGGCTATGCTAAATTTTAGAGAGAGATAAACAGTTTTGGCTGTTTAGACGGCTAACTTATTGTAATTGTATATTCTTGGAAAGATTGTATAGAGTAGCGGTGGCGAACTCATGGCATGCGTATCAAATTAATTTTATGATGTGTATATTATCTTATCTCAATATTTCTTAAAAAGAGAATGTTGTTTAATCTATCTAAACCTGGCGAGCGTCTGTGTATTATAAAATAAGCATTTGATTTAATGGTTCACCTTACACGTCATGTAATTGCAAAAACATCACATATGTTTATAATTTTGTATGACAAATCTGAATATGAACAGATATTACACTTGAATGGATTTCTAAGTGGTTGAATCTACTAGTAGAAATGTATTCCCACAACGGCCAGGCGGTAATGTTTAGATTATACTGTCGTGTATCTCGGGTACGAATCCCTGATCTGGCAAAGTTAAATGTTGTTTACGATATGTGTTTGGAATTAGAGTATATACATAATAGGTTGAGCAAGTGGCTAACATCCAATTCTCGTAAAAACAGGAAATAAAAACGAAACAAAAAATTTGTTAATAGGTGGGTACTTACAACTTCCACTCTCTGGACCCCCTATTTTAATCTTCTTAGGATATAACATGGTGATGTAATGTAATGTAATGTAAAAACTTTACTATAGATACGCCTATTACAGTTTAGGAATCACTGGCTAATCTATGTCATGGTAGATAAAAGTAAAAAAATATTCTTCTATCTATAAAATATCTAAAATTATGCCATTATTAATATTTTTTATATAATAATAATATTTGAATAATATTTTTTGTCGATTATGATTTGGTATAGGCAGTCTTAATGAAGTTAAGAAAACTAACGAACACAATTTATAGTAGGTATATTGTATTCTTAATTCGACGAAAATAAATAAGTATGAAGGAAGAATGTGCAGCATACTCAAATTATTGTGGTTTGTTTTAGGCAATTATACGTTTGACAGACAAAGTTTAGTATGCACTATGTATATCAGATCTTAACAGCCTACCTCCACCCTTCACCACTGTATCATATTATAACATTATAATATAGTAATTAAGTCTTGGCTTGAGTCTAGATTTTACTTACACTGTAAGTATAAGTCAGAATATCACTATAATACACAGGATTAATAAATGCAAACCTTGAGTCATGGAAGTAAAGCAATTATCGTTTCACTTCTACTATTTGTCTCGGGTGGTAGGTAAAACAATTATTAACAAATTAATTAAAAAAGTTTTTTGAGTTTCTCGGTATATCCTTCATGCCTGTGTTATAATAAGTTTGTAACTAAACTTGTAGTTTATTTGATTATGCTTGAAGCAGTTCTGACGAGTCAAATTTATATAAACGACTAATAATTGCTTGTTAGTTGATAATTGCCGAAACGTCTTCGTATTTACTGTTAATTCATTATAAATTATGGAACTGTACCACATAATAATAATTACACTTAAGAGCATACATAAGTGAAACGGCAAATAATTTTCAACAGTAGGTGGAACGAAATTTCGCACTAGTCGCCAATCGGAGACCGATAGTCGAAGTGTGAGCACGTCAATTTGTTTTGTAATGGCGTCGGAGAAATATATTCCTAAATCGTGTAAAGATGAATAAAATACGTTACGCAAGTAAAAAGAAAAACATGTCAATGAATATACTATTATTATTACTATTATAACAATAAACATAACATTAAATGAACGCATGTTGAATTTTTATGACAAATTATATTTCGTTCGGCTCGCGTCATTTGCACAATCCGCGCATCGCCTAGTCACGATCTTTTTAGACCATGCCTCAACTGAAGTATAGCCTTAAGATAATATGACAATATTTTTATAGCCTAGCTTCAGAAGCATGACTCATAAATAATTAGTCAAGATATTTTTCAAATACGGTTGAATTGCCATCAAGAATGAAACATTATTTTTATTGAACTTCTGAGAAAATATAATATTATAACCAATAGAAAAAAACGTTTTTGAAAAAAATACAACACCTAGCAGGAATCGAACCTGCGTCTCTCGGCGCCCACGCACATCGCCCACAATGCTATATGCATCGTATCCAATTGCGACAAATTTTAACTAATCGCTCTTACAATACTCTTTGAAGCGCTTTCCAAATTGAGTTACTAATGGCAATCGGCTTTTGTATTTAAAATCAAATTAGGTATTACTTACTTTAATTACTAACCGACGTCACGGAATACTTCAAGATTTTTTGTTGTAACTTACTACTTGAACTTGCTAATAATTATATTAGTATTTTTTTCCGGCAGTTTCGCCACTATCTTTCTACTACGCATGCGCATACGTCATGCAAGTTCCAAATGGCGCGTGAAAATTCAAAAGCTTCTAAACTTTTTTTATCCATGCATGCAATCTTGAAACTTGCACGATAATACGTATGTGCATATTCTTGTTACGGCGGCGATAATTCGTACTGTCAGCAGTAAATCCATGCACGTGTAAACGGTGTAATAATGATATAAATGAAAATTTTTGAATTAATCTGAAAACTCCCACGAGAATAGAAATATCAGTTACTGCCTACTTAAGAGAAAAAAATATTATTGTATTACAACGGTAGGATATTTTTGGAAGGTATTAGTAAATTTAACAGACATTTAGATACAATAACTTCCACTGCGAAAAGTTCATTGAAATGGCAACTTGAAAATGAAAGTATCAAAATGATTTATGTATAATTATAATGTAGTTATTGTGCACAAGGCTTCATCAGTGATTAGTATGAACAGGTAAAATAGTGTATGCTTGTTGATTTTGTAGATAAGTACATTGTCATATATTTTATGTTGAACGTGTTTACCGTTTCTTATTTTTAAATAATTAATTGGTCTCACTAATAATTTTAATATTTATTATATTATAGGCATTCATAATATTATTCACGGCATATATTATTATATTGTAACATGATTATAATATAACATATCGAATATTAAAAGCATCAAGATGATTAACTTGTAAGTCTTTAATCAAACATATACCGTGTAAGTTAGAAAGATATTAAACAGCCAGAAAGTTTACACAACAGATTTTGTACAAAATTTGTAAAGATTTTGCGTACGTGCGTATCTTTTCTGAATTCTTGATAAAATATTACAAATTTCTGACTTGAATACGTACATAGATACATTTTATAAAACGTAGAAGAGAGATTATTCAATTTAGTCGATGATTTAAATAATACGTGACTTAAATAATTTAAATATTTTTTCCGATTAAACAATTTGAAGAACCCAGAAAATTAGTAGGAATATTTCAATTCAGTTGAATTTTAAAATGGTAGCTTGATATTCTAGAGCAGGGTTGGCGAACCTTTTTACGTACGCGTGTCAAAAATTCCCAAATATTATATTTTTACTGTCTGACGTGCCCCGAGCAGTTTTTCATGGGAAAAAATAAAATAAATTCTTTTAAAAAAAGTTAAAAAATTATAATTGATTTTTGAGTCTTGAAGTTCTTTATGGATAAATTGGCGTCAGAATTACTCCAATCAGGTAAGGCATTCTCTCGCTACAGTGGTCTTAACTATTGTAAAATGAATATCATGCCCCGCCGCCTGACGAGGTCAGTACGATAATATTATGTGTGATGCATAAAACTTAAGGATCGACCTATGTAATTAAAATTAAAAATAATGCTTATTCTTGAAGAGTATCTGCCTGCAATGTTATCTGTCAATTACGCATGAATTTTGTCGTTTTCGTTTGCGCATCGATTGGTAAATATTATTAAAAACTGAAGAAAATACGCATGGCTATGTCGTCATAATTTTTTAATATTATAATATACATATTATTTGTTTGTAAAACTTTTTTGTAAAAAAATATTTAATAAATTATTACTTAAGTACATAATTTTTTTCTTTTCAACATAAAATATTTCCGTTCCATGCAAAATCATCAACCAAAGGTTCGCCATCACTGTTCTAGAGCTTTTTAATTAATTAAGGGGAAACACATTTGTTTTTTAATAATATATTACGAGTATATAAAATAAGATATAATATATGTTATTATTTGAGGAAAATCAGCGAGCACTCCGGTTCGTGAAATTTTTCATTTCGAGCGCTAAGCTAAAATACAACATCAATGCTTCGCTTCTCCTTTACTGTAAAAATAAACGATGGCATTCTTTTGGCCATAATGATATTATTTTTTCCGAATGGAAATAATTATTTTGTAATCTGAAAACTTCCGGGTGTTATGTTTATGTTCATTTTTTATAAGTTATTTTTTTTGCCAAATAAATGTTAGAAGGTCCCTTTCAAGATTATTTTGTATACTTCAGTGTAGAAATTATCGCCGGCTCCTTGTGCGGAAGTTCTTAAACTTTTTATACCCTCGACCCCATTTCTATAAGACAAACTTTTACCTAGCAATATTAGTTCGAAGTGTTCGAATTGAGTCAGTGATTTGAAACATTTTACCTGCATGGTAAACTTCATCCATATTTGTTTGAATTCCCTCTCTAATTCGGTTGATCTACCGAAGATGACCAGGGGGCGGAGTCCTACTAGTATAATATAATATAATATTTTTATTATAATATGTCCGTCATCGTGGCGTAAACTTTTTTTTGTGTTTATAAATAAATATGTAATTCTTGCAGTATGCCATACTACTATTTTTCCATAAAATTTCCTATGCTACGTATAGTCAGAAACGCATATTAAGATTTGTTTTCCTTGATCTTATTGTTTTAGGAATTTTCTAGCAATGATAACTTTCTTATTAAGCACGACAAAATAAAATTAATGTACTTTACGTTTTAAAAATTGTATAATTTTACTGAGGAATACAATTTTTATAAAACTAATACTTGAAAAATTACTATTCACACAAATAAACAAATATCTTCTTATGCAAATCATTTTATTATAGTTTTTAGAAAAGATAAAATAAGTTTCCGTATGCACAAAATAATCATGTCAATGAACAAAACGCTACTTCAGTCTATAAGACATTGAAAGAGTCGCCTAGTTTTTCGCAGATATACAAGCTTGCTTTACAAAACCTCTAAAAAAATGTATGAGCTCTAAATATTAATATAAAAAATTCTACGTAATATTAATGAGCTAATTAGAGCCGGCAACAATTTACAATTTATTATGGTAGAAAGATTGCAGCGTTGTTCAATTAATATAGATTGCGAGACTGTATGCACCGTATGAAGGATAATATCGTCTCTGTTCTGGCAGAACATACTAACTGGAGAATACTAGTTTTGAGTAATTTGACTTCGAAATTGTTAAAATGTTTGAAATGGTCTATTATGTGAGTTTATTAAGTAATCGTAAAAAGGATGATTTTAAAATAAAGACTGTTTATTTATTAAGAAGGTTTCCAGACGGTAAATTTTTAAATAAGGAACATTTTGGTATAACTAACTCAATATGTAATTTCTTCGAATTAGTGTCTTCTGCCAGAACAGTGACGATATAATCCGGAAAAATAGTAATATCGAGTGTAAGTACCTACCGATATGGCGCAAAAAAGGTAGACCAAAATTTTCTAGCTGAACGCAACTACTAAAACTGCCGTATACTTAATGTTATTTCCGCGCCAAGGGGGGCACTCCTGCGCGCGATTGCATTCATGGTTTATGATTGTAATGATGTGGTAGGATTCAACATAATTTATGAAAAATCCACTTAAAATAATATGTTTAATTCAATTACATAAACTCTTGTATGATGAAATATTTTTCCGACCATGTCCGATCCTAATAAGATCATATGGGCCTCCACAGAGTGGAGGTTTTTATTAACAGATTTTTGTTTTTACGAGAAATGCATGTCAGCCATTTGCTCAACCTATTAGGTCCATTCATACTCTGACTCATACACAAATTGAAAAACAATATGTGTACTTGACAGACCCAGGATCCGCGCGACCATCGTGGGTGTATTATCTTGCATTTCAATTTCAAAATATATTATTTAATAATACATTGTTATTTAGGGCTAAAAATATTCTATGTATTATGATTGATACGCCATATTTAAAAAATATACCGATAAGCACTTTCTCAAAGTCTCAGTAGAATTAGTCAGGTCCTAGCATGACAGTGACAACTTTTGTGTCAAAAAGAAATTCTTTGTTTGGCAAAGGATTCCATGTAAAAGATGGAATAAGTATAATATAAACATCGTCGGTGATGCAATTGTATTTCGTGTTGAGATTTCTGAGATATAAATATTTTGAAGAAAATGTAATAATTTTATTATTCAACCATTTTTGGGGGACAATAATAATTTAGGGTTGTTATCCAGGCTTTATATTATTAATATTATTGAATAGTTTAGCAAAAGGTTTATGAGTGATATCCGGTGTAAAAGAAAGTTTCAGCAAACCGACGGAACTTGTATAGGTACTTTGAAAAATCTATCCCTTTGCCATGTTCAGATAAACTTTTATTATTTATCAATTGAATTTTACATATATTTTAGAACAGACAAAAGTTTTGTTTCATGTTTCAAACATAGCAATATAACATTAAACTTATTTTCTACTTGCTTTTATATAAAAGCATACAATCTGTTTTTGCTAAATTGTGTTTATTATTATTATGCATACGCAGAAAATCTTAAAGTTATTGTTGAAAACAAAATTGCTATTTACGAAAGATATTTTGTTTTAAATGTTGCTGGATAATGTACTGATTTGATGGGATTTTTTAAAAATAATATTTATAAATATTTTTAGGAATAGGAAGACCATGGCCCCACATCCTGAAGCAGGCCCACTTACCTATCGCATAGGTTAAATGCAGTGTGATGCTCTTCACTATAGTGTTTCTCAAACTCTACACGGGAAGTATCAGTTGTAATCATCATAATATCACATCAAATTGCAACGCACAACCACTGTACCTGTCCAGTCCTGAAATAAATAAGCTCATTTTTCTCTTACTATTACAGTACATTTGTGTGTTAATCTCATTTAGTTGGTCAACCCAGTGATGTCCCGTGGGGGTAGGCAGATTGAGTGTCGCTTGGGGGCGGCAGTTACTCGAAGGGTGGCAAATGGAGGAGAATCATTAGGTATATATAAAAATAGCTGCCTAAACTTAGTAATAACGGAAATATCTTTCCATTAAAAAATCGGTTCACTGGTTGAAAACAAAATGTATTAAGTAATTACAATACCTACAAGGTTTAACAGGACTGTATTTTTTGTCGGTTTCGCGATGTCTAGTTTACTTCCGTTGTCCCTGGAGGTCACGTCCTTGATGACCAGTAATGACACGTCCAGATTTTTAAATTATGGGTAGATACCTACATACTTGCCTAATTTAAAAATTTTCCAAATATTTTTGCCAGTCACTCGCGAATTTTGGAAGTTGCCAGGTGTATTTTTAAATGTATCTGAAACCTAGAATTCACAATATTTCTATTGAAGCAGGTATAGCATTTAAATTAGATTTAATAGTATATATTTTGTCGGTAATGTATACATACAACACATTTCATAGATACTTTAGTCATGAAAGGATAATGAAAAATACTGTATAAAAAATAGGGCGGCCTTTTTTCGCTGCCTAGAGGCGGCATTTTGTCTGGGGACGTCACTGGGTCAACCCACCATGCCAGGCCATTCCTATGCCTGAATCCCTAGACTTGAGCTCTGTCAGCTCTCTCCGTGTGGCTGCCATGAAGAAGACGCACACAGATTGTAAAAAATGTGATGAATTTGTTTTGTTAAATAAAACACACACACTGTTAAGTCTTACTGCGGGCGTGAAGATCTCTTTACATAATTTTTGCTGTCCGTATGATTAGCTTCACTCTCTCTGCTGTATACACAACGTAACTTTATTTTCTTTTCGTAATTTCCATGTGCTTTTCTCTTCCTGGCACTTTGTATTAAAATAAACACACTAAACTCAGTCAGAGCTCACTTTGAGCGTAGCAACCTCAGTCTTGGGCATCTTCTTCCAGGAAACTCCCAGTCCAATTGTTTCATATGCTTCACATCACCAATTGTAGCGTCCCGTGATACGCTCGATCAAGACCGAGTTTGGTGCGGGGCGGATTTAGGTGGAGGGCGCTTAACTTCAATATTGCAAAAATATTTGTTTTTAATCGATAGTTTGGTCTTTGCAATTACTCTAGGAACACAATATCATTCAAATGACCTCCCCAGACCATCTTGCAGTTCACAACCTGCCTGCGCTAATTTTCGGTAACTTTTTCACACATTACGGGTTCTATCTCGGCAATTAATAGGGCTTACTCAGGGCGGATTTCACTAAGATATGGATGCATTGACGACGATTCTCAGCCACGAAAAAATGACCTAGGTCCTAGAAGAAAAGATATTTTCAAACGGCCTGATAGGTTTATTTGTATGTACATACCTAATGTTTATTGTTTCAAGCATAAACATATTGAAATACAGTAGTTTATAAATAAATATGACCATATTATTATATTCCTAATAAATTAATACCATCGATTAAAAGAACTGTGACTATAATTGAGTTGATCTTAAAATTTTAAATGCTTATAGATATATTTTTTTTAATATACCAGTTCTTTTTTATGGAACGTATTTATTGATTTTTTTTGAATAATATTTTTTGAAATAATCTATTCAAAGATTTGTTTAACTGTTTCTTATATTAAGGCTATACCTCAGTTGAGGCATGGTCTAAAATGATCGTGGCTAGGCGATGCGCGGATTGCGGGTCGCGAGTGCAAATGACGCATGCCGAACGAAATATAATTTGTCATATAAATCCACCATGCATTCATTTAATGTTCTGTTTATTGTTTTATTAGTAAACTCTTTAACTCTCGTGAGACGCGCACTACTAAGCGGGCAGCGACTTGCGCTGATCTCGCTTACCAAAGCCTACCGCACAACTTCTACGGACGCGCTTGCCGTACTCGCGGGGGTGCTACCCCTCGATCTGCACGTCCAAGTCAGAGGATCGATCACCCTCCTCTTGAGGGGAATCAGCACAACACTCGCCGGTGTCCATCTGACACCACCGCAGAGATCCGAGGACGTTCCTTACAGGAAGACTGTAAGTGACATTGTGTACAATACCGCATTTGCGGCATAGCAGGCAAGGTGGACCGCCTCCCACAAGGGGCGGCACACTTACCGTTTTTTTCCAGACGTATTCTGCAGGCACCAAACTAGAAGACTCCAACTTTCGCACTGGATTAGCCAGTTCCTCACCGGCCATGGCAACTTCGCTTCGGCTTGATAGTAGATGGGCCGGGTTGTACCTGCGGGCATGACCACCAAGATGTTGAACACATTCTCTGGGATTGCCCGCTTATGGAACTTGAACGAGCGGAGCTGTTTGCCAGGGTCCGTCTTCACACGGGCCCAATTGGTCATGGAGATCTGATAGCAACCGAGGCTAACTTTGCAGCATTCGAGAAATTTGCAGCGTCGTATGGGGAGCGGGATAGTCCCGACTCTTCTGTAGACTCATCCATTTCAATTCGTGACACTCAGTATGCGGGTACACAAAGCGCTTAACGTCAGCGGGCAGCAAAACCAGTCCAAAAAAACAAAAATTTTCTTTCTTAACTTTCTTCTTTAAGCAATACGGTGCATGGTTGCAGCATCAGTCTCGTGCGGCTCGGTCTCGGGACGGAATGAGCACTTAAAATCACTTTTTTCAGACACGTTTAAAGCGTCATAGAAAGCGGCCGTGCATATCCACGACTGTGAATATATGACGGGTGGTGGCGGGCACTTTAACGTATGTTCTATTAGTAACAATAATAATATATTCATTGACATGTTTTCTTTTTCAAGTAAATGGGTAACGTTTTTAGTCATCTTAACACGATTTAAGAAATAATACCCCCGTTGCCATCACGAAACAAATTAACGTATTCACACCTCGACGTTCGCTCTCCGAATGCCAGCGAGTCCAAAATTTCGTCGCGCCTATAGTTGAAAATTATTTGCCGTTTCACTGATGTATCGTCTTAATACTTTGTGTATTTGAACTAACTAAAATAATAAAGCATATCTGAATTCTAATTCTTTTTTTTTTTTTTTATTTATTGTAAAATATTCGTTTATTATTAAAGAATCAAAAGAAAAAATATACATCATAATATTATTTAAATGTGGGTTAGTATTAGTAACCATTACAGTTTGAGGACAATATACTATGATGATCTAAACGTTTTGTATGATGATTTCAGCAAAGTTCTATCAATCAATTGATAAAACCACGTATAGTTAGTCATTTGGATGGCTATGCATGAGCAATTTCGAGGAATCCAGAAAGGCGTACAATAAGAGACATCCAAAAATTGGATACTTAGCTCTATCTATAGGAAGCTATCGATGTTCACTTTATATTTTGGGTGCTCACTGAATTGGATAGCAAACACTTTAAGAAGACAGGTTATAGAGTTGTTCCATGATGTCAGGACTTGTCCCAGAAGGCCGGTAATATACTATAAATAACCTTCGACAAAATGTCTTCTTTGAAGAATGTTAACAAAAACTTCTACAGTTTGACAGTCCAGATTTTATAAAACATCTTTAATTTAATTAATAATATTATTAACAAATAACATTTTCAAAATTCAGGAGATTGAAAAAATGTGTAAATAATAACTTTTGCTTTACAAAAATTAGAGTGTGGTTTTTAAATCGTGTTATTGTTATAATCTCATAAGTATCTTTAAAGAAATTATATAAATGTGACCATTAAACTTTTCACTATCAGTCAAATTTTATTAGGTAAATACTTATAGGCCAGTTATCTTTAAAGTAAAACAAAACAGGTGAAAAATTGTGAAACCTTACGAAATTGACACGTGTCTCTGTAATATTATATTCGTCAAAATTTTCACGACTTATGGTCTGACAGTACATAAAAACTTTGCCGTATAAACTCGCTCGTGGCACTTAATGCGATATTAAACCTATATTAAACATTGGATTTATTGAAATTTCAGTGAACTTAGCACTTAGTTGAAAGCTCGTTTCAAAATAGAAGATCGCAAAAAAATAGCCTACAAAATTGTTGATTGCAGAATACGAAAATAGTGTAATTGTACTCGCTAACCAGATTGTAAAAATGGAATAATTTCAATTCAAGGATCTTCTACATCGTAGTAGATTTTTGGGTTTCCACCGTGTGTCCTTCTTCCTTCTTTACTCGACGTTTCGGACTCGTTGCAGAGGCCATTATCAAGAGATGATATGTTTTATGGTGAAAATGTAGTGTAGGTATATGAATGTAAACGTTTTCTCTAAGAATGTCAAAAGGAACCCGATTAGCTGAGAGCAAACGTTGCTCAGAGTAATCTGTCAATCGTTACGACCAGAGATACCGGCTCGAATATTGGATTTTGCTGATAGTGCTGGAAGCCATGACGTTTTTAACCGTAATCCATCATCCCTATTAATATTTTCAGGGTTTATGTGTATTTTAATGGCCTCCTTTACCAATCGTGCTAAATATCCTTTATTCCGACCCATTATCTTGGTTTCAAAGTCAAATTTCTGTCCTGTATTCATCGAGTGTTCGGCAATTGCTGACATCGTGTAATGTTTAAGTCGGTATCAGTGATGCCAACCGTACTATATTTATAGTACAATACTATAATTTTAATTCCCCGAAAAATGTAAAATACTATAATTTTACGCCAAATATACCAAAATACTATAATTTTTAAGGATTCAACACGAAATATGTTCCTGTACTATTTATTTTTCAAAAATACTATAACTTTTACGCCTTTGTATTATAATCAGTATAGAACAATATGGTAACACTGGTCAGGAATGCCTTCTCGTGTTTATTCACACGCTTCTTTACTGTTCTAGAAGTTTTGCCTATATACTTTTGATCTATTATAGTCTAATACGGGCCTTACACATGTAGGTATAAACATATTATAATTGTGTTAGGTGTCTAAGGTTATATTGTAATTTGTAATATGCAGTAGAATGTAAATTTGACATATTCCAGAAGAGAAGGTAGATATTAGTTAATCGTATGATTACACGCCTGATCCGGAAATTGAATATGTATGTAGATAGTTAGGTGCTCAAAGTAAGGTCATGAATATCGTCATATAGTTACACCACGTTTAAATTGGAGATTATATCTTCATAATACGCATTGCTGCCTTTTGTCTAACAATAATGATTGTGATTTGTGACGGATAACGTAGGTCGTAGGTTATTTATATGCTTTAGTAATTAGGTAATAATAATACACAACGTTATCCTTGTGTACTTACGATGTTTACTAACAGCTTTCACAACTAAATATAACATATAAAATGTAGGGACTAAATGCCGATTACAAAATAAATACTTATGAAAATAGTAAAACTTGTGTAAAAGGATGGTGTTATTCATTAGTCAATTAATTATCAGATGTACAACATAATAGGCATACTGAATAAGACGCGTTGCTCCCCAAGAGATGAAAATGAAATTTAAGTCATACCTGTCATAATTATTACGTATATATTATAAATAGTAATCAAGTAAATATCGTGTTTATACCCAAGGTGGCCGCGCGGCTTAAGCGTTAGGCTATCACGCCGTGGGTCCCAGGTTCGTATCCTGGGTCTGGCAAGTACACATATTGTTTTTCAATTTGTATACATAATAATAGGTTGAGCAAGTGGCTGACATCCATTTCTCGTAAAAAACAAAATCTGTTAATACAAACCGCTACTCTGTGGATGCCATAATATAGGATCGGACATGGTCAAAAAAAATATAGTCTAAGTACTTGTTTCCGACAGGATTTGTTATTCTTTCTTCTGCAGGCGACTGCGACATCTCATTGGATGACAATATATAAAGACACTTCTTCTTCGACATGATTGCGATGAGACATAATATAATATTATATAATTATAATGGGAGTCTTTCATTACATATTTGGGGTGTGCGATATACTTCAGTAGCTATTTATTTACGTCTACAGACATCCGGTGGTACGATTCTAATCAGAATATATAATTTTTGCACATAAGTAGGTTTCTAGCATGTGGCAGGCATTATTCAGGGATGTATCCACTTTTTTCGTGTGGCGTAATTACAGTGCTCAAAATGCACCGGAAATGCGCAGCTTCGTTTCGTGGAAAAATGAAATATTGCATTCCGGTTGGTGAATTATTAAAAAGTAATATAATTATTTAGTTAAACCTGGTCACTGTAAGAGCCGAGATACTCATCAAAGCAAGTATGTCGCGTCAGGCCATGGACGAATTAACTCGTGTATTCTTGTAAACGTCATAACTTCCGAATAAACTGTTTGTGTATACATATTTTATAAACAATATTAAATTTATCATTTTGGTGTGAAAATATTCACGATAAACTTGAGCATGTTGATTTGGTAAGTTTTCACAAATATGTATCATTCTGTTCCCATTTCATATATTTTTTAAATGGTTTATTTTATTAAATAAACAGTTGGTCTACAATTAGTGTCCACCTAGTAAAAATTGGCTTGTATTGAACTAATTAAACTATTTTTGAAGCTTATAGGAAACATATCGGAATAATATTAATAAAAAAAATAATGTTTATATTACAACATTATGTTATTCTACTATATTGTAATTCCATTTGACCATCTGAGCATGGCAGGTATATAGCGAAAAATCTACTACACTTATTTTTTTATAATACTTACATAAGTAATTAAAATTAAATAAGTAAAACATAGTTACATAATATGTTATTATTTTCGGAAAATTATCGAGCTCTCCAGTTCGTAAAATTGTCCATATCGATCGCCGTATGTGAACGGTTTATATTATAGCTTAACACAGTGGCGCACCCAGGATTTAATATTGGGAGGAGGGGGGAGGGGCAAGGAAGAGAATGTAAATTAGTCCCATAGGCTATTTTTAGGCATAGTGGCGGTAACCGTTGAGCGTGTCATCAGCGACTGGCGGATTGGAAGTGACTAACAACGACCATGCTGGACATATGCACCTAGTATGCTAAAACATTACTCAAATAATACCGGCTAATAGAGCAGTGTTTCCCAAAGTGTGGTACGTTTGGTGGGGGTACGCGCTGCACCGGGCTATGGCTGCGCCTGCTATAACAAGCAATAATACAACATCCATGTTAGAAGGTTTATCGCATGCAGAAGAAGAGCAATTGTTGGAATTATTAGCTTCAGACGGATTCTTGCAAAATAAATATAAGGAGTGTACTTAAACATCATTTAGGTTGCAAATGCAACATGTGTATCCAGTTTTAACAGAGAAATTCCTGAAATACATCTTGCCTTTTCCAATTCCATATCTATGTGAAGCTGCTTTTTCAGCATTTTGTAGACATTAAGTCAAAAAAATGAACAGCCTTTTGGGTGTGGAACCGCATCTCAGATTAAAATTAATAACCAGGGAACCAAATTACGATGATCTGTCATTTCAACATAAACAATTTCATCCTTCTCATTGATTATAATGAATGTTATTTTTTATAATATAACTTTTATTAATATTTTATTATGAATGAATTTTATTTTTCGTTTATTACCTATTATTTTGTTTATGTACTACAAAAAGAAAATATAAATATATTTTGATTGTTATTTAAGTAATTATATGCATTTTTCTTTGACGAGGGGTACTCAGTGTTACGAAATTTATAGAAAGGGTACACAGATGTCGAAAGTTTGGGGAACACTGGTCTAGAGAGCTACAATATTTATGCCAAATTCCACCGAAAAAAATGTTCTTTTGATTTACACCAACACCGACTGTAGTGGGTCTAGTGGATGTAGTCGTTCTTTTCGCCTAATGTTTATCGTAGATTTTTGGTTTTTTAATATTGAGGCTCCAAAATATTAATTGAAAATGGACAAAAAAAAGTATTATTGCATTTAATTTATACACAACCTACTCAACACAACACAGCCTAATATCTCGTTTATCGGTCTTTTGTCTATTGCACTCGGTGTACCTACACCATGGCCCCCACATCCTGAAACGGGCCCTCAGGCTAGGGTATTTGACGGGCCCCCTATCCACCGCTTATATTAAAGGCAGTCTGAAACACTACATTTTAACGTTTTTTAAATTGTGTTTTAGTTCAAATTGAGGGTATTTATACAGTAAATTATTGGTGATTTTCAATACATCTACTTTAATAATGGAGCTGTCGACTGTCGCGTATCGACACATAATAATCAGAAAATATATTGGACAATTATATAATTTAAAATGTTCATGGTCATGAAGAATAATAGCGCCGCAGGCGACTTTTTTTACTATTAAAGCTAATTTATGATGACTGTTTATCTCACTTATCTGGTCAACCCGATACGCCGGGCCCCGTCCCCAAGGCTAGAACCCTGTCAGCCCTCCCCAGCCATGACCTACACCACTCTGGAATTCAGGTGGACACCGAGAATTTTTTGACAGTTCATTAGGGAACGGGTTTCTAAAAAAACTCGACATTAGTGTTTCGAAATTTTTGTGTTAGAAATTAAAATCTAAGATTTTTTTCTAAAGAGAGTGCTGGAGAATTACAAATCATTTTTTCACGTGTTATTTGTCTAAACCCAAGGTATAGTTTATTGGCTTTCAATTTCAATGTGTAAAATCATTCTGATGATTTTCATATTTTGGGGGTGCCAGGGCCTCCTGCCCCCCCCCCCTGGGTGCGCCACTGGCTTAACATATTGTCATGAATAGGAGCAACTCGTTGCATTGCGATGAATGTGATGTTCAATAATACATTGTACGTACCCATAATGTCCTAAATTTTAGTGACGTACCTATAGTATATATTGCAGATGTCTTTGAGAATGTCGATGAACTAAAATGTGCCCTGGAGTCTGCGTGGACAAATAATGAGCTCGGTAGAATAATAAAATTCTTCAACACAACAAAGGACGGCCTTAGCAATGGATTCGCCTTTGATTAATAGACGTGATTTGACAGCGGGTCGCAGGAAAAGTCTCGGTAAAATTGAAATAGAATACCTGTTTGGTAAATTTAAATATCGCGAATAAATTTTTTTTTTAAAACTACAATTTCAAAGTTAACGTGGGAGAATTATTCTTTTTAAAATATTAGAAAACTAATTCATGCAATTGATCTTAATACAGTTTTAATCAGCTCATATTAATTTAAGTTAGAATTGAAAATATATAAGAACTTTTAAGTTGAATAATTTATAAGTTCAAATAATAAGATACATTCGATGGGTAGGTGTTAAAGCACTTCACTGTAAGTACTAAAGCACCAATTTTAACAAAGAATGATTTGTTGTGTCTTGGCTAAACAAAGAATTATTTCTTAAAAAAAAGAGCTTTCAACTTTATAATGTGTACTGTGGCTACATAATCAATAATCACTCTACATTATACTAAGTACTTGTTATTATCTTAATCGTATTTTATATTTTACTTATTAGTATAGCTACACCAAGCCATAAAAGCAAATTAAAGTAGTGTAGTAGTGAATAAATTGTAGTGTAGTGGTAGTAGTGAAAGAATCACTGGAATACACAAGCTTGAGAAAATCGTAATATTATGAGGATTACATATCAAGGTATTGTAATCTCACGGAGAATCAAACCTGGAACTCTTATTACGAGAAGCCAGTATTTTATGCATTGAACTACGAGGGTTGCCGTGGAAAATATTTTGATTGCTGTTAAATAGAGTATTGCAATATAAATGTACTTACCACATTATAAATAATATTGTGACGATCAACGAGTCCTGTGAGAACAAGCATTGTCAGGAAAATCCGTGACATACGAATCGATCGCGAAAATATAATTTAATTATTTTTATATACATTTTTTTACAGGCCACCAGTAGTATCGGTTAGTGCGTACTCAGTGAGAAACGCTAGCGGAAAAAATAAGATTGTTTGGTAAATACATTTTTCTTCTTCTTCTTCTTCGGCCATATCCGCCCCTTAGTTGGAGCATATGGACACCACGCGGCGCCTCCAAGAATCCCTGTCGCTCGCCAGTCTTCTTGCTTCCTTCCAGGTCAAACCGGCATCCCGTAGCTCCGTCGTATACAATCTATAGATAGTATTTAGCGGAATTCCAGGACGCCGGAATCCGGTCGGCTTGAAGAACAGGCAAGCCAGGTTGAGGTTCTCTTCTGGCATCCGCAGCACGTGGCCGAGCCAGGTCCAACGTCGCCTCTTCACTCTCAGCGTAACGAGAGGTTGCTTGGTGCGTTCCCTTATCTCCTCATTGCTCCTAAAGTCATACCACCGCACACCCAGTATCCGTCGAAAACATTTGTTTTCGAAGCTCAGTATACGATTGCTCTGAGTCTTCGTAAGGTGCCATGATTTGCTACTGTAAAGGAGCACCGTCAGAACGCAAGCGTCAAATAGGCGGCATTTGGTTTTGACAGAGTACAATCTTGAGCCCAGACACTCCGCATCGAGTTGAATGTTGCTCCAGCCATTCCCATTTGGATAGTGAGCTCTCTCTACAAAATGCCATCTTCCGTGATGTGTACCCCCAGGTATTTTTAGCATATACATTTCACACGAATCTAATTACCAATTATTGCAAATAAGAACTTTTACCTCAGTAATATTTGTTTTGTTAAAATGCATTTCTTAACGAAGGCATGGGGTGCTGTATGTCAGCATTATTGAATCGTGAGGGGTTCAATAAATTGGCCATCACGGTTGAATAAATATATCACTCCGCATTTTATCTTGGTAGAGAACTGTCACTCTGTAGTGCCTCGGGCTAAATATTTTCATCGCTGTTATCTTTGATCATTGTACCTATGTAAATTGCACTCGTCAATCCGTCAAATAAACACGCAACCTCTCTCAACAATCATACTCCAGTTATTCACTCATGTCCTCATCACACCATCACCCACTTACTTCCAAAAATAGATAAGGTTAGATACTTCAAGTGCGTATTAAGAATGTGCGGAAATACTGTTGGAGATGGCGGCACAATAGAATATATTATATTTTTTTCTAAATGCCTTTATAGTTTTAAGCTACCCCGTGTTTAGTATTGAGGTGTCGTAAAGGGCTTTGGTTAAAGGTTGTGGTCACCAATTTCCAAAAATATATGAGGACATTTTCTTTTCGTTTCTTGTAATTTTTTTGAGAATATCCTTTTTTTAAAAAGAGATTCCCTAATTCGGAATTATTGAATTTATGCAGTTTTTATGAACTAAATATAATATAATAAATAATATGTTCGTCCAACGATTAACATTTTTATTGATTATAGTAGCTTTTCAATATATAAACGGATTCTTAGAGGTACCGCGTGGTGTCCATATGATCTAATTAATGATTGTACAATATGGACAGGGACTAAGTAAATAAGTAAGTTTCCTTTTTACGCATTAGTAAAAGAAACGTAGTGCGACTATAATAATAAAATACAGTGAAACCCCGATTCTACGGTTTTCAAGGGACTCTATAAAATAAACGATAAATGCGGGATATTTAAAAAATAAATAAAGAAACTCATTTTTCTCCAGGATTTTTATTGAATTATTTTCAGTTTCTAGTTTAAGTTTAGAGTTCTAAATTTCTTCATGGGGGGCATTTTAGTTGCAACTATATTAAATATATGCTTGTGAAATTTGTGATACGAGATGCGAGGCAAGCCTGAGCGCCGACCGACCTGTGCAAACAAAGCGACGCGACTGAAAGGTCTGTATGTATCATAGACAATTTTACGGAAGCGACATGAAAAATATTCAACAAAAACGGTCAATCGGGATAATATTTGTGACGGGACCATAATATTTAGACGATAGATTGAGGAAAACTATAAATCGGGGAACGGTTAATGCGGGATTATTTAACATTGTTCTTATGGGTGTTTGACGGGACTTTAAAAAATGAATGATCAGTGCAGGAAAAAGATTTATGCGAGAACGGTAGATCGGGGCTCACTGTACTATGATATAATATTTATTCATTAAACCGTATCTGTTTTCTTCTCGGTTGACTATTTTTCAACCTGTCGTGTTATACTAAAAACTATTATGAATGAATTACTGCAGTTAGCGATACGGCTGTACTTGAACCACACAATAAAATGAAAAGCAATCTAAATAAACGTCTCAAAATGATGATTAATTAATATTAGGCAATTATACGCCTGAAAGCTTGTGTTAAATTTCCAGTATTACGTTCAACTTATTTACGCTTTTTTCTTACCTTATAATATTTCAAATACAAAAAGGTAAGATGTTTTTTTTTTATAATTTAGATATGTATTTTAAATGAAAATATTATTTTAAATCTTGTTATTTTAATTATTCAATACAGACTAAATAATTAGTAGCAAGCGTAAGGATGTTTGACGTCATAACTAAAAATAGGTCAGTCCCGAGTCCCAACGCCATTAATTAATTAATTTTCTGTAATAATATCATTGTCATTTCATGGATAAATCGATAGCACGGAAAAAGAGCAGTTATACAAATAATATTAAAAGTGTATAAAAAATAATTCGTAAAAATACGTCACATGTTTTTCACTTCTACAAAGGCGTTCTAATAATAATAATATTATATGTTTTTCTCACCGATTTTGACATCGTTGGTTTTTAGTTCTACAATATACCTACTATTAATTAATTCTTATGTGGGTATATGCAATACTGAATAAAACGTGATCGAGTCATTTATAATGTTTAGATTTCTTGTTATCTGGAAAAACAATGTTTTTGACATTTATTTTGTTATTTATGCCTGTCTAACTTCCAAAAGTCCTCAATATATATTTTGTGAAGGTGGCTCTCGTGGTGTAGTGCGTAAGGCAATGGCCTTCCATCCGGGAGCTCTGGAATGGATCCCGTTGAGGACACAATATATTTATGTGATTTTCTCAAAGCCTGGGTATCTGTTATTGTCAAAAATTACCAACAACCACCTTGTACAAAAAAGCAAGGAAAACAGGTCCTTGCTTTTTTGTACAAGGTAGTTGTTGGTAATTTTTGATAATAACAGATACCCAGGCTTTGAGAAAATTAATTAATAAATTAATAATAATAATAATAAAAATATATTTTTTTGTTATCGTACAAGTTTTATGTTGTAGTCTGTAATTAGCGATATAAAGTACAAAATAAATTTATTCATTTACGCAAACGTACATTTTACGTAATATGTATGTATTAACTTGAAAGCTAAATAATTTTCTTAAACGACTTTTCAGTCGTTTGTGATTAACGCTGGAGTTGTGCTTTGGCGTTTAACGCGAGCTTTTTTGCTAACGTTAAACGCAACCCTTGATGTTTTTGAACACTCCAATTGCAAGTTGGTTCATACATTCCTCTTTATCAAATACGACTTTATCCTAGCTTAAGTCACATTTTTCATTGTACGTGTTCGTGAAATATGCCAAATAATGGCAGATACAATGATATTGTATCAAAAGCATTTGCGAAGCGCACAAAAAGATTGGATATAATTACTTAGGTCTTTCACTGTACGCATTCATTAAATCTTTGAACTTACGTGTTAAGTCCCGGATTAACCAAGTTTCAGACTTAGGATGATAACATTTTGAATCGTAATAGATTTTCGGTATTTCAGCTCGAATTCTTACTCCTTCTTTCCTCGACATTCCTATTATAATTTTTGAGAGATTCTGACGCTTTTTAGGAATCAATTTTTGTAATGCGTCAGTAATTTTCTTAAGTTATTAATTATTTAATATTACAAAAGATACATACGTATTGCCGATATTAAAATATGAAAAAACTTATTTTTTCTATTACGATGAATAACTTTTCAAATTCAATTCAGTTTATTTTCTTTTTCTTCTTCTTCTTATTGTGCCATCCCCTAGCAGAGGTCGGCCACCATCATGGCAATTTTAAATTTGTCATTTGCTACCCGGAACAGTTCAGTGGAGCTGAACTCGTACCAATCACGGAGGTTCTTAAGCCACGAAATGCGGCGCCGTCCTCTGCTACGCTTACCATTGATCTTTCTTTAAATGAAAAGTTGGGAAATGCTATATACTTTTGTCATCTCATAATATGGCCGAGGTACTGTAGTTTCCTGGTTTTGATAGAACTATTTCTAGGATTTTCTGATATGCACATTTCTGATTGTGTTATATATAGTGGTATATAATGGTATATGTAAAAGGAATTATTAATGATTTAGTTATTGCCTCATAAATGTTAAATTGTGCATCAATAGTTAACTAATTTATTCAGATTTAATCGGTATACATCCAGTGGATAAAAAAGTAAATAAGTATATAATTGCTATCTATTTTCGACAAAAAGGAGCAACTAAATCTTCTAAAGCCATATAATGGAGGCTTCAAAAATTTTACACATTCTAAAAGTATTCTAAAGGTGAGCAAAGCAAAAATCTTGTGGACAAAAAAATTTATCGGCGATCATAAGATTTTTAAGTGAAATAGCGTGCTATTCCACAAAGCCAACTTCACAGGTTTTAATGGTTGGATTTAGATGCTATAAAGCTTTTTAAATTTTTCGCAGTAAATATTAGAGGAACGTTTGCAACACTTTACGAGCGGTGTAATAAGCTTCTCTTGAACTTTTCATATTAAATGCCTTCATATTTCTCATTTAATTACAAAGTACTATACTGCAAAAATCACCAAGTATACTACGTTGTTTAATGTTTTAAATAAAATAATTATATACTGACTTACAAAATTGAGATAAATTAGTTAAAGTTTTTGTTTCAAACCGATATTTGTTTATGAAACATTAATTTTATACACTTACCTACCTATTCAACACTTTTTTCACTGTAAGACAATATGTATTTTCTTTCACAGAAATGATTCTCAGTCATTTCATCAATATGTACGTTACGCTAGGATTTTTGGCGGCCCGCCTACCTATCGCTAAGGATAAAGGCAGTGTGATGCTCTATAGTAGCGGTGAAATTAATGTGTATATTTAGTGTTTTTTTTATATATTTTAATACATCCATTCAAATTAATGGAGTTGTAGAGTATCGATACACAATTACAAATTGTATCGTACAACCACATCATTTTAAATAACATGAATGAATAAAAATAGCGCCGCAGGCGACTTTTTTACTATTAGAGAGAATTTATGATGTGTGTTTATCTCACTTATCTGGTCGACTCGCCACGCCGGGCCCCTCCTGAGCCCGGGCCCTCAGGCTAGAGCCCTACTAGCCCCCCCTTTGTGGGGGCCATGTCTCCATGGATCAAGAATACAGTGTTTTGATTTCTATTATAGGGTGAATTTGATAACCCTTATATACTGACCTGTCCCACAGCTTCACTAAATTCAACACACCTATATAGGTTTATGATAATTTTCCAGCAATTTTAATACCCAATGATATGGTTCTGTGATCACAGATCTATTAATTTATTTAGGATTTGTCACTTTGTTTGATGTTTTCATACCTTCAAAAGGTTAGGCTTTGCAACTTATTTAAAACAATAAATGGTACTGTTCGGTTATCAGGAATACAGCGGAAAACAAATTTTGAAAATCCCGATATACTGGATTATTTATTAGTTTGGGTTAGTTTAGGTTAGGTTAGGTTTGGTTAGGTTAACCTAACAAACAATTCAGTTTATCGACTATTTTTAAAATGTGTTTTCCACTGTTTTCCTGATAACCGAACAGTACCCAATAAATGTTTAAAACAATAAAAAAGATAACACACTAAAAAGTAATGAGCAGCTGCGATTTGAACTCGAGCTAGAAAATTCAACAGTCTCGGTTGTTCAGTGCTTTATCCCTGCGATCCCGCGCGAAAAAAATAATAAACGTATACAAAAATGCATCACTGTAAACATGTTAGGCTTTTATACATATAGCCTCAGAGTTTTGCATTGTGTGTGTGTGTGTAATCGTTTGTATGCGTGAAATGTAAGCAATTAGTCGAAGCCATTATTGGATTGTGTTTGTGCTACAGCTCGTTACGTATTAGGTACTGGAATTTCTACATGCCATCTGGTTGACCAAGTCAACAATCAATTTATAATGTATACATACACAAAATTTCGTTGACAAACTATATTTTTTTATTGAATATAAAGTAATCTATAGAATAGTGGTCAGCGCACATGGACGCGATTTCCGAGAGACGCAGGTTCGAATTCCACTGGATGTCGTATTCCTTTCAATTACATATAGGTATATTTCTGAGAATTGTTTTAAAATTATTTATGTTCAATAAAAAAAATGATACATTCTTAAATCTTCTAATTAAGATGAATTTTAACTAACAGTTCCTAATATACTCTCTGAAGTGTTTTCTAAATTGCGTTACTTATTGGCAATCGGATTTTGTATTTTAAATCAAAGTTTTAAACTACCAAGCGTCGGTTTATAGTGTCGTGAGTCCCAGGTTCGAATCCTAGGTGTGGCAAACACACATATTGTTTTTCAATTTGTGTTTGAGTCAGACTATGGACCTATTAGGTTGAGCAAGTGACTAACATCCATTTCTCGTAAAAACAAAATTGCGTTAATACAAACCTCCACTCTGTAGAGGCCCATAATGATCTTATTAGGATCAGACATGGTTGAAAAATGTAATCAAATTTAAATACAAGACATACAGACAATACAAAAATATTTTTATTATTAAGGCGAAGTCTTCACTGAGCCTTTTTTAAAGAGGCACCTAGCGGAAAAATACGAAGCTTGCAATTTGAGTCATTTTTTTGATCATTTAGAATTTCAACTATATTAATGAATAAATATGTATCTGGAAACATTAAAAAGAAAAATATTTTTTTTTTAAGTCAAAGACAAACTTACAATTGTAAGAAATGTAATAAAATGTGAATTTGTTGTATCGGACCGCACCCTATTATTCCATATATTTTATGGTCATATTTATTATTAAAATTTAGTTTATTAAGTTTTCTAATCATCACTTACGAGATGTTTGACTAATTCATAGTTTTAATATTTTTTATATCTATTTTAAAAAACATCAATTTTTATAAAAAATATAAATGTGTATAAATAAAAAGGATTTCAAGTTATACACATTTATATTTTTTTATAAAAATCGATGTTTTTTAAAATAGATATAAACAATATTAAAACTATGAATTAGTCAAAAACCGCTTAAGTGATGCTTAGAAAACTTAATAAACTAATTTTTAATAATAAATATGACCATAAAATATATGTAATAATAGGGTGCGGTCTGATTTACAAAATTCACATTTTATTACATTTTTTACAATTGTAAGTTTATCTTTGACTTAAAATAAAAAATATTTTTCTTTTTAATGTTTTCAGATACATATTTATTCATTAATATAGTTGAAATTGTAAATTATCAAAAAAATGTCTCAAATTGCAAGCTTCGTATTTTCCCGCTAGGTGCCTTTTTAAAAAAGGCTCAGTGACGACTTCGCCTTAAGGTAGGCTTTAAATAATCGCCTAGTATGGAGTATTTGCTATTGTTTTTTAGTACCTATATAATATTTAGACAAAGAGATGTAAAAACAAATAACGTACATAATTGACATCAATTATTCAAACACGTTTACACTTGAACTAGCGGGTAAGCTGCAATTAAACTTAACAGTACCTACAGCATAGAAACCTATTATAAATAATTGAATGTTATATTATTCCACTGATTAAAATAATTTAAATGTAAACTGAAGTAACAAAGGGATGGCATTGACTATTGAGGGCTGATATTTAGAATTCAAGTCATTGTTTTACAATTAAGAGGTTGGGATCTATGTGGTCGCGAAGCAATTTTAAAGTTCCGGTCACTAACTTTGCAAAATACTATTCTACGAAGAAAGCTCTATACAATCTTGTAAATTGTGAAAAGGGTGTATCTTACACTTTTTATTATTTTTTTATGCGCGGTACACGTACCTAAATTCCCGGTAGGGCAAATTCCACAGAACAGAATAATACATATAATTCAGATATGCTATACCCCAATACACTACGTTTTGAAGTAGGGTTTTGAATGTGTGTGTTTCCTACGAAAACTAATCAAACATTATAGATGTACAATAGTGTGTTGCAACCTTCAAATATACTAATATTGAATGAGCGTCATTGCATAAACCGACAGCAGTTCAAATTTCAATCCCCCCCATATAGTGAATATTACAAATTATTAATTTAAGACGTTCACAACATTTAGAAACAAAAAAATATTATTAAAGCTGTATTATATAAAAAAATGAAATCAGTATTAAGTTAACAGTAGGAAAGTGTAAATACGAAAATTCTATTATTAATATCCTATTGTTGACTTTAAAATTAAATTTGCATCGATTTTCTAAGCATTTTGTTTTCGTCGATACAGACGAAAACCATTGTTCTCGACGCAAAAAAAAAGATTTATAAAATGATTTGTAAAGAACCAACAGATGGCTATATAATTACTCTAATTACATTTCTAGAAAATTTTAAGGGCGGCAGTATGCATCTATTTGTATTAATAAAAACACTAATTCCATTGAAACATTAATTCAAAAAATATTATGAGACGTGCCTGAGAATAGAGATCATAACAAAAAAGTTCACATTTTATTGAAATGGAATCTATCCTTCTTAAAGAGTAGCTTTCAACCACCATAGGGCACATTTAAACAATATTTAATATGTTAGCAAAAAGAAAGCAGTTGATAAATAAATTAGATACTTACCTACTTATTTTACCACGTTTTTCTTAGCTCGTATTCTTGTTTGTCCGGTGGTTGTTTATCCAGTACAAATCTTGTAATCGATTTTTAACTAACTTCCCGACTAGCTAGACATTTGAAACTTTTAGAATATATCAGAACACGATGCCAATGCATTCTTTTAATACTTTTAGCCATCTTTAAGTATAATTGAATTCATTTTCAGTTAATTCTGTTTTATATGAAAAGTTATTTCGGAAGAAATCCGTAAAAAGTAAAACACTATTATTGGTTGCTAAGGTGGTGGTCCTAGCAACTTAATTATTAATATATACGTGCGTTACTATGGAAATCAAAATGACATTTCAGTATTCTATATTTGTTTGTTTGTTGCAAAATAGCAAAAAAAATGATTTGTTGACAATTGCCTTATTTGTCTTAAATTATTAATACATAGAATTGTCAAGTTTATATGATTCAACAGTAAATTTAGAAACGTGGTATATAAAAATTTCTTCTTAGCTTGTAATTATTTTAGTAATAGTGTCATTAAAATATATCCGTAACAAAGACTAAAAGTTATATGAAGACCAGACTACTTTTCCTGGCGGTTAGTATGACTTGATCCTACGAATTCGTTGCGATTCATCTAAGATTTTTCTCGGGCATACTGTCTATCCCATGCACTAATGTCCGATACTTCCTTAATAATTGACAAGAATGTTTATGTATATTATGGATATTATGCGTGGCTCTATCTGACTGACTTTCTCTTAAGTATGCTTACATAGTGTAGCTTAAAGTTTAGAAGGGATCTTTATTTAGCTACATATTTTTCAGACTTATACGCTTCGTAAATGAAAACTGCCATTCTTAGTAGTATTGGCTTGTGTGTCTCTGATAATTGTCTTAGGAATCGGGGGCATCCATTGTTTGGTCTCCCAATGTGCAGAACTAACTTGCCATTAGTAAATGCCAATTGGGAGGGCAATGACTATGTTTATTCAAATCGCTTCGGATATTGATATATTCCACTTACGTGAGGTGAATTTCGGTAGACGTTGTTTTGTAAGTTTTTAAGATAGCGTTAACCAACCTAGTTCACTCTGTGTGCTTCCATCTAGTTTTATTTTTCTTATTTTATTAATGTATTATTTACTCACATTACCCTGTATTTTTATTTGAAAATTATTATTAACACTTACTCTATGTCATGTCGTGAACGCTTTGAACTTATAATTTGTCATGTTTATTATATTATGTAAAATAAATAAATTTGAGTTTGAATGGGTGTACACCAATTTCAAGATTAAAATACAATTTAAAAAAAATACACATAATGCATTTATTTACCCCTGGTGATTGTCGATTTCTGTATTAAAAGGTTACCGACCCCAGTCTTACATACTAGTTAAATCAACCGCATAGTTAATTACAAAGACTACTCTGAATTGTCTTGAACTCTCTCGTAATCAAATTTCAATTAAGGGGTGTTAGACGTGTAATATACCATTCATACGAATGTGGCTTATAGGTACATCATTAATGTAAATGATTGTATAACAACGACTTGGGAAATTGTACAATCAATTACAAATAATCAATGAATTAATTAGGAGTACCAACAGGATTATACAAATATAATACAATTACCATTATGAAAGAAAGTTTTTGGTGATATTTATTAAATAATAACGTCGGGGTCACCAATAACGACACAAAATATGGGTATTGAGTTGAAAGACTGCCTTACTTTTTATATTTATTATATAAGTATATTTTTATACGAATTAAATTTACTTGAGGGCCCACATGCGCCACGTAGGTCAAAAGGTCAAAATTGAGATTTTATGGTATTTTCAGAGCATACGCCTGGACATTCCATAAACGTTGTAGATAATCTATTTATAGAATTTTGAAGCCTTATTTATTTTAAACATTTCGATGACTGCATAAAGTATTTTTATTACATAAAATACGAGTAGTATTCTTTTAAACCTCTCGACCTAATGTTTTAGAATATAGTCAAATTTCAGTACATTCATGTGCAATGGTGCCAAGATTTCTTAGATTTATTAATTTTTAAACGCATTTATAAAACTATTAGTATAATAATTGTTGTTAACATTGTATAGTGAAATATTTACGATAAAAAATATATATTTAGATATAGTCTCTGTGATCCTAAATTTGAGAAGAATTAGGCATTTCATTATTCAAAAATGGACACGATTAACACATTTGAAGATAATTCTAAAGATACTGATTATAAACTATGTCTTTGACTTTGAATAATGATTGTTTTATAATGGAAGGAGGTGAATGCGGACGTTGGTTTGGTTGCCAGTGATCTTTAGTAGGGATCCCGAGCTATTTTCAATACCTATGAATCCCGGGATTGATAAACATAATCCCGGGATTTCGGGATTGATTTTTTTATCAATTTTTATGGAAAATAAAATAAAAGCGAAAATATAACAGAAAAAATACTTTTAATGAAAAATAACTACATTAGAAATAAACTGAGTTTGAATGAAGTTTGAATTATACCCATGTGTAGGTTGCCGATTCATTTTATTTTTTCACATAAATTATTAAAAATGGAAAGATTGGAAAAAACAATGCTCCGCACTTTTAACAAAGTAATTCCACCATGATATCATACGTTTTACGGCAGTTTCATATTTGGCTGACTAATTAGATTTATGAAGCGGAAAGGCCATAAGTACGCCATGATTATTTGCTTTTCTATTTTAAATCTCGCTAATCCATTCATTAAGTCTTTACTATCAGAAACAGCAATCTCCTATTAAATTCACATTATTATTTATATATCAATAATATTTACTCCATTAAACTTGTGTATTTCCAAGATTGAACGTACACAATATTTACAATAAATGTCTTAAATAGTATAAATTATACTAGATTTATTTTTGACCGATTTTATCAATGTTATTTGTAAATATAAAAAAATTATATTAACAATGGAAAAAATGCCAATCCCGGGACCAGTCCCGGGATCCCGGGATTGTCAAATTGTAATCCCGAAATCCCGTTTCCTTGCGTTTCTGTTGCCGACAATGAAAAATTTTAGGGCACTCAGTTTTGTTTCATGGAGGGGAGTCACGTTGCAATACCAAGTCTTTGATAATATTAAGGTAAATATTTCTGCACATAACGCGGTGAAAAAAAACCCATTCACTCCACGCGATGGTATGCGACGAGGCATTGTTTATTTTCTATAGATTGATATTTTTTCGGTTGCCATTTCTATCAACCGATTCCAGGATTTTCCACCGTATATACTCGTAAATAACAAAGTATATCAAATCCGTTCTAGTACCTATCTAATTCCACCGGCCGGCTTAAGCTTTCCAAAGTTGTTTTTTATTCAATCTATAGGTATTTGTAATGTTATTTTTGTCCTTCTCCCAATTGGAATACAATATCTTATTTTTATACATAGGTATTTACATTTAAGAGGGTACGTATCTTTCAGGAATGGTTAAAACAAACTGGTAGATATCCGTCACTTTATTTTTTATTTTTATTTAAACA
This sequence comes from Rhyacophila brunnea, assembly GCF_057557595.1. Taxonomy (NCBI): domain Eukaryota; kingdom Metazoa; phylum Arthropoda; class Insecta; order Trichoptera; family Rhyacophilidae; genus Rhyacophila; species Rhyacophila brunnea. The sequence goes on from NW_028232965.1 coordinate 5,001,212, forward strand.
GTATTATTTTACATTTTTTTACCATTTACAATTTATATCTCATGTAAATTTTCCAAATACATTCCAAACCGTCACAATACTGTATTTGGATTGTACCTAAAATTTAAAAATAATTGGTTTTTGCATAATTCGATTTGAAGTTCCATTAGGTTTAATACACGATTCTGTCAAGACACCGCACAGACCAGTGCAATTCTCTTAAGTTACGAGAATACCTAAATATAATCTGTTTTATGACGTGTATTTTCTGCAGTTTACGCTTAGCTTAAAATTGAAAACATGGAACGTTGATTTTTTTCACAATTTATTCCGAATTTGAATAACCGGTCTATGAGAAGTATTTTGTACTATTTAACTGACTGCATTCTATTTTAACACTCCTAAAGAAGACTTAATTTAAGACTCTTACTTGCAGCATAAACTCTCAGAATTTGAATATTTATTCATTTATTTATTTAAAAAAAGACACTTTGACTACATGAAGCGTCTAGTTTCAAAAGCCCCTAAAACGACTGTTGATAGTTCTGAGAAAAATGAGAAAAAGTCATATCTATTGAATGTGTGAACTTTATGTATTTATTATTTAATTTATATACTATAAAGAGTATAATATTTACTTATCATCTTACTTATCTTACTTATCAACTACCGTTTTTGGGGCTTTTGAAATTAACATGTATGATTTTAGGGGGTTATGAAACTGACATTATAGCAATGGCGCATGAGAAAATTGCAAAAGGCGTCCTGTGGTTATATTTCTCGGAGAAAAAATAAACATGTTTTGTACAAATTTAAAAAATATTTATTCGAAGTAGGTAACTAAAATTAACAATATAAATTATGTTAACTATATAGAATTTACTATTGTATACATAAATATTATTTAATTAAAAATATTACAAATAATAATGAAATAGAACAGTAGTCTATACTTATATATAAAAATGAATGTTTGTTTGTCTCCATTATACCATTCATCCGATTACGATGAAAATTTGGTGAGTTATTATGTGCACACCCGCAAAAGTTTTTGAATTGGAAAAACCATATTCTTCTTCTTCTTCTTCTTCTTCATTCTATCTTATTTTATTCGTATGATTCCTATACCATTCATCGGATCGCGATGAAACTTTCGTCAGTTGTTGTGCGCACACTCACAAAGGTGTCTCAATTGGAAAAACCATCTTCTTTTTCTTCTATTCTATCCTCTTCTATTCGTATGCATTCTTATACCATTCATCTAATTGCGATGAAACTTTCGTCAGTTAGCGTGCGCACACCTGCAAAGGTTTCTACATTAGAAAAATTCTCAACTCAATTAAAATTTGTTTGTTTATTGTGTGTTTGTTTGTTCGTATTGAATGCGCAGCCATACCTTTCATCCGATTGCGATAAAACTTTGTAAACTTATTGCTTGCACTTGCGCGAAGAGTATAAGTTATACTAATATATAAAAATGAATGTCTGTCTGTCTGTGTGTCTGTCCCGTATGCGTTCCTATACCATTCATCCGATTGCGATGAAATTTTGGTAAATGGTTGTATGCACACCCATGAAGGTTTCTGAATTAGAAAAATTATCATCTTCTTCTTCTTCTTCATTCTATCTTCTTTTATTCGAATGGTTCCTGTACCATCCGATTGCGATGAAACTTTCGTCAGTTGTCGTGCGCACACCCGAAAAGGTTTCTAAATTAGAACAATTATCATCTTCTTCTTCATTCTATCTTCTTTTATTCGTATGGTTCCTGTACCATCCGATTGCGATGAAACTTTCGTCAGTGTTGCTGTGCTCACACCCGCGAAGGTTTCTGAATGATGGTTGTACTAATTCATTTTCAGGTTTAGTTTCATCATGGGAATATAATTCAAATGACTCATATAGTTTCATTCGTTTCTACGATACATATATTCATTCCAATCAACTTTATAAATTTCTAAACTTAATACCAAAAATCCCATAATCGACAGAGTTAAGGAGGTAAATTTAATATGTAACATTTAATAATACAACATTCGTAAGTTTGAAACGCGATACTCACAGGTAGGTATATCCCTGCTTAATAACAAACAAATCTAAGAATTTCAACAATAATTTCAGGTACTTCCATCCTTGCGTAGTTTGAAGAAAAAGATGATATTCAATAGTGGACGAGCCTGAAAAACTGCCACTGAGGCGCGTCTCCATTCCTAAATATGACACCTTTGTGCGCGTACCTACCAGCCCAGTTTTAATAATTATTTGTAATCCAAACGTAAAGTCCTTAATACTTCATATTAACTATTACGTAAACAAACAAAACAGTGTGTCATCCCTAACAATGTTAAAGTACCAGTGATATAATGACAATTGTTACATTAACTTTCACCTATGTTTTTGTTACTTCCATCAACATAATACTACATGGCCTATAATACCTCGTCTGAAAAGGAAAATAATGTAGGTATAATAGTATAATATTTAATTGCTCCGAATCTGATGTTTTAATTAAAGTCAAAAGAGATCCTCCGATATAAACTATTTTTATATCACTATAATAATAATATATTGTACCATTAAGAGGGGTACACATAAATTATTATGTAGATGAAATTATATCTTCTCATAATTTGACAATCCGTAGTACCTAATACTAATGTTATTATAAACGCCGCATTGCCCCTTTAACTCATGACGTGAACAACTTACTGTTGTAGATCCCACGCGTATGAGTAGGTAGTGTAGGTACATATGTTACTCATCAGGAAATATCTCAAACATTTTTTATAATAATATGACATAGTAAGTACATTAGCAATTTAGAATACCTTCAGAACAGAATGCAGGATCTTGCAAACGTAAGCCGCAAAATAGATGTAGAGATAAATGTATCGAAGACAGAAGTAATTTTAAACTGTATTATTAATTAAACTGACGTTTTTTGGGTAGAACTCCATTATAATGGTTTTAAAACAAAGATATTTTTGTTATAATTTGATTTAAACTGCATCATTTAGGTACGTTGACAGCTGTTTAGGGCTAATTCCCATTTTCGTAACGGTCAATTGTAAACTGCTTTGTTGAACCAAAAGCGATCCACACCAATAGTATTCAAATCGAGCGAGGCAATAACTACGTATATCTTGGACAACAAATGACAACAATTTGACGGTGAAGTGTACAACAAGATTGCTCGCAGGACCAAATTGGCATTTAGCGGATTTTGGCGCTTGATATATATCGCATAGTAACTGTTAAAGTGACCTATTATTATCCTAAGCTTAAAATTTTAAACCATGTGTACTACCAGTCCTCACGCATGTACGTGGAACATGGACCCTTAATATAGGAATCATCTACAAATTACGATTAGCGTAACGTGGCAAGGAAAAGAGCATATTGGGCATAACACGAAAAAACCATAAAGGAAGCCATTGGATAAGGAGAGAGACAAGAATTCGTGATGCGCTAAGCAGTTGAAATGACAATAAACTGGACATGTCACTCGGCGAGTGGATAACCGCTGATCAAATACCATTACATAGTAGTATCCAAAGGGCACTAAACGATCACAGGGATGTCCTAAAGCTCGGAAGATGTACGTGACAACGAATAACTAGAGACTCAAAAGAGTGAAAGGTGCAGGGGAGGCTTTAGTCCCAGCAGTGGATCCACCCCAACTAATGATGATGACGATGAATTTAACAAATGAATAAATATTATTCTCAAGGGTGAACGTAATGCCAATGGAAGCAAACGTGTAAACTGAAATATAATACCTTCATTTTATCGATAATTAAAAAAAATATA